>NW_028081271.1:19148668-19748668 GCF_014824575.4 Sturnira hondurensis | reverse complement strand
GGCACAGAACTGTGTGTCTTGGAGACCAAAGACAGGGAGAATCCAGCAGTCTGCCTTGTAGAACGTGGTCTGTGCTCCAAGACTGCTCCCACCCCCTGGAATCCTTCCCGGACAAAACCCCAAACCAGATTAGTCTCTGCAGCTACACACAGGGAAGACAAGATGGCGTCTCCTGGCATGCATTTTACATGCTGGACCTCCTATCATTTTCCTTGGCGTGTCCCAGGAGTTAACAGCATAACTGAGATTTAAAAAATGGTTGGTCCTCATTCTGGAGTATTTCGTTTAATCCACTAAACCACATATGCAGCCTGTTCTGGAAGGGTCCTTTCCTTCCTCACCCGTGCAGGTTCCGACTTAGACTTAAAGCCACAAAGCAGACAGTTGGGAAGCCCTTTCTGAAGGACCCAGAACAAGATGCTCTAGTGATCGGGCCAGTCCTGGGTCCTTCAGTAAAACACCAGGACAAATAAAGCTGCTGAGTTAAAGGCAACAATCAATGACCAAGAAAATGAGTTGTAGAAAAACAGAAAGTTTGCATTCTAGGTGGGCCATTCAGGAGCTGGACAAATGACACAGGCACGACAGAGCAGGGGCCACTCAGCCTCCAGGAGGAAGTGGTGAGGAAGTCCCTCCACGGTAACAGAGGAACCGTTACTGCAGGCGACATAGTCAACGAGCCACGGTGAGAGCACAAACCGTCTCCTACTAGTGAACCCCCTACATCAAGCTAGGAATAAAGGCAATAACAGCCCCATAGCTACAGGTAGTTTCAGTGATTCTAATATTTTAAGGCCATTAGGCCAAATTCCAAAAGAAATGCCTCCTCTGACTGCAACAGTCAGAGGAGTAAGAGGTTTGTGGAGAGACCCTAGTTCTGGAAATCGAGATTCTCTGAGAGCCCAGTCACTCACCTCCCCACTTAGTGGGATCTCAATTGGCTTTGGCTTCACATCTATCAGGTAGAAGGTTCGTGACAGGAGCAAAAGAGAAGGGGGGACATTCTCCTTCAGGTGGAGGTCCTGCCACTGGAGAATGGGGGAAAAACATGACAAATCACAAAATGTTAGACCAGACATGCCCCGTGATCACCCACTGCTTCTCCAGCTTCATGGCTTCCCCGGGTGCATGCTGACCACTGAGTGTGGGACGAGGACCGCCATGGTAGCCACCCAGCTTCTGCACCAGTGGTTGTACTGCAACCCCCCTCACTCCAGTGGGCACCCCTCAGCGTCAGAGAAAGAACGTTCAGTTAAACTCTCAAACCAACTGTGGATTGAACAGGCTAAGCATCTTCGCTGAGACATGAAGTAGATGGTAAAGAGTAAACCAACCTCACACATAACCAAACAAATGTTAAAATGAGAACATGATGTTAACTTTTCAAGTAGTACCAAACTGGCCAAAGGTCAAATGAAATCACTAAAAAGAAGCCTGTGTCCTACCCGCTTCTCTTGCTACCCTGTTCCCCTCCCTGGAAGCAACTGCTGGTACCAATCCCTTATTCAATCTTCCAGAACCACCCTACGCACATAGCAACAGGCAATATCTGCGTCTTTTTTTTATCTTTACACTAAGGGTGAGTGAGATATACACTTGCATCCTTGCTTTTTTTCCCTGAAATACTTCATCCTGGAGATTGATTCATATCAGTAGACAAATGCAATTTGAGGACTGTATAAATGTAACTACTCCTTACAGGAGTTAAGGAATTGAAATTACACTCAGCCCTTTGAAGGCAACTGTGAGGCTGATGTGGCCCCTGGTGAAAATGAGTTTGCACCCCTGATATGAGAGGAAAAAGCCCCCTGACACAGTCTCGCGGTGACAGGAATGGCTCCTGTTCCCAAATAGCATGCGCATACTTTACAACACTTTTCACAGTGACAGGAATGAGAGCTTCAACAGGACATACTCCTTCGTTCTCAAACATTACATTCGGCTAAAATGTGTTATCTGGGGGGAAATGCTAAACACGTGTTTCCAAAGCGAACCCTTCACACTGGCTTGGGGCGCTACCAGGAAGAATGGCCCAGGCGAGCCGCAGCCAAGGTTGCACCTCCAGATGGGCTCACACAGATGACAGGTCTTGTGTTAGGGATCTTGCCTGGCCCTTGCCATGCTCAGAGGAGGCAAAATTCTAAGGTGGCCCTGAGATTTCCAGTCCCTCATGTACCCACACCTTCTCCCATTATTCAACCAAACACAACTGTAGGTGATGCTATGAAAAGATTTTGCAGATACAGGTAAGTTTCCAAGTCAGTTGACCTTAAGATAGGAGGGTTATCAGGGTAGGTCTAATCTAATCACAAGAGACCTTTAAATCTGGAGCTAAAGATTAAAATAAAAGAGGGGAATGGGGGCAGAGGGAGTCTGAGATTTAAAGCCTGTGGAGGGTTAGCGTGTGAGAAGTTCTTTGCAGATGGAGGTGCCCTAGAGGTAAGGAATGCTGGTGGCCTCCAGGACTGAGAGTAGCTCAGGGCTGATGGCCAGTGAGGAAACAAGGACCTCAGTCCTGTAGCTGCAAGGAACTGAATTCAGCCAACAAACTGAATGAGCTTGGAAGTGGACTCTTCCCCACAGCCTCCAGAAAGGAAGGTAGCCAGCACCTCTAACCTACAGGATCACAAGCTAATATATGGGCATTGTTTGTTTTGTTTTTTAAATTTATTTATTTATTTTTAGAGAGTGGGGAAGGGGAGGAGAAAGAGAGGGAGAGAAACATCAGTGTGTGGCTGCCCCTCACATACCCTGTACCAGGTAGGGACTTGGCCTGAAACCTAGGCATAGGCCCTGACTGGGAATGGTTCGAACCAGTCACCCTTGGTTCACAGGCCAGCGCCCAATCCACTGAGCTACACCAGCCAGGGCAGTAGATGTTGTTTTAAGCCACTAAATTTGTGATCATTTGTTATGCAGCGATAGAAAACGAACGGAGTACCTTGTCTCAATCAAACGATCTAGCTGCTTTGGTATCCCACTGCTCAATTAAATAAAGCAAATTAGATAAGACCGTCTACGTGTGATAAAGTAGAAATCACGAAGTGAGGTCCGCAAAGCGTAGGGGAGACAGCTGAGCCAAACGAGCCAGGAACGCTGCCACTTGCCTCTCTGAGTTGCTGTCTTAGTTGTTCCTCAGTGAGACCCAGCGATCTCATCCCTCGGGCCCTACAGGCAGCTTGTAGTTCCGACACAGTCAAGCCACTCACCCCTTCTTTGGCGATCATCTGAAAGAAATGTAAGGAATGGTATTGGATCTTTTGGCTCCTGTTTCACCTAATCCCTAAACTCCAGCTGATCGGGGCAACATGGGATCTGGTGCTTCCACACTCTGTCCCCAGCACAGACTGCACAGAGGCCACATGCCCATAAATCAGGACAACTTAGGAAAGTGCAGTAGTTGAGGTGAAGGGAATCCTGCCAAGAGGTATTAACGCTATTGGAGATATTTACATAACGTCTCCCCAACACTGTCACCAAAGTAATTATCTTCGTTTGCATTTGCCTGCCTGAGCCATCTTTACTCTTTCCCTTTCATGGCAGCTTTAGGATTCATTTAAAAAACATTTCTCTTGAAAAGCTTTCTATGTACCATCTCTTGCATGTTCCAGTGTTGTTCTTTCCCCACAATCCCCCAATAACACGCCAGGGATGGCCCTAACTCTCTGGTTCACAAAACCCCCTCAATAAATAACACAATTTCTGCTTGGTATGACCCAAAACGATGATACTTCTGGGACCAGGGTTGTTTATTCCAAAGTTGTGAAAACAAGAACTGAAATCTGAACGGGGCCGATGGGATCACATGTCTCAGTTCTGAGAATCCTGCTCCCTTGGGCGGAATGCTTTAAAGAAGCTGATCCAGATTCAAGAAAGACTCTTTCCATTTTTTTTTAAGAGTCTAGCAGTAGTTACAGTGCAAACGGTGCCTTTCTCCCACAGGTGTCCAGGCGCTGCTCTCCCTCCCTGCTTTATGTTTTGCACCCCTCCTCACCAGGTCAGCTCTCCCAGCAGAATGTTCACTTAGGCACCAGCTCCATGGCAGGGAGCCACGGTACGAAGGTAGAGCCCTGTCCTGGGCAGCAGCAGAGTCAGGAACCTACTGAGCTGCTGTTCCTTCCGAGTGGGTCCTAACTGCTTTAGACCAGCCAGAGCTAAGGTGTCCTAATTATTAACTGCTTATGATGGCCTTCTCAAGAAAATGGGTCAGTACAGTAACTCCTAAAATGAGTAATCAAGGTTCAGATGTTACGGTAATGACTATACAAACCACTCATTTTGCCAGAACCAGTCTATAGACAGACCTAACAGAAGATACTGCACTTTTTCACAACCCCCCCCAAAAATATCTCCTGATGCCTTGCCAACTCTCTGCTGTTATAGTTAAGTTCTTACTTCATCGTCTGCTTTTATAGACTTCAGTTTCATCAGGAGCTGAAAGCGGAGCAAATTGTTGGTTCCAAAAGGCTGCAGTTCTAGCAGTTTGCACAGGGCAACCAGCTGAGGTCGATCTAAGTGCTCCAGGGTTAGCTGATCCTCAAACAGTTTGGAAAAACGAACTATCTCCTTTGTGTTGGGCTTGTGGCCTGTCTGGACCTAGGCATAGGACAAAAGGGCCCAATCAAAAAATTAAAATGAGCCCTGGCTGGTGTAGCTCAGTGGATTGAGCACGGGCCTGTGAACCACATGATCACGGTTCGATTTCCAGTCAGGGCACATGCCTGGGCTGCAGGCCAGTTCCCGACAGGGGACTCACAAGAGGCAACCATACATTGATATTTCTCTCTTTCTCTCCTTCCCTTCCCCTCTATAGATAAATAAATAAAATCTTTAAAAAAAAATTAAAATGAGTTTCCTACTTAATTTAACCTTCCCAGTAGACTACTTGAAAGACACATCAAAGCATTTATGGATTCCACCTTAGGTCTGGAAATGCACCCTGTGGTGCAAAGAGGAGTAAAGAAATCTGAAGTTGGCCTAAGTCACTGAAAAATCAGTAGTTCAAAAGTTTGACTAATTCTACTGTTGTTTCCAAGAAGACATTGATGTCTTCGGCACATTGGCTGCTTTAAGACAGACATTTCTGCAAACTGCTATAAATGTTTGCAATATCCTATCCATATAACTTAGATTTGCAAATTCAAAGATTGTAAACAACTTGGAAGACCCACGATGACATGCACTTTCCCTAAGATTCCCAGCCTAGACGTCGTTCGGTATGTTATACACCAAAGGCTGACACCTGTCTGACATAGGACGAGAACTGTGTGGAGGCATCTCCCAGCTTGGCCCTGTTCCTCCTCGCCATTTCTGTCATTGTTTCTTGAAGGAATTTCGCTAGTTCCAACTTGGCAGCCATTTTCTTTTTCTGTTTTTCTTCCTTAATAATAGAAGAGGAAAAATTCATCAATCCTTCATGATTGCAACTCGGTAGATAAAGATGCAAGAAAAATAACTGTTCCCTTATTCTTGTTCATCCCTAGTTAATGTACTAATATTATTTTCGGGCCTAATTGAGTGTGTTCTGTGAGAACCAGAGCAAATACAAAGTAGCCTCTATTTGCAACTTATCTCCTTAATCTTACCTTTTATTGATCACTAATACAATGATCATAAATATTTGATAGCTCCAAAATGTCTCCTCAGTGGTAGGCTTTGCCAGGATTTAGACTGAGATGCTATTTCCTTTTTTAACTTTATTTTTTAATTACAGTTCATATTCAACACTATTTTGCACCAGTTTCAGGCATACGGCATAGTGGTTAGACAATCATACTTTACACAGTGATCCCCCCACTATTTCAGGTACCCCTGGCACCATACAGTGTTATTAAAATATTACTGACAATATTTCTTAGGTTGCACTCTACATCTCCATGACTTTTTTGTAGCTACCAATTAGTACTTCTTAATCTCTTTACCTTTTCCACGCAGCCCCCAACCCTTTTCCCCTCTGTATCTATGACTCTGTTTCCATTATTTGATCATTTATTTTGTTCTTTAGATTTCACATATACGTGAAATCATATGGTATTTGTCTTTCCCTGACTGGCATATTTCAGTTAGCATAATACTCTTTAGGTCCATCTATTCTGTCACAAATAGTAAGATTACAGTCTTCTTCATGGCTGAATAATATTCCACTGTATATACAGGCACTTGGGTTGTCTGACTTCTTTACAAAGGAGATACTGATTCTTCACCTGGTAAAAACCATCTAAGCTGCTAGTTGAACAAACACCTGGTCTGAGTGGCCCTGGATTTTGCTTGGGCCATGAACCAAGAAAACTAGGAAATTCACTCTATACTAAAGTAGCTTATAGCTTAAGAAATATAAAACAGACACACTTTATAGCAATACAATGAGTTAACTGTTTTAACAGATATGAACAAAGCACTACATAGAATTAAGTGTATACACGCTTAAGACACTATGTCAACCATTTTTAAACCCCTGTTCATCATCAGGGATGCAATCTGGTGGCATTTTCAAAACAACCATGGTCAGGACTCGGGGGTAGGGAGAAACAGGAATATGTATGTTATGTGCATATGTTTTTTAAGCTGCCCAAGAGATTCTAAGGGTCACCCAATCATAGCAATCATTGGTTTTTAGAAAGATCTTAAGAGATTCAGCCCCAACACACACAATGACAATGCCGTAATTAGAACCCATTTAGTCGTGTTTCATTCGTCTGTGTCCACATCCATACCCACCCATCAGCTCAACTGTCCACCTATTGAGCATGTACCATGGGCTACGTGCTAGAGAAAAAATGAGCAAAAACAGATATTCCTCCTGCCCTCTGGGAACTTCTAGTCTAACAGGAGAGATGGACACTAGTGGCTAAAGATAACCCAGTACTTCCACAGATGGGTGAGAAGTGTAACTGAGAAGTATGGTGGCCTGATGGCAACCAAAAGCCAGAACTCTCATTCGCTTGGCTGTGCCTCCTTTTATGAAAAAAAAATGCAAACAAGAAAGTATTTTCTAGGACTGTGCCTATGATGTGTATATGTACACTCAGGGATGAATGGTATTGAAGAAAAAGGAGTATTTGGATCAACCACGTCCTCTATCCCCTCACCTTCCTATATTCATTTATGAACACTGTCCTTAGAACCCCATGGTATTAATTCCAGATCCCAATTACTTTTACTGTAAGTAAATTAAACCACTGCCAGGTGGTTATATATCACAATTTGATTCTACATTTTAAAAGCATATCACACCTACCTTCAGTTTTTATTTCTAATGCCACGTCTACAATTTAAGCTTGGTCCTCTCTCTCTCTGTTGCAGTGGCATTGCAGCTGATTTCCCCACCTTGGCTCTGCTGCTTTCAATCCTTCCTGCCAGCAAAGTTACTTTTCTAAAACCCAGACCTAACGGTGCTACCCACTGCTGAAATGTACTTTCCATCCTTTACCACCTGTCTGAAGTCAAGTCTGAATTTCACAGGGTGGCAGACACTTTCCCACCTGACCTGACATATCACTCTTGTCTCATCTGCCATCACTAGTCCCCTTGTGTTCCCACCATAAAGAACCAATCGGTGGTGCCTGGGCCTGACATGCCCTTTCACACGGTTCAGCTATTGCAAGCACTGTTCTTTCTACTCCAAACACCTTCGAAGCGCTGTGGTTAAATTCCACCACTCTGAGTCTGGGTTCCACACAGACCTCTTCTGTGAAACATTTCCCCAAACGATGTAAAAGCTGCGCCCTCCTTGTCCTCTCAGACATTGTGTTCGCATCTTCACACCACTGTGGTAAAGCTCACAGAACAAAGAGAGTGAAGGTGCTGCCGTGGGGCTCTAAGCCGTTCCCTCTCATAGCAACCATCACGGAGGACACCTTCCTCTCCGGGACCGTCAGAAGCACTGATGAGCCTGTTCGAACTGGGCGTGCCTGCTGTTCAACTGGCCACCGCAGTAACAGTTGATTTAGGTTTGCTTTCTTTTTCAACAGTGTAAAGCAAGCTAAAGTTCAATGAGGAGGCTAGTGTTTTCAACAAAAGTGGCTGGAAAAAACCTGGATATCCACAAGTGAAAAAATGACCCTGACACAGATGCTACACTTTTCTTAAAAAGATACTGGCACACTCTTTCTGCCTCCCAGCATCCCAGCAAGGGGAGTGAGCGGCACCTGTGTCCGCCCACCTGCAATGGACCGTGTAGGGAACTACTCAGCTTCCAGATCAAGAGGAACAAGCAGACACGCAGTACCCAACGCAATAGTCCGAGGGCCCACAACTCCTTCTGCTGCAACGCTGCCAGGGGCTGATTCACACAGGCCGGTGGGTGTGGGGCCAGGAGCTGATAGCAAAGGTGTACGGTCGTCCCGAAGCAGAAATCTGGCCAGCAAAAGCCTGCCACCTACCAGCACACCACAGTCAACGAGGATGCTGGGGCCACCCTGAGCAGCACCAGACACGTGATCCGCAAGAACAAGTACCAACTGGGTCTTTGCAGGGTCGCAATTCTCAGGGCAGTGCCATCCCATGCAGCCAGAAGCCCGTGATGGGGAAGAGGAAGCAGCCCATCCCACCACAGCTCCAGCCACCCTCCCCACCCCCAAATAAAGGTGTTAGCCGACTTTTCTTAAGAAAAAAAATGAACTCAAAATGGATCATATGTAACTCAAATGTATGAAACACCTGGGAGAAAATCTAGGTGACCCTAAATTTGGCAAGTTTTTAGATACAACCCCAAAGCACGATCCAAGGAACATAAAATCAAGTTGTACTTCACTAAACTTTAAAACATTTGCTCTGCAAAAGACACAGTTAAGAGAATGAAAAGAAAAGCCAAAGTCTGGGAGAAAATATTTTCAGAACATACATCAAATAAAAAACTTGCATCCAAAAACATACAAAGAACTCTTTTTAAATTTCAACAGTAAGAAAATGAGTCACCCCATTAATAAGTAGGCAAAATATTTGAACAGGCACCTCCTCCAAAGAGATATCTAGATGGCAAATAAGTATATGAAAAGATGCTCTACCTCAGATGTCATTAAAGAATTACAGATTAATATACCAATGAGATACAAACTGCACACTTATTAAAATGGCTAACACTCAAAGCACCGACACCACCACATGGCTGATGAAAATGTGGAGCAACAGAAGCTCTCACTCACTGCCACTGGGCGTGCAAATGCACAGCTACTTCAGAAGACATTTTATCGATTTCTTACACAATCAACAGTCTTACCATACAATCCAGCAACTGCTAGAATTCACCCAGGAGGTAAATACCCACCTAGGTATTTACCCAAATGAGTTGAAAGCTTACATCCACACAAAAACCTGCACATGGATATTGTTAGTGGCTTTATTCATCACTGCCAAAAATTAGAAGCTGCCAAGATGTCCTTCAATAGGTGAATGATTACATTGTGGTACATCCATACAATGAAATATTAGGCCATAATGGAAAGAAATGAGGCATGAAAAGACTTGAAGGAACCATATTGCTAAGTAAAAAGAGCCAGTCTGAAAAACCTAAACACTGAATGATTCCAACAATATGTCATTCTAGAAAAGGCAAAAGTTTTCACAGTCTGGAGACAGTAAAAAGATCAGTGGTTGCCACTGGTCGAAGGAGAGAGGGAGAAGGGACAAACGGGTGAACCACAGGGGACTTTTAAGGCAGTACGACACTGTGATGGTGGATATACGACAATATGCATTTGTCAAAACCCGGAACATTGTACAACACAAAGAGTGAACCCTGACGTAGAGTATAAGCTTTAATTCATAATAATGTATAGATATTGGTTTTTCAACTCTAACAAGGAACCTCACTAATGCAAGATGTTAACAATAGCAAAAAGGGGTGATGAGGTACCCGGGGATGCTCTATACTTTCTGTTCAGTTTTTCTGTAAACTTTAAAACTGAAGCCTGTCAATTTTTTTTAAAAGTTAGCAATTCCTACATACCTTTTTGGATTCACTTTCAAAAGTTGATGGCAACATTTCTGGGAAGAATTTCAGAAACACTGGTAATAAGAACTCCATGAAGGGTACAATTATGAACACCAGAAATGGAACCAAGCGGAAGATATCAACACATGTCCTCAAGAGCTAAAGAATTAAATGCACATGCAATATTTATTACTTCAGGATGCATCAAAGGAACTAAAACCAAAAAGCCTGCTTTGGCTCTTAAAGTGTTAAAAAACACAATACATTTTCTGCAGCTGTTTGTAAAATGGGAAGGGGAATTCTCCTCTTTATCATAGCCCTGAAGTAATATTTATGGGATTTCCTCACAGAAATGTATGACAATCAAAACATATTATTGGCACCTTCTAACTTAAGTAGCTGGACTTTAATAACATAAAATCTATTAAAATTTTTAATGCATATATTTGACATATCAGTTTGTATTTCAGATGCACAGACCAGACCTGTAGCCTCTCAATTCCTTGGAGAGATTAGAAAGCACAATTATAACCATTCTACAGGCAAATATATATACAAATTTAAAGAATTTTGCCTAAAATTGTACAGCAGTTCAGTTGCAGATAAGTAAGAGACTCTGTAGGGAATTTTCCTTCACACCATCAGTTACTTTTACTACTTTGGGGTTTTTTAAATGAATTTTAAGTTAAGTTTAAAACTTGGTTCCTAAATAGTTCATTTTAACTTTACATTTCCTTTCTTCATTACAGTTCTTGCCTACCCTTCGTCGCTCTCGCCTGGTCAGCACCTGTCCGTGCAACAGCCTCCAGATCATTCTTACAGCAACTTTGGTGTCAAGCCAAAGCAACGAGAATCCATTGTAATAATATTTAAGTTCGCCCATAATTTTTTGTCCATAAGATCGCTTTTCTTCCTTAGTCTTTGTACCAATCTCTTTGGGGGGTTGAGGGCTTGTCTCCTGTGGCCTTTGCGGGGCTTGCTCCAGCTGAGGTTTCCCCGGGGCCTCTTGGAGCCAGCAGGTTGATGTGTGCAGCTGTTGTGTTGTCCTAGTTCGTAAGGACAGTGCTTTGCTGCCTGGCTGACTAAGACAGGAGTACGTCTTGCTCCCAGAGTTCTTCACACATGTTTGATTTAAATGGGACTCTGGCGAGTGAAGAAATGCAAATGACGGGAAATGAGAACAGCAGATAGGATGGACAAAATGGCTAGGGAATCTGCAACAAAGAGCGACATCCTCTGAGTTGACACGACCTATTAAAAACTTAAAAGTTAAAGAAATAGATACTGTATCTGGTCAAAATGAAGCAATAGGTTTAAAGCCTGCATTTTACAGCAGATGCCGTTCATTAGTGAATGAAGTATAATTTATCCCAGCTGAAGAATAGTAAGCTTTATGGTTGAATTAAATACTCTATGAGAAATATTAATAAGGTCACTCCTATGAATAATCGTTATATTAGAAGTTAGAAACTTGGAGACTATTCATTTAAAAATCTAAGAGCGAATATTTTCCCACCAGGGGTTATGTTTGAAAGTTCTGCCTCTAATCTACTACCAGAAAACAGGTAGAAGACTTTTGTCTTCAGCTACTCTATTGATAATATTGTTTGAATGAAGAACTTCAAGGTCCCTTTGGGGGTTAATCAATCACATAAGACAGCCTTGTCTATGCAGTGTCCATGGAACCCCTCCAATGAGAGGGATTTATGGGTCAAATGTCCTTCACCTAAGATTCCTTAAGGGAAAAAAAAAAGCCCCTTAAGAAATAAGAACTAGAATTGGGCACCCCAGCCACAGATTTCTACATTCTACTTTTGCAATAGCTCACAATCTTCACTTAAACTAGCATATCAGATTGTTTGAAAAAAATATAAAAGATTATCTAGGCAAAGAAAGTTCCTGGCAGAGAGACATCTTTTGGCAAAGAGATAGCTTTTCCCATTCTTTGGTTTTGAAGCACGCCAAGATAAAAAACACTTTTTGAATGGCTAAAAGGGAAGATGTACAGTGCATCTGGCACACAGGAAGTCCTCAGTGAACAGTCTTTGTAATAGACAAGTGTTAACAGACCTTGCTGGGGCAGATATGGGCCCTGGGACTGGCTTGTTGGCCAGCAAGTTTACTCCTTATGACAGAAGTGTCACTCTAAAACCATTACATCTTCTACCTTACTTGTACAACACATCTACAAAATTACTCAGCCTGAGTTCTAAAGCATATACAAAATTTGGGATAAGTTTAAATACATTAAAATGTCAGCTTCCTTAAAACCAACAAAGCTTTGTCTACTAAGTCTATCTTTTTACATATATCTTTTCCAACTAGAAGAATATACTTCTTCATATAAATATTGGGGGCAGCAGAGAAATTACAAGGCTTACCTTGTCCGGGCAATAGCCAGGACTGTATTACAACTGTAGAGAGCCATATTCGTGTTTGTCTCAACCAGTCAACATAGGGACCTAAGCAGAAGGAATAGATTAACAATTCAGTATTTGAAAAACACATCAGTTATAAAGATCCCAGGAGCCAAGAATTTGCATATCCTATTCAAACTGTAAAATCTCTTTTGAGTTTTACATGTCCAACAACATAAACATTGTTGTTTATGAAAGAAAACATTGTTTTCTTGGCCCTGGATTTGAGGATGGCACTTTGCGATCCCATCAAACAGGAACACAGCTCACGATGGTATGGTCTTCAAAGACATTTTGATTTCTGGTCAATAGCACCTAACAATCTACTTAAACGGTTGCCAAATATTCAAGAAGCTGAGCAAGGAACACTTATTGGTAGCCTAAATATACAGGTAGAAAGTAAATGTCTTGGATTTGTTTTAAATTCGTGTTTTCTATACTTGGTCAGGCTGCCCCAAACTTTAAAAAATTGAAAGTACTCATTCAAGTAGCAGTGAAGATATACATGGTACCTAACAGTTCGCATGAAGGCAAACCAGTTTCCTGTGTTAGTGATTCTCCACAGAGCTTTATACCTTTACATAAGCTTTACAGAAACCTTCCATCCTGCAGCGCTTTTCTGCCAAGGGCGGCAAGGAGCCTTAACATCTCGTACTGTCAACTCTGCTGCCCTGAACCTGGGAAAAGAATACCAGGGTCTCTCGGGGACAGAAACCTCGACCTTGATCAGAGTTGACATTCTGATCAAGAATTCAAATAATACTGGGGGAGGGGGGATGGGCTGGGCTGGGAGAAAACTGTACTTGAACAACAATTAAAATAAATTAAAAGAAAAAGAGCTGAAATAATACTTTTTCGCATCCGGCCCAGGCTAACGCACGGGCGTTCCCCTGCTCGAGGGAGCCCAGACCCCACCCGGCGGCGAGTCCACCCTGCGGCCCGGGCACCCCGCCCCCGCGGCAGGCTCGCACTCCCGGGCGGGGCGGGGCCGAGTCCAGCTGGTGCCCGCACCGCGGGGACCAGACCCTGCGACGCCTCCGCAGCCTGCACTCGGCCGCGAGCGGCAAAACGCGCCCTGGCTCCCCGCAGCCGGCGGCGTTTGCGCGCGCGCTGCGGACGGTGTTCACTGCGGCGGGCTCTGGGTGCTTCTCTGCACTGGGGCGCGGGAGCGGTGCGGGCGCGGGGACGGGACTCGCCGGCGACCCGAGTTTACGGAAGGCGGAGTGGAGGCTGAGCCCCGAAGTTGCGGGGCGGGCAGGAGGCGGAGGTCCGGGGCTGAGGACGGCGCGACGGGCTGTGGGAAGCTGCCGGGAAACCGCCGGTGCGAGGCGGAGCTGGGTGCCGCGGGAGCGGGCTCCGCAGGGAAACCGGCAGGCAGGACCCGCAGGTAGCCGCCCATGGGCTGGGCCCGCCCACCCCTACCTCCTCGGGCCGCCTCCCGGAACGGCCGCCTCGGTCCTCCAGCCCCTTCCCACTCCCCCTAGTCCCCTGCCCCGGAGCTCGAACGGTCCGAGGCCGTCTCCAGGGCTGCGCCCGTTTCCCTCCCCCCGCCGCTGACGTCACTCTGAGTGACGACACCGCCCGCCAATGGGCTCTCGGTGCCGGGGCGCCGGCGCGTCCTCGGCAGCATCCCTGGAGGCAGGAGTCGCGTTCCCACGAGCAAACGGGACTAGCTGCCCGGCTGGGGTGGTTTGAGGAGCCCGTGCTGGGGCTGGGGCGCGGGGGAAACGGACATTTTGTGGCCTCTGCAGGGACTGTGGGTTGTGGGCTATCCCTTCCTGAAAGCCCTTCATTGAAAGCTGGATTAAAGGCGGCTTTTACCTTCCCGTTGGCACAATATGCCTGACAGTCGCCATGGTAACCTCCGGGAGTCACGAGTTACATCACTTATGTATTTCCTTGCTTCCCCCACCCCCTCGGACTGCGCGACTGAGGTGGGGAGAGAAGGGAAAAGAGGGAGTGGTAAGGAAAGCATTCCGCTGGCCCGAGACTGTGATGCTGTGCGATCTGAACTTGTTTTACAAATGTTCTCTTAAACAATACAAAAGCATTGTTTTTGATCCGTACTTTCTGTAAAAATCTCAAATAATATTTAAACTGTATATTACAGTAGCTCTGCAGGTTTGGGGGGCACCCCAGTTCCTAGGATGGCCAACTGAGCCATCTTGGGAAAGTGAAAGATCTGGACATGTTTTTGCTCCCTAGTTTTCTCTACCTATCCATTTCACCTGACTCTAGAAAGAAGAAAAAAAATGTTAGTGGCTCCGTTTTGACTAACACCAGACAGCAAGGAAGAGCTTTCTCACGGAAAACATTTCTCTTAACATGTTCGCTGACCACACACTTGACTCATCTAGGCTGAACATTTGTAAGAATAAAAGATGGCGGGTATTAAATTTCAAGTTTTTTTGTTTTTTGTTTTAAATCCACAAAGCATTTTTCAGCTAATAACTAAAAGGATCAACTATATAAATAAGGCAAAACCTTTTCAGTTTGACCAGTAGAGGGCCCTTTGTGCATGTCTGATGCCCAACTTTTCACATAAAGGTTTCACTTCACATTCTGTTTACTAGAATCAACAAATTCTTCAAAGCTTTGGTATTTTTAGCTTTTTCTTCCTTTTCCTGAAAATTCTTGATGGTAAATTTTGAGCTGTAAAAAAGTATGGTATAATTTTCATAAACACTACCATGTACCCATACTTTTCTTGAAAAGATCGTAAGGATGCAAAAATATTCCTCTTATATCCCTGGGAGACATATTATAGCGGGAAATATTCTTTTTTTTTTAGATTTTATTTATTTGTCTTTAGAGATGAAGGGAATGAGAGAAGGAGAGAAATATCAATGTATGGTTGCTTCTTGTGAGTCCCCTGCTGGGAACTGGCCTGCAACCCAGGCATGTGGCCTGACTGGGAATCAAACCATGATCGTGTGGTTCACAGGCCCCTGCTCAATCCACTGGGCTACACCAGCCAGGCCAAACCGGGAAATATTCTTATTCATGCATTGTATTCATGTACAATCAGGCACAGGGAATCTTATTAAGTATTCATAAGCCAGATGACTGATTCCAAGATCACTATTTGAAAGATGAGCTATATTTCTCTACTGCGGCCATATGTTAAGCAACCCTATTCTGAACAAAGAAGGACTAAGAATCTTTCATTGAAATTTATTTGTTCAAAGCAATGTTGCCTTATGTTACTAAAACTGACAACTTTTTGACTTTCAGGATCAGTGATTTACAATGTAAGGGGTTTTTAGCTATGCTCTTCAAAAAGAAACAAAAAAGTTTTCCTCCCTTACTCTGGCCCTGATTGTTAAGAGTGCTGTCTCAACGACCTGTTTCGCTCATTTTCTTTGGAGAAGAGGAACCATGTTCTGAACCTCAGATGTTAGATGCTAAAATGTAATTCTTTTTAATGGTCATTTCCCTAACCATGGCTCCAGATCAAATACTATTAACAATGTATTTTCTAATGTTTTGCAAAAAAGAGACTGTGCAAAGTTAGGCATGCACCTCAAATTGTGGTAGACAGACAGACATGAGAAGAGCAAGGATGATGGGCCAGGTACAGGTCACCAGGGTGGAAGGCCCTGGGTGCCTAGAAACGGGTCAAACTGGGAAAACAAGGACCTCACCCAGCGTAACCTTTCCTCCCCTAGCATATCGCTCACTTCTCCCATGGTTTAGATCCCCTGACCTTTCATATCAATGGTCATTTGGTTCAGATCCAACCCAGACCTGTCCTTCCCTGGCTTGTTACCAGTCATATAGATTAGGCCCCCTTAGAGAGGAAATGAATGAGAATAGCCTAAAGCATTAAGCCCCCAGAACAATGAGGTTCTGACCTGCCTCAAATACAACTAGGCTTCAGCTGTGTTTCAGCTCCAGGTCCAGAAAAGCAGCAAAAACCAGACAGGCAAGGCCAAGACAGACTTTAGGACTAACCGCAATGACTAATGACCCCTGCCCCAGTGAGGACCAATCAGTGGAGACCACGACCCTGAAAGGACACACCTGGAAAGCTGATGAACTTTCTATTAAGATCCTCCTCTGGAACTACCCCTAAAAAATCCCCTTCCCTTAAAAACCCAGCTCTCTATCCCTCCTCCTCACCTTCCACCGCATACTTGTTTCCTTTACCCCTCTCTCTCCTAAGCTCCAAGGGCCTTTTTTTTTTTTTTTTTTTTTGCCTCTGTAACTTGCTTCCTGGCTCCATTTCTTCTACCACTCACTTTTTCTACCTATGACTTTCTGAATAAACTTTTTCTTATAGTTTGAGTCTTGGGTCTGAGTTTTTTCTTCACCAGAGCTCAAGAATCAAGGTTCATCAGCATGACCTCACTGGTCTAACACCTGGTGCTGTTCTCACTGCTGCCAACAACATAACTTTAATTTTAAACTCTTGTCAACATAGTTTTAGAAGAAAATCAAAATAAAACCCCTAAGGACAACCAGGTTTTCCTCAAGGGAAAAATCCAGTTGTCTGGTCAAGGCAACAATTTATCAACAAAACAATGTAAAGATGGGAAGGTGGGAAAAAAAGGTGGAAGTGGAAAGGATCGTAGCCAAAAAAAAAAGAAGAAGAAAGGAAAAAGACCCAATTTTTTAAAGACTATTTATTTGTGGGATGGTGGGTGGGGCAGAGGAAAGCAACAGTACCATTGGGACAACTGCAATAGAACAATTTTTTAAAGATTTTTTTTATTTTTTAGAGAGGGAGAGAAAGAGGGACAGAAATATCAATGTGTGCACCCTGACTGGGGTTGTTGTGTTCTAACTGATGGCTGTGACCTTTCACTTTGCAGGTCAACGCCCAACCAACTGAGCCGCACTGGTCAGGGCAGAAAAAAAGACCGATTTAACCTCACTTTCCAGAAGACAAAATCAAACTAAAATAAGCTCAGGTAGCCCCCTTCGGAGAACTTTGTTCCAAAAAGGCATTTAGGCATTTAAAACAAACAAAAATGTGACTTTATTGATTCCTTCAACTTTTGTTGTTATACACAAAATGTAGCCACTACACAAACGTAGTTTTAGAAATATTTAATGCTTGATAGTAATGGGAACACATAATTCTGAATATCATCCTTGGTATTATTAACAGGGTTTAAACAACCATGTTTAAACAAGCTAATACATAATTAGTAAACATTAAAATAATTGATCTGTAGGAAACTTTTAATTTCTTATTTCAGTAGCATTTAAAGATATCAGGAATTTCTTGTAAGGGTGCTAAATAGACACAGCACTATAACATCTATGGAGAGTAACAATATCTAGTGGTGATATGGCTTTATTGTTCTCAAAACAGAGCACAGAGTTTTGGTTTCCTCATCTAATAGCTACCTGTTTTCTTTGTACCTTCTCTGTGCTGCAACGTTCTGGTCATTATCCAACAGTCCCCAGGAAATATCCCCAAATCTGCACATTCCTACAAGAACAGTTTGTCGTGTCACCCCTCCCCCCCCAACAGGACCTTCCATTGTTTAACGTAAATTTGCTACCAAGGGGAGGGCTAGAGAGTTAGAGAATTTGGACTCCCTCTTCCTTCTCTCATTCTTGCATGAACTTCGTCTAGGACAAATGCCCTCATATCTTTGGGAAGGAGCGTCTGGGAGCGAGCGGCAGAATGCCCACGCACATGACGGGTACTGGGCACAGGGCCCCCCCGGGCCCGCGGGTCTGAGGTGCTTTGGGGCGCTTCTGTGCTCCTCGTTACCCACAAGCCTCCGGGCCCGCAGAGCGAGCAGGAAGCAGGCGCGCGGCTGTGTACCTGCTGGGGAGGTCGGCGCTCCCCCAGAGCTCCGGACGCCCCCAAGGCCTTCTAATGCCTGCCGCGGGGAGCGTGGGGCGGGGGTGCTCAAAGGTGCAGGGCTGAAGGAGAGACGGCCCCGAGGATCAGGTCCGAAATTGCTGCCATGGTGTCCAGACGCAGACCCATGCGGAACAGACAGCTCCTCTCTGACAGCTGTAGAGCAGAAGGCAGCCAAAGAGGCACTAAAAATGTTGTGCTCTCTCCCTCGCGTCCTAACCGGGCGCCTGTTAGTCGGTTAAGTCTAACATGTAAGGGCTGTCTCGCAGTGCCACTGGTGTTTCAAAATCGTGCTTTTATTTAACACGGAACATGCACGAGCACCATGTTACGCACAGGCCCAACCTTTAACCTGTGTTCCCCGTCTTCCAGTTTTGTTTCGTTCTGACTCCCCTTCGCCCCTTTCCTTCCGCTCCGTCTGCCTCGCGGGCTAGAGGTCTCACTTCTCGTCCGGACTCCCGCGGACGGCTTTCAGTTCTGGTTCTAGCTCTGGCCCCTCCTCCCCGCCCGTGGACGAGCCTCTTCCTCCTTTCGCCCCCTGCACCCCGAACCCGGGACTGCATTTCCCGGTAGGCGCCGCGGCCCGGCAGCCAGTGAGCGGCTGAAGATTTGGCGGCGGCGGCGCCCCGAGAGTCGGGGTGGGGGGGCTTTGTGCGCGGCGTCGGTGGCGGCGGCGGGAGCGGGAGGCGCGACGGCCAGGATCAAGGCAGAGACGCGTGCGAAGGCCGTCTCGACCCGGAGGACCTTGCCGCCTCGGTCCAGCCGCTGGCCACAGGCTCCTCTCCGGTAGCAGCGGCTTCGCGGTGCCCCCATCCCTCCGCCTCCCTTGCCTCCCCCCACCTCCCGCAGCCTTCTTCCTCTCCGCTCCGCGCCGGGCCCGGCCCTACCGTGGCCCTCCTCCGTGCACGCCGCCATGGCAGAGGCAGCCGGCGCGAGGGAAATCTAGCCCGGGGATTTCATGCGGCCTAGCTTGGTTCCGTCTTCTGCCCCCGCAGCCCCGGCGGCTGCCTGCATCCCAGCCCTGCTCCGGGCCTCCGTGTCTCTCCTGTGATCGTACTGACACGGCCGGGGGGTTAGAATGGAACAAACTGAAGGTAAAGTGAATGCGTGCCTGCGTGTGTGTGTGTGTGTGTGTGTGTGTGTCTGTGTGTGTGTCTGCGTGCGCGCGCGCTTGTGTGCATATGTGTTGCAAGGGCCGAGGAGAGAACGACGGGGAGGGGGAGACCTGGGAATGGGACCAGGGCAGGGAGAGAGCGCCTTGCCGGGATGGGAGGACAAGCGAGTGGCCTGCGAGAGCTCGAGGGGAGCTTAAGAGGTGGAGAAGAGGGCGAGGTGCGGGGTGTAAAGGAGATCGGGAGGTGGGGCAGGGGAGGTGGGATTCGGTTAAGTGATGGAGTGGCACTGAGCTGGGAATTGGGAGTAGAGGTGGGATGGGGGCGGGGATAAACATGGAACGGGGGAGGGGCAGGGAAAGAGGAGCGGAGTTAGGTTTGGAGACCTGGGCGGATTGAGAAATAGAGAGGTTTGGGGTTAGAGGGTGGGAACTAGAAGAGTGGGGAAGGAGATCGACTTTGGTGGAGAAGTGGGCATAGAGGGAGAAACGAGGGAGTGGAAGTGGAGGAAAAGGCGGCTAAGGAAAAGGGAGGAGAAATGATTGAGACAGGATGCAAAAGGAAGATAGGAAATAGACTCAGGAAACTGGAAGACCTCGTATTGGGATAGGGAAGGAAATTAACTGAATGTTGAAAATGATAGGAACTGGCGACATCACTGAGTGGGAGGAAAAGAAGGGGAAGGGTTTTTTTTCTAAGTGTTAGGAAGGGAAAGCCTTTTGTTCCTATATTTGTGTGTAGTCTGTGCCTTTTCTTTCAATGCTGGAGAATAGAGAAGCAAGTGGTTATGGTGCTGTGATTGCTGTGAAATGAGGAGGTGTGAGTCTTACCGTTTTGAAGGAGAAGTCTTAGTGTTATCGTAGCAAGAAAGCGAGACCGGGCCGTAATTTGATGGTTTCGGTGAGGGAGTAAAGACTTCAGATTTAAAGGGGGCAGGGGCAGCCATGTTTGCTGCCAGGCACTGCAGTGTAAATAAATTCCTTCTCTCCGACATCAGTATGAATCTGGAAGGGGCCATTTCAGATGGTTAACCCCCTTTCTTTCTGTTCACGAACTCTTCCCTTCCATCTTGAGGTCATTTAAAATTATTCATAACCACCGAAGGAGGTAGTGATGTTTTCCATCTTGTGTTTTGCCGCGCCCCCCCTCTTCCTTCTGGTTGCAAACAACGCATGCTAATGAACTGCAGTGTAAAATTGAACCCTTTTAATAAAGTTAAGACTGTATTTTTACTGGCTGAAGGAATCATTACTACTCTTATTTCAAACATGATCGTGAAAAGTCTTTTAAATAGTCGTTTGTTTCAGAGGCCTCGGAAGCAGTCAACATGTTTTCTGCAATTCTTTAAGTAAACAAGGAAATTGCATTAGTTATCTTACGTGGGTTTGTGCTCTTGGCAAAAGCATTGTGTGACGGTGAGAAGGGGCGGGAAGGTCTGCTTGTCGTAGATTATTTATCTGCTGTATTTTGAATGTCAGAAAATTAGAAATGTGTGTAGTATTTTAAAATGGTGTTTCTGATAGCTCTTGTTTACAGATTAAGACGTGTTCTCTTTCTTTTTTTAATAAACTCTGTTCCTTTATCTTTGCTCTCATGTAGCTAGCTCAGTACAATCTTCCAACGCCAGTTTAGCACACTGCAATAATCTGAAGTGGGCTTGCAGTTCTCAGAGCCTCATTGAGGTGCCAATTTTGGGTGGAAACTTCAGGTCACTCTCAGGAAAGCTACAGTAACTGTTCAGTGTTTTCAAATATAACTATTTGTGTGATATGAAATAGTTACTGTTCCAAAAGTTTAAATCTTGACAAATTTACAGTATGCAAGTGAAGTGGAGCCTCTTATTTTCATATTGCAAAAGGATTAGATGTATGCGTGACCTCTTCCTTTGCTTTATAATTGTAATTGAGGTGATCTCAATTTTAATACATCATATTGATATTGAAACTGTTCTCTAATGACTAGGAGGGCTTGCTAAAATTGTAATATGATGGACTCAAACCAGTTATACTGCATCTATCATCATGCAACAGTTTTCAGTTGTTCTGTACTTGAGGATGTGTTCTTGGTCTTTGGACAGATTAAGCTGAATATTGTTAGGGTGGTACTTTGTGAGACTGCTTTTGATATAAAGGCCAGATTTACAACTTGTAGTATTTTGATTGGATAATATTCAGGCTGAATTTTTGAAAATTTTGTGAAGAAGAGTTCCACTCAAAAAGCCATTCAGTAGGCTTCTTTTGTAATTTATTTTTATGGAGATTGCATTTTATATCACCAGTCATTTGACATTTTTCTTTTTAAGATTTTATTTATTCACTTTCAGAGAGAGGGAAAAAAGGAGAGAGAAAGAGAGGGAGAGAAACACAGTTGTGAGAGAGAAACAGCTCACAGCCCCTGACTGGGGACCTGGCCTACAACCCAGGCATGTGCCCTGACCAGATGGGAACCATACTGGTGACCTTTTGGTTCACAGGCCAGCACCCAGTCCACTGAGCCACATGAGCCAGGGCTGACATGTTCTTTGTAATTACTTCATAAATTATATGCATAAACTATTAGTGCCACAAATTTCTAGGAAAATGAGAAATTATCTTAAAATAAAATCTCATGTTGGCAGCTTGAATTACTAAAAATAAAAGTGTATTTCTTTTTTTTAAAGTATTTTATTTATTTATCTTTAGAGGGGAAGGGAAGGAGAGAAATATCAATGTATGGCTGCCTCTCGTGTGGAACTGGCCTGCAACCCAGGCATGTGCCTGACTGGGAATTGAACCTCGATTGTGTGGTTCGCAGGCCCACGCTCAATCCACAGAGCTGCACCAGCCAGGGCTGAAAAGTGTATTTCTGTGTATTCGGTATTTTGTAGAGATCAGGGTCCCTTGCCTATTGTCATGAGTAGCGTGGCCCTTTGGTAGGTATCTATATGGTGAAGAAGACTTCTAGTTAGATGCTTAATTGAAACTCAAACTTTACTGATTACCTGATTACCATACCCATCAGCCCACCTGGTACCTGTGAGAGGGTTTTGTTTGTTTTTTTTAACCTAAGTTCATAAATATGCTTTTACACAATTTGATTGAATGAGTTTTGGGCAAAGGAAATTGGTTGTCTTTGAGACTGGTCATCTAGACTGAATTGGCAAGTCAGATTCTGAATTCTCTCAGTTTGTGGGGTTTGTAATAACATTCACAATGATCATAGTTGTAGCTGCTAGTAGATATCCTCTTACAATGTGCAGTGTTGAGTGTCTTATGTGCATGAATTTCTTTTTTTTAAATTTTATTTATTTACTTTTAGAAAGAGGAGAGGGAAGGAGAAAGGGAGAGAAACAGCAATGTGTTAGAGATACATTCATCAGTTGCCTTTCAGATGCCCCAAACTGGGGGTCTGGCTGGCAACCCAGGCACGGGGGCCATGACCAGGAATCAACCAGCAACCTTTCGGTTCTCAGGCCGGCACCCAGTCCACTGAGCCACACCAGCCAGGTCCATGAATGATTTTCTTTTACTGTCCTGACAGTTGTGTGAGGTTAGTACTGTTAACTCCGTTTTACGGATGGGAAAATTGAGATTAAGTAGCCTAACATCACAAATAGTAAATAGTCACGCCAGTATTTGAACTCAGGTCTTTTCTAATTACAGAACCCAAATCAGCAGACTTTTACTTTTAGTTGTTTTTTAATTCATTAAAATAATGTGTGTTCATTATATAATTTTTTCAAATAATGTGAAAGACTAAGAGGTTAAAAAAAAGTTAGCACCCTATTTCCCACCAAGGATCATTTGAGTTCCTTGTGTGTCCTAGAACATTTCTGTACATAGAAATATGTACAGAACATACTGTATATCTCCGTCTTAAGACACAAATAAATTGGGCCATAGTATTTACATTTTGCATTTTTGTTTTAATAGGCTACCTGGAACATCCTTTTGAATGAGCCCTTAGGGATCTACAGCTCTGTTTAAGGGTCG
Source organism: Sturnira hondurensis (assembly GCF_014824575.4). Taxonomy (NCBI): domain Eukaryota; kingdom Metazoa; phylum Chordata; class Mammalia; order Chiroptera; family Phyllostomidae; genus Sturnira; species Sturnira hondurensis. The sequence goes on along the minus strand of NW_028081271.1, from coordinate 19,725,416 downwards.
TGCAGTAGTATTCCATTGTTTGGAAATATGATTCACGCTAGGTTGTTAACAGGTTTTTGCTATTAGATGTAATAGAGCAGGTCCTGAATTAAGTCCCTAACAGCCTATTTAAGAAGAAAAAAGATATAGTCCAACTACATTATTTTACAAGAGAAAACTGAGGCCTTGGTGACGACCCGTTACCTGGATTTTAATGCTACATCACGTTATTTCATTGTTAGGAAGTATTTGAGCATTCCGTGAAAGCTCAAGGTGAGGAGAATTNCAGGTTTTTGCTTAGATGTAATAGAGCAGGTCCTGAATTAAGTCCCTAACAGCCTATTTAAGAAGAAAAAAGATATAGTCCAACTACATTATTTTACAAGAGAAAACTGAGGCCTTGGTGACGACCCGTTACCTGGATTTTAATGCTACATCACGTTATTTCATTGTTAGGAAGTATTTGAGCATTCCGTGAAAGCTCAAGGTGAGGGGAATTCTCAAGGTTAGGCACATTTAGTGTAACGAATGCAGGAGGATTGAGTTGCAGTGAGGCATTGGGTTGTGTTTCTGTTCTTTCCTGTCGTGCTCCCTGTGTGTTATGTGTAGTGTGTGCACAGAGTATTTTTGAATGTGTCAATGAATTGTGTCCACTTGGTAAGACAGTTGAGACACTGATAAACTTTTTTTAATGAACTTAAGAAATAGCTCATTGAAAACAAGTTTTAAAAAAGTCTTAGCAGGCACTGTTGATTATTTTATTAGTATTATTATTTTTGTCTTTTCAAGAAGAAAATAAGTTACCATGGATATTTATCTTAAAACAAAAAGATAGTCTGCTTTAGACACTTAAAAAATTAAAATTGTGAAAGCTTTAAAATATTTTAGAATTTGGTATCTATAAAATTTGTTTCTTGATGCAGTGGTGTTTTTAGCTTTACTTTAAAAAGAATCTGTTATATTTGAAAGTGCAATTAAGATGATTTATTCCATTCTTAGTAAACATGTCCAGTATTGAGTTTTCAATGAATGTGAGCTTTATTTCTGGAAGCTAATCATTTTATAAATATTAATAATAGTAAATTTAAGAAATTGACTATACTATCTAACACATTTTTCTAAAGCTTGCAGGGTTTTGTTTTGGGTTTTGGTTGTTTACCTAAACACGTAAGTACCTTTGGACACTTCTGTTTCATGTTGTGCCGCTATAGTGTGGCGTGGAAAAAAAGGCTAAAGGCATACTTCAGGCTTTGTGAATTTAGAGAACGTCTATTTTTTTTTACTAGATGGATGTGTGTTGTTATTCCTAAAGTACATCTGTTTACTGACAGTATTTTGAATTTGGAAAGCTCTTTGAAAATGGTGGGCTCTTGGCTTATTTTGAAACAAATGTAGATCTGTGTCATCGTTGACTGGTCTTCTGTGACTCTTTTTTTCTTACTAGGTTCCCTTTTTCATCCAGATTTAGGACTATATTGAGGAGAAAGTGAATAGGAAAGTGAAAGTTTTTTATATTCATACAGTTTCCACTTTAAGCATAGAAATATATTATTAACTAGTAATACCTCACACTTATATTACACCTTTTGAAATATTGGATCGGATTCCCTCACAATAACTTAAGTTTTTTCCTTTTAAATGTGAAGTTAGAAAGACAAGAAATCTTTAATTTAATTTAAAGATTGAGCCTTGGCTGGTGTGGCTCCGTGGACTGAGTGCCAGTCTAGTCTGCTAATCAGAGGGTCACTGGTTGGATTCCCAGTCAGGACACATGCAACCTAAGCAGGTTGCTGGCCATGTCACCAGTACGGGGTGTATGAGAGGCAACCACCCATTGATGTTTCTGTCCCTCTCATTTTCCCTCCATTTCCCTCTCTCTAAAAATAAATAAAGTCTTAACAAAACAAAAATATTGAAAATTGAGCCCTGACCAATGTGTCTTGGTTGGTTGTTGGCAAACCAAAAGGTCACAGGTTTGCTTTCTGGTCAGGTCACATGCCTGGGTTGCAGGTTCTGCCCCCAGTCAGGGCATGTGCGGGAGGCATTGACTGACATTTCTCTCTTACGTCGATCTTTCTTTCCATCTCTCCCTCCCTCCCTTCCCCTCTCTCTAGAATCAATAAAAGAAAAAAAATTAAAGACGGAAGATTGAGATTTCAGGAAATTCTCAGGCCTAGTAGGCTGATTACTTTTTAGAATATTAAAAAAATACAGGGGTGGGGAAAAGTAGGCTTCTAGTTGTTGATGCGGAAATGAATACAGTAATTAATAAATAATAATACAAGGATAAACGTTTTCATGTACTTACACCTGTAAACCTACTTTTGCCTGTATGGGTGTGTCTTGGCTTTTCCCTAATAACCTGCATTACTTACTTTGGTAGACAAACATTAATTTTTAATGTAAGGATAGTATTTTTGTGCCATAAGGACATGCTTTTTCTTATTTGGGGGTAACTTACATATAAGGTTCCTGAGATATATACGTAGGTATTTTAAATTTAGGGAATGTGTGGCTTCCAGGGATTTTGTGGGTAAAACAAAATTTAGTTTATCAAATTGATTTGGGATGAAGAAAATTACGAAGTATCATATGGAGACTTTCCCATTGGCATTTGGCCCTAGCCAAGACAATACTGCCTCTGTTGAAGCTTGTGTTTCTTACGTCTCTCACCTGTGGAGTCTTAAGAAAGCCATTAAAAAAACAAATTTCAAAAGTAAGCATTTTAAAAAACTTTAAAGTTGTGAAGCATGACGTAAATAACCATAACACCTAAATGTACCCTGAGGGGTCAGCAAATGTGAAAACTGAATGATGAGTTTTTATTTGTTATTATTGAAAGGATTATCTAGGCAGCTTTCTAACATTTAGTATAGTCTTTTAGTGATTTGGAATCTTGGGACTTTATTAACAAATGTGAAACAAAAATAAAACCGAATCCTAGAAGAATTACACCATTCTATACAAAGCATTTTTTTTCCAGAATTCATTTTTTTTGCTTTTTGATGGGATTTAATGACTTGGTTTTAATGTGCAAACACTAATCTTTTAGACTTTTGTTTAGAATGTGTCAAATTTGCCTATGCTACTAATGTCCTAACGTAAATGTCTTATTTTAAAAAAACAAGTTTGACTCTCTTGCTTTCACACTAACGTAAACCATTCAAAAGTTTTCAACCTGAGAAGTAATCAGTAGTGACAGTCTAGGTTTGACTCCTCGCCCTTGGTGTCTTGCTCGGTTCTTACCTTTTCTTTATTTCAGCTAGGTGAACCAAAGTTCTTTTGAAACTGAAGATGCTTACTTGATTGTACTTCCCTGGGCTTTCTAGACTATTTTAATCATGTTTGGAAAGGTTAAATGTTGGCTTTCGAGGATTTTGATGGCAGAAAAAGCAGGATGTGTGTCCCCCCCACACACACACTTGCCTAATGCAGTCTATTTACATAAAACTCTGAAGTGTGAACTTCGAGAAAGACATTTTTATAGCACCTCTGCATACGTAAATTAAATCCTTTATTTGGTTACTGTAATTTTGTCACTTTAAGCTGTCTTCATGTTTATGATTTCTACAGGATTCAGATATATTAGAATATAGTATCTCGTGGTTGATTGTGGTAAGAAACTTCTTGGTGTGCTTTACTGTATCCTTGAATTCCTTTCTGTAACAATAGAATGCTATTGTTTTTTTATTCTGACTGAAAGTTAAAGATGCTCCTTGCTAATGTCCTCTGCCCAAAGGATTTTTAAAAGATTTATTTATTTATTTATTTTTTAGAGAGAAAGAGAGAGAAGGGAAGGAGAAGAGAGGGAGAGAAGTATCAGAGTGTGGTTGCCTCTCACACATCCCACATTTGGGATCTCGCCTGCAACCCCCAATTGCCCTGACTGGGGATTGAACCAGTGATCCTTTGGTTCACAGCCCGCACTCAAGCCACTGAGATACACCAGCCAAGCTACCTAAAGGATTTTTTAACCTCACCAAAGGATGTGTTTATTGATTTTAAAGAGACAGGAAGTGTGGGGGATGGGGGGAGAGAGAGAGAGAAGCAGAGAAACACTGACCAGTTGCCTCCCATATGTGCCCTGACTGGGTATGGAACCTCTAACCCTTTGGTGTACAGGACACTACTCCAACCAACTGAGCAACCCTGCCAGCCCCAACCCCCCACCCAGCAAAGGATGTTGAGTTTTCCCAAGTGGAAGTAAAAATGACTTGATAAAATTTTTTTAATTTTTATTTATTTTTTTTAGAGAGAGGGGGAGGGAGAGGGAGAAAAACACCTATGTGCTATAAAGGAAACATCAGTGGGTTGCCTCTCCAGCGCCCCAGACTGGGGACCTGGCCCGCGGTGACCCTGGGGTTTGCAGGACCCTACCCCACCCATTGAGCTACACCAATCAGGGCGATATAATTATTTTAAAAATCTAAATTAGGTCACTTGGCTTTGTGTGTGAAGTATAGTTAATATGCTTTTGGTCATCTCGTGGTTTCTGTGTTGTTATCACCTGCACGATGATGCCTTGATCGTTACAATATATTTTACTTGGATGAGTGAAGTATGGAGGTTAGGCTATTAATTAAGGTATTGCACACACACACACATACACACTACCCCTTTAGAAATACTGATAGCACTATTAGTTTCTATCTTTTAATGTAAAGTTTGGACTTTCCTAAGTGGCCAATAGTTTTAAAATAACATTTACTATGTTTAAGTTATGAAAGGATTGTTCATTGAAGGAGATCGGAAACCATTAAGATACAAAGATTAAAGTCAGCTAAAGTCCTACTAACTGAAAGTAACTGCTGTTAGCATTTTGTTCTGTGTTCTCCCAGTGTTTTTTTCTTATGTACATATGTATTTTTTTACAAATTGGGATTGTACATTTATTTTATAATATGCTTTATTGTGAAGTAATATTTTTTGAGAATGTGATTTAACAAATTGACATAAATGTCATTGTAAAAAATGTTTTCCATTCTTGTGTTGATGGTAGTTTGCAATTTGAGGATATTATAATTTGATGACATAAAAAAGTATTACTGTGATTATTTTATTACAGTAAATTCCTGGAAGTAGAGTTACTTAAAAGTATAAACATTTCGGGAGCTTTTAATACATATTTTCAAATTGTTCTCCAGAAAGTTTGTTTTTTAGTAACAGTTTTATTGAGAAATCACATACCATACAATTCATCCATTTAAAGTGTACAGTGCAATGGAGAATGTTGGATGCGGTTTAAAAGACATTTCAATCAAATGTTACCTAGAAATAACTAATTTTAGAAAATGGTTATAGAAATTCTGCTATGCTTATATAACTGTTACAACTTGTCCACATTTGGAAAGTTGTTTTTTGTTGTTGTTTTAAATTTTTAGACTTACTGGTTTTAGAGGGAGGGAGAGAGGGAGAGAGAGAGAGAGACATCGAGTTGTTGGACTTGTTTATGCAGTCATTGGTCCGTGTGCCCTGCCTGGGGATCAAACCTGCAGCCTTGGCTCATCAGGACAGGGCCCTAACCAACTGAGCTACTCAGCCAGTGCCTGGTTTTCTTTTTTGTGAGGGGTTTGTTGTGCTCTATCTGACAGTTCTGTTTGCTTTAAGCCATGTAACAAAACATCTTTATCTTTATCTTTATCTTTTTTAACTCTGGTCAGTGGAGTTTAAAGCAAGAACCAAGAAGATCTGAGTTCCTCGCCATACTGTACCTCTTACCACTGAGGCTCAGTGATCTTATCTCTGAAGTAGAGATGAAAATGACTCCGTTCTGGAGTTACCCGGAGGGATCCAAATTAAAAGTGCTCAAGTGTGCCTAGAATTGTGCCAGAATTTGGCTGATAATAAGGGACTCTTTTTAGTATAAGAAAAGTAACACATGCAGAACAAACTAATCTTTAGTTGAATGTTTACTGGTTGAAGAAATCAACTCAGTTGGCCTAAATTAACTTTCTAAGAAGTTAAAAGTTGAAAGTTAACTAATGCTTGATCAGAATGTCTGTATGGGTCGTGTGGGCGTTTCTCACTTGGTAGGAGAATTCATGCTGGTGCAGGTTTGAACATGAAGGAACTTTCCAGTTCAAACTTACCTGTACTGTTGTTGTAGCAACAGCACGATGGCTGTAGCTTCACTGACACCTGGTGTTCTGGTCAAGGAAATAGACGATAATGTAAATTTTGAATGTATGCTATGAAGTTACTCTGGTTCTAACTTTTACTGTTTATTTTGAAAACAAAATGTTGAACATAATTGAACCTAAAATACTGAAGTGCTAAACCTGATGAATCAAAAAAATTCTGGATTTCTATAGAAAAGATAAACTTAGTGTAATTTAGATGTTGTGATAAGTTGCCTAGACCTTTAAAAACTATATATCATTTTTGTAATGCTTTCTCTTCATGTCTGGTGGGGAACGAAGAACACAAAGGAAAAGAAAGTAAAATTTGAGCATTTGCAAAATTTTAAGAACCAAGCCGAGAAACCATTTGATTATAATTTAAGTTTGTTGGAGAAATAGGTAGAGAAAAACAGAGGTAGGAAGGAGGAGGTGGATGAACTCGTCAGTGTACTAGATATCAAGTAATTTTCAGCGTGAGCCAGTACCCTTGATGTAAGGGATTGGAAATCTCTATTTTCTTCAAGTGGCAACACCATGTCTGTTGTTGATGGGTGTGGTCAAGAATAAAGGGAAGACAGTTGAGGTTAAACCAAATTGAAAAGGAGAACAGGGTATTTTACTAGTAAGTTTTGTATTGATACAAGGCTGTTCAATACTAATGTGGTTTAGTCAGGGAAAAATAAGAATGACAAAGGAACGTAAAATGTTGTATAACTTAATGGAATCATAGGTGAAAATTGTGCGACTGTATTTAGTGACTGGGTTTCTGGGTTTAAATGAAATAAGGTACAGATTTTTTTGTATTTCATAATTGTGTTTCTTTCATGTGGGTCACTTCCTAATATAGGATAGTTTAATGTCTTTGACCATTATCCTTCTCTTAACACAGTTTTAGTAGAAAAATGTTAAGTGACAGTTTCAGAGAATATTTGGGGTCACAACACTAGAGTTAAGCAGATTCTGGAATAGTACAGTTATGCCTTTAAAAATAGTGTTGCTCTACAGAATTTAAAATAAAAATTAGAAGACAATGTGCCATGTCCCTGACACATCTTGATCATTTACTTAGAGAATTTTATAGAAAGAAATATTGTGGTCATGCTGATTCTACCCCTTAAAAACTTATTTATGTAAAGAGATGTTGGTTGTGAATTTCATATAATTGCTTGCTATTACAAATAATGAACATCTTTGATAATGTTATTATGACAGAAAAGATGTTAAAGTTAATTTTTAAAAATATTTTATTTATTTATTTTTAGAGAGAGGGGATGGGAAGGAGAAAGAGTGGGAAAGAAACATCAATGTGCGGTTGCCTCTCATGTGTCCCCCACTGGGGACCTGGCCTGCAACCCAGGCATGCGCCCTGACTGGGAATTAAACCAGCGACCCTTTGCTTCACAGGCCCGCGCTCAATCTACTGAGCTACACCAGCCACGGCTAAAGTTAATTTTTTAAAACACATATATTCTTGTCAGAATGAAAACCCAGATACTTTTGTATATTAGTAACTAGGAGGAATCACAGCCCATTTTCCCATTGTCTGGGGTTATTTCCAGTTACCTGGGTCACCTTATTTAACCTGCATTATGGGCTATAACGAAAAGCCTAAGGATGTTGTATCTCTTCAAAATTCTTAGGTAGCTAAGTTAGAGGTAGAATGGGAACGAAAACTCAAGCTTCATGTTCGAAACCCGCTGTCAGAGTACACTTAGTACACTTTTGCTTGTCCCCAGATTTATCTGAGTCTGTCTTATTCTCTAGCATGGAGATCTGATGGCTGAACTTCCTCTTAGATGACTTCCTTCTAGCTTCACAGTCCTGTTCACCAATTTTTAAAAAACGTTTATGATTAACTGTATTTTTATAAGCTTTTGTAGGATGTTTTTATTTAGGTCAAATATGAAAAACAATTTATGTCAGCATTGTCCAGTAGAATTTTCTGCGATGATGGAAATGCTCCGTGTCTGGGCTGTTCGGGGGCAGTCACGGGCATGGACTGCCCACGTGTGGGCATGGGCCCTGGAATGTGGCCGGTGTCCCCGAGACCTCCATTTTTCATTTTACGTCATTCTAATTGGTTTAAAAATTAAGTAGCCACATGTGGCTAGGACAGATTGAGATATTCTTAGTGAAGGGAAAGAAATAAGTAAAAGTAGACATTTTCACATCCATTGTTCTTGTGATTACTGTGTTTGTATGTTTATGTGGGTTTGAGTTTTTAAAATTGTACTATCTTAGTGAATAAATCCATTCACAGGAAATAACTTAGTAATAATTATTTGAAAGCTGAAGTATTATTTTAAATTCTTCTAACTTATGTAGTTTGCTACATAAATTTGCTTCTATTTACAGACTGTTTGCTTCTATTAACAGATTAATTTGTTGACCAACAAAATGATTTCACTTCAGTAATATTTTGGAGTAGTTATGGTTAAGTAATATTATTTTTAATTTTATTTTAATTGTTCCAGGTTAAATAATAATTAAAGTTTAAGCTTTTTATATTATGTGGAATACTTGACTGAACTCTCGTTCACATCTTTTTATGATAGTCGTACCTCAGAAGCCTCTGAAACAAAGAGAACTCCATAGGAAATAAAATATATGCCTGATGATTATCTCTTCACTTTTTTTTTCTTTTTGGTTATCCTCACCCAAGAACACTTTTTTCCCATTGCTTTTAGAGGGAGATGAAGGGAGAGGGGGAGGGAGAGAAACATTGATGTGAGCTGAGAGCAGCAATTGGTTGCCTCCCTTGCGTACCTGGACCTGGGATCCTAGTGATCCTAGAGCCTGAACCTAGACGGGGGATTGGGGATCGAACCCACAACGTAGGTATGTGTCCTGATGGGGAATCGAACCTGCAACCTTTTGGTTAAGGGACAGTGCTCCTACCAACTGAGCCACACTAGTCAGGTCCCTTCACTTCTTTTTCTTCAGTCTTCTATATGACAGATTCCTGGCTTTGATCCATTAATCCTTTTTATAACAATGTAGCCCCTAGTCACTGTGTCATATTACCCTGTTTTATTAGCTTAACAGTATCTGAAATTTTCTTGTTTATGAGATAGGAATCTCTTTCCTTTGATGTCCCAGGACCTAGAACAAGATCTGGTACATAATTTGTGTTCAGTAGTGAACTATGTCACAAAGAAAACAAAACAAAAAAAGCAAAGAACTCTGTGAGGAATAAGATAGCTATCTGGAGTAACATGCCACTTGGAGTTTGGAAATAGGCGAGGTGAGGCTCAGCTTTGATTATTTACTTAGAGAATTATTTACTTTGCAATGTCGGTGTGGGTAATTTAAGGTGACTAGTTATGATTTCATATAGAAATGTTTCTATGGGAAGTCTTATTTTAAAAACAAACTTTTGTCCAGACATACACATGTGTACCAACTAAATCCCATCTGCCTAAAACACAATAGAGTTGACAAAATAGACAAAAATATGAGAAGATATAGCCATGGTCAGTTTTTTTAGTATTTAGCTTCATTTCCTAACCTTTTAGGCAGAGATTAAGAAGTTCACTCAGCCCTGACTGGCGTAGCTCAGTGGATTGAGCGCGGGCCTGCGAACCAGACAATCGCAGTTCGATTCCCAGTCAGGGCACATGCCTGGGTTGCAGGCTGGTTCCTTGCAGGCCAACTCCCAGCAGGGGACGCACGAAAGGCAACCANGTACCAACTAAATCCCATCTGCCTAAAACACAATAGAGTTGACAAAATAGACAAAAATATGAGAAGATATAGCCACGGTCAGTTTTTTTAGTATTTAGCTTCATTTCCTAACCTTTTAGGCAGAGATTAAGAAGTTCACTCAAAGCGCTGGCTGGTGTAGCTCAGTGGATTGAGCGCGGGCCTGCAAACCAGAGGATCGCAGTTTGATTCCCAGTCAGGGCACATGCCTGGGTCGCAGGCAAGTTCCCAGTGGGGGACACACGAGAGGCAATCATACGTTGATATCTCTCTCTCTCTCTTTCCTTTCCCTTCTAAAGATAAATAAATAAAATCTTTAAAAAAAAAGTTCACTCAAAGTCATTTGTTATGTGATTGGCTGGAATGGAGAGGAGAGCTGCCAAGACCTCATTTCTCTCTGTGTTGTTTTGACTTGCGATCCACGAATGAACATCACTGTGTAGCAGATGTAGTCACTGTAACTGATGTAAGCAGTATTTGGCTGATATTGGTTTCAGTTATCTGAGAGTAGTTGGAGATAAAATATATTCTTATAGTAAATATTTCTTATAGTAAATTGGCGATTTAATTCTGATTTTGAAATGCCAACATGGTAAGTGTAGAAAGGATTTTATTTTCACTTATCTATTGCTAGACATATTTTTAAATAGTTAACAATGTTTTAGGATGTAAATGAAAGCCTTTTTATTTAGGGAATTTACACATCGTTTACCTTTCTAAAATAAATTTCCATCTCGAGGTTTTGGGGGCAGGTTTTAGTGCACCATTCCTGGAAGTACTGCAGAACCAGGTCGCGGCGCAGAGTGGGCAGAGCAAACTCCTGTTCCATCTCCCTGCTTCCAAACTGCATGTAACGTGTTGCCCTCAGATGGAGGACGTACTCAGACTGATAGGAACAAATACTATACTCGTTTGGTCCACATGCCCGTGCTCAGTCCACTGAGCTACACCAGCCAGGGCAACAAATACTATACTTGATCTTAGCCAGAAGTCAGGACGTGATGAGACTTTTCTAACTGTGGCTAATATATATTTAAATGAGCAGATGTTGAAAAATGGTTCTTATTTCAGTGCTGTTGTCACCACTGCAAATCCCACCCCCATATTTTTTTGAAAATCACCCATAAATCCATATGACCCAGAATTTTTGGTTGTTAGAAATTAAAAGTCTTGTTTTAAAAGATTTTATTTATGTATCTTTAAAGAGGGGAAGGAGAGACAGAGAGAAACATCAATGTATGGTTGCCTTTCATGCATCCCCTGCTGGGAGTTGGCCTGCAGTAAAAGTCTTAAATACACTAAACGTTTTAGTAGTAAATCAACCCCCTTTTTTGACTTGGCCAATAAGTTTGTTATTGTCTTTGTGTGAAAAGAATCATCATAGAAAGTTGTGGGTGGTTTATTTGTTCCCAGCAGTCTGTTCCTAAGCTCCGAGGAAGTTTGTCTCCTCCCCAGCCGCCCGATCTGTCTTCTGCTGTTAGTTTGGTTTTGTGTTGGACATATAAATAATCATAGTGCAGACACTTTCTAGTTTTATTCATGACCTTTCTTAGGAAAGAAAAATCAAATGTGTACAGTTACTTGGGAATGCATTGTGTTAACAAACAGCCTGTGGAATTTCAACAAGGCTAATTACTTAAAAATTATTCGTCCATATTAAAAATATTTCCATTGTTAATCCAACCCGGTGGCCCCTTAACTATAGTACTCCCTTTTGTTTACAGTTGCCTTGTTTATTGATAGTGTGCCAGGCACTACAGTTGGCCTGGGGATTCAGAGATGAAGTCAGTCCCATGTCCTCAAAGCAAACTTCCAGTGTTTCTATATACTCTGGCATCTAAGTTGTTTATATTTCTCTGGATTAAGTAGTGCGCTTTCATTAAATACTTGTAATTCGGGATTGTAACATATCAAGAAAGGCCTTTGTAGTAATCTAGATCATTTGGAAGCTGTGATATTTATTAAGCCTTGAAAGTTCCTAACGGAACTGAAAATCCTTTTCAGTAATATAGGGAAGGACGTCCTCTCCCTTGGCACAGGGCTCTTTGTTTCCTAAACCTGAAAATGTCTGTGCTCCCTGGCATCCTCTCTCTGTTCTCACATCCCCTAGCTTCTCGACTGAGATGTTTTCCTTTGTCACCTAGGGCACTTGTCCCTTTCTGTCAGCAGGGCCTCTGTCTCGCTCACCTCTTATCTCTAATTCTCAGGACTAAACAAAATACAGGCACCGAGTATGAAATGAATAAATGAACCTCATTAGGAACAGTGTCTAAGCCTTATCTCCTATACTTTTTGTTTTGCTTTTCTGTCTCCAGGAATAATGTCACTTTATGATTGTAGGGACCATGCCTAAATTTTTATCCCTGTAACTTTAGGGCTTAGCTCAGTGTTTGGTAAATAGTAAGTGTTCAGTAAATATTTGTTTTATTGGAGAAGCCTGTGCAGGCTGGGTGGGGACAACCTGGCTGTAACTTTTGGTCTCCTTCCCATTGTAGCAGAGGCAGAAGGGGAAGGAAGGGGAGCTGGTGTGAACCTCGGCCCAACGCCGAGGTTCATGTTCATGTTTCTGCCCACAGAGGGCAATTAACAGGCAGCAGCGGGTATCCAGAATTGATGTAATAAAGAATTTCACTGTTCTTTCTTACAAAATGTTTTAAGATCATGTTCACTTACACACTCATGCACACCCTTCCTTTAGGTCAGGACGGCCCTTTACCATGTATTAAATGCTGTGGGTCACTATACGTAGAATGCTGTGCCAACAGAAGCGGGTACTTGACCTAGCTGGCTTCTTGGGTATGTGATGTGTGAGGGGCAGTCTGGAATCATTTCTTGGAGCATTTTAACACATCTGAATAGAATCTTGAAAGATGAGGGGTTGCGGAGAGAAAGGGAAAAGGCTGGACTGGTGGTGGACCAGGTGGGAAAGCGGAGAGGAGAGGAGGCCGAACAAGGAGGTAGGGGCCAGATCAAGAAAGGTCTTCTGCTTCTGGATCTTGTCCTAAGGCAGGAAGAGATCATTAAGATCTCCATGGGAGATCATTAAGTATGTGGGGGTTCTCAGTTTTTCTTGTTAAGTACTGCCAATGCTCTACAGAGCAGGTTGGAGGTGGACAACTTTGGAAACAGGAAGAACAGTTTGGAAGCTGATGCTCTTGCCCAGACGAGAAATCGTACGGCAGAATCAGTGAACATGGTACAAACTGGGAACATTTGCAAGAAAGCTGGGGAGTTAGAACTCAGCCTTGTTTCATGCACCGTGTTTATCTTCTCCCAGTTTGCAGGCTTGTCTTTTCACTTGTTTGTGTTGTCTTTTGGTGCATGGTTTTTAAAATTAATATTGCTGAACTTATTACTTATTTCCTTTGTGTTGTACTCTTTATGTATTGTTTAAGAAATCCTTCCCCACCTTGAGTTCATAAAAATCTACTGTTTTATGGTTTTGGTTTTTCTTAGAAGTATTTAAGTTTTACTTTTCATATGTGGTCTTTAAGCCACTGGAGTTCAGTACGTTACATGGCGAGGATCTAATTTTCTTTTTTTCTGTATGAATAAGCCATTTTCCTAGCACTGTTCTTTGAGTCTTCTGCTTTCCCTCCCCAGTCTGTAGTGCTTCTCCTGTTAACATGCTAAAGTCCCATATAGGCTTGGTCTGTGTCTGGGGTCTTCCTCTGCTGCATTGTCTGCCCTTTTACCAGTACCTCCTATTTTAATTACTGTGGCGTGTAAGTATAAAGCTTTTTACAAACCTGCAACCTAAGTATGTGCCCTGACCAGGGATGGAGCCCACAGCCCTTCGGTGTACAGGACAGTGGTCCAACCAACTGAGCCACCAGCCGGGGCTGTTGTGAGCACATTTAGTGTGTGTTTAAACCATTAATTTTTTGAACAGATATTGTACAGTATGTTGTTGAGAAACATATGTAATTGCTTTCTTGATTTCTTTCGGAGCATTTTTTTAAATAGATGTAATCCATATGCACACAATTCACCCCTTTACAGTGTACCTTTCTGCGGTTTCATTACCCCCAAAAGAGATCCTGTGTTCAGTGATAGTCATCCTCCCTCCTCCAGCCCCCGGCAGGCTCGGGTCTTTCTGCGTCTACAGACTTTTTCTGTTCTGGACCTTTTGTATAAGTGGAAATGTACAATAGGCAGCCTTTTGTGAGAGCTTTCTTATTTAAATTGAGTAAAATTTATAGATTAGCAGGGCATTCTGCAGGAATGTTACTGCGTCTTTTAGAAAGTATGGCTGAAATACAGTGCCTTAGTAGGGGGAAAAGAAGAGCACATACCACCAAGATTTATTTCTGCTTTGTTTGCATTGTTTAAGCATGAGATTCACATTTTACTTCTTCATTTATTGAAGAGAGTGGCCAGTTTTATGCTTTTGCTTAGTTCCTTAGTGAGCAAGTGTCGTGTAGCAAATCCTGTTGTAGAGGGTATCTCCTGTTGACACATTTTGGGTTTTTTTTGCATGGACAGAGTGAGAACACTGATTTGGATGCATGTTGTCAGGAATTGGATAAAAATGACATGATTTACTTAGTATCTGAGTGGATAAGTGAGTAAAATCATGTGAAAATGCAAAGGGAATGTAATCTCATCTGAATTATCTTAAAGCAAATAGATTTTAATGCAGAAATTAGTCAGCAGCCTAGAGTTCGTTTTAAAAGGCTACCTCGGAAAGTACCTTTAAGTCGAGATACACAGATAAGGTTTACTAATTTAAAACATTTCTCTTACATACTCTAAGCCCTTTGTGTCACTTGGAGACTTTATATTTTATTAATATAATAGCTGAAAAATAGTTCAGAAAAGAAAATGTTTTCCTCTAAACCAAAGCATTGGTCTTTCAAAGGGTTAGCCTCAACCCAATGTAGTACACCTCTTTAAATGATTTGAAAGTGTGACTAGCAGCCTTTTCAAACCTTGTAAAGGAGACAGCCTAAATTTTTACTTAAAAAGTCATAAGGAAACTAAAAATTGTTAAGTACCTCTAGAGTTAGTATCATTATGTAATGGCCTCAAAGTCAGAGGTCCAAGCTTTTGCATTATTGCGGGAATTTAAGGAATTCGTGGGGGGAATGCTCAAATTTTAGTCAAAAATAATTAGCTTTTATACCACTGTGGTTAAAACTTTTATGGATAGCTGTAACTATCCACTGTATAACACTTGGATGGTGTGAAAAGCACTTTCTTTTATTTGTGGATAAAATAGTAAATCTTGTAATCTGATAGGGCTTTTGTTCCCTCGAAGGATAAGATCATCTAAAGACAAATGGAACAACCACTTCCATTTGTAAAGTTGTTTATATTTTCTTGACAAAAACTGCCAAGCAGGATCCATTTTGTTTGAAAGACTGACATAGAGTTGTGTAGTCACTGTACCAAATTCAGTTATTGTTCTTTGTGTGGAGCAGAGCTAGGTTAGATGCTATCAATTTTAGCTGCTTTTAGTGAATAAAAGATAAACATTGTCGTTGATTTCCTTTTTGGTAGTATAGAGGTGTGATCAAGTTCTTAGAACCAGGTGGTTGACTTTTTTTCCATAACCCCCACCTTCGCACTGGATTTTTTTACTGTTGTTAAACTGTAAAAAGGCTCGTGATGGAAGAATATTGATTTTTTTAGTGTATTTGCATCTTGTTCATCCTTGATAGCAAATTGTGTTTGCTGATCTTTAAATGTGTGTGTTTGGGCTCTTTAAAAATATTCATCTCCCGCACTTGTGTTTCCCTGCCACTGAGTCAGCTCGGACTCCTGGTGACTGACTCTCTGAGGGAATGCGTGGTGTCCACAGCGCCCTGTCCTGACCCGAACGGCCCTGCTCAGCTCTGTTGGACTCATGCCTGCGGCTTCTTTGATGGAGCCAGTCCATCTCACATCTGGTCCTTCTCTTTCTGGCTGCCTTCTGTTTCTCCCAGCAGCATTGTCTTTTCCAAGGAAACCTGCCTTCTCACGGTGTGCCCAAAGTAGGACAGCTTCAGTTTTGTCATTTTTGCCTCCAGTGATGTTTCAGGATTAGTTCACTGTAGGATGCACCGGGTTGTCTTTCTGGGGGTCCAGGGTATCTGTAGAGATCTCCTCTAACACCGTATTTCAGATAAAGCACTTTTCCCCCCATCAGCCTTCTTTCCTGTCCAGCTTTCACATTTGTACCTGGTAATTGGGAATCTGAGGGTGTGAATAAACTTAGCCTCGGTCTCTAATGACACATCATTCATTGCTGCTTGCCCTTTTGAATCTTAGACTCTTCTTGATTTCTTTGCTCCTTACTTCCATAAAGGATGAATGGCTAACACTTTTAAACAGGCATGGTGAAGTAGAATAACATAGCTTGAATCTTTTTTAACAATACACTGTTGTTACTACATTATTAACAATTAACTAATTTTTAAATTATGAAAGCCAAATGGGCAATACAGATCACTCAGATCGTATAATTAAATTAAAATGTGAATAGAACACAGAATCAAAAAGAAAGGAGTCTCTTGTAAAACCCTGGCATTAGGGGATTTCAACGTTTTTCCTACAGTTCAAGCATCATTTTCAAGTTTTTTTAAATAGAGGCTCTGGTTTCACTCTCGATAACTATGTACCAAAAATAATGGACCATATTTTTTAAAAAGTTAACTCCTCCCTCCCATTATTTTCTTTGTGTAGATTTGAGGGGAAAATAATAAAATGAAAATCTCCCTCGAATCTGTCATCAAGACGTCTTCGTTCTCAGTCATTAAAGATGAGTCATGGCTGGAGAAGTTTTCGGGCGGGGCGGGGGGGGGATGTGCGTGTAGGTACTGAATTCATTTTGATACGGGATCTGATTTTTAAACATTAAGTGATCATCTAGTTAGAAATGAGTGCATTAATGTATTTGATAGTTTTATCTTGTTACACCTCAAAGAATGTATACTTGAGCTTGCCATTATATACTGAATTTAGATTTTTTTTTGCTTTAAAACAAAATGACCCTCTAATTTTTCAACAGTATATCTTAAATTTTTCTTTTTAAATGCTTTGCCACAGAAATCTTCAAAGAGTAAAAATGCCAGGTTTTCAAGAACCAGCCGAGCTGATTCATTACTGCAGACTGTGTGCGTGCCTTCTATTCCTGTTGCTATAGAAACACATGCAGACTGTGGATTTATCATAAATCATGAGACATGTTTCTTGGAACAGTTCACAGAAAGAAACATCTGGATCCCTTGTTTATCCTGGGGCGAAGGAAGGCTGCCCTCTTCTTCTCTGTTGAAATCACATTACATTCTGCTAATTATTTAGCTGTAAAAAGTTTAATGTTGATATATCACGTATGCTTGGCATTGTGGTATTATTGATTATATATCTATTTTAGTATGATTGATTGTAATAGAAGAGGTTTGGGAAATAAAGATTGATATTCATGCCAGTTCAGCTAACTATGACTGAAAATGCTATGGTGGATGCTTCCCTCTTCTGAACTTCAGATTTACAGTATTAGTGACATCAGGGTTATAAATAGATGTGCTTATACGGAGTTTTTCTATCTTTTGGCCTTTCGTCAGGTTAATTCATTTGACCGCATGCCAGTTTTTTGGTGCTTCTAGCCTTCGTGGTTAGCCCAGGACTAAGGGGAGTCTCAGTAGTCAGGTGAGCGGCCGTCAGGCAGAGTTGGCCGAGGATATTACCTAGGAGACTTTAACTGCATTTGTATTCTGTTTCATTCTCCATGGAAAGATCCTCAACAACGCTTTAAAGTATTTCACTTATATGTAGTAACTCCCTTAAGTTTGTATTGTTCAGTTTAAAAGATTCCTTAAACCTCTCCTCCGAGTGCTGGCTTTGTGTTTCTGGAGAACATGGATGAAAAAAAATTACTTCCTGCTCTTAAGAAAACCACATAAACAGGTTGTTTCATGATTAATTCTAAGAGTCCTGCGTAGTGTATCTTAATAACACAGGAAAGTTACTCAGACTACCCTACAGCTTAAATTAGTACTTCTTGGAGATGACTTTTTGAGCTCAAAAAATGGTTAAAGGTCAAGCCCCCCCAAAATACACACATATATGTCAAAGGGCATATTAGGCACCAGAGATGGCATTAGTAAAAGGGCACAGTGGTGTAAAATCAGTGTGTGTACAGTAATTCCCTGTGATTTAACATCGCTGGTGCACAGAACTGACTGGGGGTTGGAGAAGTAGAGCCCTTGCTTGGAGGGCCTGATGGGCTCGGTTGGTCAAGGTGCTAGGAACGATTGAAGGATTTTAATAAGGAAAGTGTTTGGGTTAGATTAATCAATTGAGTAACCTAGGAATGTATTTAAGGGGTAGGTGGGTCTGAAAACAGAAATAGGCAGTTTATATGACAACTTAGAACCATTTCTGATTTCAAAAACTTGAATAATGATGTCAACATGAGGAATTTTGTTGTATAAAAAATATAAAGTTTTCTGTTACGGAGAAGAGACTGGTGTTAAACATAGAAAAGTCAGTCTATATATATATAGAAGAGCACGTAATTGTATAAAGTAGAATCTAGCAATATATATGGTCTACCAAATAGAATTGTTCATTTTGAGAATTTGTTAAACTGACTTAAACTAGACATTTAAGATATCATGCATACTTAATTGGTATGTATAGCCTCAAGCTGTTCATCTGAACCATGTGACATGCCTTTTTTCTTTAAATTTAATTTCTAAGATTTTACTTAAGGATTCTATAAACTTCTCTATTATCATTTGCTGCATGAATAAGTTGGTAAATAAATAATAGCCTTAAATCTTCAGTTGACAATTTTTAACTTTCTTTCTTTAGAATTGTTTAAAGACAGCTTCAAAAAATTAAGAAAAAGTATTTATTGATTTATTTATCTTTAAAAAACCTAGAAACATTGGTCAGAGGAAGAATTTGTGACAAGTTACTTGCCTTTGGTGGGTTCATTTACTTGGAAGTGAGTGCATGTTAGAATGGGCGGAAGACTAGTGTGGTTATGTAGTCTCCCGCCAAACTGTTAGCTCGGAGGAGTGGCATTGTGGAAGTGTGAAGTGCGAATATTTTGTGTTCATTGCTATTTACTGTACATACTTAGGGCCTGGAGGAAATGAGCTTACTCTGCCAGCCAGTGCTTCGCAACAGAGCACCTGTGTTTGACTTCTCCGTTAACAGGAGTCTGACTGCGTGCAAGTTACTTAATCCTGCTGGCCTTCCCTTTTCATTTGTAAAACAAGGGTAGTGCTAGTATTCCCTCAAAGGGGTGTGATGAGGAATAAAATAATATAACAGTTGTGAAGCATTTAGGATAGTATTGACACATACTCAAATGTTAGTCATTATTATTACTTTAGTTATACAGAAAAATTAAAATATGGTCATACTTCGGTACTCATCGGCTTCAGAACTTGTGGGACCCTGCAGTCATTGCATTTTGACGAGGAGAAAATGTTTCCACACTCAGCACAGGACTCGTCACAGTTGTAGAACTTGTGTGAGTCACAACACCATCCTGCAGGAGAAAAAGCTTCACGGACTGGTACTCATCACTTTCAGCTCTTGTCATGAGTTCTGGAATGAATTAACAATGAGTTCCAAGGTACCACTGTATACCATCTTTATCAGGGATTTATTGAGGACAAAGGTAGAATATTTGATGTCTTGTGCTAAGTGGTTTTAAAATTAGTGGCTTAAAAACACCTAAATCCACATCCTGCTGTCTTGCATGGTCTGAGTTCTTTCTTTTTTTTTTATTTTTATTTTTATTTATTTATATATATTTTAAAGATTTTATTTATTTATTTATCTTTAGAGGGGAAGGAGAGAGGGAGAGAAACATTAATGTATGGTTGCCTTTTGTGCGACCCCTGCTGGTAGTTAGCCTGCAAGGAACCGGCCTACAACCCAGGCATGTGCCCTGACTGGGAATCGAACCAAGATCCTCTGGTTCGCAGGCCCGCGCTCAATCCACTGAGCTACGCCAGCCAGGGCCTGAGTTCTTTCTTAATGAATATTGTTTTGCTCAAATGTCTGTTACAATGGTAACACTGTTTAATTCTTTTTTTTGTTATTTTTTAATTTTCAATTTAATTTTATTTTTTATTAATTGTGTTATTACGATTGTCCCAATTGTCCCCTCTTTGCGCCCCTCCACCCAGCACCCCCACTCCCTCTGGTAATCTCCCCTCCTTTGTTCATGTCCGTGGATTACGCATGTACGTTCTTTGGCTACTCCATTTTTTTTACTTAACATCTCCCTGCCTATTCTGTAACTACCAATTTGTACTTCTTAATCCTTCACCTTTTTCTGCATTCCCCTAGACCCCGTCCCACTGACCACCATCCCAGTATTCTCCATATCTGTGATTCTGTTTCTGTTCTGCTTGTTTGTTTAGTTTGTTTTTTAGATTCAATTGTTGAAATTTATATATTTATTGCCATTTTAACAATCATATTTTTTACCTTCCTCTTTTTCTTAAATAAGTCCTTTCAACATTTCACATAATAATTAGTTTGGTGACGATGAACTCCTTTAGCTTTATGTTGTCTGGGAAGCACTTTATCTGCCCTTTCATTCTAAATCATAGCTTTGCTGGATAGGGTAGTCTAGGTTGTAGGTCCTTGCTTTTTATTGCTTTGAATACTTCTTGCCAGTCCCTTCTAGCCTGCAGTTTCTTTTTAGAAATCAGCTGACAGTCTTGTGGGAACACCCCTGTAAGTAATTGTCTGCTTTTCTCTTGCTGTTCTTAAGATTCTCTTTCTTTAACCTTTGACATTTTAATTATGATGTGTCTTGGAGTGGGCCTCTTTGCATCCATCTTGTTTGGGACTTGCTATGTTTCCTGGACTTGCATGTCTATTTCCTTCATCAAATTAGGGAAGTCTTTCATTACTTTTTCAAATAGATTTCCTATTTCTTGCTCTTTCTCTTCTTCTGGCACCCTTATGATGCGAATGTTGGACTCCTTAAAACCTCCCAGAGGTTGCCTAGACTGTCCTCATTTTTTGGATTCTTTTTTCTTCTTGTTGTTCTGATAGGTTACTTTTTTGCTTCTGTATATTCCAAATCATTGATTTGATTCTTGGCTTCATCCACTCTATTGTTGTTTTCCTGTAAATTGTTCTTTTTTTTTTTAAAGTAGTTTTTAAATATTTTATTTATTTATTTATCTTTAGAGGGGAAGGAGAGAGGGAGAGAGACATCAATGTATGGTTGCCTTTTGTCCGTCCCCTGCTGGTAGTTGGCCTGCAAGGAACCAGCCTGCAACCCAGGCATGTGCCCTGACTGGGAATCGAACCGCGATCGTGTGCTTCACAGGCCCGCGCTCAATCCACTGAGCTACACCAGCCAGGGCTAAATTGTTCTTTATTTCAATTAGTGAATACTTCATTGAGGACTGGATCTTTTTTATGTGGTTTAGTTGAGCATACTTTTTAAAACCAGTGTTTTGAACTCTGCATCTCATAGATTGCTTATATCCATTTTGTTTAGTTCTTTTTCTGCAGTTTTGTTTTCTTTTTTCATTTGGGCCATGTTTCTTTGTTTCCTCACTCTGGCGGCCTCCCTATGTTTGTTTCTGTGTACTAAGTAGAGCTGTTTTGAGTCCATGTCTTGGTTGCATGGCCTAGTGTAGTAGGTGTCCTGTAGGGTCCAGTGGCACAGCCTCCCCTATCAACTAAGCTGGGTACTTGAAGTGCGCCCTTCATGTGGGCTGAATATACCCTTCTCTTGTAATTGAGCCTTGATTTCTGTTGGCAGGTCAACAGGAAGAATTTACCCAGGCCAGTCAGCTGCAAAGACTGGCTGTAACCACTGATCACCATCATCTGTCTTCATGGTGCGAGGTCAGGGTGGTGGTGCTCCATTGGGGTCTGTAGCTGTCCACTGGGTGCACAGGCTCTGGAGTTTTCCAGGTGGTATAGGCCAAGGTCAGCCCACACCTGTGTTTTGCTTCGGGCCACCCTGACTGGCCTATAAAGCAATCTGACATGGCTCTTACTTGTGCTTGGCCTGGAGATTCCCAGGCAAAGCCAAGCTGTGAATCTCGGCTGGCTGCTGCTAGTGCAGGTTCTGGGGCCACTTAGCAAGAGGTATGGGCACAGGGGGCTCACTGAAGTTGGCTGTTGCTTGTCTGATAGGATTTAGGAAACTTTGAAGCATGAGTAAAGACCACCCATTTGTATAGAAAAGGCTCTGTTAACAACTTGGGTAGGCTAGTAAGTTGGGTGGGGTGGAATCTTGGGGATCTCCAGGGTGGGACAAACACTGTTAGCCAGGTTGATGGAGTCTTAGATATGGCACCTGCCTGCCAGCTCTGAGACTCTGTGGGGAAGGGTTCAGAAAAGGGACAATGGCCTCTGCCCGCCGTTCAGTTTTGGAGAAAGCTGTCCTTAAGCTGTCACCTTGATGCTAGATACTTCAGTTCCTCCCTGAATGCCACTGGTATCTTTCAAGCTGCTACTCTGGTGATGGAGCTTGGAGGTATTGAGTCTGAGTAAGTTTATTTGTGGGTTAGGAGGAACTGCTTAGGACTCCAGAAGTTTCTTCCACCTACTCAGTCCCTGCTGGTTTTTATAGGCAAAGGTTTTGAGGACATGGCTTTTTGGCACTGGAACCCTGGGCTGGGGGGCCTGGTGTGGGACTGGGACTCTTTGCTCCCAAGATATCCTCCCGAATTTTTATCCACCACATGTGGATGTGGGACTGGCCCAGTCCATGTCTCCAGCCCTCCTACTAGTCTGGATGAGTGTGGTTTCTTTAATTCCGTGGTTACCAGACTCCATTCAACTCAGTTTCTGATGGTTCTGAGTGATGGTTGTTCTATAATTTAGTCATAATTTTGATGTGGTTATGTGAGGAGGAAGCCGTGTTTACCTATACCACCATCTTGACTGGAAGCCCCCTGTTTAATTCTTAGTCACCTCCTGTTCCACAGTGTTCATACTATTTTATGAGTCCTGCCCATAAAATCTTCTCCAGGCTATTATACTCTTGTAAATGCCTTTAGGTCAGAGTTCAAGTTTTTCACAAAATCTGTTGCCTGGTATTGTACTCAATAATAATAGCCAATAGGTATTGAGCTCTAACTATACGTAGGCACTGTCTGAAGTACTGCTTCACAGATTAATTTTAATTCTTACAACAACCCAAGGTAATTAGAAAATTATAAGTACGTATCTACAGTTTCTTGATAAGGAAACAGATTTAGGGAGATTGAAAGGCGCCTCAAGTGTAAGCCTTGGATGTGGGTTTTGGATCTAGCAATTTGATTCTGAGCCTCTGCTAGCTAGGGAGCCCCCTAGTGCTGGGAAGTGTTAACTGAGATGCCAGGCAGCCTGTCTGCTGTTGGGAGTTGGCTGCCAGACTCCAGTGATGATCAAAATCACTATAAAGGAATTTAGTTATAGTCCTAACATAGCTTTTTAAAAAAATGATCAAAACTGCTTTCTTGATTGCATTATTTTATTATTTGGGGGGATGGTATGAAAAAGTGTGGCTCTATTCCCTTTATAGTAGTTTTAACAGTGTGGACCATTTGGCTTAGTTGGTCTAAATATGTCAGGTGTCAGGATTTAGTGCAAGCTTTACCGCTTCCCCTGATCAAATTATTTATTTCCCCAATTTTTTATTTTTCTCATTTTCAAAACTTTAAGAAAGTTTAAAGACTATTACAATCCACACTTGGATTAGCCAGTTGCTAACATTATGCCTCCTTGATTTTGCTCTAGGTGTCTTGCAATAAGATTTTATTATTTTTGTAATAACAAAAAGGACCACTGGACAGAACGTGAATGATTTAAAGGAAGCTTTATGG
Organism: Sturnira hondurensis; assembly: GCF_014824575.4. Lineage (NCBI taxonomy): Eukaryota > Metazoa > Chordata > Mammalia > Chiroptera > Phyllostomidae > Sturnira > Sturnira hondurensis. The sequence continues at coordinate 19,701,826 of NW_028081271.1, read as the reverse complement.
GACCTAATTTATATGTGTCCATAGTGCTTACCCATATTTTTCTGACTATAAGATACACCACCTTCCCCCCTCCAGTTTGGGAGGAATAATGGTTGTTAATATTGCTGTTGAGTTCTGTTTACATTTACATTGGTGAAATATTATGTTATTTATGTTATTTAGTATTTTACCACATTTTTTGCTTCAAAAATTTTTCCCTATTTTCCTCCTTTAAAACCTAAGTGAGTCTTACAGTTGAAAAATACGATATATTACAAATAGGTTTATCGTAAGAATGATAATCTCTGACTTGGGAAACAAAGCTATTTTGCATGTTTGCAAAGAGGATGAAATTTGTTACTAAAGTTACTGTGAAAGCAGTTGAGTTTTAAGCATACAAGAATTTAAGATTAAAAAAGTGTCTCTCCTGTGACACAATTATATTGGCTTCCTGTTTTAAAAACATTTAGTGTCTCTGCATACCTGGATATGAAAATTGGGTTCAGAATATTTTAAAAATTGTATTTATTTACTTTTAGAGAAAGGGAGGGAGAAAGAGAGGGAGAGAAGAAACATTGGTGTGTGGTTGCCTCTCCCTCACCCCCAACTGGGGGCCTGGCTTACATCCCAGACTTGTTCCCTGAGTGGGAATCAAACCAGTGACCATTTGGTTTGCAGGCCGGCCCTCAGTCCACTGAGCCACACCAGACAGGGCTGGTTCAGAATATTTTAGTTTAATCCTTTTTCAATTGATTTATCCCCACTTGTGAGGATATTAACACCTTTTAATTTCCTCTTTTAAAACTTTAGGCCCGATGAGAGAAAGGGAAAGTTAAGGATGCTGGAGCAGAACAATGGATTTCTCTTTCTCTTTCATGCAAGGGATCATGGGAAACACAATTCAGCAACCACCTCAACTCATTGACTCCGCCAACATCCGCCAGGAGGATGCCTTTGATAACAACAGTGACATTGTTGAAGATGGTGGCCATACACCATACGAAGCTACCTTGCAGCAAGGCTTTCAATACTCACCCACGACAGAAGATCTTCCTCCACTCACAAATGGCTACCCACCATCAATCAGCATGTATGAGACTCAAACCAAATACCAGTCCTATAATCAGTATCCCAATGGATCGGCCAATGGTTATGGTGCAGTTAGAAACTTTAGCCCCCCTGACTATTACCATTCAGAAATTTCAAACACAAGACCACATGAAATTCTGGAAAAACCTCCTCCTCCACAGCTCCCACCTCCTCCTTCGGTACCACAGACTGTGATTCCAAAGAAGACTGGCTCACCTGAAATTAAACTAAAAATAACCAAAACTATCCAGAATGGCAGGGAATTGTTCGAGTCTTCCCTTTGTGGAGACCTTTTAAATGAAGTCCAGGCAAGTGAGCACACAAAGTCAAAGCATGAAAGCAGAAAAGAAAAGAGGAAAAAAAGCAACAAGCATGACTCATCTAGATCTGAAGAGCGCAAGTCACACAAAATCCCCAAATTAGAACCAGAGGAACAAAGTGTAAGTTGAAACACTTTTTGAGAAATTTTGTAATATTTCACATTTACTGGAAGTCCTAGAGATATTTTTCAGTTTTCGTCTCTTTAAATATTTCTGATAACTTATTGTAATTCCTAGCAAGGAGCTTTGGATATCATACATAGGTGCTGGGAAAATATTTGTTATACCATTAAACGGAAGCCGTATTTTAAAAATGTGGGACTAATCACTTGTTTCTGATGTTTCTCTGTCTAATCCTTCAACTTTATTTTTATTTGCTTCTAATAAACTTGTTTCTGGAGAGGAATAGAAAGGGCAAAGAGAAAATGGTTAATATTTTTAAATTAATTAATTAATTTATTTTTTGAGAAAGGGGAAGGGAAGAAAAAAGAGAGGGAGAACAATATCAGTGTATGGTTACCTCTCATGCACCCCCTACTGGGGATCTGGCCTGCAACCCAGGCATGTGCCCTGAGTGGCAATTAAACCAGAGACCCTTTGGTTTGCAGGCTGGCACTCAATTCACTGAGCCACTGCAGCCAGGGCTAATTATTATATTTTTTATTAAGTTAGACCAACCTTTGCCAGTAGATCCTAGACTTAGCACTCATTACTAACATGTTTGCTACAAAATAACCTGAAGTAATAAAGGAACTCTTTGTTAAAATCAAAGCTTGTTTTTATACATATTGATTAAAACTTCAAGTGGAGTTTTTATAAAAAGCCATTTTTCTTACATAACTTAAGATGCATGCTGCTGGAATTTTTTTTTAATCTTGCTTTTCATTTGATTGGTTTAAATCAGGAGTTAGACAGAGACCACATGTTGTATCTGGTAGATACATTCCTTAGGACTTCTTAAATTTACAGTTTACCCTTATTGCTCTTTTTCTTACAGTGTATTGAATAAAGAGAGTGGGTATTTGTCCATCAGAGGGGCCCATATTCTGGAGTTTGTTGATCACATCCCAGTGGCATTATTTAACAAGTTCTGTCCCCAGTATTTCCTGTAAACCGGTAGTTAGGTCTAGAGACTGGCTCTCATTTAAGTTTTTGGTTCGTGTTTATACAAACTCTTTGTTATAGTGATCGATGTCATACACCAGTGGAAAGAACTGTGGAGCACCTCTTGTGATTGATCCCTTATGTAGGTTAGGTACCTTCGGGCATGGGTTGGTTGTTTTTTTTTTGACATTTTTTAATTTCCATTCTCCCACTCTCTCCCATTTGGCAACTATCAGCTTGTCCTCTGTATTTACAGGTCTATCTCTGTTTTGTTTTGTTTGTATATTTTCTTTTAAAAGTCCATATATATGCGAGATTATATGGTATGTCTTTCTCTGTCTGAGTTATTCCCCTAAGCATAGTATCCTCTGGGCCCACCCATGTTGCCACAAATGGCAAGAGTCCATTCTTTTTCATTGCTGAATAATATTCCATTATATTTATGTATATGTATATGTATGTATGTATGTATGTACCACATCTTCATCCATCTATTGATAGACATCTAGGTTGCTTTCATATCCTGGCTATTACTAGTAATGATGTAGTGAACATAAGGGTGCATGTATCTATTCAAATTAGTGTTTTTGTTTTCTTGAAATAAATGCCCAGAAGTAGAATTGCTGGATTGTATGGCAGCTTTGTTTTTAATTTTTTGAGGAATCTTCACACTGGTTTTCACATGGCTACACTAATGTGCGATCCCACCATAGGACACAGGAGGTCCCTTTTGGCCGCCTCCTCTCCAGCACTTGTTTGCTGTTTATTGGTTGTAGCCATTCTGACAGGTGTGAGTTGATATCTTGTTGTAGTTTTAATTTGCATCTCCCTGATGATTAATGATGTTGAACATCTTTTTATATGATTGTTGGCCATCTGTATGGCCTTTTTAGAAAAACATCTATTCAGATCCTCTGCCCATTTTTTAATTGGATTGATTTGTTTGGTGTTAAGTTTAATTAGTTCTTCATATATTTTGGATATTAACTCCTTATTGGATGTATCATTTGTGCATATTTCTCCCATTCAGTAAGTTGTCTTTTTCATTTTGCTGATGGTTTCCTTCACTATGCAAAACCTTTTTAGTTTGATGTAGTCCCATATGTTTATTTTTTCTTTTGTCTCCCTTGCTCAAGGATTTATATTAAAAAAGATACTGGTAATAGTGTCAAAGAGGTAAGTAACTCTCTAGGTTTTGTTCTAGGAGTTTTTAATATCTCTGAGTTTTCAGTATGAATTTTCTTAATAATAGGCATATAACAAATCAATTATATCTTGAATGAAGAGTTTTCAGTTAGTATTCTAATACGTGATATGAATTGAAGGTGTTTTCCAGACATCGATTTGGGAATAAATAAATATTTATTTATCGACAATTGTCTGCTTTTACATTTGGTATGCCTTAATAAGTTAATTTTATCTTACGTTCAGAGAACTCTTTACTTCTCACCAAGTCACTTTTCCACGGTAGCCAGGTTCCAGTATTTTATGCAGCTCAAATGTGACCTTTCTGTGGAGTAAGGTCGCAGTGGTTCTACACTCTGACAAGTTACAGTGTGATATTTGAATGTACTCATTTAATAGATATCAACTGAGTGCCTGCTGTGTGCTAGACACTTTGCTCAGAATTGAAAATAGGGAAGCGATTGAAAAGTAAAGATGCTAGCACTTGGTGTGCTTCTGTTCTGCTGTGTATGCATGTGAGTTCAGGTAGTTTGTTTGAGTCTTAGGAAGAAAGTAAAACTGGGTGGTGAGATGAAGATTCGAGACACTTGATGGCTCTTCAGAATCCTAGCGGCTAAAGTTCTGTAAGAACTGTGAAATGAATCTGTAAAAATGAAGGTTTTGGAACTAAATGGTTTCTGAAATGTGTTTTGATTTCTTATGTCGTTTGTTAAATGCCCCCCTACTGAACTTAGCTCACATAGTATCTTATATTGACTGTTAATTAAATGAATAAATAAAAGGAGAGAAGTTCACTTTTTGCCCTGCAGGTACATCCACTGTAGCATATCGTTCCTAGATCTTAAATGAAAGGATATGTGATGTGCCGTGACCCTTGGGAATCACAAAAACACACAAAACCTGAATTTGGTTTTAGCTTTGTTCCTGAGCGCCGTCTTGCTGGCCGTCTCCCTTTTGCTCTAGAGATTCTGGCAAGTAGTTTTATTTAATGGGCTAGACTTTTTGCTTTTATTGATAAATGAGTTAAAAATATATCTCAAAATAGAAATAGGGCTGGAAGCAATTGGAGGCAGGATAAGACAGGCTGTTTTTCATACCTGTTTTTTTCTTTATTGGAATTCAAGCATGATATTTCTGGTAGTCGCTTTGCAATGAGATTTAAAGCCAGTTCTGTCCTTGTTGGGTTTCTGCTGAGCTTTATGTCGCTGAAACTGTCCATCAGCTGTTGTATCCAGGTATTAGAATGGTTATATATATATATATATATATAATAAAAGAGTTGTAGTTCATTTTCTTGTTTAGTACATCATGGAAAGCATAAATTAATATTTCACTATTCAGGATCTCACAGTGTCTTGAGGTAAAGGAATGTCAATTTGTAGGTAGAGCTGCAGAAAGTGGCATTGATTACGCCGAATATGTATTGCCAAGACCATTGTCTGAAAGTTGAATTCTGGGGGGAAATTCAGGGTTTTTTCTTGTTCTTCTCTCTCTTCACTCTCTCCCTCCTTCTTCTGCCATCCTTTTCTCCATCCCTCATCCTTCGCGCCCTTTTTCTCTCCCTTTTTTCTCTCCCTTTTTCTCTCCCTTCCCTCCTCCCTTTTCTTCCAAAGATGTGAAGAGCTAAGTTCTTGTTAGCTGAATTTTAATTAGTCAAAGTTTTATTACATGTGGGGGGCAGTAAAAAGCTTAAGTGGGTGACATAAAGGTTCTACTTTATTCTGACAACAGAACTTTAAAGCTAGAGCTCCCAAGGCTTTGCCTGTTGGTGTCAAGCTTTTTGCAAAGCTGTACAGATGACTGGTGATGTGCGCAAATCAATGTTTTGTAAGCTTGTGTTTTTCTAATGGCATTTCCTTAACTAGAACAATGCCTGTTTTGCTTCCTTCAGGACAGGTTTTTTTTATGTTTTAGTGTTTGACACCTTTGTGCTTTCTGGTTGTCACTAGGGGTCCAAGCCCTCGGTGGTTAGCATTACAAAGGACTTAGAAGCGGAAGTGAAGCCCAAGTAGAGAGTGCTGAGGGCCCTGGACAGTTCTCCACCCCCAGTACCTTAAGGAAGCATCCCGAGAACTGTGTGCCTGGAGGGCAAGTTTGGAATGTTTGTCCTCAAGCTGATTTACATGGATACTCATAGGTTCTTTCGGACCAAATAAAACCTCACTCAAAGATTTCATTTTTGCTTAGTATGTGATTTATGAGTATTTGCTCCCAGTGTTGAGCTGTTTGGCCTCCTAAAAAGTGGCCGTTATTTGGAGCAGCCTAAGAGTATCTTCTCAACAATGAAAATGTGTCTGCACATCGAGGCAGCAGGAGACAGGAGATCACTATTGAAATTATGTATTTTTTAAAGTTGCTTTAGCCGTGTTTCCTCCCCCCAAATTAGAAACATGTGGAAGTGTTTCTGCATTTCCTCCTCCTTGGCAGGTGTAATGCCTCAGGCATGTGAGTGAAAGCCCTGTTCAAACACGGGTCTTCCACCAGCCCTCTGGGCTTGTCCACTAAGGCTAGCCTCGTTAACTCTTAGCTTGCCATTTTCACTTATAAAAAGCCGGTTCAGTCCCAATAGCACTAAGTTAGAGCTTATATTTGGTTCCCTAGCTAGAACTTGTTCACATGCAAAATGTTCTTTTGTACACATGTTTCAGTTTCTAAGATTTGAACTTAAGCAGTTACTCAGAATAAAATGGAGAATTTTTTTTTGCCCTCAAATTTTCTTTTTCAGATTAAATGTTGACATAAATTTCTGGTTCTTTTAGAAAATATGATTTTGCTTAATGTTTTGATAATTATTAAGGGTTTGGAATTCTGCCAGATTTACTGCATATTATTCATATTAATAAATTGCTTGGGTTTGAATAAAAGTACTAGACTACATTTTTTTAAAGAGGAGTATTTAGGATAATGTAGTTTTATTTCAGTTGCTCTCTTAACATTTTTTTTCCTACTTAAGAAACTTCCTGTGATTTTTGCCCTGGCTGGGTTGCTCAGTCAGTTGGAGTCTTGCCCCTACACAAAAAAGTTGAAGTTTGGATTCCTGGTCAGGGTCCATCACCTAGGTTTCAAATGGGAGGCAACGGATCAATGTTTCTCGTTCACATCAATGTTCCCCCCTCTCTCTTCCTCTTTGTAAAATCAATAAACATATGCTCTGGAACTGATTTTTTAAAAAACAAACTTCCTGTGATCCTTTCCTGGAAGATACGTCTTTCATGTGGAATCAACTAAAATATTAAAAAGTACTATATATATAAAGTCATAAATTTAAAATTAAGATGACTCAAACATTGAGGAGAGCTAACTCATTGACATGGTTTTCTCTGATGTTTTCTCTTCCTAAAGCAACACTGTTAGTACCCCAAAAGGTGTTTTTTTTCTGTCCTCACTTGGTTTTCATCTCTTTTAAGTTTATCTATCCTTTGAATAACTAAAGGAACATGGATTTTATACACAGAAATATTTAACTTGTTGGCATTTTTTGAGTCCTAAACATTTGATTTCTGTAGATCATTTTGTCTTAAAAACATCTCCTTTTTCACTTTTTAGTATATGTTATTGATTATGCTATTACAGTTGACCCATTTTCATTCTCCCCTTTGTCCCTCTTTGTCCCCCTTTGTCCCCCTCATTCCAGCATCACTCCCTGCGTTAGTTCATGTCCATGGGTCGTACATGTAAGTTCTTTGGCTTCTCTATTTCCTATCCTTCTTAACCTCCCTGTCTATTTTGTACCTACAATTATGCTTCTTATTCCCTGTACCTTTCCCCCCATTCTCCCCCTCCCCCTCCCCCTCCCCCTCCCCCTCCCCCTCCCCACTGATAACCCTCCATGTGATCTCCATTTCTGTAATTCTGTTCCTGTTCTAGTTGTTTGCTTAGTTTTTGTTTTTGTATTTTTAGGTTTAGTTGCTAATAGTTGTGAGATTTTGCTGTTCATATTTTTGGTCTTTTTTTTCCTTGGATAAGTCCCCTTAACATTTCATATAATAAGGGCTTGGTCATGATGAACTCCTTTAAGTTGACCTTCTCTGGGAAGCACTTTATCTGCCCTTCCATTCTAAATGATAGCTTTTTTTTTTTTTTAAGATTTGATTTATTTATCTTGAGGGGAAGGGAAGGAGAAAGGGAGAGAAATATCAATGTGTGGTTGCCTCTCCTGCATCCCCTGCTGGGAACTGGCCTGCAACCCTGGCATGTGCCCTGACTGGGAATCAAACCTGGATCCTTTGGTTCACAGCCCTCGCTCAATCCACTGAACTACACCAGCCAGGGCTAAATGATAGCTTTGCTGCATAGAGTATCTTGGATGTAGGTCCTTGCCTTTTAGGACTTCAAATACTTCTTTCCAGTTCCTTCTTGCGTATAAGGTTTCTTTTGAAAAATCAGCTGATAGTATTATGGGAACTCCTTTGTAGGTAACTATCTCCTTTTCTCTTGCAGCTTTTAAAATTCTCTCCATATCTTTCATCTTGGGTAATTTAATTAGATGTGTCTTGGTGTGTGCTTCCTTGGGTCCAACTTCCTTGGGACTCTCTGAGCTTCCTGGACTTCTTGGAAGTCTGTTACCTTTGCCAGATTAAGGGAGTTCTCCTTCAATGTTTTCAAATAAGTTTTCAATTTCTTGTTCTTCCTCTTTTCCTCCTGGCACCCCTATGATTCAGATGTTGGAACATTTAAAGTTTTGCTGGAGATTCCTAAGCCTCTCCTCATTTTTTTGAATTCTTGTTTCTTCATTCTGTTGTGGTTGAATGTTTGTTTATTCCTTCTGCTCCAAATTGTTGATTTGAGTCCCAGTTTTCTTCCTTTCACTGTTAGTTCCCTGTGTATTTTTCTTTATTTTGCTTTGTATAGCCTTCACTTCTTCCTTTATTTTGCGTATGTATTCAGTCATTTCTGTGAGCATACTGATTACCAGTATTTTGAACTCTGTATCTGATAGGTTGGCTATCTCTTCGTTGCTTAGTTGTTTTTCTGGAGCTTTGATCTGTTCTTTCATTTGGGCCATAATTCTTTGCCTCAGTGCACCTGTTACATGGTGAGGGCCTTAGGTGTTCACCAGGGCGGGACAACCCACTTCGCTTTGCTGTGGCACTGTATGTGGGAGAGGGGCCTGAGGGGGAACATGCCGCTTACGTGGCTCTCACCCTTCTCAGTCACTTCCACCGCTACCCAAAAGTAAAGTGGGGCTTTCTAGTGCTGATTCCCAGGAGGGTGGGGTTGTGTACGTTCTAGGACCCCGTGGACCCCTCCAACTAACTCTCCTGTGAGACTGGCAGTTTCTCTCACTGCTGCAACCCCACAGGTTTTTTCAGTGAGAGGTTTTAAGGCTCTGTTTCCCAGCACTGGAGCCCTGGGTTGTGCGTCTGTCTCACTCCCCATTTGTTCCTCCGGGCTTCTCTGCGGCTGCCAGGCCCTCCAGCTGCCGCTTCGCCGGGCATCCTCTGTGCCTCGCCTACTGGTCTGGATGAATATTTCTTCTTTAACTCCTTGGTTGTCAGCCTTTCGTACAGTTTGATTTTCTGGCAGTTCTGATTGTTTTTGTTTTGAAATTGGTTGTTGCCCTTCTTTTGGTTGTGGGAGGAAGTGAAGCGTATCTACCTACCCCTCCATATGGGCCGGAAGCCTGTCTCCTTCTTAATGGTATTTGTGATACTGTGCTGTCTTCTTGGTTTATCCTGTTAATGTTCCTTTTGAACTCTTCAGAGATCTCTAAATGCCTCCTAGATAATTTTATTTTTGCTCACACATCAGCACATTTTACAGTGTATATTCCCTTCCTTTTCTTGCAGCATCCTTATTTAACTTCTTTTTTCTTCCGTTAGTTAGGTAGTCTTAAAAGCCAGAATAAATCTTCTTGGATCTCTTTCTCACTCTTGACATTTGTTTCCTTTTAAAATGACTGTAAAAAAAATGCAGTTCTAGGAAAGTGATTTTAACCGTGTTTCAAGCCAGTGTGAGGAAATGCAAGCAATCTGGAACAAAACAAAAAAAATCAAAAAGTGATAAGACATTTGACTAATTAAAAGGTTTTAAAGAAAATTCTGTCTATTTCAGGAAGGGAAAAAGTTAATGGGGTTCAGACTAGTTCTTACAATAGTAGAATTTTGTTGTTTGGCAAAGATTAGTTACTCCTTATTTATCTGGCCTCAAATAGTTACAGAGATTCCTTACACCCAGACCTGAGGATTGACTGTGCAGAAGATGACTCAGGTTATTGGCTGCGTAGTTGCTTCCTCAAGTGGCCCTGTCTTCCTGCGTAGCTTGAGACGGCGAACCTGAGGTGGAATCCTAAGCTGTATTTGTGGGCCGAAGTGAAGCTCCTTAATGGGCTCATGCAAATGTGAATATATTCTAAACTGCTTTATTACACAAATGACCAGGGAAGAAATTTTTTTCTTCTGAGCATAGATATTTTTTCCCTTCTTAGTGTGTGTCCTATTAGATTAGGCATTTAGGGTACCACCACCAGGTGCATCTGACAACTAATTTTGTGCCCATCAGTAAGTTGCTAGTGCCTTCTTTCACCTGGGCCATTTCCACTATTTTCATTAACCTCCTATTAAACATTCTGCTTTCTCTCATGTTGCCTTCCAAAATACACTCCACATAATTGCTAACATGATCCTTTAAAAACAAATTGTCGTGTTCATGTTACTTCTCTAAGTGGTCCTCTTCAGTGGTTTTCACAGCACTCAGTAGAACACTCTTGATCACGGCTTCCAAGGCGCTGGTGAGACAGCCTGTCTCTCCACTGTCATCTCGAGACCTCTCTCCTCTTTGGGGAAGACAAGCTAGTTATATTAGCCTTCTTGAGATTCCTACCTTCTTTTCTTAAACTTCCGGGATCTCACACATGCTGCTTCTTTTTGGAATGTTCTTTTGCCCGTCGTTTTCTAGACTAACTCCTCTTCCTTTGATGTTCAGATTATAATTTACTTTCTCAGAGAGGCCTTTCCTGAGCGTTGTGTCCAAAGATACGACACCCATACCAACCCTCCAGTAACCCCCTACACCCACACATTACTTTTTCTTTATACATTTACATTTATTAGTGTGTGTCCGTTGTTTGTTTAGTCCTGCCTGTCCTACCCAACCGTGCAGTTCTTTGAGGTCAAGGATCACATCTGTTTGTTTCAGCATTGTATACCCAGCTTCCGGAACAGAGTCTGGAAGGCTGCAGGCACTGTTGACTGAATGATCGATCCTTGGGGGTTGGGATGTAATATTAGTCTGGCTTATCATTTCCTAATAGTTAGAAACCTTTTTAAAATTTTCCTTTTTTAAAAAATTATATTTATATATTCATTTATTTTTTAATCTTTTTTATTGTTGTTCAATTACAGTTGTCCCCATTTTCTCCCATGGCTCTCCCCTGCTCCCCACTGCCCCCACTCCCCGATTTTATTTGTTTATTTTTAGAGAGAGGGGAAGGAGAGGGAGAGAAACATAATGTGCAAGTGACATCCATCAGTTGCCTGTCGCACATCTCCCAACTGGGGACCAAGCCCGCGACCCAGGCATGTGCCCTGACTGGGAATTGAACCAGTGACTTTTTGCTTGGCAGGCCTGTGGTCAATCCACTGAGCCACAGCAGCTAAGGCTACAATTTCTTGTATTTAATACAATTTTGTTTTTACCATAATGTTTTTAATTAATTGAATGAGAGTTTTAAGTAGCTTCTAAAATTAGCCATATTTTTTTAGTGGAGTTAAGACCTAATTTGATGGATATATCCTCTTTCTAAGCCATCTAAATTAAATTTTGTTCTTTGACAAGTGAGAACAAATTTTTCAATCTTTTAAGTTGCAAAGCGATTTACTTTTTACAGAACATGCAAGTGATATAAAAGTATAGCTCTTCCCTAATTGTTCCCCTAATCTTGTTTCCTGGAGATAACTACTGTTACCAATTTGGTATACAATGTATCAGGTAAAAAGGAGGAAGAGGATGATAGACACAGATTGCTGACAAGATACACTGCTGTAGTTTCCATCCCTCTGCTTAGATTGTCCTATTTTTTGTATTTCTGTAGGATAGGTTCTTAAATAATAAATAATAGATTGAAGACTGTACATATTTTGAATTTTGATAGATGCTTCCAAATTAGCTCCCCAAAAGGTTGTAGAAATTAACTTTTAAATAACAAATTTGCAGGGTTTATGATTAGAAAAGTAGTATAATGTTTATTATAAATAATTTGACAAATACAGAAAAGCACACCAAAAAATAACTTATTCCACCCTGACCTGTGTATCTCGGTCGGTTGGGCATCATCCCTCAAAGCAGCGGGTCACCGGTTGGTTTCTGGTCAGGGCACGTGCCTGGGTTGTCGGGTCAGTTCTCAGTCTGGATGTGAACGAGCAACAGATCAGTGTTTCTCTCTCACATCAATCTTTCTCTCCCTGTCTTTCTCCCTCCCCCTCTCTCTAAAAATGAATGAGATCACTAAAAACAAAACCAAAAACCTCAGTTCATCACATGGTAGTGTTCTGCTAGTGTTTTTCTGTGCACATAAAAAAATTCTTTTTCCAAGATTTATACACACGGCTTTGCAATTTGCTGTTTTTAAGTAATAATATATTATTTTCTCATGTCATTAAATTTTTTATATTCTTTTACTGCCTAGTTACACTATAATTTAACAAATTCTACATTTTGAACATCTAGACTTACTAATACTTGCTCTCACAATTACCACTGGTGTGCATATCTTTGTACATACATGCCTCTCAATGCTTTTCCAGTACACATTTTTAGAAGTGAATTTGCTGGGTCAGAGTCTGAATATTTAAGACTTTTCATACATTTTGCCAAATTGCTTTCCAGAAGAACTCCAGGTTACATCCTGCTAACAATCTCAACATGCCCATTTTTCTGCACTCTGATAGGTTTTAATGAAACTGAATTCAACAAATTAAAAAATTAAGTTTTAAAAGTAATGAAGCCCTGCCTGGTATAGCTCAGTGGATTGAGCACAGAACTGCGAACCAAACAACTACAGTTCAGTTCCCAGTCAGGGCACACGCCTGGGTTGCTGGCTGGTTCCCGGCAGGGGACACACCAGAGGCAACCACACGTTGATATTTCTCTCCCTCTCTCCTTCCCTTCCCTTGTAAAGATAAATAAGTAAAGTCTTTTTAAAAAGTAATGAAATAAGAAATGGGAGATATAGATATGGTGTAGAACAGATGAGGGTCCTTGAGGCATAGCGTTAGGTACTACGTAAACTGTATTCTTACTCCTTGTATTATCCAATTAACAGTAAGTGTCCTTTATTCTTTTTGCTATTCAGTTTTTTGGTGTTCTTTTGGTGTATGTCACTGTTCTTTGGTTTGCCACTTTATGTTCTTTTTACTTATACCTTTTTACCTAGAGACCAAATGAGAGGGTTGACCCTGTTTCCGAAAAACCAAGAGAAGAGCCAGTACTAAAAGAGGAAACCCTGGTGAGTTGCCTTGTTGAATGCTCTCCAATCAAATATGGCACAAGAAGGTGGAGACAGAATGTTGATATGAACACATCTAACACACGTTACAGTTTCATACTTATTTATTTCAGGAGTTACACTGAAATAAATCTTAGAACTGGATTAAAGGAAGATACTTTCAGCGAATCATTTTCCTTTTTAAAGCTATAATTCCTTTTTAATAGATTATGTGAGCCCTGGCTCAGCTAGTTGGGCATTGCCCTGCGGGACAGAAACTTGTCAGTTCTGTCCCATATTAGGGCCTGGGCCTGGGTTGCAGGCTTGGTCTGCGGTTGGGGCGTGTGCGAGAAGCAGCCAGTCCATGTTTCTCTTTCAGATCTATGTTTCTCTCCCTCTCTTTCTTCCTCCTCTCTCTTAAATGTTTTTAAATACATTATGTGAATTTTCGATATACTTTATCAATAATTTGTCAATAGAAGCCATCAGTTCTGTTTTTAATATTTGGAGCTGGGCTTATTATTTTCCTCTTCTTCCCTTTTTCTAGTTATGCATAGTAGCTATCAGAGAAAAGTGTGATTGAAGGTAAAGTTTACGTGGCTAGAATGTTAAATGTACTTTGTACATAGTTTCTTCAAAATTTCTCTGCTGATGAAGTTTTATGACTTTTTCCTTATAGGCGCAGCCGATATTACCTTCTGTTCCAACAACGGAAGTGTCTGCTGGTGTTAAGTTCCAGGTTGGGGATCTTGTTTGGTCGAAGGTGGGAACCTATCCTTGGTGGCCTTGTATGGTTTCAAGCGATCCCCAGCTCGAGGTTCATACCAAAATTAACACAAGAGGTAAGAAAAGGTATACATAAACACTAGGTAAAAAGTTAGAAAGAAAAAAGTGAACCTGAAATATTGTATATGAATATAAGAATATATGTGACATACGAGGAAGGACCCCCAAAAAGGAATTTATTAAAAGTTGTGTATGTATTCTTACATGTTTAAACTTCAGTCACCTTCAAAGTACTCGTCATCTGATGTAATACACTTATCGACACTTTTTTCCACTGTTCAAAAACAGTTTTTGCTCTCATAGATTTTGATGCCTTTTATCGCTTCTGCCGGTTTTTGTTTCACCTCTTCCACTTCAGCAAAACTTTTTTCATCTGGGGAAACAAAAAAAGTAGCTCGGGGCGAGATCAGACGAATAGGGAGGGTGGGGCATGGAGATCATGCTGGTTTTGGTCAAAAACTCCTGAAGATTCAGTGAGAGGTGGGCTGGTGCACTTGTAAATCACCCTTCATGAATGGGTGATGTGTTGTCTTCAAAAGAATTCACTGACGCTGAACGCAGCCTCTCACAACAGCACCACGTGAACACTGGTACAGAGGGAACACACCCCTAGTGAGGGAAGCCTGTACTGCAAGTGACCCGCCCTCAAGAAGATAATTCTGTTTTGGGGGGGGGTTCCCCCTGTTACCGAACAAGGGGTCCAAGAGGGAGCCAATACTTGGCCCACCGAGGGATGCCAAAAACTGCTACAGAAAACAGAGGCCCCTCCCAAGGACAATATACTAATATCTATTGGGCTCTTCTGTCCGCCGCCAATTGGAAAGACATCTCTCAATGCCAGAGATTTGTGAAAAGGAAACAGAATGTTTATTTAATGCTATTTAAGTCTAATGCCTTCATTAAAATATTAAAGTCTTTAAGGGTATTTTAAAGACTAAAGTCTTTAATACACCTACACACACAGCCCTCCCTTCTCCCACTGTCCCAACTCCAGGTACCATAAATCGGGAAAAGAGCACATGTCCGTTTTTTGAGGTCACTGGCACTGTGGGCTGTGTCGCCTGTCTAGGCAGGATCTCCAATTCAAAGTCCTGCGGCACCTTCCACTGGCAAGAGTTCTTTGTACCAAGTTCCAGTCAAAGTCTCCTGCATGGGCCTCTTCTACCAAAGCTGCAGGGGTCCGCACTCCACCAGAAGCACGTGTCTTTCTTCTTCACCTGGCCGCAGGGATCTCCATTCTGGCAAAGCTGCGTGGTTTTCCCTTTTCACCTGGGCAAGAAGAGGTCTTAACTCTGTGTTGAAACTGTGTGGCTCTCTCCTAATGGCTACAGGGGTCTACATATTTCCAAAACAGCATGGCTCTCTCACGCAGGCCCTGTCTCAGAGGATCAGTCCCCAGTTCTCTCCTGGGTAGCCACTCACTTCCCCCTAGCCCAAAGCATTGCCACAGCTATTTAACATACCTATGAAACCAGTTAAAGGTTATAGATATGTTAAATGACCATTCCAGAGGTTAGCTGCAAAACTGTTGCTATGCAAAACAGCTCTCAATGGCCCTGCTCCATTTGTCCCTCCCCCCCCAACTGACACCTTGGGGGGGGGCGGGTAAGGACATCTTATATGTCTCTTCAATATTCCTATACACTTTGAGTTCTGGACACCATTCCAAATCTTTTTTTGGGCCCCCCCCAGCTGTACCCTGTATCACCCCCTCATATAATCTGACAAAATATGCATATTTATATTAGTTTTAATGATGGGTGAAATAATTTGGACAGCTGAACTGGTAGAGATCTGCTACAACTGATGTAGTCTTGTTTTTCCTTAAACACCCTGCATTTGTTTTATAATTTCTTTCACACTTCCTTTGTAAAAAGACCTTCATCTGACCTCTCATGAATTCCAAAAGAAGGCAGATGGATAAGTAATAAGATGTCTTACATGTGCTCAATAAGCATCGGGCCAAGTTGTTTTGAACATTAGTAATTTCTGACCCCTATGAGTGTTTTTTAGCCAGACAAGTACCTTTTAGCTTTTCATACTGATAAATTTTGTGGGATTTTTTCTTCCTCCACTCTTTTTCCTGGATTTGATCAAAACATGTGGATTAGATTCTGAGATTCTGGCATTTGGAATGGACTTGCTTAGTAGCTCGTGGAAGGATTGAGTTTGGAATTTATTTCTGGATATTTGCTTTGAAAACTCATTCTCGTTACATGTTTGAGTTCCTTATGATCTGTGACAACTTTGCACTTTTTTTTTCTCTCTCTAAACTTTGTATCTTGGTCCTTGTTCACTGTTCTGAGGAGAAAAAGTGTCTGCATAAGTCTGGTGAGTCAGGTTTGGGACAGGATCAGCCGTATCTGTAACCCTTGTGCTGCACAGCCAGGAATGTGCCCAGGCACAGGAGGTGATCATCTCGTCGTCATCAACCCGCTGATCAAAGGTTGGGGTAGCTGGGCTCGGGGAGGTGTGCTTGTAGTCCCGGCTACTCGAGAGCCTGACGCAGGTGGATCACTTACTTGAACCTGAACCCGGGAGTTCTGGGCCGCAGTGTGCTGGGTAGATCAGTGCCCGCGCTAAATTCAGCACCAGTGTGGTGACCTCCTGGGAGTGCGATAGCACCAGGTTACTGAAGGAGGGGCAACTCGGCTCAGGTCAGAAACGGGCAAGGTCCAAACTCCCGTGTTGATCAGTAGTGGGATCACACCTGTGAACAGCCGCTGCGCTCCAGCCTGGGCAAAAATTGGGGCACCCCAAAGTATCAGTGGGGCAGAAGTAAAAAAAAAAATGTTAAATGTCTACTTCTCTGCAAGGCACTGTGTTAAAAACTTTTCTTACATACTTTCTTAAAAATTTTAAGGATTTTATTTATTTATTTTTAGAGAGAGGGAGAAGGAGGGAGAAAGAGAGGGAGAGAATCATCAGTGTGAGAGAGAAACATCAATTCGTTGCCACTTGCATGCCTCCAAACCCGGGACCCAGCCCGCAACCCAAGCACGTGCCCTGACCAGAAACTGAGCCAGTGACCTTTCGGGCCATAAGCTGGTGCTCAGTTCCCTGAGCCACACCAGCTAGAGCTACTCATACATTTTCTTATGCAGCCCTCTTAGCAACATTATGAAGTAGGTACTATTGTTGTTCTTATGTTTCAGATAAGTAAATACCGTCTTAAATCTTACTGTATAACCTCCACTCTTAAGCACTACTGTATATCAAAGGAGAAGAAACTGAGTTTATCTAGTCACTGTTTACAGAGATTTGCGGGGGAGTCCTAGTTCCTTCATTTACGTGATAAGGGTGTTGGACTAGTACTCTCTGAAGGTTTAACAATCTGCGACTCTGTGAATGGGAGTAAAAAGGGACAAGGATTTTCCAAGAGGGCCAAGCCTCCTTAAATAAAGCAGCTCTGTGTCTGTCTCCAGAGCAGGCTGAGTCGTTACATCAGGTGACATTTGGTGGCTCTTCAGTCCGCTTCCCTCACAAAAGCCTCCTTTTGAGATTACAGAGCTTCACATTTAATTACTCTGTTAAAACCTGCTAATTTCACCTTTTCTTTTAATGGGATACCCATGAAAGCACACTTTATGTCTCTTCTGTATTTCAAAGGAAATCTTTAAATTTAGTTTTATGAATTAATCTAATCTGGTCTGGTACTCCCTAGGCAATATCCAGGTGTAGGAAAACTGATTTTGTTTGTATTATTGAGGGGACCATAAACCTGAGACTTTAGATCTAAAAAAATGTGTGTTCTGATTATATTTCAGATTTTCTCTTTTTCTTCAGTAGTTTTTAAAATAACAGCTGTCTTGAGATATGATTTACATACCACTGTTTTCACGTGTGCAGTTGAGTGATTCGAGCGCATTAACAGTTGCGTGGCCATCACCATTGTCTAATTTGAGAACATTTTCGGCCCTTTCCCTCCTCCCCTTGTACCGCAGCCCTCAGCACTCTCTGTCTTTGTAGATTGGCCTTTTTAGGTAAATGGAATCATGTACTATGTGGCCTTTTGTGTCTGGGTTCTTTCACTTAGCATAATGTTTAGAAGTTTATCTATGCTATAGCGTGTATCAGCACTTCATTTCTTTTTACTGCAGTTCAGTTTTTAAAAATATATTCTATTGATTATGCTATTACAGTTGTCCCATGTTTTTCTCCCCTTTATTCCCTTCGGCCCTGCACTCCCCCTTCCAGCATTCCCCACACCTTAGTTCATGGCCATGGGTTGTACATGTGAGTTCTTTGGCTTCTATTTCCTATACTATTCTTGCCCTCTCCCTGTCTATTTTGTACCAACCATTTATGCTTCTTATTTCCTGTACCTTTCCCTTCATTCTTCCTCCTCCCTACTGATAACCCTCCATGTGATCTCCATTTCTGTGATTCTGTCCCTGTTGTTTGCTTAGTTTGCTTTTATTTTTATATTTTTAGGTTCAGTTGTTGGTAGCTGTGAGTTTGTTATCATTTTACTGTTCATATTTTTAAAAGATTTTATTTATTGATTTTTAGAGAGAGGGGAGAGGAGGGAGAAAGAGAGGGAGAGAAACATCAATGTGTGGTTGACTATCACGTGGCCCCCCATTGGGGACCTGGCCTGCAACCAAGGCATGTGCCCTGCCTGGGAATCAAACCAGTGACCCTTTGGTTCTCATCCCACGCTCAATCCACTGAGCTACACCAGCCAGGGCTACTGTTCATATTTTTGATCATCTTCTTTTTCTTAGATAAGTCCCTTTAACATTTCATGTAGTAAGGGCTTGGTCAAGATGAACTCCTTTAACTTGACCTTATCTGGTAAGCACTTTATCTGCCCTTCTATTCTAAATGAAAGCTTTGCTGGACAGAGTAATGTTGGATGTGAATCCTTCCTTGCCTTCCATGATTTCAAATACTTCTCTCCAGCCCCTTCTTGCCTGCAAGGTTTCTGTTGAGAAATCAGCTGACACACTTATGGGAACTCTTTTGTAGGTAACTGTCTCCTTTTCTCTTGCAGCTTTTAAGATTTTCTCCTTATCTTTCATCTGGGTAATTTAATTATAATGTGCCTTGGTGTGTTGCTCCTTGGGTCCAACTTCTTTGAGACTCTCTGAGCTTCCTGGACTTCCTAGAAGTCTGTTACCTTTGCCTTGTTGGAGAAGTTCTCCTTCATTATATTTTCAAATAAGTTTTCAATTTCTTCTTCCTCTTCTGCTTCTGGTACCTTCCTCTTCTGCTTCTGCCTCTTATGATTTGGATGTTGGAATGTTTAAAGTAGTCCCAGAGGTTCCTAAGCCTCTTCTCATTTTTTTGAATTCTTGTTTGTTTATTCTGTTCTGGTTGGATGTTTATTTCTTTCTTCCCCAAATTGTTGAGTCTCAGTTTTCTTCCCTTCACTGTTGGTTCCCTGTATATTTTTCTTTATTTCACTTTGTATAGCATTTACTTTTTCCTTTATTTTGCAACTATACTCAATCATTTCTGTGAGCATCCTGATTACCAGTGTTTGGAACTCTTCATCTGAGAGGTTGGCTATCATACTTCATCACATAGTTCTATATTTGAAGCTTTGATCTGTTCTTTCATTTGGACTATATTTCTTTGTCTTGGTGCACCTGTTACATTGTGAAGGGCAGAGCCTTAGGTGTTCACCAGAGCAGGACAACCCAGTCATTGCATTGTGGCACTGTATGTAGGGGAGAGGTCAGAAAGGGAACAATGTCACTTGCTTGGCTCCTGGACAGCTTTCTGTCACTTCCCCTGCTACCCACAAGCAAACTGGGCCCTTCTGGTGCTGATTCCCAAGTGGGTTAGTTTGTGTACGTTAGGAAACCCTGTGTATCTCTCCAAGGGACTCTCCTGTGAGTTGGGGAGTTTTGCTTCCTCTATCCCCAAAGGTTTTTACAGCTAGAGTTTTGAGGCTTTATTTCACCATGCTGGAACCCTGGGTTGTGCGGTCTGCCCCACTCCCCAGTTGTTCCTCCCAGTTTCTCTGCACCAAATGTTGGACCACCCAGTCTGCCAGCCGCTGCCTTTCCTGCCTGGTCCTCTAGCCACCCACTGCCTTGCTTCGAGTCCTTTCTGCCCCAGCTCCCCATCTCTGCCCCTCCTGCCAGTCTGGATGAGTATTTCTTCTTTAATTCCTTGTTTGTCGGACTTCCATACAGTTACATTTTCTAGCAGTTCTGGCGATTTTTTTTGATTGGTTGTTATCCTTCTTTTGGTTGTGTGAGGAGGCAAAGTGTGTCTGCCTACACCTCTATCTTGGTGGGAAGTCTGCAGTGCAGTTTTAAATGAAGTAGTTTTCTAAAATTTTTTCCGAAATTCAAAAACACAGCGTAAGTTTTGATTTTGTTGATTATGTACCACACATGATGCTGTGAAGCATTTGTGTTGCTTATTAGCTAAACCACTTTAAAACTTATCTTGATTAACGGGACTTCCGCCAAGATGGAGGCATAGGTGGAAACACTGTGCCTTCTCCCACAACCAAGTTTGAATGCAACAAAGGTTTAGTAAACAAAGACACAGCCAAAGAACAGAACATTGAACTATACGGAAGTCTGACAACAACAAACCCTTCAACTGGGACGGTAAGAGGGGCGGAGCCAGCAGCAGAGCAAGATCAGTCAGGAAAGATCCCCCGACCCAGGCACACAGGCAGCGCGGACCCAGTCAGGGTGCGGGGCAGATTGACCCCAGTTGCACATTTGGCACAGTGAGACGGACTGCACAGGCCCCAGTGGGCGAACCCAGCGTCGGAGGGCTGACCACGGTCGCACATTTGCGCGTGGGAGACGAAGCGCGCGGGCCTCGGTGGTGGTGGTGGTGGTGGCAGGCAGCAGACAGGATGCCATTGCTCCTTTTTGACCCCGCCCCCACATACAGCGTCACAACCCAGCAACTGAGTTGCCCCGCCCTGGTGAACACCTAGGGCCCGCATCTTGATACCTAACAGGCACTAACAGGCCAAAAGATGGCTCAAGAAGAACTCAAAGCCCCAGAGCCGATAACTCTAAGCGACCAGGAAATAGCGAACCTCTCAGATGCACAGTTCAAAACACTGGTGATCAGGATGCTCACAGAACTGGTTGATTATAGTCACAAATTAGAGGAACATATGAAGGCTAAACTAATTGAAATGAAGGGAAATGCACAGGAAACCAATAGTGATGGAAAGGAAACTGGGACTCACATCAATGGAGTGGACCAGAAGGAAGAACGAAGCATACAACCAGAAAAGAATGAAGAAATGAGAATCCAAAAAAATGAGGAGAGGCTTAGGAACCTCCAAGACATCTTTAAATGTTCCAACATCTGAATTATAGGGGTACTAGAAGGGGGAAAGAAACAGCGATGAGTGGAAAACTTATTTGAACAAATAATAAAGGAGAACTTCCCCAGTCTGGCAAAGGAAATAGACTTCCAAGAAATCCAGGAAGCTCAGAGAGTCCCAAAGAAGTTGGACCCAAGAAGGAACACACCAAGGCACATCATAATTACATTAGCCAAGACCAAAATGAAGGAGAGAATCCTAGAAGCAGCAAGGGATAAGGGGACAGTCACCTACAAAGGAGTACCCATCAGACTGTCAGCGGATTTCTCAAAAGAGACCTTACAGGCAAGAAGGGGCTGGAAAGAAGTATTCCAAGTCATGAAATCCAAAGACCTACAGCCAAGATTGCTTTATCCAGCAAAACTTTCATTTAGAATGGAAGGACAGATAAAGTGCTTCTCAGATAAGGTCAAGTTCAAGGAGTTCATCATCACCAAGCCCTTATTATATGAAATGCTAAAGGGACTTATATAAGAAAAAGAAGATGAAAAATATGAACAGTGAAAGGACAGCAAACACACAGTTATTAACAACCACACCTAAAACAAAAGCAAACCAAGAGGACAGCTAGATCAAGAGCAGAACCATAGAAATGAAGAACACATGGAGGGTTAGCAACAGGGGAGTGGGAGGAGGAAAAGGGGGGAGAAGGTACATAAAATAAGTAGCATAGACGGTAGGTAGAAAATAGACAGGGGGGAGGGTAGGAATACTATGGGAAATACAGAATCTAAAGAACTTGAGACACGTGGTCATAAACTAAAGGGAGGTAATGGTAGGGGAGGGGTGTGCAGGGTGGAGGGGAATGAAAGGGGGAATAGAACAACTGTAATGGTATAATCAATAAAATACATATATTTTAAAAAAACAGGAAGCTAAACAACAAAACAAACGAGCAAGCAAAATATGACCAAAGACACTGAAATACGAAGCAGGCTAACAAGGACCAGAGGGGAGAGGGGAGGGAGTTTCAGGGGAAAGGGGAGGGATTTACAGGAACTAGTATAAAGGACACATGGACAACAACTAAGGGGGGTGGAAATGGGAGGGGGTGGGGAGCACTGGGGGGGGTGGGCTGAGATGGGAGTAGGACAGAAAACTGTACTTGAATAACAATTAAAAAATATTCATTTCATTTAAAAAAAGAAAGAAAAATTTTTAAAAACTTATCTTGATTATACATAGTAATTATTGGTTTCTATATTGTTATTAGATTCCTAGCATTGGAAAATATGGTTTACACATATAAAGTTTTACACATACAATTTTTTGAAAGAGCATGTTGAAAGACGTTTGGATCATATATCTATTTTAAGTTCTATTTCATTATTTAGGCCTCACTTTAAGTTTAAAAGTGAAACATGAAATGCTTTTTCTGCTTAATACAAAAATATATATGGTCAGAAGTGACAAGTGCCCATAGTTTTATCTTTGAGATTGTAAGTACTATTAAAAATTTCAGAGTAATTCTTTTTCTTTATGCATAGTCTGAGGGTAACTAAAAGCTATGAAAAAAACATTTTTACTGAGAGTTTTAAATGGTATCACATCACACCTGTTGTAATTTTTAACATTGTCAGTTGTTTTCCTTCAAGTGGCAAACTTGCTGTGTTCATTTTTGAGGAAATATCTGCCAGATGCTCAAGTTCAAATAACCACAGTTTTTCTTTCAAGTAAAAAGTGTGTTCAGTGAAAAAGTGGGCAGTGCATCTTGCAGCAGCTCAGTCACCCAAGTACTGTTCCTCAAGATCACTGCCGTACTTCACACACAGAAGAGCTGTAGAATACTTCCCACTTTGTCACACACAGCATTAAAAAGAGGTACTCTGATACGTAGCCTCTGGGACAACTGCCAGTTTACTGACATTCATGTCATGAGGTGCTGCAAGTAGAAGAAAGAGAGCAAGAAATGAAAACCTGTTTGAAAAAATAATGACAGAAAACTTTTCTAATTTGTTGAAGGAAATGTACATACAAATCCAGGAAGCGTAGAGTCCCAGACAAGGTGACCCCCAAAGAGGCCCAGACCCAGACACACAATTAAAATGCAAAAGGTTAAAGACAAAGAGAGCATCTTAAAAACAGCAAGAGAAAAGTAGTTAGTTACCCACAAGGGAGCTCCCGTAAGACTGTCAGCTGATTTCTCAAAAGAAACTTTGCAGGCTAGAAAGGACTGGCAAGAAATACTGAAAGTGATGAAAAAGCAAGGACCTATAACCAAGATTATTCGCCCCAGCATAGCTGTCATTAGGCTTGAAGGACAGATAAAGAGCTTTGCAGACAAGAAAAAGCTAAAGGAGTTCATTGCCATCAAATCAATATTATATGAAATGTTAAAGGGTCTTCAGTAAAAAGAAGAGCAAAACTATGAACAATAAGATGGCATTAAATACATATCTAGCAACAATTGAATCTAAAAAACTAAATGAACAAGCAGAACAGAAACAGAATCGTAGATACAGAGAACATTTTGGTGGTTGCTGGATGGGAGCCTTCTCTACCCAGATGGTAGGGGGAATGGGTGAAAAAGGTGAGGGGATTAAGAAGTACAGATGGCGTGTTACAGACAGTTACGGAGGTGGCTGTAAGGCACAACATAGGGAATATATAGAATGGACATGGATGGTGGTGTGGGGATTGCCTGAGGGAGTGGGGGTCTGGATGGAGGGGGCAAAAGGGGGAAAATTGGGACAATTGTAATATAAACAATAAAGTATATTTTAGATTTTTTTAATTAAATTAAGGTAGGTACTCAAGGGCTGAGACTTAGTAAAATTAATCATTTNAAAGGCGAGGGGATTAAGAAGTACAGATGGCGTGTTACAGTTACGGAGGTGGCTGTAAGGCACAACATAGGGAATATAGAATGGACATGGATGGTGGTGTGGGGATTGCCTGAGGGAGTGGGGGTCTGGATGGAGGGGGCAAAAGGGGGAAAATTGGGACAATTGTAATATAAACAATAAAGTATATTTTAAATTTTTTTAATTAAATTAAGGTAGGTACTCAAGGGCTGAGACTTAGTAAAATTAATCATTTTTACTGCTCTATGAAGTGTATGTCATAAAACTGGCTTTTTTCTAATTGCCATTTTATGCCTGTGAAGAGTATGACACTAGTGTGGTCACTCATTCCCTCCATTCATGCCAAGATGCCGGCACTCTGACCTGCCATTGCTCTTGCAATATTAGGTGGAAATGTCAAAATAGTGAAAAAGACAAAGAACATCTTAATATTAGTGTGACGATAGCTGAACCTCACAGGATCCCTGAAAGGCTCAGAGGCCTCTCCTGTTTGAACCCCAGGTCTGTATAGCACACTTGCCTGTAGCTAGAACAGCAATTTGATCAGTACTTGGCTTTTTTTTTTCTTTTAGATTTTATTTATGTATTTCTAGAGAGTAAAAGGGAGAAAGGAGAGAAACACCAATATGTGGTTGTATCTTGCATGTCCTGAACTGGGAACTTGGTTTGTAGGTCCACGCTCAATCCACTGATCTACACCAGCCAGGGCAGCACTTGACTTTTAAAAGTACAAGAAAATATGTTACATTTTTGAAGGAAAAATTATTTATTTAACCCAGACTTGTTTGTAAAAAGTTTTGAGGCAAGTAAAAATAGATTGTTCAAGCAAGGTAACAAATCTGAGAATTAGCAGAATTTATGATTTTCATTCTCTTAAAACTTGCTGCACTAATTTTAATCATTTGGGGTGACTTTTATATAACTGTTAATTATGTAATTGGTAAATACTGGATTGTACTGGATTTGTACAATCCAAAACATGCAAGTTTAAATAGGGGTAATACTAGGGAACCAGCTTAGGTTCATGTTTTTTTGCAAAGTATATGTGCATTGCTTATGTTCTGAAATGGTTAATAAGGATTTTTACTTTCAGGTGCCCGGGAATATCACGTCCAATTTTTTAGCAACCAACCAGAGAGAGCATGGGTTCATGAAAAACGGGTACGAGAGTACAAAGGTCATAAACAGTATGAGGAATTACTGGCTGAGGCAACCAAACAAGCCAGCAATCACTCTGAGAAACAAAAGGTAACTGAAAGCATGTTAACATTATCGATCGAATATGTTTTTTAAAGGACTTCATAATTTAGTAAAACTTTTGTACTTGAATTCAGACATTTGTGGGGTTTTTAAAAGATTTTATTTATTTATTTTTAGAGAGAAGGGAAAGGAAGAAGAAAGAAAGACAGGGTGAGAAACCTCAGGATGTGGTTGCCTCTTTTGTGCCCCCCACCGGGGAGCCGGCCCATAATCCAGGCAGGTGCCCTGGCTGTGACTCCAACCAGCAACCTTTTGGTTCACAGGTCATCACTCAATCCACTGAGTCACATCACTCAGGGTTGAGTTCAGGCATTAAAGAGACTTAATTTTAACTCGGTTTATTCCAACTTTAACAGTTTATTTTGTCAGTAAGTTTTATAAGTCATACAAACAATTTTACAGTACTATTAAAAACTTGAACTGTCTGCTTAATACAATGCTGAATTCTATTTTGAACTGATTAATAAGTCTAGTAGATGCCAGTGAAATGTGGATTTTGCCAGCAATTTTTATTCTTTTTCTTATTTCAACATCTTTCTGTAATTTTCTTTTATTGTTATGTAGCAAAAAATTTTTAAGTAAATTAAAAAATATTTAGTGATACCTATTGTGAGAAAGGCACTGTTTTAAGCATATATATATATATATGCACACATATATATATATCTAATCTTTGTAACAACTTACATGAGGTAGATACCGTTATTCCTGTTTCTACAGATGAAGAAATTGAGGCCCAGAAAGCCTAAGTAACTGGTTCAACTCAGGTTACACAGGCGATGGAATCAAAAAATATGTTTGATGTAGTGGTAGATGTTTAGAATTTTGACATGAACTCATGGTACTCTGTCTGGTTGAGATTTTTAAACTCAACTAATTTTAGTGTGAGTCTCTTGTGATTCAGAAATGTGTCATGTTTTTACACTTTAAAAGCTAAATTTGATCTCAGAGGATTTTGATTAATTTTATCACACTTAACATTTTACAGATTTATACATCAGTGTTTGACATACACTATACCGTCTCATACTTTCATTAGCTAGTTTCTTGCTGCCTCAGTCTAAACCCTGGATAATTCCTAATTGCTTTGCTCATCTCACAAAGCTCTGTTTAAAGTTTTCTTATTTGTGTTACCAGTCCAGAGTCTTCTGATCAACCCTGGACTGTCTGTGGAAACTGATTTGGGTTAATTTCGGCTTTCATATGTGTCTGCTCTGCTCTTCTTGTCATCTTACATTTGTTCCTCCGGGCTCCTTCCTTTCTCTTCTTCCTGCCCATTTGCATTATGGTGCAAACCAGCAGTGCAGCTTGCCGGGTCGCTTTGTTGTGATCTCTGTAGCACCTGGAGCTTTAGGGTACCGTTGTTTTCTTCCTCTTTTAATCCTCACCCTGGGATATATTTATTGATTTGAGAGAGAGAGAGAGAGAGGAAGAGGGAAAAACAAGCATTTGATCAGTTGTCTCTAGTACGTGCCCTGACCAGGGATCGAACCTGCATCCTAGGTATGTGCCCTGACTGAGGATTGAACCTACAACCTCTTGGTGTATGGAACGATGCTCCAACCAACTGAGCCACCCAGCCAGGGCTAGGGCTAACATTCTTAATGTCAGTGTTTTATCGGCCACTGACATTTATCATTTCTATAATCTTTCTTCTCTTTGTCATTACTGCTAACTTTTTCATGAATATGATGGTACATGTCCAACAGAGTAGTCAACAAAGGAGGGTATATTAAAGAGAGTAAACCTACAAGCTATCTGGTAGTAAAAACAATTTATCCAGGTAATGAGGTTAGAAATCAGTCAAATCAATTTCATTGATTTGACTAAAGAACCTGAAGATATTTATGTGTATCTAGAAAGATGACAGGCTTATGTGGGAAGTACCTTTTGGTTTAAATGTGTTTGTTAGATTAAAATGTTCTGATAATGCCTACATCTCTTTTAAAAGATTCGGAAACCCCGACCACAGAGAGAACGCGCTCAGTGGGATATTGGCATTGCCCATGCAGAGAAAGCATTGAAAATGACCCGGGAGGAAAGAATAGAACAGTATACTTTTATCTATATTGATAAACAGCCTGAGGAGGCTTTGCCGCAAGCAAAAAAGAATGTTGCCTCCAAAGCTGAAGTTAAAAAAACACGGAGACCAAGATCATTGCTGAATACTCAGCCAGAACAGACCAATGCGAGTGAGGTGGCCTCCTCACTTTCAAGTACTGAGATTCGGAGACAGAGCCAGAGGCGGCACACGAGTGTGGAAGAGGAAGAGCCACCTCCTGTTAAAATAGCCTGGAAAACAGCAGCAGCGAGGAAGTCTTTACCAGCTTCCATTACAATGCACAGAGGGAGCTTGGATTTGCAGAAGTGTAACATGTCTCCAGTTGTGAAAATAGAACAAGTGTTTGCTCTTCAGAATGCTACAGGAGATGGGAAATTTATCGATCAATTTGTTTATTCAACGAAGGTACCTCTTTTCTTTAAATAGTTTTTGGAAGGCAATAATATTTAATGAGTAGTTAACCTCAGCATCTAAAAATACACAGTACAAGATCATTATTTAAATACCTATTTAATCCACTGCATTTGAAATGTACAGCCAGTTTACTCTGTTTAAGATGGGGCGAAAAAAGACATAGGCAAAAGGTTATGTTTTTCTTCTTCTTTTCCCCCCTCTTTTGTAATATCCCCATCTGTACTTGATTAGTCTTGAGTGGTGCAGCCAAAATTGAGCCTAATGCCCTAAAGTTGTGGAAAAAAACTGGGCACTTTGCCTGTTTCGAGTTTGTATAGTTACTTTTTCTTAGTTGAAAACTGTGCTTCTTATTAAATCTTTTTTGTCAGTTATCTGAAATAACCAGTGTAATAATTGTACCTACTGATCTGTTTGGTTGCACCAGCAGTTTTGTTAAGTTCATGCTGGCTCGGGATAGCTAATGTCTTTTAGAGAAATACCAGAACTGTGTTAGTTCTTCAACAGTTAACTGTGGTGGTAGCTTAGGTATGGGGCGGAAAGAGCTTCTTCTGATGTCTCCATCAGTCATCCCTGAACCTCTGTTTAAGGGCGCTTAAAAATACTTTAGTTTAAAGATTTTAAAACTCTTTCATAAGATTTGTGATGCTTACTCCAGAGACCTCTTCACTGTGCCCCACCAATACCACAGTTGTCGGCCTATGAACTCAGTTTAGTGGCACTGTATGGATGTGTACTTTTTTTTCAAGGATTTTATTCATTTATCTTTAGAGGGGAAGAGAAGGAGAGAGATATCAATGTATGGTTGCTTCTCATGTGTCCCCTGCTGGGAAGTGGCCTGCAACCCAGGCATGTGCCCTGACTGGGAATCGAACCGCGATCCCTTAGTTTGCAGGCCCGTGCTCAATCCACTGAGCTACACCAGCCAGGGCCGGATGTGTACTTTTAAAGAATTCTGTATTTGCTAACATTGTCATGGGCACATTAACATAATTAAGTATAGGCATGCTTTATTAGTGATAAATTTTCCTAGAGAGAGGTGTAAGGGTCCTCTGTTAACCTGTTTCTGCCTGTTGGTTCAGCTGACTTCATTAAGGCTAAGCTACTTGAAAAACTGAAGTTCCAGTTCCCATTTGGTTCTGCTGATAGCTTTGAATGGCAAACGAATACTCTGCATCTTTTTTGAGGGTAGAGGGGCTCCATTCTTGGAGTTAGCTTTTATCTGCTTTTAGATGCACAAATCAAACTTTTCAACCCCATCCAAAGAGTGCTATGTGTATGAAATTGGAGCTAAAACTGACCTTTTATAAATGAAGGCTTAAAAAATACATAAACATTTATAAATTACTCCTTTATTCATTGTGTTAAAAATATCTAACGTCTGTTCCACGTCGCTCATTGGGTGCACATTGGGGTCACTGTGGATGGTATATTTCTGTACCTATGGATATTCTTGTCTTTCAAGGTGTGTGGACATTTTTGTCTGTGTAGTAGGTGCTTAAGCAAATGAAAGTGACTAGACTTCTCTTACTGTGACATGAGTAAGGGGAGACTATTTAGACCAGAAAATAGTTTGTTTTTGACAGAAAATCATGGGATATGTGTGCATTTTTTAGTGATATGCATCATCTGGACTTACACAAATAGATTTTTTTCATATAACCTCATTGTACATTTTGGAAAACATCCTGATGACTTAATAAAATTGTTCTGGTATTGGCTAAGATAATTAGCTGCAATCAAGGCCATATAAAATAATCTTAAGTTATCTTTACAAACCAATAACACCTATTTTTTATTTGCCTTGTTTTGAAGGGAATTGGTAACAAAACGGAAATAAGTGTCAGGGGACAAGACAGACTTATAATTTCTACACCAAACCAGAGAAATGAAAAGGCAACTCAGAATGTATCATCTCCTGAAGCGACATCTGGTTCTGCAGGTCAGTGTAAATGAAGAGTGTACTGATCCATTTGGAGGGCGTAGAACTGCTGTGCTACGAGGTGGTAGCTATGTTCCTAAGAAGCTTTTAGTTATCAAAATGTAATTATGTTTTTAAAATGAAACTATTAAAGCAGTTACTCAATAAAAAAGAATGGTTTAGGGGCTAGAGAGTTTATAGTACCCTTTATTTTTCCTACAGGAATTTAAATAATAGAGGGTTTCATAATTAAGCGAGTATAGTTATAAATCTACACCTGTCTGAGTAAACAGCCATTTGATGATCTCTCTCTGCATTGTAATAACAGCTTTACTTTCCAGCCCTGATAGATAACACATCCTTACTATTTCTTCCTTTACCCCCTATTGGAAACAAATTGGCAGATGTCCGTGTTCTTTTTTTTTCTTAGATGTTGTAGATGTTAGTAGCTGTGTGCCCAATGCCTAACCCTCCTATAATAATCTGTTCTCTGATAAGCAGATACCATGAATTGAAAATCAAGCTATATGATTTTTGTTTATGGGGAAAATGTCTATATTCAATAAGATTGTGCTTTTGTTGGAATAGTCCAAGTAAATTTTATTAAGAGACTGACTTACCGAGGATGGTGTAGTTGAACTCAGTGTCTGGCGGCTTTCCCTTCCGTGACGACAGCACTGCTGCTTCGTGCAGCCACCAAGTAAGGACTTAGATGTCAAAGTAGGGTGGCCATTTGGAGTCTTACGTTAGGAGAAAGAAGTTTGTTTTATACTTTGTTCTTTAAAAACGTTTCTGGAATCTAAGAAGTGACCAAATAGTTTTCTAGAAGGGTTAAAGTCTTAAGACCTGAGGTAGTAATCTCAAACATTAGTAACTCAGGCAACCCTGTGATTTAGTGGCACTAAGGGGTAAATATTTTTTGTAAGGGAAATTTTTAGTAAGACTCTTATTATAAAACCTAAAGAAAAACAATCATTGTTCAAGAAAGACCTGGGGCTAGCTGCCTTTAAAACAAACAAAAAAAAATTGGGATGGGGGCTGTTGGACAGGTAGAGGTGGCGGCAGCAGAGATGGGCATATATTGGACCGAGCGTATTAAACAACATGCCTTTATCCCAAATTGAGTTGGGATAGAAAGCCATATTAGAGGAAGGAAGGGGCAGCAAAAGTTGGAACCAGGCTTGCAGCTTGTATCTAAAAGCAAAATAATACCAGAATGTTACCAGACCTCAGGTTCAGCAGCCTTGCTACTTGAGTTTGGCAAAGACAGAATTCAGAGTCAAGGAACTCAAATTATAAGAGAAAGTTTATTTTCCAAGTCACAGAGATAGGCCCGTGGTTGCTGTGGCTCAGTGGATTGAGTGCTGGCTTGTGAACTCAAGGGTTGCCAGTTCAATTCCCAGTCTAGGGCACATACCTTGGTTGCCTGCCAGGTCCCCAGTAGGGGGCACACAGGAGGCAATGGCACATTGCTGTTTTTCCCCCTCTTGTTCTCCTTCCCTTCCCCTCTCTACAAATAAATAAATAAAATCTTTAAAAAAAGAAGAAGAAAGCCACAGAGATAGAAAAAGGTGAGTCCACTGGGCTGCATGGACTTAGGAATTGAGTTTGAGAGGCAAAAGAAGAGCCCTTGGAGTTTAGGGGGGAAAGGGGGGAAAGAACTCACCTGGGGGAAGGCCAGAGGGGAAGGTATGGGCCTGCTTCAGAGAAGAGAAAAAGAGAGCTGGAGAGAGTGCAAGCAAGGTGAGGCTGGGTGAGTGCTGGGTGTGTGGGTGAGTGAGCCCAGGCCCTGGGGGGAAGTGAGGATGGGAAAGGCTAGGGTGTGCTCCAGAGAGAAAGAGCCTGAGCCGGGTCCTCTGTCCTGAGGGTTTTTACCCACTCAAGGCAGGGATCTCAGGGGAGGCCCCGGAGGAGGATCTCAATAGAATATCCTTCCGCCTTCCAGGTGTGTCCTTTCAGAGGTGTGGTCTCCACTGATGGTCTGTACCTGGACAGGGGGCCATTAGTCGTCGTGCCTGGTCCTGATACAGCCACAGCATCCCCCTGTCTCTGGTTTTGCTGCTTTTCTAGGCCTGCTGCTGAGACACAACTGAGGCCATATCTCTAGTCCGACTAAAACTCTGACTCTGGTCAGCAGACCCAGAGCTCTGCCTCCAAGATCCTTTGATGCGGGCCAGAACCTCACAGTCCTGAGGGCTTAATACTCAAGAGAGTGGTCGAGCCAGGGCTTGCATGGGAGTCTTAATGAGGTCATTCTCCAGCCTCCTTGTTACTTTTCTTAGGAAGTCTGCCTCATGACTTGCGACATGGTAGGGGAGGGTCATTGGAGGATCTGAACTGCATGAGCAGCAACATGAAAGGTCAGGGGGTCTAAACCACATGACCAGCGATATGCTAGAGGAAGAAAGGTCACCGTGGGGACCCACCCACAAAACTTTTTCCCCCCAGTTTTGCTTGTTGCTAGGCACCCAGGGCTTTCCAGACCTGGCCTATAATCCTTGCTCTTATCATGCCTAACTGCCTACTACATATCATTTCAAAATACTGTACTAAAAAAAGGAAATTGTAATGTTGAAGGAATGGATATACGGGCTCAGATTTTGCATTAATTGAAAATGTTCATTTATTTCTTTGAATATTAAAGAATCTTTTTTGGAGAAAAAAGAAAAGAATCTTTTGGCCTTAGCTCTCCATAATCAGTTTTGTTATTTTTCTTTATACTAAACTATTGGTAATTTATCTGAATTTAAATGTGATACCTAAACTAGGAGGGTCATTATTTAAATACCTGTATTCTCCTAACTAGGGAGAAAGTGAATTCTCCATACAATATTAGACTGATATTAAATATTATACTTTGTAAAAGATTTTATTTTATTTATTTTTAAAGAGAGGGGAAGGGAGTGAGGAAGAGAGGGAGAGAAACATCAATGTGTGGTTGCCTCTTGCACACTCCCTACTGGGGACCTGGCTCACAAGCCACGCAGGTGCCCTGACTGGGAATCGAACCAGCGACCCTTTCGTTTGCAGGCCCAGCACTCAATCCACTGAGCCATACCTGCTGGGGTATACTTTTATTTTTAATGGAGCTGGGTTTCTTTTCCTTCTTCTCAGCTACTGAACATTTTATTTTCATGTAGTCTTTTTGTTGTAAGTTTTAAGTTCTGCTATGGACTTTTTCTCTTTACTTTTTTTTTAAGTGAAATGTTATCATTCTTTGTATCTGGAAAAAGCCCAGTTTTTTCCTTAGGCAAGCACATATAATTAGATTGTAAATTAAGGTTGGGACCTTAATATAGGGATGTGTTCTAAAGTTTTGACCTTGGTTTAAATTTGATTACCAGCTATGGTTGATAATCATATTTTGTTGTTTTAAATGACCATTTTATTTCTTGTGAAAATAACTTCAGTACAGGCATACCTCGTTTTATTGTGTTTCACTTTATTGTGCTTCACATATGTGTTTTTTTCTTTCTTTTTTTAAATAATTTTTATTTATTTATCTTTAGAGGGGAAGGGAAGGAGAGAAGGAAAGAATTATCAATGTATGGTTGCCTCTCGTGAGTCCCCTGCTGGGAACTGGCCTGCAACCCAGGCATGTGCCCTGACTGGGAATCGAACCGCGATCGTGTGGTTTGCAGGCCCTCGCTCAATCCACTGAGCTACACCAGCCAGGGCATATATGTGTTTTTTTCAAATTGAAGGCAAGACCCTCCACCAGCAAAAAGATTACAACTCACTTTATTGCAGTGCTCTGGAACTGAACCCACAATACCTCCAAGGTATGCCTGTAGTTGAAAGTCAGAAGAGATTTGATCTTTCTTCAGAAATTAATTACATCATCATCTCACCTGGTGGTGGAAACTACACAGGGAGTGTTCTTGAGCCTTTTCCTAGTAAACTTAGGGGACACAGAAAGTGTGTGGTGCTGCCACATTTCCGTGGTTTGCAGAATTGTATTCGCATTTATACTAGAGTTCTAAGTACTTTTCCAAATCCACAGCTGCTTACCTCCTCTCTCTTAAAAGGCAAACATGATACCTTTTGGTGGGTATGTGTTCTGTGGGCAGCTTTCAGAATAATTTTAAGAAGTCATGTTGCATTATCTTCTCTAGGAGAGTATGTACATCAGATACCTGTACTTGATGAAACAATTATGTTTTGATTCTTAAAACAAGTAAAGAGCTTTTATTTGTTTTAAGCATTTCTGTTTTCATTTTCTTCTTCCCTGGTAGGTCCTTGAATATTGATGATTGTACTAAAGAATGGATTTGTGGAATACACAGGTGTCTGTGAGGGTAAAAAATCTGTTGTTTTGGTAAACATTCTCATCAATGGGAGGAGACGAGTGAGAGTGAAGAAAGGAGCGAGCAACTCCCTTTGTGGTTTCTCTGCTAGAAGCAGTGTATTATTATCACAGTTCCTCCTCCCTCAGAATAAAGATAGCAGAGTCCTTCTGTTTTCACCTTGAACTAAGTTGAGGGAATCCATTTACACATTAACAGGAACAATGACACCAAATAATAAATATACAGGTGATCCGAAGGCTTTACTAAAGTAGCTTGGGCCTGATTTTATAGGAGGTCTTAGCTTTCTCCTGTGGTAAGTGGAAGATGATTATTACCTAGGAAGGACCATCTAGGTGGTCCCAGCACTGAAAGGGTAGAGAACAGCTGCACTGAAGGGGTCATTCCTTCTCGGGGTCACAGAGTGAAGTCATTCCTGACTTAGTGTTCTTTCCAGTTGTGGTCTTCAGTCTGTTTTATCCTTTCCAAAATGTGAGCTTTCTTCTGTTAACTTTCAAAGCATTTTACTTTTTAAAAATCTTAATAGTTTCTTGTTTTTCTATTTAATGTGAAAGCACTTGATAATTTGTTTCAACTAGTTTTCCAAGACTAATTCTTTTTTTTAAATTGACTTTAAGAGAGAAAGAGAGATTTGTTCCACTCATTTTTGCACTCACTGGTTGCTTCTTGTGTGTGCCCTGACTGGAGATTGAACCTGCGACCTTGGCCTATTGGGATGATGTTCTAACCGACCGAGCCACCAGGCCAGGGCATGACCAGTTATTTCTAAGTTTTAACAAGTCCCTCAGCAGTCACATTAGTAATTTTGTTTGGGTCAGTCAGCCTTTTTGTGCATTTCCTGCTTTTTCTACTTTTGTTGTTAATAAATAAAACAGTAGCAAAACTTGTCTAAGTGCACCAAGCACTCATTTTACATACAGAATTGCCATATTTTGCCATGTATAATACTCACGTTTTTGCTCAAAATTTTGAGGGGAAATAAGGGTGTGCATTATACAGAGGTAGTACCCGAAATACCTTGTATCTCTTCTAGTGGGGTTTTTTACCTAAAATTTCCTGTACCATAATATGTTCAAAAATAAATGCTAAAATTTCTTTATCATACAAAAAGTGAGTATTTAAATATAAACAAATAAATTTAATTAAAAAACTAAAATGAAAGTTCGGGCCAGAAATGTGGGTACACATTTTATATGGCAATATAAATATTGTAATTTATTCATTTGTAATTTATTCATTTGTTATAATGCAAAATACTGCAGTACTGATTGAATTTTGAGCCAGTAATTCCTAATGTCATCTGAGAAAATAGTCATTTACATCCATCCCCTCAGTACCTTCATTCCTTCAATTATAGTTACATAAATATTTTTATCTGCTTTCAAGAAGACTAAACTATGTCTCTGCAACTTTATAATTTTATTTATCTTTTAGAGGGGAAGGGAAGGAGAGAAGGAGAGAAATATCAATGTATGGTTGCCTCTCGTGAGTCCCCTGCTGGGAACTGGCCTGCAACCCAGGCATGTGCCCTGACTGGGAATCGAACCGCGATTGTGTGGTTCGCAGGCCCGTGCTCAATCCACTGAGCCACGCCAGCCAGGGCTGCAACTTTATAATTTTAAAAAGTCTAGTCCTTCTTCATTTGTATAATTTTAGGGTCTTTCATTAATCCCAATCTCAGCCTGTCAGCCTCTACTGTTTGATCTTATAAAAATTTTTACG
The DNA here is from genome assembly GCF_014824575.4 of Sturnira hondurensis. NCBI lineage: Eukaryota > Metazoa > Chordata > Mammalia > Chiroptera > Phyllostomidae > Sturnira > Sturnira hondurensis. Next base: position 19,666,137 of record NW_028081271.1, on the reverse strand, counting down.
TGCTCCCAAGTGTTAGCTTTTTTGTAATTTATAATTAAAAGACCAAAAATAATGGATCAGAAAAACGGGATTTGGTCAACGCTTAACTGCATAAATGTCAAGCCATCCTCAATGAGTTTTAATTTACTTGTTGGTTTAAATCATCTCTTAGGCTCAGTAGAAAAGAAGCAGCAGAGAAGATCAATTAGAACTCGTTCTGAATCAGAGAAATCCACTGAAGTTGTGCCAAAGAAGAAGATCAAAAAGGAGCAGGTTGGCTTCCTACATGTAGAGAGTTAAAACATTGTATTTGTAAATGTTGTGGCTCATACTGGTATCTGAAAAGAAAGAAAAACTTTCCCCACGTCGAGTTTCCTTTCTGGACCACCCCCCACACTGTGCTTCTGTCCTGGTGAAGGCACCGCCCTAACTAACGCAGCCGCCCCTGGGATTCTGCTTCAGGCACTGTCACAGAAACGGTCGGGCTTCCGGAGGCAGGAAGCCAGTGGTGCAAGTCTCTTAGAGGGTTCCTCACATTTATTTTGAAATTTCCATTTTGAGCAAAGTGATTTCATGTTTTCATGATTTTTATTTGGACCCATCAGTGAGTTCCCTTTAAAAAAACTTTTTGATTTTTTATTTAAGTTGCTAGTATGTATTGTTTTTATTTTTTAAGCAAAATCAAATTAACTACAAGAACTATATTTAAGAAGCAGATGGTCGTTGATGATCTGGGTTTTCTGTTGGTATCACAGATTTTTTGGAATGTTATTTTCCCAGTGGGCTATCAAGTAAACTCAAGGGAGGAAACAGAAGGAGGGGCATTTTGACAGAAGGGTTTTAAATCAGTGTAATCAATGTAGTGATATATTAAATTACCTTCTGGAAACCATACTCCCTTTAATTAAACTCAACAGAATTTTTTTTTATTTTTTAAACTGAGAGAATACCCATTTTAACAGCCCGGACTGCCACTATTAAACAAAAGGAATCCTGGGCGTTACTAGTTCCAATAAGCTTTATAGTTTTCAAAGCACTTAATGTAGAAGAGTGTGAACTTTTCTACTTATTTCTTTCAAATTTTAAACTTACAAACTTAAATGGTGACTTTGTGGGCGCTCTATGGTATCATCAAGCATGTAAAACAGTTTTCCCAGAAATATTTAACTAAAATTTCAATAATATACTAATCTGTCACTCATTTATCATAATTAAGTTTAATACTTAGGAAATTATATTCCAAAAAGTCTTCCTAAGCTCTTGCAAACCTACAGTATTCATTACCGAAATGAAGTTGTGATTTTGCCAGCTGGTTCCCAAATTCAGTCTGTGACCAGTCCGTTTAAAATTAATAAGCAGAATGAGTATAAAATGGGACTAACTGTTAATGCCACTATGTTATAGTTAGTAGTAGAACAATACCAGTGATTGTGTACAAGATTTTATATTTGTATTACTAACTGTATCTTATAAAAGTGCTTCTGTTGTATGTTTTTTAACCTGCTGTAAAAAAATAAAAAAATTTTTAAAGTTTAGAACAATCCTTAAATATTTACAAAATGTGTTTCAACACGCATATTTCACCACATCTTAAAGAAACAAAATTCAATTCATAGCTTAAACAGGAACTCCTCCAAACAGCATCCCTTCTTCAATTCCAATGGTTCCGTCCTTAAATTACACGTGTTTTACATATACATTGGCAGAATAACTTCTGATCTCGCTCTCCTAATGTAGGATCAAGACACTGTTCATAAGACATTCAAGAAAGTGCTTTTGCAATATCACAAACTTACTAAGTTTGTATTAGCAGCAAAAGTATTGAGCTTCCAGCTGTATGGAGCCCTGTGGCACTCTCTACAGAGAGGGTCCCGATTCCCAGCAACTTAGCTGTGAGTGCAGGCGCGGAAGGGTCTTAAAGTGGCGTGAGTTACATTAACCTGAGTATCATAGTAAGTAAAAATTTATCCTAACGTCTTTGGGGCGGGAGGGGTTTGTAGCAGCATTGGGCTGGTTGCAGAAACAACCCCTCTCCGGCCTCCCAGACACTGAGGAAAGTGTTCTCGTTCTCTTCTTCTGCCAAGGGAATGGGGGAAAAGGCTTTGCTAGAGAGCATTTGGCTGTGTGTTGTCACTCGCTTCAGCACACGCAGCTAAGATTTCAACCCTCCCTGACCTTCAGACAGAGAAGTTTACCTGCCAGATGGGACTGAGTTCAGATTTCAGATACATTTATCATTCATTACTTAGATTGATGGAAATACTATTTCCTTAATTAAAAGTGAGAAAAGTTTCTCGTTAATGCTGTATTTCTCTGTCCAAACAGGTTGAAGCGGTTCCTCAGGCTACAGTGAAGACTGGACTACAGAAAGGTGAGTTGTTACAATGTTGCTTTGCATTTCCTGATTAAAACCAATTTTAAAGAATTATTTGTACTTCATGTTTTTTTGTTTGTCTCTGTAAATCATTGTTGTTGCTCTTCAGTCAATGATTTGTGTGAAACTGAAGTATTCCCTGGCGTGTGTGTGTGTGTGTGTGTGTGTACACGTGTGTGACTCTCAGAGGTGATAATATTCTGCACCTCCATGTGAAAAGTCTTACTCGTTTTATGTAAATTGGAGAACACCACGTAGACTTGATACTGTTTCCAACTTTTCTCCATATGGTTCTGGGGTTTCACTGGTTTATAAACTAGGGATGTGACGAATCCACTTTTTTTGGTATTCGACTGAATACCGAATAGTAGCTACTAAATGTTTGTCAAACATGGACTATGACAAATCAGACAAGACAACTTGATTGAAAAAAATCTTGCCACGCTTATTTTTACAGTGCTGTAAAATCCTTTTGTAAATTAAAATGATTCATAGCATATTTATGGCCATTATTAGATGACCTTTTGCAAATCTATTTGAGATATGCACAAAGTTTAAGAAATCTTAAACTTCTATCTGTATTTTCTGTGTGCAATTTGACTACAGTACAAACTCCGTAGCATGATTCGTGCGTTTTTGGTGAGATCGTTCAGACTGTATTTATGCCTGTAGTTTACTTTGGGCAAATTGCATTATTAAAAAAATAAAATAAAAAACACCAGCCTCTCTGCATTCTCGGGGAGAAGTCTGCAGCGATGGTCTCCGTGGAGATCCTCAGCAGAACTGAACAGCCTCTCGGAGGGAACACTGCTTGGCGGAGCTCCAAGAAAAGACATCGCGATCGCTGCGAGATTAGGAGGCCTGATTGCGTTGTGTTTCCACCATTCCACAGGGTCGGCGGACCGGGGAGTGCAGGGCTCTGTCAGATTCAGTGACAGCTCCGTCTCCGCAGCGATTGAGGAAACTGTGGACTGAGATTCCTGTACAATTTCATCCCAGAAACTCCAGACTTGTAGTCTCCATGCAAGATTTCTTTGTCGGCGGCTCGATAAACAGTTTCTTTGTTCCCAATTTTGATTTTGCCAATCACCATTATTGGCATTTTCCTGCCTGTTTTCTTCTTCAAGACTGAACAATTGCTTTAACATTCAAATGATTTTTTTTTTTTTGGTCTGAGCTGGATAGGTACAGCTTAAATCATGGGCCCAGCCTAAAAACCACAGTTTAACTTACACTGATCAATTTCAACATGGACTGTTTTTGTTTCTTGTTTTTAAATAAAGCATCATCACTAATGTACATCGGCAGGGTTTTGCCAAACAGCCCAAACTGTATACGTTACAATCATTAAAAGCTCTTATTATTATTATTTTTTTGTTAGTGCCGTTATCATGGAGAACAGCATGGCAGCTATCTTGGGCAGTCTGTTGTTTTTCTAGCATTTTCAGAAACTCATCGGAAATGGCGGTACCTGTGTTTCCCTTCGAAAGCCTCTCAGTACAGCACTCCTGTTCCTCTGTTAAAACTCCTTGTTAATCCAGTGATCTTTTAGGCCAAGGAAATACTTTGTGGTGGTGTTCTGGGTTCATACACCAGCAATGAAGGAGATAGATTTGTGTCTTGTGTTTTTATCAGCATTGACATGGGCAGGCACCCTCATTTATAGATGTCAGGAAACATTCAGTGCAAAACTTGTAGACTGGGATGTGATAACGAGGTTCCAGTAATCTGAGCAGTCTAAAGAGACCCACATCCTCCACCACAGAACATGGCTATATACCAAGTGCTGCTCTCACTCAGCCTGTTGCGGATCTTCATGGAGACTTGTTTCTCCGTGGTCTCTTCTGGACTGTGTACTTCCACCATAGCTTGCCGGGCTGATCTAGATGTCTGTTTGTTGTATGGAAATTTTGGGGGAAAAATCCAAAACACAAACTGTGGGTTGAAATATTAATCGCCTCCTTGGTTCCTTGGTATTCACCGTGCCTGATCTGCACATTTCATCGTGGCTGTTTCTGTATAGCCTATACTGCATTAGCCCAAGAGATTGTTGCTTTGTAACTTTTTGCACTATTGTTTTGGCTGGATTTGTATTACACACAGTTTTAAAAAAAATTCCACACTATTCTCTGCCTTCTCTTTTTGTTTTTCATATTTATTTCTTCCCGCACAAATTCCACATAGAGGCCTCTCATCCGGCTCTTCGTGATTGGGCTGCACCTGAACATTGATTGTCTGTTTACAGCCCTCAGCAGTGTGCCTCCTAGATGGCATGACATGTGCACATGTGCCGCAGCACTTGATACTGGTCACAATAAACGACACTTCACCAAGGAGGTCTCAGATGAACAATCCTGAACATCCAAAATTTACTGGGGGGCAATGCTCAACTAAATTGCAAAATTCGGGAGAAAATGGCACTATCCGTGTACGAATCGAATACAAATCAAAGATTTGTCACATCCCTAATAAAAACAAGATGGAGATGTCTCTGCGACCATATTTGTAAGCTGCACAGTGTGTTGGGTTTTATGTCTTCCCCCTCCAAATTGAATGGTTCTTTGGATTGCTCCAAATAAGTCAGCTGTCCTGCAGTTTTGATAGAATTGGTTTTTAGGTTGGAACTTGGGCTCTGTTGACTGAAAAGAGCTGTAGAGCAGAAGCACTGAATTAAATGTTGTAATAGAGCGGTTGTAAATTAAATCACCATCCAAAGAGTCAGAAGCTCATGAAGTTTTGACTTGTGACTTCAGTGTTACAGTGAAAGCTGTGCTTTTTCACACTACAGATGAGTTTGGGGAAAGGAAATATTCCCCCACAAAAAAATTAAGAAAACAAACTTTAAGTACTATTTTAGGATTAATTTCGGTGTATTGTATTAAGGTGCCAGCGAGATTTCAGATTCCTGTAAACCTCTAAAGAAAAGGAGTCGCGCCTCCACTGATGTAGAAATGACTAGTTCAGCATACAGAGATACATCCGACTCCGATTCTAGAGGCCTGAGTGACGTGCAGGTAAATATGTCCAAGGGTCTGAGCACAGCGCTCTGTTTTTGCTTTGCAAAGCCAATTAATATACATATTGCTTTACCCAACTTATTTGGGGAAGACGGGGGATTTTTAAATATTCATAGTAAAGAAGCCATTTTGGTTATTTTGTAATGATGAGTTTCTTAATTTTGCTGATCTCTTACATAACGGAAGTATCGTTTGTTTTTGTTTTGTTTTTTAATTTTAACTCGGGTTTCTCTGAAAACACCAGACATGGTATCCAGATATTTTAGGAAGGAAGGAAGAAGAGGTAGTATCAAGATTAATTTGAGCAACTCTTCCTAGGATTTTCATAGCACCTAACTTTGCGGAAATGGTTTTTTAAATCTTTTTTAAAATTGTTTTTATTTCTTGAGTTAGAGAAAAACATCGATGCATTGTTCCACTTATTTATGCATTCATTGGTTCATTCTTGTATGTGCCCCGACCAGGGATTGAACTGCCACCTGGTGTATTGGCATGTTGCTCTAACCAACTGAGCTACCTGGCAAGGGCACGTCTTTGAGGAAAGTTTGTTTTTTCTGAAAGCTGTGCTGTGTTTTTCATGTAGGTAGGCTTTGGAAAGCAAGTAGATAGCCCTTCAGCTGCTGCCGATGTGGACGCTTCTGATGTGCAGTCCGTGGACTCAAGTTTGTCAAGAAGAGGCTTTGGGACGAGTAAGAAGGACACTGTGTGTCAGGTGGGCGAGTGACTTGTCCTGTAGCTTGAGATAATTGCTGTCACAATCGGCCAACAATATTACTTACCTCCCATTGGAGAGGGCAGCATCTTTCTAAATTATGGCATCTCTTTAAAGCTACAGATCTAAAAGCCATTTCCGGCTCCCTTTCCCTTCTCAGCTTGGAGCACTTACCACTCACGTGCAGGTGTCAGTCTTCACTGTCACGAAATGGAAGTCAGTGGCAGGTGACTGCTTCAGAACATTTTCTTGTAATTAAGTTGGTATTAATTTTTAATGTATATTTCCCCTTTCTGAAAAATACTGCTTTGCCGTGTGAAGAAAAGTTGAAGTACCTAGATTCCAAAGAAGGAATCATACAAAATTAAGTATGACTTTCAGACTTTGTACCATCTCGATGTGGAAATAGTCACCTAGTTCAGTGGTTCTCACAGTGAGGGCCCAGGACCAGTAGCATCAGCGTTGTCCAGGTACTTGTTGTAAATGCAGATTCTTGTCCTTGCCCCTCCCTGCCCCCACTGTGTCAGAAACTATAGGGGACAGACCTTCCAGGTGATGCTAACGCCTGCTAACATCTGAGATGCACCGCTGTTTGCTGTATTGCAGATCTGTGAAAGCCCTGCTGACTCCCTGGTTCCTTGTGAGGGAGAGTGCTACAAATACTTCCACCTGGAGTGCCTGGGGTCCCCATCGCTCCCCGATGGGAAGTTCGTCTGCACGGAATGTAGAACCGGTAAGCTGACGGGCTTCGGTAGGTTTGAAGAGATGGATGGGGGCCGTGCACAATGCCAGCATCCCTCCTGACATCTAATTTTCTTACCACTGTTACGTAGCTCTTTTCTCCCAAGGGTATTTCAAAAAATTAAGGCCATTTACTGTTTAAGCTTCTTAAAATCAAAGAGTAGTTAGCAATATTATTGTCAAATTTCCCTCTACCAGTGCCTTATTGATAAAATCTATTAAGTCATCAAGATGTATTTGTATTTGATCTAATGAGCTACACAAAGTATTTAGAGTGAATTATTTTTCAAATGGGTTTGAGATTCTTACACTTGATAACATTGGTTTAAAGTACCTTGACTTTAGTAGACTGGCATAAGTATTAATTGCAAATTATAACTATGGTGATAGTATTTTTAGTGGAAAGATAAGAGTTACGGGAAATGGTTTTTAAAACATGCAAGTTTTGGATTCTCCATTTATTTCTAATTCTCCTCCCCCCCACACCAAATACAGACAACCATCTATCAAAATAATTTATAGAGAAAGAAACATGCAAGTTTATACTTCTTATCTGGGTAGCCAAGATTCTAGTTAAAGTCATGGAAAGTGGGAAGTAGAGTTGTTGACTCTGTAACAAGGCGAGTGAAAAGTCAACTCACATGGCCTGGTGGTGTTTCCAGGAAGCACGTTTGTATGTTTTTTTTGTTTTTGGCTGAAGGAACTGGATATCAAGTATTTATGATATGCTGATCTTATCCATGGCACTTTATTTTCCTACTATTTTTTATTTGGAGTCTCGATATTTTATCCTTTTTATTTGATTGCATATTTCCTAGAATCATTTACATATGCTAAATTCCATTAGAATGTGTTTTTTTTCTGAACACTTAATACAGGCCAGGTGCTGTTAGTACTAAGCATTTTATCTTATTGTCATATTTTATCCTCATAACATAAATGAGGTCAGTGCTAGTATTACTTTCATTTCTTTGAGGGTGAAACTGCGGTCAGAGAGTTTAGTTTAGTGCCTTGCCCAGAGACACACAACCAGCATGGGATGAAACTGGCATTTCAGCTGAGGCAGTTTGCCCCAAGGACCCCTGCTGTTCCCATCGCCTTCCACCACCTTGACTGAGCAGAATGGAGATCATGTATCATGTATTCTCACAAACATACATGTGCAAAAATTAAGCTATAAAACCTTTTAAACATATAGCATCTTTCCTATATAAAATATTATTGTATTCATCACACTTAGACTCTGCAATAAAACTTTTGAACAGTTTGCCAATGGGCAGCAGCCTCAGGGTCAAATTACATGCACATTGTGGTGTTTGTTTTTTTTAAGATTTTATTTATTTATCTTTAGAGGGGAGGGGAAAGAGAGAGGGAGAGAAACATCAATGTATGGTTGCCTCTTGTGCATCCCCTGCTGGGAACTGGCCTGCAACCCAGGAATGTGCCCTGACTGGGAATCGAACCGAGATCCTCTGGTTCGAAGGCCTGCGCTCAATCCACTGAGCTACACCAGCCGGGGTGCACATTGTTTTATTTGGCCCTCACAGTGGGTTTTGAATGTGTGAACACAGGTCAGGCACGTACTCCTGGTTCCTCACATTCCCTGCCATCCCTTCTTTCTGAAGCCCTGTCATTCCAGTCGTTTATGTAACCTGTCCAGCCCTGTTAAGCACTTACTTTTACAGCCTCTGAATCAAGCTAGTGTTAGGAAGGACTGTGTAGCTCACTGTTAAAACATTCTTTTGAGGCTTCTGTCCTAACTCTAGAATTCAGCTAAATTCTGCCAACAAAGGTTAGGTATAATTTAATTTGATACACATCTCTTAAGAGCTTTAAGAGGGAAATTTGCTTTAAAAACAATCACATAGAACAAAGAGGATTCATACTTCCCTATTTCAAAATTTACCTACAAAACTACAGTAATTAAAACTGTAATGCTGGCATAAAGACAGATGTATAACCCATTAGAATAGAATAGGGAGTCCAGAAATAAACCTTCATATATATAGTTGAATGATTTCTTGACAAGGGTACAAAGACCATTCAGTAGGGAAAGGACAGACTTTTTGGCAAATGTGGGAAAACTGGACATCCGCATGCCAAAGAAAGAGATTGGGCCCTTAACTAACAACCATAAGCAAAATATAATTCAAAATGGATCAGAGATCAAACATAAGAGCTAAAACTATAAAACTCTTAGAAGAAAACATATGGGAAAAGTTTTATGACATTGGATTAGGCAGTGATTTCCTGCTATGACATCAAAAGTATAGGCAACAAAAGAAAAAAATAAAGAAATTGGACTTTATCAAAATTAAAAACCATGTACACTAAATGACACTTTCAACTGAGTGAAAAAGCACCCTGCAAAATGGGAGAAAATAGCCCTGTCTGGTGTGACTCAGCAGACTGAGTGTCAGCCTGTGAACCAGAGTCCTTGGTTTGATTCCCAGTTGGGGCACATGCCTGGGTTGCAGGCCAGGTCCCCAGTAGGGAGTTCATGAGAGGCAACCACACATTGATGTTTCTCTCCCTCTTTCTCCCATGCTTCCCCTCTCTCTAAAAATAAATGATAAAGTTCTTTTAAAAATGGGAGAAAGTATTTGCAAATAACATATCTGAGAAGGAATTAATATCCTAAATATATAAAGAACTCCTACAACTCAACAAAAAACACATAACCCAATTGAGAATTAGGGAAAGAACTTGAATAGACATTTCTCCAAAGATCTACAAAGGCCCAGTAAGCACCTGAAAAGATGTTCAGCATCATTCACTACTAACCAGGCAAATAGAAATCAAAACTACAGTGAGAAGCCACTTCACAGCTATTAGGATGGCTATTACCACGAAAACAAAGTTACGGAGAAATTGAAACAGTGTGTGCTGTTGGTGGGAATGTGAAATGGTATAAATACTGTGGAAAACAGTATGACAGTTCCTCAAAAAGTTAAATATAGAATTACTGTGTGATGCAGCAATTTCACTTCTGGGTACACCCAAAAGAGTTGAAAGGAGGGACTCAAAACAGGCATTGGTACACCCATGTTTATTACAGCACTATTCACAGTGGCCAAAAGGTGGAAACAACTCAAATGCCCATAAATGGATGAATGGGTGAATAAGACGTGGAATAATAAACAATGGAATATTGTCAGCTTAAAAAAATGAAATAAGCCCTGGCTGGTGTAGCCCAGTGGATTGAGCGTGGGCCTGCGAACCAGTCAGGGCACATGCTTGGGTTGCAGGCCAGTTTCCGGCAGGGGCCAGTTCCCTGCAGGGGATGCACGAGAAGCAACCATACATTGATGTTTCTTTCCTCTCTCCTTCCCTTCCCCTCTAAAAAGATAAATAAATAAAATATTTTTAAAAAATGTAAGTGTTCAAAAATATTCTGTAACACTTTTGAAAAAAATGAAATAAATACTGATATATACTACAATGTGGATGAACCTTGAAGATACTATGTTGGGTGAAATAAGCCAGTCATAAGGACAAACACTGTGTGACCCCACTTACATGAATTCCCTAGAGCAACCAAACCCATGGAGACAGAAAGTGGAACAGTTGTTACCAGCAGTTAGTGGAGAGGGAGGTGTGGGGAGCTACCCTTTAATGGTTAGAGTTTCAGTTTGGGATGATGAAAAATGCTGGAGTTGGGTAGTGGTGATGGTTGGAAAAAACGGTGAATGTACTTAATGTCACACGTAAAAATAGTTAAAATGGTAAATTTTATGTTATCTACTTCAGCCACAATTTAAAAAACAATTACAGTTGATCCTTGAACAACACAGGATTCACCTATGAGTCCACTTATTTGCAGGTAGTGTTTTCAATAAGTTCTGTCTATTAGAAAATTTGGGGGTAGATTTCCTTAACTGCCGCAAGGCAATCATGTCAGTTATACTAGGCTAGAATGAAGCAATTGTATTGCTGCTTTTTTGTTACCAATTCATGAATGATTACATCTGTAAATAAGTAGGAATTTCTTTTTCACGTTATCATTCACTTTGTTTAAAGATTTTATTTATTTATTTTCAGCAGAAAAGGGAAGGAGAGAGGGAAAAAGAAATATCAATGTATGGTTGCTTCTCATGTGTCCCCTGCTGGGAACTGGCCTGCAACCCAGGCATGTGCCCTGACTGGGAATTGAACCGTGATCCTCTGGTTCGCAGGCCCACACTCAATCCACTGAGCTAAACCAGCCAGGGCTTCACTTTTGATATCTAATGTTAGTAATGTGTATAACATACAGGGTTTTGTATCATATAAGGTAATATTGATGTAGGTACTGACAGCCGATGCTTGTAAACAGGTGATGTAAACATACAGTGTCAATAAATGCAGTATAGTACTTTAAATGTATTTTCCTTATGATTTTTCTCATTAACATTTTCTCTAGCTTACTTTATTATAAGAGTACAGTATATAATACATATTAACCAACTTTATCGGTAAGGCTTCTGGTCAGCAGTGGGCCACGAGAAGGTGAGTTTTGGAGGAGTCGAGAGTTACATGCAGATTTTCAGCTGGGGAGGGGTGTCAGTTCCCTTAGCCCCTTGTGTACTTTATTTACTTACTAAATTGCCTTTGCTTTATTTACTGCCATGTTAAAATTAGTTTGATACTAATCTGGTACACTTCTAACATTAAGAGTGAACACTCAGATTCTTTAAACCATTGTTCAAGATCATCTAGGAAGTTTTCTTTTGGCTTATCAAAAGATAATCACTTTACATGTAAAATATATTACGAGATACCACATGCCTAGTAAGTTCTTATACTACCACTTTCTATCATTTAAGACAAACATGATTTCTGAAGAGAAAGTGTTTTCATTTTCCCTTTTGAATAAAATGTATAACAGCCAATCTTATTATTTACTTATTCTAAATAACCATGTCCTAGTGAGAAGGGAGGGTATTGGTAGCATTCACATGCTGGAGCTTGAAACATGAGTCGTGAAGGGGTTTGCTAGTTCACCTCTCTATTAATACAACAGTGTTTCTAGTTACAACAGTTTTCTTTTCTGTTAGACTGACTTTGATCAATTTGCAAGTGAAAGACTATTTGATTTTCACATAGAGCAGTTTTTGCATTAGGCAAAGTATAAAGTCAAACCTCTTAACCTTTAAAATAAGTCTTTTAAAATTGATTTTAGAGAGAGAGGGGAAGGGGGAAAGAGAGAGAAATACCAATTTGTTATTCCACTTAACTTATATTTACTCATTCATTAGTTGATTTTTATCTGTCCCTCAACCAGGGATCCAACTCACAACCTGGCCATATTAGGATGGTGCTCTAACCAACGGCAACCTGACCAGGGCCTCATCTTTTTTTCTTGAATTCTGAAAGTTATTTTTAAAATAATACTATTGTTTTTATATCTGTATACATTGTAAGCTATAATTTGAAATTATATCTCTGCGACAGGACAACAAAATTTCCTGCTGAACTTTATTTCTCTAACAAAGCCAGTAATAAAAAAAATAAACATCACAATTATAGGCACTAGTTTTGAAGAATTTTTATAATTTATCTAACTTATAAAGTTTAATGCTTCTGAAACAAAATCTCACTCTATGAAAAATCAAAACAAAAAAACTGTTTAAGAAAAATAGGCAGAAGTCTTGAAAACCCAGTGACGATATCCAAATGACCAATAAATAATCACTTATAATTTTCATGTATAAAACAGACACAAAATGAAAACACATAATCCTAATTAAAAAGGCCAAAAATTATAGCTAGATGTGTCACTTAAATGGTAGGAATTCAAGGACAAAAAGAAAATACTAAAATTACCCACAAAAAGACAATTATCTTCACAGAACAACAAACAAATAAATAATAAAAATGTTGTTATAATCTGCAGATCTTTGATTACAGCTACACTTTTTTCTGCCTTCATTGACTCTTGTGAATGATCTTATTCATGTGTCTTTTCTATTTCTATCTTGCAGTGTTAAAGTTATTAGTATTTTAAATATATATCTAATTACACAAGTAACACATAAATATGATGTTATGAAAACATTATCACTGTAGCACATGCTGAAGTCCTGCTAGATCATCACGTTTAGTTTAGGCTCCTACTTAACGCCAGCCGGCACCAGAGGTAACCGCTGTTACCAGTTTGGTAGGCAGCACTGCCCGTCTCTTTCTGTGTGTGCATGCGTGTCTTTATGTACATAACATTTTTATTTGTATTGTAATAAAGATGTATTATGCTGTCATTCTGCAGATTGACTTTTTCCGTAGTTTTTAAAAACTATTCCTCTAACAAAGGACGTCTGAGTTGCTTTTAGTTGTTTGCAATTACATGCTCATGTCAACATTCCTTCACATATACAAGTCTATCCTAACGTAGAGAGCAGGAAGTAGAAATTCTAGGCTACAGAAAATGAACATACTTTCTTTAAAAAAAGTGGAGGTGTAGGTGGAAATATTGTACCCCCTCACACAACCAAATTTAGGGACAACAAAGATTTAGAAACAAAAACACAACCAAAGCACGCAGAAAATTGAACTGTACAGAAGTCCGACAACAACGAACCATTCTCCAGACCAGTAAGAGGGGCGGAGTCAGCAGCTGGCGGAGAGAGGTCCCGGCAGGAAGAGGCAGTGGTTGGCAGACACAGGTGCAGGGAGGACGAGCAAACCCAGTGAGGCGCACAAGGCCGCTGGCTGACCATGGACACACATTCACGTGCAGATAAACCAGGCAAAAAAAACGGGCAGTGAGCCAGACCATGCAACCAGGGCCCCAGTGACGGGAATTAAAGCCTGACGGGAATTAAAGCCTAAAAGCACTGATTGGAAAAACTTTCAGGGGCTGAAGCGCTGGCAGAGGCTCCCAGCCTCAGGAGAAATCGTTGGAGAGACCCACAGGGTCCTAGAATGTACACAAGCACACCCACCCAGGAACCAGCACCAGAAGGGCCCAATATGCTTGTGGGAAGCGGCAGAAGGGACTGAAATCCAACAGAGAGCGGAGCAAGTGCCATTGCCCCTCTCTGACCCCGCCCCCACACAGCATCACAACCCAGCACCTGGGTCACCCACCCTGGTGAACACCTAAAGCTCCGCCACTCATACATAACAGGTGGGAACAGACCAAAATGTTACAGCTCAAACAGAAGAACAGCTCAAAGCCCCAGAGCCAATACTTCTAAGTGACAAAGAGACAGCCAACCTATGAGCTGCACAGTTCAAAATACTGGTGATCAGGATGCTCACAGAACTGGTTGATTTTAGCCATAAATTAGATGAAAAAAATGAAGGCTACACTAAGTTAAATGAAGCAAAATGCACAGGGAACCAATAGTGATGGAAAGAAAACTGGGACTCAAATCAATGGAGTGGACCAGAAGGAAGAAAGGAATGACCAAATAGAAAAGAAGGAAGAAACAAGAATTCCAAAAAGTGAGGAGAGGCTTAGGAACCTCCAGGACATCTTTAAACGTTCCAACATCCAAATTATAGGGGTACCAGAAGGGGAAGAGGAACAGCCACGAGTGGAAAACTTATTTGAACAAATAATAGAGGAGAACTTCCCCAGTCTGGCAAAGGAAATAGACTTCCAGGAAATCCAGGAAGCTCAGAGAGTCCCAAAGCAGTTGGACCCAAGAAGGGACACACCAAGGCACATCATAATTACATTACCCAAGATTAAAAATAGGGAGAGAGTCTTAGAAGCAGCAAGAGAAAAGGAGACAATTATTTACAAAGGAGTACCCCTCAGATTGTCAGCAGATTTCTCAAAAGAGACCTTACAGGCAAGAAGGGGCTGGAAAGAAGTATTTGAAGTCATGAAAGGCAAGGACCTACATCCAAGATTACTGTATCCATCAAGGCTTTCATTCAGAATAGAAGGACAGATAAAGTGCTTCTCAGATAAGGGCAGGTTAAAGGATTTCATGACCAAGCCCTTATTATATGAAATGTTAAAGGGACTTATCTAAGAAAAAGAAGATTAAAAATACGAACAGTAAAATGACAGCAAACTCAGTTACTAACCACACCTAAAACAAAAGCAAACAGCTAGAACAGGACAGAGCTACAGAAATGGAGATCACATGGAGAGTTAGCAACAGAGGGGTGGGAGAAGGAGAAGGGTGGAGAAGGTACAGAGAATAAGTAGCATAGACGGTAGGTAGAAAATAGACGGGGGGCGGGAGCAAGAATAGTACAGGAAATGTAGAAGCTAAAGAACTTGTGACACATGAACTAAAGGGGAGGTTGAGGGGGAGGGGATGTGCAGGGGGGAGGGGATGAAGGGGAGAAATGGGGTAACTGTAATGGCATAATTAATAAAATATATATTTTTTAAAATGGAGACTACCTTGTTTTCTTCCAACATAGTTCCTTCCAATTTAAACTCCTACCAGCAGTATATAAGAGTTTCTTTTTCCCTACACCCCGATCAGCAATTGGTATTATCAGACTTTTGAAGTTTTTTCCTATTGGTAAAGTTTTAAAATGTTACTTGTGGTTTTATGAGTGAAGTCGAGCATTTTTTCACATTTACTGGCTTGCTTTCTGCTTTCTGTACATTGTCTATTCATTCCTTTTGCCCACTTTTATTAGGCTATTTTGTTAACTGTTTCGGTCGATAGTTCTTTATAAGTCTTGTTTAGCTGTCTTTGCTTATATATATTAAATATATTTTTCATTATATTTCAGCTCTGTATAACAAAACAATCCTTTGTCATCTTTGTTGAATATCTTTTTCCACATCTGTTTGTCTTTTTCTCATTCCTTTTTTTTTTCTATTCTAATTGGCATTATTTCTTCCTTTAAGTATTTGGCAGATTGACCCGTGGAGTCATCTGGGCTTAAAGTTTTCTCTGTTGGAAGGTTTTTAATTGTGGATTCATTTCTTTAATAGTTTATATAACTAATCATTTTCAATTCATTTTTCTGTCAGTGTTAGTAAAATCTGTTTTTCTAGTAATCTCTCTGTTCATCTAAATTTTCCAGTTGATTGGCAAAAAATGTAGTGATTTTCATTTATTATCTTTGTCATATTTATAGAGATGTATCATTTTTAAATCTCTGATATTGTTAACATATTTTACTGCTTTTCTTTTTATTTAGTCACAATTACCAAAAATATCAGTTGTATTAATCCTTTTCAGAGGAACAGCTTTTGTTTTTCTTAATCCTTCCCAATGTGTATTAATGTCATTTCGTTTTTGAAGAGTATTTTCACGGGGTATAGAATTCTGGCCTGGTAACAGTTTTCTTTCCGCCCTTTGAAGATAATATCCCACTATTTTCTGGTTTCCATTTTCCTCTTTCAGTCAGCTTTTAGCTTCTTTGAAGGTAATTTTCTTTTCTGTGGCTAATTTTAATATTTTCTCTTTGTCCTTTATTTTGTATAGTTTGAATCATGTCTTTTGTATAGTTTGAAATATTGAATGTTTGAATTTTCTGTGTTTTTTTAATTGGGAATATGAATTTTCATCTTACCTTTGTTTTATATATGGGCATTTTAAGTGAATACCAGTATCTAATGGAATATGTCATTGTAGTTTTATTTCTTCTGTTTCCGGAACACCGTGTCACTCTCAGCTCTTGGATACTGAAAAATTCTGCGCTGGGTTTCCTGTGGGAATAATTTTAGTGTAGTATTAGAAGTGGAGATGTAAATTATTTTTAACGCTGCATCTTCCGATCAGTTATCATAGTAAATCAACCATTCTAACCAAATGTATTAGGTGATATTTTAATTTAGCTATTTTCCATTTCGATGTCAGTAGCTGCATCTGTTTTAAGGAATATGCGTTAACCAGCTTGTGTTTGACCTCTGTCCCTCACCAATCCTCCAGGACAGCACCCATGTTTTTCATGTAAGGTGTCTGGTACAGAGGTGAAGCGGTGCTCTGTTGGTGCTTGTGGGAAATTTTACCACGAAGCCTGTGTCCGCAAATTCCCCACTGCCGTCTTTGAGTCGAAAGGATTCCGCTGTCCCCAGCACTGCTGCTATGCCTGCTCGATGGAGAAAGACGTGCACAAAGCAAGTAAAGGTAAGACAGAGTTGAGGAGGGGGACAGAGGGTTTTCTCTTTTAAGTTCAGAAGCAGATAACGAACATGTTACTAAAGAACATCAGGGCTGGGATGGGAGTAAAAGGCGGAAAACTGTACCTGAACAACAATTAAAAGAAACCATCAGGCATTCTGTCTGTCCATCTGTAGATACCCAAGCGCAGCCACAATAGGTAGCATTGTAAGTAGGGATTAGGTTGTAATTCAGACCTTGAGAAGTTACCCTTATGTTCAAAGTTACCCTTGAAAATTCCTTAAACAGGTGCCATTGGAGACCATCATCTCTTCCAGCATTGGTGCCGACGAATTTTTCTTTGGTCTCCAGATGGGCACTGTGTTTAGGGGCCATACAGCGTAGGAGTG
The DNA here is from genome assembly GCF_014824575.4 of Sturnira hondurensis. Classification (NCBI taxonomy): domain Eukaryota; kingdom Metazoa; phylum Chordata; class Mammalia; order Chiroptera; family Phyllostomidae; genus Sturnira; species Sturnira hondurensis. The sequence continues at coordinate 19,648,900 of NW_028081271.1, read as the reverse complement.
ACAGCCAGACTTGGGGGGAAAACGGGTTATCTTACGCTAACCAACATCACTTGGGAACCCAGAAGAACCAACTCCAAAAATCTCAACTTATATACCCAGCGAATGCCTTGTTACATAGATCCTTTCTGACTTGTCTTTAAACAGGTCGTATGATGCGCTGTTTGAGATGCCCAGTAGCCTATCACTCCGGAGATGCTTGCGTTGCTGCCGGAAGCATATTTGTGTCCTCCTACATTCTCATCTGTAGTAATCATTCCAAACGTAGCAGTAATTCGTCCTCTGCTGTAAACGTAGGCTTTTGTTTCGTCTGTGCAAGAGGTGAGTGTCAGTCCTTTCTCTCTCTTCCTGAGTTCCTTGGCCCATTTCCCCATGAAAATAGAGTTTCGGTAATATCCCTGAGAGAGATGAACACTTCCAGCAACTAGTCTCTTACATCACATCAGGCATTCAAATTGTTTAAATATTAATTCTTCTATAAATGAGGCTAAAGTCTGCACTTTTTAAGTAACTTAGAATCACACATAAGTTCTTAGCATTTCTGCTTGGAGCATCAAAAGATCAAACTGTTCCCTTCTTCAAACTTCTTCTATTCAAAGTAGCTCTTTCCATGTCATATTTTTTAGTTCAGAGCTAACAGCTGATTGAGATTTCATTTGGCAAGCAAACCAAGCAGGTTTATTTCTTAACCGTTAATGTTGTATTTTGTCATGTTTTGGTCGCGCATTGAGGAGGCCTGATGGGATGCAGCCAAGGCCACGTGTCGGTGGTGTTAGTTCAGAGACAGCAATGCAGGCTGTTGGTGTTTAGGTATGCCAAGAAGTTGATCAGCTAAAAACAATATCGTGTCCTTGAGGGGTCAGTGAACTTGAGTTTGTGATAATATAAAATAGAACTTCTTTAGACTATACCGAAGATGAGATTTTTGCTTTTGCTTTTTGCTGCAGGAGACAATTCTTTTAGTTTGCTAAAAGTACCATAAAGTATTTTTTTATAGAATGTGAGCAGTATGATGTATCTTGAGTTGCTTTGCTTTGGTAGCTCTCATTTTAAAAACAGTAACTGGAGGAAATGGGCAGTAAAAGGTTAAATAGGTGGCAGTCCTTCTTGTAGCAGCCATTTGAGTCCACCGTATGTACTGTTTCCAGTATGTCTCGTTTTGTAAGCACGAGGGGTTGTGGCCATTAGAAGGGAAGCACTGTGTCCTTCTTTACTAGAGCAATTACACAATTGTATCCTGCTCTGAAACCTGGCTGGTACTTGGAGAAGAAGCTCTGAAGTGTGTCCTGCCGCACTGTAACAGGTGACTGAGATGTTCAAATGGTCAAAAGAAATAAAGTTACCACTAGTGTCTTTTCCATCTCCCCCTTCCTAAGAAAGTAATGATAGAATGGAAATACTGACTTCACCAATTGAGTGGCTAGCTTTAGAGACTTCTAAATAGATGAGTGTTTCTGTCACTCATCTATTAAGTTTCTGTCACTTTGCTGGTATTTTACTCTACCATTCTAGGCACATATTGTTACTCACTTTTACTAGAGGGGGGTGGTGGTGTGTGTGTGTGTGTGTTTCCGTGTGGCATGTGTGCGTGCATAACTAGGCCAGCATTTTAAATACCAAGTTTTAATTCTCGTGTTGACTTACTCTGGAGTACATTCTGAATCAAGTACCATCAGCATATTAACCAATATTTTTGGCTCTATTTCATTCAATCATTGGGAAACTTTTAAAACAGGTATTGGTATTTTCAATTTAACACAATCAGAAAATAGCCAATTGTCAAGAAACCTAGTTTTGTAGAAAATCTAGCCATTTTGTTAAGTTTAACTTGCATGCCTTACATTATCCTTACAGGCTAGGATAATGGAAATAAAGGCAAAGCCCATGTTTTAATAAAAGGATCTATGTTTGCATCTTACCAGTTGGGAAGTTCTAAAGACTCACTATGTTTAAATGCCTATTGAAGCAAGATTATCTAATTCCCAAGTATTTTAACTGAAATTTTGTCCAGTAAACAGAAATTTTCATTTTCCTTTCCAGAATTTTGCAGAAACTTAATCTAAATAAATCAAATACTGGGATTTAAGAAAGCTTAAAAGTTTTTCAGAAATAAATGTATTCTTTTTTTAAAGATTTTATTTATTTATCTTTAGAGGGGAAGGGAAGGAGAGAGGGAGAGAAATATCAATGTATGGTTGCCTCTCGTGAGTCCCCTGCTGGGAACTGGCCTGCAACCCAGGCATGTGCCCTGACTGGGAATCGAACCACAAGCCTTTCATTTCCAGGCCCGCGCTCAATCCACTGAGCTTACACCAGCCAGGGCAGAAGTAAATGTATTCTTTATTAATTACTTATAGAGGTCTCCTTTTTAAAAAGAGACCTAATTATAATAAGTCCACACATTAAAAGGAATACTTTAATCATTTGCCATATTTTGCTGTGTATAATGTACACTCTTTTAGACAAATTTCTGAGGGAAAAATAAGGAAGCATATTATACATGGGTATAATAATCTCATGTATAATGTGTGCACAAATGCGGGTGCACTTTATACACAGGAGCGCATTGCACATGGCAAACTACAGTGTGTTTTGGTATTAGAAGACTTGGCTTGTTTTGTTTTTGTTCCTTGCCTCCATTAGTTTTTCTTCTTGGTTATTGCTGTTTAAAATTATTAAGCTAATTCTTAAGGATATAATTATCTAGAAATGTTTCAAGGTTTAGAGGAGCATTGCTCATTCTTTGCCCTGCCCATGGTGCCATAGGAAATGTTCAGTCCTATTTCAGTGTAGTATGCAGGGGTGGGAAAAGTAAGGTTCACTTCTGAGTATGTGAAGCAGAGTTTATTCTTGTGTTATTATTATTAACTATTGTATTATGTTAACCTGCTTCTGCCCACCCCTGCATATTTAGCACCTTTCATTGGGAGGGTAGTGTAAAATAATAGTGAGCTAATTTCTGTGCCTTTCTTTGTAATGGTAATGTTAAAGATTTTCTAAAATTTATTTTTAGAGAGGGTGAAGGGAGGAAGAGTGGGAGAGAAACATTGACTGGTTGTCTCTTATGTCTCGCATTACCTCTCCTACATGCCCTGACTGGGGACTGAACCCGCAGCCCAGGCACGTGCCCTAACCAGCGGCTCTGACCTTTTGCTTTGCAGAACACCACACAACCAACTGAGCCACACTGGTCAGGGCCGAAGTGGTCATTTTAAATGGAGAAGTTAGATTAGGGTTTTCTTTTACTTTTAATAATAATAGCAATTTATTTCACATCTGTAAATCAAACTTTACTAGATACTATCTGAATGTATTGCCACAGTTGCCCTGAGAAGTTGTTTCTGCATTTTATGTGGATGAGAGCACTGAAGCCCAGATGAAATCATTTACTTGGAGGTAACACAAGTTGTTACACAGAGGGACCAGCATGTGTACTTGATTTTTCTTATTTCAAAACCCTTGTTTTTAATACTGCACCACTTCTCGCTGTTAAATGTATGAAATTCATTTGACATTATATAACTTTTATTCAAAGATTCTTATATTATTACCAGTTAGCAATTTCAGTTCCATTCTGTCGTCTGGTTCAGAGCTATTTCTCAAATCTGTCCCAGTGTAGGGTAGCACCAAATAAAGAGCATTCACAGAAAAAAAGTTAGTGGTACCCCTTTAAAAACAAACCTCTTTCCTCTTCTCAAAATGATCTCTGTGAAACTGCTGTCGTGGTTTGTATCACAAAGTCCTAGATCACGGTTAACTGACCAGGAGCCAGACAGAGGGATCTGCCCTGGCCTGAGAGCTCCTAGGTCAGCAGTGGCCTATGGCTGTGTTGTGAACTTAGCTCGGGGTGGGGGGGCGGGCGGGGGGAGGTGACAAAGAGAAGTGTGTGCCACAAGTGGGTTGGAGCAGATTTTATGTTTCCCTCCAAGTAGGAGAGCTGTGTTAGTAGATCAAAAACTGTTTTTAATAAACTGTTAAGTTGGTAATCACTTTATATCATGGCAGGGAAAAAATTTAAATGGTTTATATTACCTCAGCAAAGTTCAACAAATTATGGCCCCTTTAAAATTGATATTGTATCGATAGAGAAAACCTTCATTATCTGGCAGAGAGAGCCAGAATCTATTTTAAAACATTTCAAGGTCTGAGTAGAGAGAAGGAGAAATACAGTTCTTCTTTTAAGTGCTGCCTGATACGTGGAAGGCGGGTCAGGCTCTGCTGTGTTTTGTAAATAATTCTTATTTCTAACAGTTAAGTGATACATTACTTTGTTCTCTGGATTGTCATCTTAGTGCTTCTAAGTATTAAGGAAGGTAGCTTTGTTTTTCCTAGGGAGTTTTCTGTATGATGTCCAATGTAGTTCACACCTTCAGATTAATTTGGAGTTTTCTTGTGGGTGTGTAGGTGTCTACACAGGGACAGGGCATTGAGTCCCTTAAACTCCTTTTAATATCTACAGAAAGATTTTTCAGTCAGATCTTTCTTTTTCTTCATACTTTCTTTATGCCTCCCAACTTTAAGCACAGCTACATTATAGGGGTTGGTTTATTTTTCCTCCTCATGGAATCATGGGTAGTTTCATTGCAGCTCATCTCTTTCTGTTTGTTTCGTATAGGGCTGATAGTTCAGGATCATTCAGACCCCATGTTCAGTTCATATGCCTATAAGTCCCACTACCTACTGAATGAATCAAATCGTGCAGAGTTGATGAAATTACCTATGATTCCTTCTTCGTCAGCTTCCAAAAAGAAATGTGAGAAAGGTAAAAATCAAAATAGTTTATCTCTTGCTTTTATTTTTGCATTTCCTTTTTTTTTCTAAATGAAGGGGGGAATGTATGCCTGTCAAGCACCATCTGTTGCTTCCAATCAATTCTGCCTTGGTGATTGTGACTATCTTCATACGGCTGCAAAACTACTAAAAAGGGCTTAAAATAATTCCATTACAAATTTTTACTCACTCTTCTCCTTGAACAAATTTTCACACATTTTGTATATCTACAGGTTCTTAAAGTTGAAAGACTAGGATTTTGCTTAATATAGAAGAATATTCTAAGGGCTTTCTCATTTGCCTGATGCAGAAGTACCTTTCATGTTATAATACAATAAATACAATGTAATTTGTTACTAACTTTCAACTAAATAGGAAGATTATTAAATAGAGGGAAACCAAGATACTGTTACTTAAATATGTACTCTTAGAATACATTCTATCATTTTGTCTCTTAACTGTTTTTGTTAAGATGCTATGAAAACTAGTTGCCCTTCTCCTAGGACGCACTAGTGGGCAGCTGGGGAGGATGCCCCAAATAGTGGATATTGAAGGGCAGCCCAGGTGAGCTGGACAACTGCTTATGGATGATTTATCCACGGAGAGTCAGGAGCCAAATGTATATTTATGTTCTCCCATGGTCTGTGGAAGACAGTCTTATCTTGTGTTTAGTTTTACATAGAATATATGTAATAAAAATTAAAAGTGATTTGACAATAATGTATTATTTGAGGAGTTACTGTCTCACCAGGTAAAATAAATAACCTAGAAGGTGAAAGCCTTTTTCTGTACACAATCCCATTAGGATCTTGGAGCCAGTTTCAGATTTTTTAAAGAAAAGTTAATTCATACCTGATGATATACTGGATTGGAAGCGAGCATTTCGTTTTGTTTTGTTTTCCTTCGTGTTGCCTGCTCAATGTATCTTTGCTCTATCAGAATTCTTAAGCGGCAACCTATAACTTAAAAGAAAGTATAACCGAGAAGCTGATTACAATCTGTAAAAGTAGGTTGGAGAGGTATTAATTAAGCTCTTTGTTTGATTTCCATTGAAGTTACAGGATGTCACCTTACTGCTGACACCTACTTCCAAAACAAAGAGCATCGGTCTGCCTCGATAACGCAATAAAGTTCGACTACTCGAAGCATTTTTGGAAATGCCTTATTTTCCTGCTGTTGCCTTTAGATTAATTCGATTGTTGCTTACTTTGTTTTCAGAACTCAGTATTGACTTTGACATAAACTGAAATTATTTTGAGCCCTGTGTGTGCTTAGGTTGAGCCGTTCCTCCTGTCTGCACCCTGGAGCAGTTTCCTTGCATAGCACCAAGGTGGATTGTTCACGTACTCATTTTTCTACTTCCCTTGTGTATTATTTTTTGTCAAAAATCGTGATGATTTTCACTGATGACTCTCAGTCTGTATTTCCTCTGAAATAAGACTTAACACTCGAGATTATAATGTTAAAAATGGCCAGTCTGACTCTGCCACATCAGCTCTGATAGTCACATGTCCTCTAAAAGCTATTTGCACAGGCTGTTCTCCCTATTGTGCATTTCTTTCTGTTGGAAAAAATAGACGATCTCCTTTTGGTTCAAACTGACAGAAGAATTCCTTAGCTAGTCTAAGAGCATCAGACAGCTAGTCTGTGGGTTGGAGAACTGGAGCCATTAGTCCCTATTGAGATTTGCAGACAAAGGGAAAAATCCCAATGATTGAAGTAAAAGCTTTTAAGCAGAGGAAATATAGTAATTTAACTCATCACTGATTACATATGGGTTTTCTTTTTGTTTTTATGTTAATCAGTTAGAAGTTTGAAAGTCTGAAGTAATACAAGATTTTCTGGAAAATTGATAGCAAACCCTCGAAAGGTTGGAGCGTGTGATGTGATAAAATTGTATAGAGGACTCCTAACCTTTAGCTTATGAGCCTTGAAATCTTAGTGAACTTGTGGGTTATAGACCTGATTTTCCAATGGGAAGATGAATTTTTTTTGCAGTAGCTGTCTTTGTCATGTTTCGTCTTCAGTGGTTAACATCCTCCTTTGTAACTTGTTGAACTACCTGTTACAAATACCTGTTCCTCCCCCCACCAAGTCTTTTTCATTTCTTTGCGTTTAGTAATATTTTGTTTTGTTTGCCACACCGGTTTTGGTCTTAATCCAGAGATCATTTTGTGTATTTAAAAGGAGAGGATTTTGCTAGGGAAATTGGAGGGATCTCCTTGCATATGGTACTTCATTCTACACTGCTATAATTCACTTAATTGGATGCTATAAAGCAGTGGTTTTCAATATAAAGTTAGAAAAGGCTTAATGTAAACACAATTTTTGAACTATGTCTAGTATTTCAGAAAATCTAACAGAATCACACATTTATGCAAACTAAAGCTGCATGAGTTTCTTCATATTTGGCTATGATTTGAACAATTCGGTGTGATACTGCTAGTTTTGTTACGGGATTCAGAAGCTTAGATCGGTAGTTAGATATTTCTTTGGTTAATAAAAACAGGAAAAATGCTACTTTTAAAATGCATGGGTTTGGGTTTGTTTTGGGTGGATAAAATATTTGAAAACATACAGGCCCGTGAGGAAAGGGAAGGGGACCTCGGAGATGACAAAGTTGCAAACCACTGCTCTATAGCCTGTTTGGTGTTTATCTTCCCTGAGAAGGTGACGGCCCACGTCCTCACCAGCTTGAGCAAGTGCAACCCCTTTGCTTTTTTGTATTCTTTTGCGGGAAGAAACAGTACTGATCAACCTATTGCCTGTTGTCATTCTTGCTAATTGTATTATAAAGGGATATAGTCGACTGTGGCACTGGATTAAAATACAAAGATGACCGTTGCTTTCTTTCTTAGCTCTCAAGGAGAAAAGAAAGTAAGCTGCTACATTATTTCTTTGAAAATCTGCTCTCAAATCTGCTCTGTCTAAAGATTTTATGCAACTATTTTGTCAAGTATTAAGAGTTTTAGCTTCCTACAAAACTGATATCTCAACAGCCACATTTTACAGGGGGAGGAGTATAGTAATGTTTCTTTTACTATTCAAAACCTGACTTTCCGCCTACTGAACGCTCGGAAAGGGAAGACGCTAATAAGTCTGTTTATTTGCTTTCTATTTTAATCCATCGCCATAGATATGATTCCATCCCTTTGTCCCCCAATTTGAATCAAATTTAATGTACTTAAAAGATAACTTTCTCCTTTCTTCTTTCTTTTTCTCTTCCCTCTTTTCTCAGTTATTAAGACTGTCTATTTGTTTCAAGGTGGGAGATTGCTCTGCTGTGAGTCATGCCCGGCCTCCTTCCACCCGGAATGCCTGAGCATAGACATGCCGGAAGGCTGCTGGAGTTGCAACGACTGTAGAGCCGGCAAGAAGCTCCATTACAAGCAGATTGTTTGGGTCAAATTGGGGAATTACAGGCAAGTTTTCCCAAGGACAAAGAGGACGTATTCAATCATTGTGCAGACCGAGGTTCATAGTCTATGTACAGACAGGCCAGGGAAAGGGAGAACAGCAGACCTACTGAGAGAGAGGGAGCGAGCACGTGGGAGAGAGATCACACACATGTTGTGGTTGACTTTTGCTTTTAAGTTCTGAAAGTTATTTTATACCAATGAACTATGTACTCTAGGTTTTGGAATAAAAAGTCTTATGTGGTTAAAAGGGAAGATGTTTTCTTTTTGTCCTAATTAGATTTATGTTGACTTGTGATTTCTAATAAAACCAAGAGCTTTTTCCTAGCCAAAATGATTCTCTTTGCCCTAAATCCGGTCCATTTTAGGTCAGGCTAGAAGCTCTAAATTATGTGCAAAGAGAGTTTTTTAGTATTTAAAGAGAGAGTTTCATTAAGAGCCTTTGTTTTTGTTTGTTTTTAGAGAGGGGAAGGGAGGGTAAAAGAGGGAGAGAAACATCAGTTGCCTCCCCACCCCCAACTGTGGACCTGGCCCACAACCCAGGCATGTGCTCTGACTGGGAATTGAACCAGCAACCTTTTGGTTCATAGGCCAGTGCTCAATCCACTGAGCCACACCAGCCAGGATTAAGAGCCTTTAGTTTTTATGGGAATGAGTAAGAAGCATGTGTGGTCACTATTATTTGAATAAAACTCTCTCCTTTTAGGAAGACTGTTTTTTGAAAAAATTTATTTTAATTGTTCAAGTACAGTTTTCTGTCGTTTACTCCCATCCCAGTCCACCCCCAGGAAGCCTGTTTTTTATCAAGCCCTCGTGAGCAGGAATAGTGATATATTTTAAAAACTGTACATTCAGCATTTTGAGGCATATGTTTATCATTTTACTAAGAAAATAAATACTGCTCAAGAGTACACAATGGAATTCTACTTTTCAATTAGAATTCTAAGTAAAATATATTTCTATAGAATTTCAAGCATACTGTAATTTATGTGTATTTTTGCAAGGGCTCTGTTAGTTTCTCTGTTTTAAATATGCTGCTCACTTTCCTGTTTAAAGGCTGTTTTTCTCATACTCGGGTTTCTCTTCAGACTGTATAAATCTTTTGCCTTTTAAAAACTGTTTTTCATTTTTTAATATATTTTATTGATTATGCTATTACAGTTGTCCCAGTATTTCCCCCTTTTCCCCCTCTGCCCGGTACCTCCATTCCCTCCAGCATTGCTCCCCTCCTTAGTGCATGTCCATGGGTCTTCCACATAAGTTCTTTGGCTTCTCCATTTCCTATACTGTTCTTAACATCCCCCTTTCTAGTCTCTAACTACCAAATATGGTTTTTAATCTCTGCACCCTTTCCCCCATTCTCCTCTCTCCCCCTGCCTGCTGATACCCCTCCGTGCGATCACTGTATCTGTGAATCTGTTCCTGTTCTAGTTGTTTGCTTAGTTTGTTTTTTAGATTCAGTTGTTAGTAGTTATGAATTTATTGCCATTTTAATGTTCATAATTATTATCTTTTTCCTGCATCATTCCCTTTAACATTCATATAATAATAGCTTGGTGACGATGAACTCCTTTAGTTTTACTTTGTCTGGGAAGCACTCTATCTGTCCTTCAATTCTAAATGATAGCTTTGCTGGATAGAGCAATCTTTCCTATAGGTCCCTACTTTTCATCACTTTAAATACTTCTTGCCAGTCCCTTCGTGCCTGCAAAGTTTCTTTTAAAAAAATCAGCTGACAGTCTTATGGGAACTCCTTTGTAGGTAACTATCTGCTTTCCACTTACAGTATTTAAGATTCTTTCTTTATCTTTAACCTTTGGCATTTTAATTACAGTGTGTGTCTTGCTATGATCCTCTGGGTCACTCTTGGTAGAGAGTCTCTGTGCTTCCTGAACGTCCATGTTTATTTCCTTCACCAAATTAGGGAAGTGGTTTTTTTTTTCATTATTTTTTCAAATAAATTTTCAATCCCTTGCTCTTCCTTTTCTCCTTCTGGCACCCCTATGATTTTATTGCTACATTTGAAGACGTCCCAGAGGCTCCTCAGCATAACCTTGTGTTTTGTTTTGTTTTGTTTTTGGGGGGGGGGTGTCATTATTTTTTCTTCATGCTGTTCTGATTGAATGTTTTTTTCTTCCTTAAGTTCCAAATTCTCAATTTGATTCTCAGCTTCATCCCCTCCCCTGTTGGTTCTCTGTAGATTTTCCTTTATTTTACTTAATGTAACCTTCATTTCTGCCTCGGTCTTTTTTATGCTATTGAAGTACCCAGTGAGTTATTTAAGCATCCTGATCACCAGCATTTTGAACTCTGCATCTGATAGGTTGCTTATCTCCATTTCATTTCGTCCTTTTCCTGGAGTTTTGTTCCTTTCTTTCATTTGGCCCATATTCTATGTCCCCTCATTTTGACAGCCTTCCCGTGTTTGTTTCTGTGTATGACATAGAGCTACTTTGACTCCATGTCTTAGTGGCATGGCCCAGCTGGGTGAATGTGGCTTCTTTAAATTCTTCATTGTCGGACTTCTATAGAGCTAGATTTTCTGACATTTCTGGGTGATATTTGTTTTGTAGCCTAGTTGTAATTTTGCTACAGTTGTACAAGAAGGTAAGGTATGTTTACCTATGCCTCCATCTTGACCAGAAGTCAAAACTTTGTTTTTTAGTTGACATAAGTGGCCTTGAGATTGAGAAGGCCCCCCCACCCAATTTTTTTTCAACCTATGACAGGAACTCTCCAAATTCTAAAAAAAAAAAAAGGCAATTTAAATATGTAAACAATTTTATACTGTGGCAAACCATATTACAATGTTTTAAAAAGCAAATGTCAGCCCTGAATGTCATGGCTCAGTGGATTGAGTCCTGGCCTGCAAACTGAAAGGTTGACATTTTGATTCCCAGTCAGAGCACATGCCTGGGCTGTGGGCCGGGTCCGCACCTGGAGGCCTGCAGCAGGCAGCTGATCGATTACCCCTTGCACATTGATTTTTTTTCTTTCCCCTTCTTCCTCCCTCCCTCCCCCTCTCTCTAAAACTAAATAAATAAATCGTAAAAAAGGGAAATATCTCAAATAGTGTATGAAACCTTTATCTCTTCAAGTAGATTTCAGCGTATTTTCCTTTTATTTAATTTGCGAGTGCTTTTTGAAAAATAGTTGGCATAACATTATTTTCAGGTGTGCAACATAATGTTTCAATATTTTGAATATAGAATGATCACCACAGTAAGTCTAGTTAATATTCATCACCACACATAGTTAAAATTTGCTTTTCTTGTCATGAAAATTTTTAAGATCTACCCTCAGCAACTTCCAAATATATGGTACAGTATTATTAAGTATAGTCACTATGCTGTATATTACATATTTCCTTTTTCAAAAAGTTGTGAATGTGACAATATCTTTGCCTTAAATACTTAAATTTTAATCACATGGCATTTTATATATGTATTTTTTAAAATTTTATTTACTTTTATGGAGAGGGTCAGGGAGGGAGAAAGAGAGGGAGAGAAACACCCCCCAACTGAGCACCTGACCCGCAGTAGAGGAATGAGGCCTCACTGGGAAGCAAACCAGTGACTTTTCAGTGTGTGGGAAGATGCCCAGCTCACCAGGCCACATTTGTCAGAGCTCACGTGTCATTTTAAAAAAGCCCAGAGAAGTGCTCCAGTTCATAGCCCAGTGAAATTTTATATGCCAGTCATGTTCCTCTTGTATGTCCTATAAAAACCTACATCCATGAGCTAATTTTAATGTCTCCAGTCAGGCCCTGCTGGGCCACATGAAGCTGTTTCTTTTCAATAACTAGTCACTCCAATGGAGAGCTTCCCGGGATTTCGAGGGCCTGGAACGCCCCCTGGCAGACAGTGTGGCCCTTCCTGACAGTGTGGGTGTAGGACATGCTGCAGTGCCCTACAAGGATTTGGGAGTGACCATTTCCCAGCCCCCTGTGAGGGGAACCAAACACTGACCATGTGAAGTGGTGTTCTGTTGTGTTTGAGCAACTTGAGCGCAGGCTCTTACCCACGGTTTTCGTTAGTTCTTAGGTGGACAGCAGGGTGCCTTTTCAATGGAGCACATTCACGTTCTGCACCAGCTCTGAGAGTGTGACCACGTGGTCATTTATATTGTAAATGACATAATTATTCATTAAATAAATGGTTTTCTTAGGCACTTATAAAATAAGTGACTGAGAACTTAAGTTTGTGTGTATTTACCGTTCATGTCAGTGATTTTACATAGTACAAAAGTTCCCCTTTCAGCTCTAACTTGCCCTGATGTGGGGTTGTCACAGGTGCCTCACAGATGGTGTCGTGTGGTGATGACTGTGCTCTTTGGTCACCGTGGCACGAAGCAGTTACGCTTCATTCTGCCCCACAGTCCACCTTTGTTATGATCCAAGATGAGTTAGGTTCCAGAATACACACCGATACAAACCTAGTACATTTGACCAAAAAATACTTACCTTGACTGATCAGAGCCAGCACATGCTCATTTGAATGAGAGTGGTTTTTTCTTACTATACATCTGTTTATTCTCAGATGAGTCCCTTGACTACTAGAAATAAACTTTTACACCTTGAAGGACAATACTGGTTTTAAGAATGCTAAGTTGGGAAAGAAGCAAGAGTTTTCTAGGATAGAGATTTGGTTTGGAATGATATTGGTAAATTCTAATTCTTAAGGCAGGTAGTGGGTTCATTATTGTTTTATTGTTATGCTTTATAGCTTATGTTTTTATGATATATCTATATTTTATAAATATAAAATACTAATTTTTTAAAGAGAGAAAACTACATTGGGTATTTAGGGCCTAGTTTAGTTTATGTACACTATTTCATTAATTTATTAATCAGTATGTTTTAAATGATGTGTGGTTTGAGCAGGAATAAAGGTAAACAACGTAAAAAAAGGACTTCCAGCCAAGATGGAGGTGTAGGTAGACACACTGTGCCTCCTTGCACAGCCAAAAGAATGACAACAATTCAAAAACAAAAGACGACCAGAACTAAGAGAAAATCAAACTGTATGGAAGTTCGACAACCGAGGAGTTAAAGAAGAAACACTGATCCAGACCAATAGGAGGGGTGGAGACAGGCAGCCCTGCAGAGAGGACTTGCGGCCAGGTGGTATCTGGAGGACCAGGGTGGGCAAGGCTGCAGGAAGCATCTGATGAAGTGGGTGGTCCCACATTCGTGCACAGATAAACCAGGAGGGACAACTGGGGAGAGAGATGGCGCAACCCAGGGTTCCAGTTCGGGAAAATAAAGCCTCAAAACACCAACTGAAAACACCTGTGGGGGTTGAGGCAACAGGAAAAACTCCCAGCCTCACAGGAGAGTTTGTTGGAGAGACCCATAGGGTCCTAGAATGTACAGAAGCCCACCCACCCAGAAATCAGAACCAGAAGGACCCACTTTGCTTATGGGAAGCAGGGGAAGTGACTGAAAACCAGCGGAGAGCAGAGCAAGCGCCATTGTTCCCTCTTGAACCCCGTCCCCACATACAGCATCACAATGCAGCCACGTGGGTTGCCCCACCCTGATGAATACATAAGGCTTCACCCCTCACTACGTAATAGGCACACTGAGAAAAAAAAAAATGGCCCAAATGAAAGAAAAGATCAAAGCTCCAAAAAAATACAACTGAGCAACAGAGATAACCAACTGATCAGATGCATAGTTCAAAATGCCGGTAATCAGGACACTCATAGAATTGGTTGAATTTGGTCACAAATTAGATGAAAAAATGAAGGCTATGCTAAGTGAAATAAAGGAAAATGTGCAGGGAACCAATAGGGAGGGAAACTGGGACTCAGATCAACGGTGTGGACCAGAAGGAAGAAAGAAACATTCAACCACAACAGAGTGAAGAAACAAGAATTCAAAAAAATGAGGGGCTTAGGAGCCTCCAGGATATCTTTAAATATTCCAATATCCAAATTATAGGGGTACCAGAAGGAGAAGAGAAAGAGCAAGAAATTGAAAACTTACTTGAACAAATAATGAAGGAGAACTTCCCCAATCTGGCAAAGGAAATAGACTTCCAGGAAGTCCAGGATGCTCATAGAATCCCAAAGAAGTAGGACGCAAAGAGGAACACACCAAGGCACATCATAATTATATTACCCAAGATTAAAAATAGGGAGAGAGTCTTAGAAGCAGCAAGAGAAAAGGAGACAATTATTTACAAAGGAGTACCCCTCAGATTGTCAGCTGATTTCTCAGAAGAGACCTTACAGGCAAGAAGGGGCTGGAAAGAAGTATTTGAAGTCATGAAAGGCAAGGACCTACAGCCAAGATTATCCAGCAAGGCTTTCATTCAGAATAGAAGGGCAGATGAAGTGCTTCTCAGATAAGGGCAGGTTAAAGGAATTTATCATGACCAAGCCCTTATTATATGAAATGTCAAAGGGACTTATCTAAGAAAAAAAGATAAAAAATATGAACAGTAAAATGACAGCAAACTCAGTTACTAACCACACCTAAAACAAAAACAAAATGAAACAACTAGAACAGGGACAGAGCCACAGAAATGGAGGATTAGCAACAGGGGAGTGGGAGGAGGAGAAGGGAAGAGAAGGCACAGAGAATAAGTAGCATAGACAGTGGGTAGAAAATAGACAGGGGGAGGGTAAGAATAGTATAGAAAATGTAGAAGCCAAAGAACTTACATGTATGACCCATGGACGTGAACTAAACAGGGGGAATGTGGGTGAAAGGGGATGTGCAGGATGGAAGGGAATAAAGGGGGGGATGGGACAACTGTAATAGCATAATCAATAAAATATATTTTTTAAAAAGATAAGGTAAAAAAAAATAAACAAGGTATTTTGTGTCCATAGAATCTACAAAGTATAAAACTTCTTTTCCTTCCTGCCAGCCATGTAAAGAATAGTGTGATTTTCATTTTCTTAATCTAAAATTGTTTTTGTTGCCTTGGCCGGTGTGGCTTAGTGGATTGAGCACTGGCCTGTGAACGGAAAGGTCACTGGTTTGATTCCCAGGGCACATGCCTGGGTTGGGGGCCAGGTCCCCAGCTGGGGGAGGTATGAGAGGCAACCAATCCATGTATCTCTTGCACATTGATGTTTCTCTCCTCTCTTTCTCAGTGCCTCCCACTCTCTCTAAAAGTAAATAAATAAGATCTTTTAAAAATTAATAAAATTGTTTTTGTTCTTAGGTGGTGGCCAGCAGAAATCTGCAACCCCAGGTCTGTGCCACTGAACATCCAGGGCCTTAAGCACGACTTGGGGGACTTCCCTGTGTTCTTCTTTGGTTCTCACGACTACTATTGGGTACACCAGGGCAGAGTGTTCCCTTATGTCGAAGGAGACAAAAGCTTTGCTGATGGACAGACTAGTATCAATAAGACCTTCAAAAAAGGTAAGTTGGATGATGTTTACAGTGGCCCAAAACTAAGACTCCAGTGTTGAGCCCTGAAGACCTTCCAGCTTGCGTACGCCACAGTTCTGGTAGCAGAGAATTTCCACCAGGCTTCATGATCTGGCACCGTAAGGTTCTAATCCCATCAGACGCATATCAGAATCTAATCAATTAGAAAAATATATTTTGAGTAGAGTAGGCTCTGCCATGTATGTGAAAGGAGTTTTTTCAGCTTCTGCAGACAGATTTTTGTGAAACTAGTTTTCCTAGTCACGTGAAGCTCCTGAACCACAGGAGAGTGGTAGAATTTCCCATGAGAGCCTTACAACTGTTCTCACAACAACTCCCCAGGCAGTGTGGCCTTCTGGGTGAGGGCAAAATGAGTTTCAATCTTGAGCAAGGTACAGAGCTTCTCTTGGGGTCAGTGGGAAGCCTCTGGTCATCGGAGTGGGACGTCATCTCTGCGTCGGCCGTGCGCACAGAGCAGCATTCAGCCAGGAGTGAGTCATATCCTGTTTCAGTGTTACTCTACCCTGGTGGTGAGTGGTTATTTCCCAGACATGATTTTAGAAAGAAAACCTCTGGCCAGATTCAGTGCACTGGGAAGGCAGTGTAAAACAATCTCCTAATGGTTTTGTTTGTTTGCCATTTACATACTTCGTCTGGTCTTATTGGCAGCTCTGGAAGAAGCTGCAAAACGTTTCCAGGAACTGAAAGCACAAAGAGAAAGTAAAGAAGCACTCGAGATTGAAAAAAACTCAAGAAAACCTCCTCCTTACAAACACATCAAAGTGAGTCTTCACCCATGAAAACGTTGGTGTTTGATAGGCAGGATGAGACCTAGTGCGCTCTCAGGAGTTAGAAGGCCCTCTGTGACTTGTGAGAACTTGCTAATTATCACCCGGTCTTCTGTAAAACAAAGCTTTTGTTGGAAGCATCCAAGGGAGATGGGAGTTGGGAGCGGGAGCAGCAGCTGTGTGCTGTGAGGACTAGGCCTTTGGTGAGGGCCTCTGGCACCTAGGAACCACGTGTGTGAGGGAACGGCCTGTCCCTGCTCCGCCAGCTTATCCTGCAACCAAATGCAAACAAATTAGTTGCCCCTTTTGTCCAGTCAGCAGACACTTGTTTTCAATTGTGAAATTTCCATCAATGAATAGGAGGAGAAATATCCGAGACAGATAAGAGGGAATTCACATCAGTTTTTGGTATATTTGTCCACAGAGGGGAAGCAGTTATTCTTAGCTTATTCATGGGGGAAATTACAGTGAAGAAAAAGAGCCTTTCTCAGAGTCGCAGTGCAAGGCAGCGGCAGAGCCAAGAGCAGCATGGATGTTTCTGGTGTTCCTGTTTAAAATCTTCCCTCTCGTTTGTGGTTTTGTTTTCTAGGCCAACAAAGTAATTGGGAAGGTGCAGATCCAGGTTGCGGACCTGTCAGAGATCCCCCGCTGCAACTGCAAGCCAGCTGACGAGAACCCCTGCGGCTTGGACTCGGAGTGCCTGAACCGCATGCTGCAGTACGAATGCCACCCGCAGGTGTGCCCAGCCGGGGACCGCTGCCAGAACCAGTGCTTTACAAAGAGGCTGTACCCTGATGCGGAAATCATCAAAACAGAGCGGAGAGGCTGGGGCCTCAGGACCAAAAGGAGCATTAAGAAGGTAGCATGGGAGGGACCCTGAGGAGTGGAATAGACCAGCACCTTTGCCTCTTACAGATGCTTCAGCAGCGACAAAATACCTTGAAGCTTCCCAAGTTAAGAGTAGGGCACTACTGAAGCAAAGAAGATGCTGTAGGAAGTGGTAGTAATGAAATACACATAAGTAATAAGACATAAACTTTGTCTTATGGGTAGTCCTATAAAGGGAAAGGAACACTGGTCATTTTCTATTGGAAGTATTTTTTACTTGTTAAGCAAAATATATTTAAAAGACTAGTAAAATAGGGTTCCAGCCAAGATGGAGGTATAGGTAGAAACCCTTTGCATCCTCGCACAACCAAAGAGGATGACAGCCAATCTACAAATCAGTAAACAACCAGAAGTGCCAGAAAATCAAATCGCATGGAACTCCAGCCACCAAGAAATTAAAGGAAAAAATCAACCAGAACAACTAGAGCAGAAGGCTGCAGACCAAGTGGGCTGGCCTGTGGAGAAACACCAGGGTGAGGTGGTGGACCAGGTGGGCAGGGCTGCCTTAAGGGGAAACTGAGACTCAGATTTGATACAGCAGTTGCTACAGTGGGAGAAACCCCCAGTCTCACAGGAGTCCGAGGGAAGGTGCACTACAGCCAGGCAGGCGAGCTGCATTGTTCCCTCTCGGGCCCCTCCCCCACAGGCAGAACTGGCACAGCAAGGAGGGTTGCCCTGCCCCGTTGAATACCTAAGGCCCCACCCCCTTAGAACCTATCAGCTGCACCAAGACAAAGAAATACGGCCCAAATGAAAGAACAGAGCAAAGCCTCAGAAAGAGAGCTGAGTGATGAGGTGATAGCCAGCCTGTCTGATGGAGAATTTAAAGCCCTGTTAATCAAAAGGCTCCATGATGTGATTGAGCTTGGTTGAAAAATGAAAAAACAAATGAAAGATACCCAAAATGAAATAAAGCAAAATATTCGGGGAACCAATAGTGACAGAAAGGAAACCAGAACTCAAAAGCAACAATTTGGAACAAAAGGAAGAAATAAACATCCCGCCAGAACAGAATGAAGAAACAAGAATTCAAAGAAGTGAAGAGAGTCTTACAAACCTCTGGGACAACCTGAATGTTCTAATATCCAAATTATAGGGGTGCCAGAAGGAGAACAAGAGCAAGAAATTGAAAACTTATTTGAACAAATAATGAAGAAAATCTTCCCCACTCTGGTGAAGGAAATAGACTTTCGGGAAGTCCAGGAAACAGAGTCCCAAAGAAGTTGGACCCAAGAGGAACACACCAAGTCACATCACCATTAAGTTACCCAAGATTAAAGACAAAGAGAAAATCCTAAAGGAAACAAGGGGAAAGGAGAGAGTCACCTACAAAGGAGTTCCCATAATGCTGACAGCTGATTTCTCAAAAGAAACCTTGCAGGCAAGAAGGGGCTGAAAAGAAGTATTCCAAGTCATGAAAGGCAAGGACCTACATCCAAGATCACTCTATCCAGCAAAGCTATCACTTAGAATGGAAGGGCAGATAAAGTGCTTCCCAGATAAGGTCAAGTTAAGGGAGTTCATCATCACCAAGCTACTATTATATGAAATGTTGAAAGGACTTACCTAAGAAAAAGAAGATAAAAATATGAACAGTAAAATGACAACTATCAACAAATGAACCTAAAAGAAAAAAAAACTAAGCAAACAATGAGAACAGGAACAGAATCAGAGAAATGAACATCACATGGAGGGATTTCAGTGGGGAGTGGGAAGGGAGGAATAGGCGGGGAAACATGCAGGGAAGAAGCAGCATAAAATAGGGAGAGATAAAAATGGTGTAGGAAACAGTGGACTCAAAGAACTTAGATGGACAACCCATGGACATGAACTAAGGTTGGGGAATGCTGGAGGGTTGTGGGGGCAGGGTGCAGGGGGGATAAAGGGAGAAAAAATTGGGGAAACTGTAATAGCATAATCAAGAAAAATACTTTAAAAAAGAAACTAAACAAAAAAAATAAAGCAAAAACATCTTTTAAAAGACCTAGTAAAGGTAATAGTACAATTAAAAATGTACTAGGGTAGAAACTAACAAACCTGGGACTTTGTTCCAACATCATACTTCATTAGTCTAATCAGTCATTCTCCCTGAGCCCCCGGTGTCCTCATCTCTACAGTAGACAGAGCGATCCCTGCCCTGCACGTTTAAGGGTTGTTGCTAGTCTCAAATGAGATTGTATATGCAAAAGCAACCGGAAAAGAGTTGAGTCTTTGAGGCAGTTTTTCAAAGCAGTCTTTTTAACACAAGGAATGCATGTCCATTGCAGAAAAAATTTTAAGTGCATAACTCAAAGAAAAAAGGGAAAATCACCAGTATATTCCCCTATTCAAACAGTGGCCCTCAAAACTCGATTCAGGTTGGTAAATTCTGAGTAAAGATCACACATTGCACCACCATCCGTTTTCTTGTTTTAAGTAGTTACATGAGATGTTACCGTTGGAAAAAAACGGAGTGACGAGTACATGGATCCTCTGTACTATTTTTGCTACTTTCTGTGAGTATCTGTAATTAGTTCAAAAATAAGTTATCCAAAAAAGGTCTCATTTGCTTCTGGGTCAGATCTTTGCCGTCTTACCCCAAGGCTACGAACTAGTAGAAGTCTGCAGTCCAGCTTCATTCAAGGCTCCGAGGTAGCCTCACTCACTCCCAGGTCCCCGTGATGTACCACAATGGGGTCACTTGGGCTATAGAAATAATATTGTCAGCAAAAAAAGACAAGCATATTATTACTTCTGAGGCATTCTCTTGGATTGGTTCATTCTCTTGGATTATACGCATTGTGTAAGGAATGCTTTCTAGTATGGTACATTGGCTTCACATTTATATATTGCATGCTTCTCTGCAGGGTGAATTTGTAAATGAATATGTTGGCGAATTAATTGATGAAGAAGAATGCAGATTGCGCATCAAGCGAGCCCACGAGAACAGTGTAACTAATTTTTATATGTTAACTGTTACCAAGGTAAACTCGCGTTGTTTTTTTTTTTAAGAAAAGAAGACTTTTTGTTTTCGTTTTCATGGTCTTAGGTTGAACTCAGTTTCCTCTAATTTGATTTTCTTCAGGCAAAGCATATTGATTAGTAGTAGCCAGTGTGTTCCCCACTGTAATGTGCTAGTTACCTGAGAGTACAAAATGAATGCTTATTGAAGCCTTGTGTGTGTGAGGTGAGACAGCCGTGGGGGTGAAAGTGAACCAGGAATAGGGAGGGCTCACGGAGCTGGGTTTTAGTCCCAGCTCTTCTTAGTCACTGAAAGGCTTGGCTGTCAGTTTATCATTTGAACGAGAGAATGAGCTCTGTAATTCTAAGTTATAAACCACCATTGAAGTTCTGATTTAGCAAAAATTCTACTGTGAAAATTGTTCTGCACATTTAAACTTTTTCTTATTAAGTAGGAGAAATGGATGCTGTCATAAGAGAAATGACAGTAAAACTGCTGGTTTAATACATGCATCAGATAAGCCCTATTTGATGTCCATGATCTCATTTAATTTCTTCAATAGTCCTCTGATTTACTGAGGACAAGAAACTGAGGTCCAGCCATGGCAATGACTTGTTGAACACCTTGATACAGTGTAAGGAAGAGCTGAGGTTAGGACCCATGCTTCCTGTGCCCCAGGCCTTCTTGAAAACCATGTCAGGATATTATTAAAAGTAAGAACTAGAGGTCATGTGGAAGAAGTATTATGTTAACTGATACATCATTGTTTGAACGTTTTACAACTTTTATGAACATACATTTTATGAACATAAAATGCCACTTATTTATGAGTGTTGATGGGCTCCTGAAATCCTGTCCGCCTGCCAGTGACCCCTCCAGCCGTCTTTCCAGCACTTGGGAGGCTCCATCTCCTGGAGCTATCCAGAAGGTCAGAATTTAAATTTAGGGGCCAGATGCTGAGATTTGTACAGTACTTTGGATTTTAAGTAAAAATAGAACAAACAGAAAACTGCTAGCTTTCTGCAGTGGCAGTATCATAACCAACGAGCTTTATCCAGGGCACCCTTATTGCTGATGGAAAAGAAAAAAACTACCAGAGAGTACATCCCTTCCGTCTGTCAAATCTGCAAGTCTTCATTCAGAAGCCAGATTTCTCATTTTCCCTGCTTGCTTTTTATGGCCTAAACTCTCAGCCAACTGCTCCTATTCTAGTTTTTTGCTTCTTGCTCAGAGCAGAAAAGGACGGCCAACAGTGAAACAGCATAGTTCCCATCACAAATAGTTACATGAACTCAAAGCTCTCTAATCAGAAATGCTTTAAAAAGCCCTGGCTGGTGTAGCTCAGTGGATTGAGCATGGGCCTGTGAAGCAAAGGGTGGCTGGTTTGATTCCCAGTCAGGGCACATGCCTGGGTTGCAGGCCGGGTCCCCAGTAGGAGACACATGAGAGGCAACCACACATTGATGTTTCTCTGTCACTCTTTCTCCTTCCTGTCCCCTCTCTCTAAAAATAAATATATAAAATATTTTTTTAAAAAAGAAATACTTTTTCTAAGCTTGTGGCCAGCAAAATCTTCTAAGCAGCATTACTCTGTGATCTGTTTGTTTCTAGAAACAAACTTCAAAAGACACTAAATTCCACTTTATCTTGATTACTCTGGCTGGAATGTCGTCAGATAAAGTACAGAACTTGGTAAATTGCTCAGAGAGCATCACAGGTTCATATCTGTCAGTTGTCGGACATTAGCTGGTAGCAAAATGCCGCTGTCCGGTGGCTCTTGACTGAGTTGGATGTTTCCAAGACAGCTTATGTTTAGTTTTGTCAGAGGTGTCTTTCATTTCTTTTCTTTCTGAAGGACCGTATAATTGATGCTGGCCCAAAAGGAAATTACTCTCGCTTTATGAACCACAGTTGCAATCCAAATTGTGAAACACAAAAATGGACAGTAAATGGAGATGTTCGAGTTGGGCTGTTTGCTCTTTGTGATATTCCTGCAGGTAAAAACAGTAACTTGCTCCCCATGCCTCCCTCCCTAGGAACCAAGTGTATCGTTTGAAAGTGAGACATTTGTCAAGGTTTGATGCTCAAATATTTATTCAAATAACTGTCAATAAAAAGTAAAAATCTCTATCCTGCAAAAGGGAGCTTAGCAAGAGCCTTTCTGTAAGAGAGGATATTACAGAATTTGGTGTATCTGTGATTCTTCTGAACTAATTCTCCATGTTATTGCTGTCTATACAATGTAACCAGAGGGTTAAGCTTTTGTTTTCAAGTATTGAAAGCCTGTGTTAACAGGAACTGGTTTCTTGGTTTGTTTGTTGGGGGTGGGGGGGTTGTTTTAGTTTGAAAGATCAGTGTGTTTCAAATTAAAGACATAAAAGCTTCTGAAACCAGAGTTAACTGCTTTCATTTTTCCTTACCCTTCCAGCATCTTAGCAGCAAAACTTAGTTTCTCCTCTTAATACCTTTGTAGAAAAATGGCTTAAGAAGAGAAACATCGTAGCTAAAAGGTTTAAATTGTATTTCTAGACTCACTGCAGACTGTTCAAACCCAGCTAAGAGAAAGCGGGGGCCTCCTAGTTTGAATCACTGGATCTCTGGTGTACATAGTAACATGCACTTTGAACTCCCTGATCATAAGGCATTAATTACTGGCAACAACGTGGCCGTCATAATTCCATGGTCATACTGTACATGTAGAAAGTAGTAGCAATTAGCTTTAGAAAAGAGAGCTAACTAAACTAGAACCCATTTTTCTCAAGCAGAAATTTCAGAGTCTTGGTCTCTAGTACATAGTTTTTGACCACTTCAGTGAAAAGGATATGATGACTTTTGTAGCATATTTATTTTTGCCACAAGCATTGGTAGATGGGATATTTTCCTGTAGTTATTTTTTTCCCGTTTTTTTTCTTTTTTCCATCACTGTCTGCAGTGTAGAACATGAGGAAGGGGGAAGTTCATGGCAGAATCATGTCTCTTTTATTATGAGAACGTGTCTGTGACAGCATTCTCTTTTCCTTGAGTATGAATATTTATTTCCTTATGTCCTTAGGGATGGAGTTAACTTTTAATTACAACCTGGATTGTCTGGGCAATGGCAGAACGGAGTGCCACTGCGGGGCAGAGAACTGCAGCGGTTTTCTTGGAGTGCGGCCAAAGGTCAGTTGTGCGGGTACCCAGAGTAGACGTGGGGCTGTTGACAAGACTTGTTCACGGCCATATCAGGAAGAGCTGGCTGATGGGAGCCTGGTTTAGTTTGCAGACCTTCACTTGTGCTTACCCAGACTTGAGACTCTTTCTAATGAAGCATATCTTAGTGAGATCTATTAGGTTCTAAAGAGGTATTTGTATGTCTGATAGAATTTGAAGCTAGCAAAATCCTTTTTGAGAACTTTAAAAAAATTTACGATATACTAAAAACCATTGAATTATACACTTTAAAATGGTGACTTTAATGGTATGTGAATTGTATCTCAGCGTCTTCGCAATTTTTAAAAAAAGCACCTATTCAGAAATCAGTGAAAACAAAGCCTTATTGTTATTTTAAGATTTTATTTATTTATTTTTTAGAAAGAGGGGAAGGGAGGTAGAGAGGGAGAGAAACATCAATGTGTGGTGTCCTCTCACGTAACTCCAACTGGGGATATGGCCTGCAACCCAGGCATGTGCCCTGACTAGGAATCGAACCAGTGACCCTTTGGTTCACAGCCCACATGCAATCCACTGAGCTACACCAGCCAGGGCCGAAGCCTCATTTTTATAATAACACTGTAACGGGATAAGTCCTGGTGTTTTTAGTTTGTTGAGCAGCACATGAATTTAAATGAATGTGTTGTAGGATTTTCCCTCCCCTTGGAAAGCTTCGTGCTCTGTGATCATTAACACTGTGATCCTTTTTCTGACAATAAATAAAATAAGTAAAACTCTGATCTTTTTCTCCGGCCAGTCGGCATGTGTGTCAACAACTGAAGAAAGGGCAAAAAATGCTAAGCTGAAGCAGAAGAGACGGAAAATCAAAACAGAACCAAAGCAGATGCATGAAGATTACTGTTTTCAATGTGGAGATGGTGGAGAGCTGGTCATGTGTGACAAAAAAGACTGTCCCAAAGCATACCACCTCCTATGCCTTAACCTGACTCAGCCACCATATGGTAAGCGGGACCTTGTAGCCCCTTTCTCTGACTTGCATTTTTGCCACCTGTGCGTAACTCAGAATATGCTCCACTCTCCTTAGTGGAGCTGTGGAATGGGAATCACTGAGTAGGACAAACAACCATAGCAAACAAAAATTATGCTAGTGAAAATCTGTCTCTTTGCAAATTTGGGATACCAGTGAGCCAGCAAGGATTGATTGGCTGCTTCTTTATTATTTCCATGGGTGAGAACTTTGGACAGTATCTCACATCTAGCCCTAAGGACACACTCAGCCAGACCAGTGTTTGGCTGAAATTTGGAGTTGAATTCAGTCTCTAGTCAGAGAAGGTGAGAACTTGGGTTTTTCATGGGTAATCAAGACAGGCACTAACTTGGGCTCATTTCTCCCCCACCTCACCCCCAATTAGGAAAGTGGGAATGCCCGTGGCATCAGTGCAATGAGTGCAGCAGCGCAGCTGTTTCCTTCTGCGAGTTCTGTCCACATTCCTTTTGTAAAGATCATGAAAAGGGAGCTCTGGTTCCCTCTGCACTGGAAGGCCTTCTCTGCTGCTCTGAACATGACCCCGAGTCTCCTGTGTCACCAGAATACTGGAGCAAGATCAAATGTAAATTGGAATCACAAGATCATGGAGAAGAAGTAAAAGAATAAATGGGTGGTGATTTCCGTTTTTTCTTTTTATTTAAATGGGGGGGGGGAGCAAAAAATGAGTTGATGACGCATTTGCAAGAGGAGAGACCACGGCAGTGCACACAGCCCTCACCATCAGTACTGCCTTATTAAGTGGGAGCCTGCCCCTGCAGGAGAAGCAGCTAGTGATATCTGGTTTTCTGTTTTGTTTTGTTGGTTGGAGGATTCTTTTGTGTGTGTGTGGCGGGGGGGCGTTGATTCCCTTGGTCCTTTCTTGCCTCTTGTGCTTCAGTGTCTTGCAGCCAGAAAAGGAAATGTCTTTGCTTTTAAAATAAGAGCAAGGAGAAAAGAAAGTTTGTCAATAGATAAATGTAAAGTCTATGATGCGTTCCTTGGGTGTTAAAAGCAAAAGTCACCATCATTCCTTTATTTATTTTCATTTAAAAATTTTTGAGAAGTGTAGTTCAGATAGTCGTGTGTGTGTGTGTGTGTGTGTGTGTGTTGAGTAGGAATTGGAGAAAGCCCTCTAGCAAAGGATAATGATGATCTTTATATACCTCTTTACTGAATAGTGGGTAGGCTAACTTCTCTTTCCCTTCCAAATGTCTCTCATAGTGTTAGAGAAACATTCTATGGAAGTATCGAATCTGGCCTCTTGCAAACACAATGCCTCAATGGATTTTACCTCCGTGGTCTTCAAACCAGGGGGGCGTTGTGATATGATAAGTTTACATAGAAAGGTATATAATGTGTTTCTTGGTTTTGTTTTGGAGGAAAAAAGAGAAATGGAGGTACTTACTGAGTTTGGAATGTTTCCCATTAACAGTGGGTGTTTTTGATGAAGTGTGTTTATGTGGACAGGGATGCATAGTGTTAGAGTGGTCATTCCTGTTCCTTGACACATCGATAAAGGCAGCTAAAGGAAGAGGAATGGCACAGACCAAAAAAGCTGGGTCATATAAGCACCATTTTCTGTCACACTCTGGTCTGACTTGGGAAGAATTGAGGACATTTTATCTTCTGTCTCTTCTTCCCTCCCCTAATCAAACATTCCCTTTGTCAGCTGACCCCTCAGTCTTGTTTCCTGGTGAAACTCACAAATGAATTTGAATTGTATTTGAATAACTCCTTTTGGTTTAGTTTCTATTGGGGGGGGGAACATCCCAAAGTTGTATGTCAACAATTTCTATTTAGTGTTATCCAGTACTTAAAATCGCCCACATGGAAGGAGGGAGGGGAAACACTTCTACAGGGTATGTGAGAGCCACACAAACGTACTTCATCTTTGGAAGCACTTAGGGGAAGCTCCCCCAAAAGCAGTGTTAGCGAACACGGTTGGCTGTGATGCTTGGATCTCATAATTCAAGTCTACCAAGATGTCTGCCCACAAAACTCACTTGCTTTTAATGCTTAGGAATATGTATATTCCAGTATTCCTTGTATGAAACAATTAGTAATGTCAGACATTGTTGTAACACTGTACTAAGTAGAAGTCTAGAATTAGCTTGAATGAATGTTAACTTGCTCTGTGAATTTTGACTGCCTACAACTGCTGGTACCTGGTGGCATTTGTTTTCCCCCAAGAAGAACCTAGTGACCTTGTGAAGGTAGGGAGGGTAGATGCTCCAGCACATTCCTTCGGTTGTGTTACGTGTGTTCCTTTTTCTTATCAATCTAGAGCTCTTCTCTGGAAAACAAGAAGAAAAGCTGTTTTGTGCCTCTCTTTTTTTTTTTGTACGTAAATGTGCAATTATACTGGATTTTGTCTTGTAAAAAAAACAAAACAAAACAAAAAACACTACATTTCCTTTACTTAAGCTCCTAAACTGCCATTTGCCTGATTCTGGCAATTAATTCTGAGGTAACTTATTGGGCCTCCAATAATTCTATTGATTAGATATGGTCCCAAAAGAAAGAGCAAAATGGAAATGCTATACATGTTACCAACTATAATTGCTACAGGTAACATGAATCATATCTCACCAAAACACTAAACTTTGCTCTTGAACAATTATATACTTTGATGTCCTTTTAAAAAATAATTTAAGAAAATCTAGGTTTTATCATACTAAAACTTTATTTTATATATGTATATGATAAATGTTTGCTTTTTAAAACTTACTAACATGAAGGATTTCCTTTAATATTTGAAATGCAACTCTTGTTGAAGCAGTATCCAACATGAAATCTTATCTCGTTAGTGCTATTTAATATCTGAGACTTTTATATGGTAAGCCAGGGTATATCCTGTATACTGCAAACACCTTAGGTTTAAGTATTTTTATGCAGTTTCTTCATTGTGCCACATTTTGTTTGTATATCTATAACAGAGCTCTGCTGAGTCTTCTTAATCTGGCGGGGCAGGAGGGTGTGGTGACTAATAGGGCCGCTCTGCCGTTTCAGAAACCAGGGTAGAGAGTGAAGAGCTACCCACAGCCCTGGAGTCTTTGCCCACGGGTGTTCTCTAACTGTCCCGACAGCGGTGTCAGTCATGCCAAGGAGCTCTTCTCACACCTCCATTGGGTCACTGTCAACCTACTTGATATATTGTAAAGATGCAGGTCCTAGAAGCAAAAAAAGCAAGTTGTGCTTTTAAGTGTGCATAGTATACACGCACTGTGCTTGCCTGGGCTTCACCAGTGAAATATTCCAAAAGACGTATTGCTCACTCACAGCCAGAGGTTGGCATTTGTTAACTTTTAACAAACTATAGAAATGATCCCTGAAAGTATAGTCTTGTTAACTTTTAAATCTGTATGTGGTCAGAGCATAAATTGTTGGGTTTTTATTCTTGCCCCAAAATGAAATAACTTAAAACAGCAGGAGATAATGGTGGTATTTTTTTTACCCTCATGCTGATTGTTTAGAGGAAGAAGTGAATACGATTTTAGATAATCAGCAGAAGTGTCAGAAATTGGATGGGTCACAACTAAAGATGGAATCCGGGGAAAGGATTCAGGTGCTGTGGAGTGCAGGGAAGGGCTGGTCCTGGCCGCAGTCAGGCATCAGGAGCGCTGCCCACAGCCCACTGAGGAGGCCAGGAACCCTTCATTCCTGGAAGGCTGAAGCAGCTGGAGGATGTGATTCACTTTTTAAATGTTTAATCAGGGCTAGAATTAGGAGTGAGGTGGGGTTTATTTTCATTCTTGTTTTAACAAGTTCCCAGTCTAAATTCTCAAAAATAGTCTGGCCTAAGCTATGGAATGGGCTGATTTTTAGAATCATTGAACTTTGGATATTTCTGTGTGTTCATGTCAGGAACATATCTCAACTAAATAATAATAATAGGGGCAAGTAAGGCTGCTCCCAGTTCCTTTCTGTCATTTCCAAATATTTGGAAACATGCCTGTAAATAATGTTGTAAAATTCTGAGATAATCATGTAAAGGACTCCTAGACAGGGCCGGCTCTTGAACAACTTTCTCTCTTGGTTCATGCAATGGGGGTTCCTTCTTGAGCAGCTTGTTGCATGGTGTGTGTTCCAATCAGGGCCAAGCCCTGATCTGCAGTTGGGAAACAGGCAGCGAGGCCAGTTATATAGAATGTAATCTCTGGACTACCCAGCATCTGTTGCTTGTCTTTCATTTCATTTTTAAAGAAAAGCTCTTCCTCTAGCTTCCACCTTCAAGTCAAGGTACTGCTACTTGCCATATCCCAACAGGATAAGAAAACAAGGTACCTTGGAGTCCTTGCAGCTTGGGAAGCTTACGTTTGATGTACTTGTGCATGAGGTATGACAACACTGGGAAGTTGCTTAATGAGCAGTGCAGATTAGTTTTTGTATTACTTCTTACAAGGCTGATGCGTCTAGCCATCCCAAGTTGTCCAAGTTGCAGCAGACATGAAGTGATCGTTTGGAATCATTTCCTTTGGCCTAGGGCCATGTAGAATTGGTCTCTGGTTATTGGTAAACAAAGAGGAGAACTTGCTTCCATTTTCAGATAAGCTAGGGAAAAGATATAGACAGCTTTGTCATGTATTAACAGATATTGAAAAGTTGGAAATTTGTATATACTGAAATCTACCAACTTTTTTTCTGGGGTGGGGCACAGGGGGAAAAGAGGGTTATATTAGGGTAAGGGTGGGGAATGATAATGTTTACCACAGGTACGAAGTAGTCACTTTAACATTGAGACCTCTGCCTCATTGAATTCAGGTTTTTTAAGTACTTGAAATTCTTCAGATTCTCCTTATTTTAACAGTTATTTTAAAATTTATGAAGTAGAAGCATTGTTTTGTATACTGTTTTGAAAATAAATAGCCTAGTCTCCTATCCTCTTTCACTTGGGTTAAAGGTGAAGTTCTGCAAATGGGAGAGCATGTTCACAGTAGAATCTCAGATTTAATGTACACATTTGAGGGAAAGATTCCTGCATGGGATACCAGCAGCATTTTTATGAATATTTTCTATGTATGCTCTTTATTTTGTCATTTTGTCATTTTGTCAACCCAAGCACCTCTTCTTTCCTTTTAATATATGCTTATGTAGGGAAAACACAGAAATTTGCACTTATGTTACACTCCTGAAATGCTGGGTGTAACCTGTGTGTTTCAAAAACCATTTCCATTTTTTTTTCCACTGGTCCATTGCTTAAGTGTCAAGTTCAGGTGCTTGTGGCACATATGTGTGAAAGGGAAGGAGAAGAGAATTACCTGGCCTTTGGTAGCCTCTGAGAGTCATTAACGTGCAAATAAAAGGGAAAAGGTGAATAGTTGCCAAAGTCATTTACTCGGTCCTTAGTTCTCTTATGTGACATTCCTGTGTCTGCATATTGACGAGAAAGCAGCCTCAGGTCCCAGTGCTCCCCTTTCTGCCAGCCACAGACTTCTAATGTGTGGGGATGGCTCTCATTATCCCTCACATTACCTAGATTAGGTATTTGTAAGGTGTTCTTGTCAGTTTGGAAGTGGACTGGATAAAATTTATTTTTACTTTGTTGTCATTTATATCGTTCCTTATGACATTTGTACTGTCACATGCCCTATGTTAAAAAAGAAAATCATTATTTGCCACCAACAACCAAGATGCTAAATGATTACATTTAGCTAATAATAAGATTCTTTTTATATACAAGGGTGTGTGCATAATTGGTATTGATATGAGGAATTCATTTGTACTCGTGATAATTGCACAACAAACACAGATACCTACAGATTGTTTTCATTTCCTTGTGATCTTAATCTATGATAACAACCTTTGTAGATTGGTTATTTCTGTACTTTGTTTATCTATAATAAACTTTGTAGATCCTGTGAAATGTTATTTTGCCTAAATCACTTGAGACTTGAGTCTTTAATAACAAAGCATCGATATTCACTAAAGTCAATCTCTTTTTGAGTTTCTGTGACTTGGCTAGAAGCTTGACACTAAGGGATTAGTGTTAATTTTCCCTGGGGGTGTTCCACTAGGGCATTACTGTATATTGACTTGATGTTGCTACACAGACTTTAAGATATATGATATTTTGGGGATTATGTTGATCGACCTATGTTTTATTGCATAGTGTGAAATGTGCAAAGCTTGGTTAACCTGTATATAGATAGCTTATTGTTGACTAGTTATCGTGTATTTAGGATTGCCTGTACTATTTAAGCTGCTTACTGCTGTGTGTGCTGGTAGGAACATATAATTTTCGTATATTTACTGAGATGTTGCCTTTTTTATTTTACAAATACTTTGGAATTGAAATGTTTGGGGGGGGTTGTTTTAGGGTGTTTTTTTAATTTTTGCTTCCATGAGGATTAATTTGGAAAGGTTTTTAATGACATTCCACTGGTTTCAGATTTTGCTTGAGATTGACTTCAATAAATTGTCCTGTATGTTCAAAATTAAATATGTGGACTTGTTCATTGCCTGCACTTTCTTGCTATAACTCACTGGGCTCGAGGCTTTCATGGGAGGGAGGGGACCTACCTCGGGGGCTGCATGGCCCAGTACGCACATCCTCAGGCAGTGACGCCTGCAGCACAGCAAGTCCTGAGTGAGTGCCAAGTACATATTTCTTCAAAATGCTATGCTGCTAGTAAACTTGGACCCGAAAATGCAGAGGTTTGTTTTGTGTTCGTGGAAGAAATGTCCTTAGAGAATGTTGCTACCTCCTTTGATGTGTTAAGAGAATATCCAGGCACTACCCACTTGGCCGAGTACGTGACTGGGAGATTGCCGTCATTTTTAGCCCATTGGTTTATCAGACGGAAAGGTAACTGCTGCTGGGCAGGGCAGTGCGAAAACAACATTGCTTGCGTTTCATTCCTTTGGCTAGGTGATGCTCTGAGAACCACGCGAAGCTGCCACTCCCTCCTAAGTGGGCAGTAAGGAAGTGGCTGACCGCCTCCTCGCAGTTCCCGACCGACCGCCAGAGGGCGGTGGCGGCCGCCGAGATCCAGACTGCGGGGAGGGGTGGGGAGGGGTGGGGCGGGGCGGGGCGGGGCGGGGCGACGCGACTTCGAATCCTGTGCGGCGGCAGTCACGTCAGTGCGTCGGCGGGACCACTCAGTGCAGCGGGATGGAGCAGATGAGGAAGGCAGCAGCGACCTTTGGGGCCGAACTGGGTGTGCGCATTGTGCTGTTCGCGATCTTCCGGTAAGTGGTCTCTCGGGTCAGACCCCAAGTCCCCACACCCTCTTATAGGCACAGGGCAGGAGGGCGCCACTCCCTCCCCGCAGCCCCCAGCTCTTAAGCTCTGCGCCCCAAGGTCCGGATCATTCCTTGGGCAGCCCAGAGAAAGCTAACCAACGTGCTCCCCACGTTTTTGTTCCCCTTTAGGGTAACAGACCTTCTGCCCCCCTTCCAAAGGGTTATCCAACCTGAGGAGATGTGGCTTTACCGGAATCCGTATGTGGAAGCCGAGTATTTCCCCACCAAGCCGATGTTTGTGCGTAGAGAACGAGCCCTTCTTCTGCCCCTTGACACTCACTGCTGTGCTTCAATGCTGGGAAGCATCCTGGTTCCTTATTGTCTTCGCAGGGAACTTACTGCTCCCTCTGTTGATGTCCTAAGATTTTGCTTCCTAATGTTTAAGATCCAGATTTAGAGAGCAGCTAGCCTTCTGTTTTGGCTCAAGAGCCGTGTTCTGTGAGCTGTTCCTTGGGATGGCCTGGGGTAGCTGGTCATTTAGAACGGCGCTGTTTTCTGGCAGAACTGCCCAGTGCCCACTTAACGCACAGACACCGAGATGCAAACTCTGTCTGTTCTGGGAACGGTGGGGGCTTATGCATGTCTGTCACTGCCATCCCTCTTCGCTATAGGAGTTCCTTTGACAATTAGTTCCATGGTTTGTTTGGTTTTTCACGTTTCACATGTTCTGGTTCAGGCCATCACATTTCTCTCTCCACTGACTTTGATCCTCCTGGCCAAATGTCTCAAGAAGGCAGACACGACAGACAGCAAACAAGCTTGCCTGGGTAAGAACTAATCCTTTCTAGCTGGTGTCTTAGCACCAGACTGAGAGGACAGGGGTTGTGACCTCAGTGGCCTCCACACACTGAGGCCTATGTTCCTGAAGTAAGTGTCTGTCCCCTGCACCCCACTTGTTACCTGTGAGACAGAAGAATGGCAGGGTAAGAACTTGGCTAACCTCGCAGGTATGCCTAAGTGCCTTGGATTATGTGTGCCTCAGAAATGTCTTCAGCCTCGTGTAGTAGTTCTCCCTGTTCTACACCGGAACAGTCAGTCATGGGGGGCCAAAATTATTTTCATACTCGACTCTGGTTGGAGCCTGACCATTCCCCTATCTCGGAAAGGTCTTAATGAGACAGTGACCATGCAGTTCCTCCTAGGCCAATGCCACTAACCGTAAGTTTCTTTGCTTTCCAGCTGCCAGCCTTGCCCTGGTTCTGAATGGTGTCTTTACCAACACAATAAAACTGATAGTGGGGAGGTAAGTGACAAGAGTTTGCCACCCAGGGTCTGCCTCAGTCATTACCTCCACCAGAGAGTTGGTTATCGGCACTCCAGCACATCTTTATCCTTTCTTCTTTATTCTCAGCCTGTTCTTTCTTCCCTCCTTACACCGTAGTCCTGCAGGTGACACCTGGGTTCTTTTCTGTCTGAACAGCATTTGCCACTGACAGACACAGCAGTCAGTGTCCTCTAGAGTACCCCTTGAAGCTGCAGTGTGATGTGCTCTTTGCCCTAAAAAATAATCACATGCTGGAGTGGCTTTTTCCCCCGTGAATAAAATACTGACCCTGGAAATAAGGCATTTCTCTTGGTGGTGACTATCCTAATCCGGTCTCATTATTTTGCCTGAGACACGACTTGACCAATAGTTAATACAATTATTGATGTCTGATACACCAAAAAATAATTTCTGGAGTTGTAAACAATCACTGTTCAGACCATGCTTATTTTTTCCAGGCCACGCCCAGACTTCTTCTACCGTTGCTTCCCTGATGGGCAAGCCCATTCTGACTTGACATGCACAGGAGATGAGGACGTGGTGAATGAGGGCCGTAAGAGCTTTCCTAGTGGACATTCTTCCTGTATGCATACCATGTGGGCTCTACTATGCTGTTTGGGGATCACTGAATTAAATGTAGGAACATCTCACTACTCTTGTTCTTGTATCTAGAAATTGGACAAACCCCACCCTCTTTTTTTAAGGGCCCTAAGATTTCACAAGAGTGAGCCTCGAATATTGTGGTAAATATTTTTAAGAATAGGGGAGGTAGTTTACCTTCATGAGATTTGAACATTTTATTACTGTATTATTTGCTAGATCCTACCATCTTGTACTAATCATAAAAATACTAACTGACCTTTATTGATACTGTGTGTCGGGTGTTTTAGAAAACATTTTAGATTCTTACCTCATCTGACACTGTGATTTCCATTAGTATCCAGGGACGTGGATACTATTATTTTTGTGATTCCCATTTATACATGAGCAAACTAAGGCATCAAGAACCTAAATAACCTACTCTAAGTCATACAGCTAGTATTCCAAAAACTATTCTTAGGATATTAGCTTCTGACACAAAATAAAGTCCTTTACTTTTCCTTTTGTTTCATCTTCCTTATAATCAGTGATCTACTCCGGAAATAAACCAAAAAAAAGGGATAAAACATGTTCATGTCCCCTGGCTGCCTATTATCAGATTAGTGAGGTAGCTTCCTTTAAAAGGCACACACTTACAGGTTTTTCCTCTTCTAGTTGCATTTGCTGGTCTGGCCTTTGCTTCCTTCTACCTGGCAGGGAAGTTACATTGCTTCACACCACAAGGTCGTGGGAAATCTTGGAGGTTCTGTGCCTTTCTATCACCTCTGTTTTTTGCAACTGTGATTGCACTGTCCCGGACCTGTGACTACAAGCATCATTGGCAAGGTAAGTAAGGTATTCATGCCATGGAAGCTTCCACGTATCACTCATCACCATATCTCTAGGACTTGGTGCAAAGGAGATGCTCGCTAAGTATCTGTTGAATAGAGAAAGAATTGAGTATGGGATGGTCTGGGTTCTGTACTAAGAGCATGCATTTATAAGTATATGGAAGATGAGAAAGTGCACTGTTACCTTTTAAAGAGATTACCCAGGAGGAACTGTTTTAGATTTTCCCATTATTTTGAAGCATCATAATTCAGAATAACAAACCTCAAAGCTCCATTTGTTTACTGTCTTAAAATAAAAATCAGGTTCACTGCATGAGATTTTTTTCAGAAATGAAATTAAAATTCAAGAAAATATAAAATTGTAATTATCTTCACAAAAAAAAACCCCACCAATTTTGCCCAGAGAGCATTAGGTGACCTATTTTAAAAAATAGACACTTTTCATAAAGAGAGGAAGCCCTGAAAGGCTTATTCCTTCCTCTAGAACTCTAAATGATGAAAATTGTTAATAGCACAAAATGAACCTGTTATTTTTCTGAATAAAAAAAATTCAATCGAGTGTACTTGGAAAAAGACTTCTGATATTTACTTAACTAAAGATGTGTTTTGATTTGATGTTTAGAGAACAATCTAATACAGATAATCCAGTGTAAACTGTATGATCAAACTGAGAAAGCCCCAAACTTGGGTTTTTGCAGGCCAAACAATCAGAATAACCTGGAGGGCCAAGTTCTCTATGTGCTGAGCTAATGTGATTTAAGAGTCTACTATGATTAAGAGAAGACTTTATCTCCTCTCTCTTCTAGATGTACTAGTTGGATCCATGATTGGCCTGACATTTGCCTATGTCTGCTACAGGCAGTATTATCCTCCTCTGACCGATGCAGAATGCCACAAACCATTTCACAACAGAGTTGTACTTTCCAACGCACAAAAGATTTCTAGTGATCCTTATCATTTCGATGTTTAGAAATTGGA
Organism: Sturnira hondurensis; assembly: GCF_014824575.4. Taxonomy (NCBI): domain Eukaryota; kingdom Metazoa; phylum Chordata; class Mammalia; order Chiroptera; family Phyllostomidae; genus Sturnira; species Sturnira hondurensis. The sequence continues at coordinate 19,613,619 of NW_028081271.1, read as the reverse complement.
GCTACCTCTATGGAGAACAGTAGGTGAATCAGCCCTTCCTATCTGGACCCTGGTAAGATAAGAATGTCTTACCTTTTGACCTCTAAAGAGGTACAGTGAGGACATCAGTGCTTCATATTTGCTTCCAAATGATTGTGCAGTTTTGCCCCAGGTCACATGAATTTAACATGAGGAGTCAAAGATCTTTTTTACTATGGTATGCCACACATTCTGATAAAGAGATCTTTCAGTAGTCCTCCAATAGCTTGTGAATCTGGTCCATTAGATTAGTATCCCAAGATCTACAGTGTTTTTAGATTTAATTTAAATGCTGTTCTTGGAAGGATCTTGTCACAAAGAAGCCTTTACATAGCTCCACTTTATCCTAGGAGCTAAGTTAATTATCAAAACGTCATTTTCCATACCTCAAAACCTTAAAATTTAGGGGCATGACTAACTAAATTATTTTGGTTTGGTTTACTTTTTCTGGTGACAATTCCTTAAAGCCTTAAAGAGGAAAGTGTCTGTTTCTGTCTTGTTTACCATTGTTATGCATATCTTATCCAAGTCCCCCCAGATAATACTGTGGGCATAAATAATCTGTCAAATTACTAAGTAAAACAAAAAATGGTTAGGAGTATGGTTTCAGTGCTAACAACTGATGACTGTTACTACCTCATTGGTCCTTAACTGAGCTCAGGAGTTTCCCTCCCTTCATGACTGAAGCTCTGCCCAAACATATCAACTTTGCCAACTACCTAAGGCAAGAAAGAAAAATTACAGATATCATTATGTGGAAGACAAATCTTTTTCTGTCCCTTCTTCACAATGAGCTATAAGGAATAATTATACCATCAGAATTAATGCTATAGTGTCTGCAGTTACTTTCTCTTTATTGAGATTTTATGTTAAATATGACCTTGTCTTATGTATTTCTTCCTATAAATTTTCAGTATATTTCTTTTCTCCAGTAAATGTGATATTCAAATAAAATGGTGAATGTGCTTTTTTAAATATGTAAGTACCACTTGAGAGCTGGAACATTTTCACAGTAAAACAACTGGTTTCCTCATCTGACATAAGTGATTCAACTACAGTAGTGGCAATCACAATATTTACCTTATAACTGCCATGCTTTAAATTCTTTTTTTTTTTAATTCTGAACTACATCTGCCTATAACAATGAAAACACCAGTAAAGGGACTTAAATGTTAGTTTTTTGCCCGCAACTTTTATTTTTTTAATTTGTTTAGTAATCCATAAGGGAAGAGAAAATGGTTATTGTACTGATACTCTACTTTATGATGGAGATGAACCAGGTAACGGTAGGCAGAGGGTCAATATGGTTTTTTTTCAGTATTTATTAGAGTTTTAAATATAATCATGTAAAAAAACAGACATTTCAAAAAGTGCAAAATATTAGAAAGCAATTCAGTGCTGTTCTTTCCATGCAAACAATCTCTTTTGCTAAGATAGGCAATACCAGTTCTGGAGTTTGGAATATGTATAAAATGACACTCTGCCAGAGTTAAAAATAGGCTTGGTCAAGAGACTGCACATGATATGATTGCAATAGTGCAAATAATACAAAACTAAAATCCTCCCACTGACGTGCCAAAAGAAATCAAGGCTCAACTACAAGAGGGTAAACACAGCCCACATGGGGGAACACCTGGAGCGCTCAGCTTGGGTGAACCAGGAAGCTGTGCTCCTGGGCCCTACAGAACACCTACTGCAATAGGCCACTCTACCAAGCCCAGGGGACAGCAGCTCTACCTAATACACACACAAAGAATCTACCAAAAGGAAGAGACAAAGAAATTTGTCCCAAATAAAAGAACAGAACACAACTCCACCCCCCCCCAAAAAAAACACCTAAAAATGGAGACAAGCAATCTACTGGATGCAGAGTTCAAAACACTGGTTATAAGGATGCTCAATGAACTTAGGGGAAGAGTAAATGAATTTAATGAGAACTTCCACAATGTAAAAAAGGCCATACCCTATTTTTCTAACTATAAGATGCAACCCCCCTTCCCCATTTGGGAGGAAAATGCAGTGGAAGCTTCCCATGACCCTGCTCCACCACTGCCGCTGCCCCCACCCCAGTGAACCAGGTAAGTGACATTCAGACTATAAGACGCACCACACCCCCCTTTCCTCTCAAGTGGGGGGGTGCATCCTATAGTCCAAAAAATATGGTGGATACCATAAAAAAGAATTAGTCAGAAATGAAGGATATACTAAACTAAAGAATAATTTAGCCCTGGCTGGTGCAGCTCAGTGGATTGAGCGCCAGCCTGCGAACCAAAGGGTCGCAGTTAAATTCCCAGTCGGGACATGTCTAGGTTGCAGGCCAGTTCCCCAGTGAGGGGGTGCACAAGAGGCAACCACATACTGATGTTTCTCTCCCTTTCTTTCTCCTTCCCACTCTCTCTAAAAATAAATAAAATCTTAAGAAGAAGAACAAATTTTAAAAAATAATCTGCAGGGAATTGACAGTAGAGTAGATGAAGCTGAAAACCGAATCAGCAATATGGAATATAAGGAAGCAAAAAACACCCAATCAAAACAGCAAAAAGAAAAAAGACTTAAAAAATGAGGATAGTGTATGGAGCTTCTGGGACAACTTAAAGAATACCAATATTCATATCATGAGAGTGCCAAAAGGAGAAGAGAGCAAGAAATTGAGTATCTATTTGAAGAAATGATGAAAACCTCCCTAACCTGGTGAAGGAAATAAACATACAAGTCCAGGAAGCAGAGAGTCCCAAACAAGATGAACCCAGAGAGGCCCACACCAGACACATCATGACCAAAATGCAAAAGATTAAAGACAGAATTTCAAACCCAGCAAGAGAAAAGCAGTTAACTACAGGGGAGTTAACACTCCCCTAACACTCTCAGCTGATTTCTCAAAAGAAACTTCAGGCTGGAAGGGATTGGCAAGAAATATTCAAAATGATAAAAAGCAAGGACCAAGGTTAATCCAGCCTGCAAAGCAATCATTTAAAATATATAGACAGAGCTTCCCAGACAAGAAAAAGCTAAAGGAGTTCATTATTATATGAAATCTTAAAGGACCTTCTTTAAGAAAATAAAAAAATATTAATAAAATGGCAGTAAATACATATCTATCATCAATTGAACCTAAAAAAATAAATGAACAAGCAAAACAGACACAGACTCATAAATACAGAGATTATTTTGATGGTTGCCAAATAGGAAGGGGGTTAGGGGCTGTGTGAAAGAGGTTGAGGGTATTAAGAAGTACAAATTGGTTGCTACAGAATAGTCATGGGGATGAATGTAAAGTACAGCATAGGGAATAGTCAGTACTGGTCTAATAACCATGTATGGTGTCAGAGGGATATGAGATTTATTGGGATGATCATGTAGTTATACAGTGTGTAATCACTGGGTTGTATACCTGAAACTAATGTAATACTGCACTTCAACTGTAATTGAAAAATTTTAAAATGACTGAAAAATATATACAACTAAATAAAGGATTGAAATCAAGCTTACTGGAGGGAGCTTCCAGGTTGCGAAATCAGAATCCTCTTATGTGCCAGCATACCAGGGCCCCCCAAATCCAAAACATCACCCTATGAAATGTCTTCATCTAGCTGTTAGTTGAACAAGAAATAAGCAAATCTGATCTTTCTGGAGATTTGTGGAAGGTGCAAATAAATATAAAAAGGAAAAATGGTCATGTCGTTGAGACCCGAGACTTTGTTTGCTGCTAGACCTTAGAACCTAAATATCCGTGGAGCTTAATGATTAAAGGAGTGGACGTGCAAGGAATGAGAGAGGTAGGTTTGGATGTTTTTATGTTGACAGTTGAATGCAGGAACAGCCAGCCAAACGAGACAGATGCACAAGACAAGGTATGGGAAAAGAGTATGGGGTTTCTGGGCCCTCTCCTCTCCCCTCTCCCTGTACCTCCACCCATTCACCAACCCAGAAATTCTCCAAATCGAGTGAAACTTGCTACATTAGCTGACATTTGATATCCATCTGGTTATCATTTTTAAATGTTTTGTTGTTATTCCCAGCCAGAAAGGCATCTATTGCCTTATTACACCGTATCATGATTAGAATGCTTATTTGTATTTTTTCTAGATGTTTCTTAACTTTTAGAATACAGAGTTGCTTTTTATTTTTAATGGAATATGTCCCCTAAGATGCAAGTAAGTTAAAATGTAAATACGGTGATTTTGCTTAATTACAGCCAGGACAGAAATGACTGCTTTCATGACATGTAGTCCTTTGAAACAATTAACGTTTACTGACTCAACATAACTTCATACATTAGTATATCTATTCAGCTACTAAGGAAGCAAAGGGAAACTAAGAGACAATTTTGCCACCCACTTCAGCTTGCCTTATTCAGGAGATGTTGAAATTGGTAGATCCTAGGGTACTTAAGACTTTCTGGCTCTAAGTCATTTCCCTTTATTACTTTTCTTTATAAAGCTATATAATTCATAAATAAATATTTCAGTTTCCAGAGGAAAAAATAATCAAGCTTATTACCCTGTGTAATATACAACCAAAATACCACAAGTGGATAGACAAGATATAAAGCTCTTTAACAGTTACCTGCCCCTCACCACCAAGAAAGAAACATTTCTTAGCACAAGAATTGCTTTATCTAGCTATCCAGGGTTATGTTGTTCATCTTTGGTTATAAGAACTCACTTTTGCTTGTCCTTTGGTTTATTCCTAAATAGTGCCAATTCTGCTGGAGGCATCAGCTTTCCCTGTAACACATATTGCATGCTACTTAATTCTCAATAACTCTTACTTCAAATTCAGAATTTCCATATAAAGAAAATAAAGTATTCAGTTTATCTGAAACTACTTAGTGACTTAATCAACATTAGTCTATAAATAGATGGGAAAAGAAAGGCCAGGCTCTAACCTGTACCCCAACCTTACCCCTACCATCTCTAGGGTGACATTAATTAACCTTCCCCCACCTTTTCTCTCCAGAAAGAAAGTCCAAGGCTGTTGAAGGGATGGCTTAAGTGAATGTTAATGCCAGTGCTTTTGATACCATGGTACATTAAAAAAAAAAAAAGAAAAACACAGCTTGCCTGTCTATTCAGTGGCCTGTGGAAATCTGAGAGGAGTATATCACAAAGAAAACTGCAAAGACAATGACAAACTCGGACCAATGAGAAAGAAAATATGGAACAGTGGTGAGCAGATGCCTTGGAAAAAATTAGTCTACATTCACCCATTTTCTTCAAAGCACATCTCACTTTGCATTTTTTGACACTGTCTCTGCAGTAGCTGTTCATTGGCCCATATAGGCATGTTTTTCTTTTAGAATAAGAAAACTTTTCCCCCTAGCCAAACCTACCTGCTCAACCAACACTCCTGTGCCATGAGCATTTTAAATAAGCATTCCGATTTATGGGTACATAAGAAGGTAATGATGTTTACAAAGTGTTTTTAAAGAGGATACACAATACTACCTTCACTCAAGTTGATATGGTAGGTGACTTACACAATTCTATTCCACTATAAATGCACCACTAAGAGATTTTATTTATTCAAGGCTGCATAATTTCAGGTTTGTCAGCTTTTATAAAAGCTTTACCCTCAAGAACATTAGCTACTATCAAATAAGTAGGTCAGACTTCTAGATATATAACATCTTTGCTTTATAACGATACACCTAATATGAACTAATTAGTCCACTTTATACTCTCAGATGAGCTCAAACAGCTGCAAAAACAATGAACAGCATAGCATCAGTGATTCTTAGCAATAAACCTGTCAGTCAGCCGGAGAGAGAGTAAAAAACACTTTTTAAAGCTACATTTTAGTGTTTCTTCATACAGGATTTATAAAAAAAGATGGCTCAAAGGAATGACTGCTCAACAGCTTTTTCCATGTCCACTTAGACTTAGTTTTCAAATGTAGAGAACACTAATGAGAGATGAGTGTACCCCAAGTGCCTGCTTCTAATAGTCTGCTTCCATACTAGAATATTTCCTAGAAAAATTTCTACCAACCCAAATCAAACTCAAAACAGGCAACACCATCTGACATAATAAGCAACGAAGTGTGGCACCTATATACTATCATCAAAGAATTAAGGATGCAAATCACCCCCAGCTATGAAGAAAGAAAGGCATGTATATATATATGAAGCCAGTGGTTAAAAATAGGGTGTTTTCCCTTTGTTTTTCCATTCACTTCCAAAATAGAACATTATCTTACAAAGCCCCAAATGGTAAGTGGCAGGCAACATGCAAGAAATGATGCAGCTGAGGAGAGAAAAACTGCAGGAACAAACAGGTTGGTTTTCTGGAAAAGGATCCCACAATGTCCATCTAGAGGAAAGAGGGGAGAAGAGGTCACCGTGTAGACGCAGCTGGAAGGCACCCAGGGAGAATGCCAGAATCTAATATACAACCTTTCTGTTACATATCTTAAAAAGCTGAGTAATTTAAATTTCAGGATGGGCTGTTTGTAATTAAAATGGTAACTGTTTCCATGATAACTCTTAGATGATCAGAAACGTTAAGATTCTGCATTTGGATACTAAAAATGACAAATGTTCCTGGACCAAATCACTAGCAAAGCACATGCACACATGCGCACACACTCCTCACTAATCAAAATGCCACAGCACCTTTCTCCCATGAATTTTAACTAGCATCCCTCTAAAAATGAACAATAACCTAGATTTGGGTGACAGGCAACAGAAAAATATATTTACAAAGAGTCCAAGACTCCATAGTTCTTTATAACATGTTATGTACAAGGCATTTAAAAACTTACAATAAACAACCATAGAAGATTCAGTTCTACTGTAAAGGCTGATCAAGGAAGACACCCTGGGTTTGGTAGATTTCTTTGAGGACCAGCAATACTGTATCTTCAGACTCCCTATAAAGAGAAAAAATTATGTTGTAAAAAGAAGAAACTAACATTTGTACAAGATGCTTTACATATATTAACTCATTTAATCTACACAACTACCTTGCAAAATTAACTTTTTAAAAAAGAATTTACTCTTAAAGGGAGGGGAAAGGAGGGAGAGAAACATCAATGCGTAAGAGATCAATCGGTTGCCTTTCACGTGGCCCAAGCTGGGGATCAGGCCCGCAACCCAGGCAGGTGCCCTGACTGGGAATTGAACCAGCAATCTTTTGGTTCGCAGGATAATTCTCAATCCACTGAGCCACATCAGCCAGGGCACAAATTAATATTTTTACCATTGCAAAAAATCATATTCAAAGGTGACATAATTGGCAGCTATTTGGAAATGCAGCATTATATCTAGTAATATAAAAAAGCTAGTAGTAAATGACCAAGAACTGTTCCTTCCATAGAACACATTTTTGGGACAATATGAAAGAGCCATACAGTTGCTCACCTTAATTTTTGAAATGTTCCTTTCTCGAAAAGATAGTACAATCACATGGTTCAAAATTCAAGATATGTAAGGGTATAATAATGAAGTTTCCCCCACCTGTTTTTTTAAAATATATTGTATTGATTACGCTATTACAGTTGTCCCATTCCTTACTCCCCTTTATTCCCCTCTGCCCTGCATACCCCCACCCACATTCCCCCTCCTTTAGTTCATGTCCATGGGTCATATGTGTAAGTTCTTTAGCTTCTACATTTCCCATACTATTCTTAACCTCCCGTCTATTTTGTACCTACCATTTATGCACATTCCCTGTACCTTTTCCCTCATTTTCGCCCTTCCCCCTCCCCGCTGATAACCCTCCATGTGATCTCCATTTCTGTGATTCTGTTCCTGTTCTGTTTGCTTGGTTTTTGTTGTTTTAGGTTCAGTTGTTGATAGTTGTGAGTTTGTTGTCATTTGACTGTTCATATTTTTTATATTCTTTTTCTTAGATAAGTCCCTTTAACATTTTATATAAGGGCTTGGTAATGATGAAGTCCTTTAACTTGACCTTATCTGGGAAATACTTTACCTGCCCTCCCATTCTAAATGATAGCTTTGCTAGATAGAGTGATACTGGATGTAGGTCCTTGACTTTCATGACTTTGAATACTTCTTTCTAGCCCCTTACCTATAAGGTTTCTTTCAAGAAAGCAGCCGATTGGCTTTTGGGAACTCCTTTGTAGGTAGCACTCTCCTTTTCTCTTGCTGTTTTTAAGATTGTCTCTTTATCTTTAATCTTGGATAATATAATTATGATGTGCCTTGGTGTGTGCTTCCTTGGGTCCAACTTCTTTGGAACTGTTTCCTGGACTTCATGGAAATCTATTTCCTTTGCCAGATTAGGGAAGTTTTTCTCCATTTTCAAACAAGTTTTCGATTTCTTTTCTTCCTCTTCTCCTTCTGGCACCCCTGTGATTCAGATATTGGAACATTTAAAGTTGTCCCAGAGGTTCCTAAACCTCTCCTCATTTTATTGAATTCATTTCTTCATTCTTTTCTGATTAAATGTTTATTTCTTCCTTTTGCTCCAAATTGTTGATTCGAGTCCCAGTTTGCTTCCCTTCACTGTTGGTTGGTTCTCTGTACATTTTCCTTTATAGGAAAATTTTCCTCGTTTTCATAGTCTTCACTTCTTCCTCTATTTTGTGACCATACTCAACCATTTCTGTGGGCATCCTGACTACGTGTTTTAAACTCTGCATCTGATAGGTTGGTTATCTCTTCATCACTTAGTTGTATTTTTTCTGGTACTTTGATCTGTTCTTTCATTTGGGCCATATTTTTTTTTGTCTTGGCACACCTGTTACCTAGTAAAGGTGGAGCCTTAGGTATTTGCCAGGGCAGGGCAACCCACATCTCTGTGTTGTGGCACTATACATGGGGGAGGGGTCTGAGAGGAAACAATGCCACTTGCTCAGCTCTCAAGCCAGCTTTCACTCACTTCCTCCGCTATCAAAAGCAAATTGGGCCCTTCTGGTGCTGATTCCTGCATTGGTGGGTGTGTATGTCCTAGGACCCTGTGGGTCTCTCCAACGAACTCTTCTGGAGGCTGGGAGTTTCTCCTGCCACCTCAGCCCCCACAGGTTTTTTTCAGAGGGTTTGAGGCTTTATTTCCCCGTGCTGGAACCTTGGGTTGCATGGTCTGTCTCACTTCCCAGTTGTTCCTCCAGGTTATCCACATGCAAATGTGGGACAGCCCACTCCACCAGCCGCTGCCTCGCTCACCCTGTGCACAACCTGCCACCTTCTTGCAAGTCCTCTTTGCCCCAGATGCCTGTCTCCGCTCCTCCTACCAGTCTACATGAATGTTTCTTCTTTAACTCCTTGGTTGTTGCACTTCTACACAGCTCAACTTTCTGATAGTTCTGGTTATTTTTTGTTTTTAAATTTGTTGTTGACATTCTTTTGGTTGTGCAAGGAGGCAAAGTGTATCTACTTACACCTCCATCTTGGTCAGAAGTCCACCACCTCTGTTTCTTAACCACTAGTTCCCAACTTCTGACAAGGAGTGCTCTCAATTTCTCGTGCATCTTCTAGATATTCTGTGCGTATACAAGCAAGTACTTATATCCAGTTCATAAAGAAATTTGATTATAAAAAATAACATTCATGAAGATTTATTTGCCTTCAGTATATGTGGCTCTAACACTTTTCTAGATGAGTGATTTTCAACTGGTATGCTAGAAGAACTTTTAGAATAGATAATACCTGACTATTTATTTAGTCAGGGACACTGACCTCTTTCCCTTAGAGTATCAAATTAAAAAATGACAACAGCCAACAAAACAATAGCTGCAGGGTGTGAATGCCCTTTTTCTTTTTTTAAAGTATTTATATATATATATATATATATATGTGTATATATATATATATATATATATATGTATATATATTTTAAGATAGAGAGGATGGGAGTGGATGGGAGAATGGGAAAAGGGAGAAAGCAGGGAAGTGGCGGAGGTGGGGGCGTAGAGGAGAAACATCAGTTTGTCATTCCATTTATTTATGCATTTATTGGCTGATTCCTGTATGTGCCCAGACCAAAATTAAACCTGCAGCCTTATTGTGTCAGGATGACACTGTGACCCACTGACCTACCTGGTCATGGCCCAGTGTCCTATCTTGAACCATAAATATATATGTCATATAATAAAGGTGATCTTAGTGATCACTTTTGCATAATAAGATTGCATATGACTGGTTATTTTTTTTAATATTTTATTTTCAGAGAGAGGGGAAGGGAAGGAGAGAGAGAGAGAGAGAGAAATATCAATGTGTGGTTGCCTCTCACGTGTCCCCCACTGGGAACTGGCCCGCAACCCAGGCATGTGCCCTGACCGGGAATCGAACCGCGATCCTTTGCTTCACAGGCCCACGCTCAATCTACTGAGCTACGCCAGCCAGGGCATGACTGGTTAATTCTTGGTACCAGAGATTCTTATATACAAGTATAGGCACCTGATTTTTTAAAAACTCCTTTTTTGTGTGAATTGATCAAAATTATACGTTTTTTTATCAAACAGGGAAAAATATGTTTGTGTATGTGCTGCAGAATTTTAGTAATTACTATATGTGAGATGAAAAGGCTTGAAAACTGCTCTAGATCTATGGTTCAACTTTTTTGTGAGTCATGAACCTACTTGAGAATCCAATGAAACCTATGGATTTTTCCCCCAGAAAAGACCACATATGCATATAAAACCCAAAATTATAAACAGATTTCACTGGATTCACAGACTTTTTCTATCCCCCACAATCTCCATACACAGAACTTAAACTCATGCCAACAAGGCGCACTTTAAATGATGTGATATGAAAATGGTGTGATCCTGATGCATACAAAAAGAAGTATCAACAAAAATAACAGACTTCAGAGATAGCCCTAAAAACATTTACAAATTTAATACAGTAAAGTTAGAAGAATCTCAAATCTATTAACTGTTGCAACAATTGGATACCCATCTGGAAAATGACTTGGATCAACCCATATCTTATTAGGATAAATTTTAACTGAATTAAAGATTTACATGTAAAATTAAACCATAAAATAACAGGATAAACTACGTATGGTAAGCAATTCTTTGGAAAGTAAGGAAGCTCCAAGTATAAGATAAACTCCAGGAGCCAAAAAGGAAAAAACAAATTGACTACATGAAAATGAAAAATTTCTAAATAGCAAAACCCAGTGTATGCAATGTCAAAGACAAACTGGGGGAAAGGTATTTGACACTCGTGTTGCAGCCGTGGCTGGTGTGGCTCAGAGGATTGGGTACTGGCCTAAGAACCAAAGGGTCGCTGCTTCAGTTCCCAATCAGGGCATATGCCTGGGTTGTGCACTGGATCCCAAGTGTGGGGACATGTGAGAGGCACTCATTAATGTTTCTCTCCCTCTTTTTCTCCCTCCTTTCCCTCCTCTCGAAAATTAAATAAATAAAATCTTTTTAAAAAAATTTGAAACTTGAGTGTGGGCCTGTGAACCAGAGGATCGAGGTTCGATTCCCAGTCAGGGCACATGCCTGGGTTGCAGGCCAGTTCCCTGCAGGCCGATTCCCTGCAGGCCAACTCCCAGCAGGGGACGCACGAAAGGCAACCATACATTGATGTTTCTCTCCCTCTCCTTCCTTTCTCTTAAAAAAAAAATCTGAAACTTGTATTGCAGACTAATCAATTAAAAATCCAACGTTTCAATATAAAACAAAATAAAAGGTATAGACAGCTCCCAGAGAAGGAAAAAAAATGGTTCTTAAGTATATGTTAAAATGTTTCAACCTTACTCATAAGAGGAAGAATGTAATTTTTTTTAGATTTATTCAGTCTAAAGAGAAACAGAAACATAGGACGAATGAAATTTAAAGCTAGAATACACTGAAAACTACAAAACATTGCTGAAAGTAAAGAACTAAGTACACTGAGAGATATCATGTTTTTTTCACCAAAAGACTCAGTATTATTAAGATGTCAATTCTCCCCAAATTGACGTGTAGGTAAAATATAATCACAAAGTCCCAGAAAGCTTTGTGATTAAAATAATAAGCTCATTCTAAAATATACTTCTATGGAAATGCAAAAGACCTACAAGAGCTAAAAATAACTTTAGTTTTATGTTTAGTAAAAATAAAAATAATAAAGTTGAAGGACTCACAATACCCGATTTTAAGACTTATAAATCTATAGTAATCAAAACAGTGTTTTATTGGCATAGAGACAGACAAATAGTCTTGGCTGGTATGGCTCAGTGCATTGAGCACCAGCCTATGAACCAAAGTTGCCAGTTCAATTCCCAGTCAGGACACATACCTGGGTTGCAAGCCAAGTCCCAAGAGGGGGCCATGTGAGAAGCAACCACATATTGATGATTCTCTCCCTTTCTCCCTCCCTTCCTATCTAAAAAAAAACGTAAATTTAAAAATCTAAAAAAGCCCAGAGGGACAAATAGATCAATGGAACAAAAGAGTACCAAGGCAATTCAGTGGTTTCTCCATCTCAAAAAACTTTTCAACAAATGTTGCTAAAATAATTGGATGGTTATATGCAAAACAATGAAGCTTATCCTTATTTCCTATTAAAATTTATTAAAAACTCAATCAAAATGGATCATAGATATAACTATACAAGCTAAAACAATATAACTTGTAGAACACAGGAGAAATCTTAATCACTAGATTTGGCTATGATTTCTTAAATATGTCAAAAAAACACAAAGATCAAAAGTTAGATTTCATCAAAATCAGAAACTTGCCCCGGCTGCTGTGGCTCAGAGGACTGAGCACTGACTTGCAAACCAAAGGGCTGCAGGTTTTGATTCCCAGTCAGGGCACATGCCTGGTCTGTGGGCTTGGGGGAGCACAAGAGGCAACCACACACTGATGTTTCCCTCTCTTTCATCCTCCCTTTTCCTCTCTCTAAAAATAAATACTTTTTTATTTATTTATTTATTACTTTTTTAAAAAATAAATCCTTTTTTTTAATCAAAAACTTCTGCTCTTCAAAACAAAATGAAAAACTACATCCTGAGGGAAAATATACCTGTAACTACAATATAGAAAGAATTCTTGATGAACAATTAAAATTTAAAAAAAAGAATTCTTGCAACTTACTAAAATAATCCAACTTTTTTAATAAGAAAAGATTTGAGCCCTGGCTGGTGTAGCTCAGTGGACTGAGCACAGGCCTGCGAACCACACAATCATGATTCGATTCCCAGTCAGGGCACACGCCTGGGTTGCAGGCCAGTTCCCAGCAGGGGACACACCAGAGGCAACCATACATTGATTATTTCTCTCCCTCTCTCCTTCCCTTCCCCTCTAAAGACAAATAAATAAATTCTTTTAAAAAAAAGAAAAGATTTGAACAGATAATTCACCAAAGATATATGGATGGCAAACACATGAAAATATGCTCAGTATTGTTATTCATTAGGGAAATACAAATTAAACCCATAATGAGGTGCCATGTGTTGTCATGAATATCGAGCAACTGGGACTCTCAAATACTGCTGATGGGAATGGAAAATGCTAGCAGAAAAACAGTTTGGCGATTTCTTTTGAAAAAATCATCTTACCTGTCAATTCTACACCTAGATATTTACCCTAGAAAAATTACAGTATATGTTCATACAAAGTCTTGTACACGGCAGTTTTGTAATAGCCCCAAACTGGAAACAATCTAAATGTCCATCAAGAGGTGACTGGCTAAACAAATTGTGGTGCATTCATACAGTGGACTACTACTCAGCAATAAAAAGGAGACACCTACTGATACACATGACATGGATGAATGAAAGAAGCCATACTAAAAAAAGAGTACATTGTAGTATGATTCAATTTACCATGTTTTTCGGACCATAAGATGCACCTAGGTTTTAGAGGAAAAAGGAAAAAAATTTTGAAGCAAAAAATGTGGTAAAATATTTAGTAACATAAATAACATGATATTTCACCAATGTAAATGTAAACAGAACTCAACAGCAGCATTAACAACCATTATTCCTCCCAAACTGGGGTGGGGGGGTGCATCTTATAGTCTGAAAAATACAGTATATACTAGTCATATGCAAACTAATCTGTAGTGACAGAGGCAGATCAGTGGTTCCCTGGACACTATAAAACAATTAGACCAAAAAAAAAAAAACCCAAGAGGAACAAAAAACAACACTCACCAGTAGCATAGATGGCTCTGTAAAGCAAATAAATACTCATTGAAACTCTCAATGGGCTTCTCCTGTAGCACGTAGTCAATGCGCTGACCTCCATTAAGCATTCCCACACTGATGGGGGGGTCTTCTTCTTTAACTGCTGCAGAGGTCTCTTCTGTAGTAACATCTGGATAGAAGAACCATACTAAGAATCTAAAAGCTGCCAAGTCCTCCCAGGTTGTCATTACAATCAAGATTGTCAATGATCATGAGCTCCCCACAGACTCCAAGTTTACTGTAAGTCCCAGGGGTGTCCAACCTTTTGACATCTACGGACCACACTGGAAGAAGAGTTGTCTTGGTCCACACATTAAATACACAAACACTAATAAAAAATGATGAGAAAAAAAGGTTTTAAGTAAATTTATGATTTTGTGTTGGGCCACAATCATAGCCATCCTGGGCCACAGGTTGGACACCCTTGCTAGATAACTGAAAACTAGAATGCAATGTTAACTGAAATTAAGAGGACTGTATCCTGCTACTCCCCAACCAGGAAAATTAAACTGATCCATGAAGACACAAACATTCCCCGGTAAAAGTAAGGTGCCTTTCAGAGAGTAGGCTCTTAACACCACCCCCATAGTTACCAAGTGGAAGACATTTTAAAGCCTCATTATCAAATGCCCAGGTTCTCTTGACATTTTTCCTCACAAATAATGTTCTTCCACAATTTGTGCCTATTAGATGTCAGAAAAGGGTAGCAGAATTGAAGGCCATTAGGACTCATAGTATAGGTCCCTTACAATATAAAGGGCAAAGTAAGAAGTCCCTCAGAGAGTAAGAACTAAACATCATAGAGACCCTATTATCTGGCCTGATGTAGGAAATCAGTGTGTATAGTATCACCAACCACTAGGCTTCTCTGAACTTGACTCAGGTTCTGTTTCAGTTTCTTCCACAGTTTCTGAAGCTTGTAAGGCAGGGTATGGAGCTCTAGTAAAAGACTTCCAGGCCATCCGCAGCGAACCTAGCAAGTTGTTCTTAAGGTCCATGCTCATCCTGGTCAAGCCCTCTCTCAGTTCTGAAACACATATGAATAAAGAATATTGCATAGTTTACAATGGATTTAGGGTCCAACAAAACTAAACAAAGTGATCGAGGTCTGCAATTATCAAGTTCTGTACTCAGTCTTACCTAAGTGCATCCGTTTCCTGCCTTTATGATGTGGGATCAGCATTGGCTCAAATTCCACTCCTGGGACCACCATTGGTTCAATTCTATAAGCCACAGGATCAAACTACATAGGAAAAACAATAGCTACCTATACCTCGGCTGAACAAAGATAGACTGAGGAAGTGTTAATATGTATCAGGCGAGAATGATTATGAGCTCATTTTTTAAAAATATACAGTTATTCTGTCACATCACTTCCAGATTCATACTATTTATAAGTTCCCTCATTACTACAAAACAGTATATAAAACATACATCAACACAACAGAAAATCATATCTCCTTTACCAATAAACTCTAATATTCAGGTAAAACCATGAGAACTAGGGGGCAGGGCTGGGAATACAAGAAAGAAAACTGTACTTGAACAAGAGTTAAATAAAAATTAAAAAAAAAAACCCACGAGAACTATCCAATGCTTACAGGGTGATAAATATTGAAGAAACCTTTGCATGTTGGAAATTTGTAGTTGGGATCAATTCTTTTTAATCCTCGAACAGTAAGGAACATTCCAATGGGAGATCCAAAGGCAAAGAATATTTCTGGTTTATAGATGAGCCGGGGGTATTTTACAGACACCTGGAAGGAGAAAAATAAAAGCATCTCTCAATGACAAGAATTATATCTGTTCTTACCATAGGAATAGCAGGCAATAAAACAAACAAAGAGAATTAGTATTGTTACCTGCCCAATGCCAACATCCAGATAGTCATTCCCAGTACCATTAGCACTATTGCAGAACTCCGATTCTTTGGGGATATTAGACATATTCACCCCTGAAGCTGATTGCAGAGTTGGTCTAGTAATACCCTAATGAATAAAAAATAGTTTGTGGAGCTGTTATGTAGTAAAAATATCCAAAGGATTTTATACAGTTTTCTACTGGTTTGAAAAGCTGGATGGGAAAGTTCTGGAATGACAAACAATAATTCCAGGAAGTCTCTCAGAAAACAAGATAAAGCTGATGAAAACAAAATATGGTTCATAAAAACAAAATTGCCTTAAACTATGAATTAACATCCCTACATCTCTCAAATGAAGATGTACACAGTCATTTGGACACAGTTGAAACCTTAGGCAACCATCATGAAAGAAAACAATAGCAGAACACTGTGGAAAAGAACACTGAGGATTGCTAAGAATTCAAAGTCATAAAGTGCTATGACTTTCAAATTAAAGCAAAAAGAATGTCTCTATGAGTATAGAAAATGATGCAAATACTGAGCCCTAAAAAAGAACTGAGCTAAAAGAACTGAACCTGCTAAAAGAATTGGAAAATAATTAACTACTAAAATATGGAAAAGAATTCAGTGGCCAAACTGAGTGTACTAGTAGTGTTATGACTAGTAACACTTTGGACGAACCTTTCTTTTTTCAATTTTCCCCCTTTTTATTGATTTTATTGAGGTGACACTGGACAATAGGGATAAACCTTGAGTATGTTATGCTAAGAGAAAGAAGCCAGTTATAATAGGGCACATATCGTATGAGTCCATTTATATGAAATGCCCAGAATAAGAAAACCATAAAGACAGAAAGTAGATTAGTGGTTCATAAGAGGGAGGAATGGGGAGTGACTGCTAAAGAGTATGGGGTTATTTTTGGCGGGGGAAGTGATGGAATCAGACAGTGGTAATGATGACACGACTCAATATATTGAAAACCACTGAATTGTATACTTTTAAAGGAGAATTTTATGGTATGTGATATAAATTATATTTCAATAAAACAGTTATAAACAAAAATAAAAATGAAATTATATCAGGAGTCTAGGGGAGGTAAGACTTCTGAAGTTAGGAATATTGTTATGGTATCAATAAACTTGTTTAATTTCTAAAAATAGAGCCAAAATTAGCCCTGGCTGGTGTAGCTCAGTGGATTGAGCACAGGCCTGTGAAGCAAAGGTTCCGCCGGTTCAATTCCCAGTCAGGCACATGCCTGGGTTGCAGGTCAGGTCCCCAGTAGGGGACACATGAGGCAACCACACACTGATATTTCTTTCCCACTCTTTCTCCTTCCCTTCCCCTCTCTCTAAAAATAAATAAATAAAATATTTTTTAAAATTGTGCCAAAATTAATTAACAAAATTACTCAGCTCCCTAGGCTACGTACTTCACAAAGCAAAAGGATACAAGGATATCAAACTTGTTTAATACTATAAGCTACATTAAGCACATACCATTGAACTTTCTCTGGTCCTAAAGTAATTTAATATCTTCTTTCTTGGTCCTAAGGGAATTCCCATTTCCTGAAGATCTTTGTCTGTACATAAAGCCTAGGCATAGAAAATCAAGTATCTTTCTTATTCTAAGCAAAATAAAATCAACTAAATGTCCTATTCTCTGAAAAGAATAAGAACAAAGTACTCTGTTATTCTTTGCCTTATATTATTAGGGCTCCCTAATGGTATATCATTAATAACTTAGAAAAGGAAATAGTATACTATTCATTAAAAAAGCCTAAAGAAGAATAAAAAGTATCAGTATTACAGTATCAATGCTATAGTAATACAGCTAACATTGTATTACTGGAAAAAAATCTACAGAAGTAGGTATCTAACTTAATGAGAGAAAAACCCTCCTTGATGTCCATGCTCACTTGGATGTCACATTCCTGAGAAAGATTACATTCCTACTCATGGACATAAGCAGTTGGAACATAGAGCAAACACAGAGCATGAAACAGACTAACAATCAAGATCTGAGCTGAAGTGCTACTCACCTGACTAGGGAAGTCTCCCTTGAAACTAGGTTAGTTCATCTTACACATTCTTACGGCCTGTGTACTATTCCTTAGAACTTATCACTACTGTGATTTAAGTATGTTTTTTATTATTTATATGTTTTTAGCAGAACAATAAACATCATGAGCTTAGGGACCACATCTGTCTCATGCACCACTCTATCTTCAGTACTTTGTATGGTACGCCTGATCATAGTAAGCATTTATTGAATACCTGCTGAATGAATGTACTGCAAACCAAAATAAAAACACAAAAAAACAAAAACAAATAAACAAGCAAATATCAATAGCAGAGTTCTTGAAAGTGTATCAGAAAATAAGAGTCAAGAGTAGTTACTGGTCATTTTTTCCTGTTCTCATGTTTTCTGAGCTGTGCTGTTGTTTAGTCTTTGCACTATTGCTATCAATGACTCCTCTTGAACTTCAAACTCCCACAAAGCAAAGATCACTTGATATGATTAAAAAATCATAAATAATGCTAAAGAACCCCACTAATGATAAGAAAGTATTTATGACTAAAATGCTTCTAAAGAGCAGGTTACTAGACAGTATGATGAAGACAAGCAATAAAAATACTAAAAATGGTATGACAAAGTTTTAAAAGATTCTTTTTACCAGAGCTTCCTTATCTACTTTCTCCTTCTCAAATACACCAAAGAATTCAGAGAGTTGAAGTTTCTTCAGATCTTCCTCTAGCGTCGGTGCATCTCCTTGATCCATATTTGGTGAATCCTAAAAATTAAATTGTAAAGCTCAGATTCTCTACACTCATTTAGATTTTCCTTTTATTAATACCATTTTGCAGTAAAGAAATGTACTACATGAGATTTGCACATATAGATATATTTTAACTTTAAATACATTGTGATTTCAAAAAAGTACAAATTAAGAGGTGCTGATCTCTAACTTTTTGCAACTTCATTTGAAACTTCAGGTTTTAAAATAAATAAATGAATGAATAATTATAAAGTATTGTTATCATTAACAAAAAACATTTACTGAGCTCCTAATACAGAAAGTGTTTAAGACATAAAACAATCTAAGGCAAAGCTCCACCCTGAAGGAACTCAGTCCAACAGGAGAAATAGGACACTTACATAAAAAGAGAAAAAAACACAAGACAGTATATACTAAGTACTAACTGAACACTACAGATTAGTGTGCACAGGACTCTTTTACTAAAAGATATTTAAAAAATTAAGTCCTCCCAGTGCTTTCAAACCATTTCTATAAATTTTATCAATATGTATCTAATTCATTGTTCATTTCATCATATACAAACTCCATTTCTGCTCAACAATTTTACAATTCTAATAATAGATCAGTAGTGCATATTTATAATGGAAAATAAGACACTAATAGTCATTTTAGAATGTGGCAAATATTTGTAAAAGCATACTGGTACCTTGCTTCTTATCATCCAAGAAGACAGAGTTAATTACAAGTCTGTTTAAATAAATGTAAATTTAATGTTATGGTATGAGACTAAGCAAAAAACAAAAAATAAGTCTAAAATCTAAAAATTCTTACTAAGACAAACTACAAGAGAACCTATCTGAACATCTAAATTACCTTTTCACTGTCAATACTCCCCAAAGAATCTTTCTGATTTGTTAGGATATCAAACAATATAAGCGAACCTGTAAGTAAAATAGAAGAAGGGACAATTTCTAAACATTAACACTAAATACTTGCATTTTATACAAAAAAGTAATAACCCAATTAATTACCCATCTAACAAAATCTACAAAGCAGACAGTCTTTCTTTCCACTCCACCACCCTCCCAACCCTTTTCAAAGACTTCATCAAAGATCAGTTCTAGATCTCTGACTCTGATACTGAGAAGAGACACTGTTCTTCAAAAACAGGTGTCCTAAAAATATGATAGTCCTCTCTGGTTACAGAGAATTCATTTGTTACCTAAACTATGGCCAGCAATGGATACACCCCCTTTGAAATCAGGGTTCCTCTGCAGAAAGAGTGTATATATTCGGTTCATTTCAGAAGCAACTGTGTCCACAATAGTCTGACAGTAAGTGGGGCTATTGTAGAAGAAGACATCCAGAATTGTATCATTGGTGAAGTGCCGTAGGCGGTTAATGCTGGGCAGGGTTATTCGCTGCAGATCTCTAAAAAAGAGGAAAGGTATTTTAAGCAGAAAATCAAAATACATCCTATAGCTTCCTCTAAGTTAAGGAGCTTAGCTTCCAAGCCTAGACCTAGATATTTAAAGATACAAGAGGCAACTATCAACTAATAGGAAATACAGAGGACAGAAAGAAATGTTTAATGAAGTCAATTAGATGTGATCAACAAAATTCAGAGTATAAGCTCTACAAGATAGACAACTCAGTTTCCAATACAAAAATTGCAAAAGTAAAATAACAGTTGGAAAGGTAATCAAGAAATTAAGAGAGACTTAAAAGACATATCAACTAATCGCAATTTATGGACCTTATTTGGATCCCATTTTAAACTATATGTATGTCTGTATATATGTGCGCATGTATGTATGTGAATGCATGTATTTATATATATTTGTGTATATACAAATCATGAATTTATTATACAGTTGGAAATTTGAACACTGTATTTGCTGATATTAAGAATTTTTAAGGCCCCTGGCTGGTGTAGCTCAGTGGATTGAGCGCGGGCCTGTGAACCAGAGGATCACGGTTCGATTCCCAGTCAGGGCACATGCCTGGGTTGTAGTCCAGTTCCCTGGGCCAACTCCCAGCAGGGGACGCACGAAAGGCAACCATACATTGATGTTTCTCTCCCTCTCTCCTTCCCATCTAAAGATAAATAAATAAATAAAATCTTTAAAAAAAAAAGAATTTTTAGGTGTAATAATGGTGTTACTCTTATCATTATTATTGGTGTTAATAATAGGACTTTTAATAAAATATAAGTCCTTTAAGATATACAAACTGAAACATTTACAGATGAAATGATATGATGTCTATGATTTGACTCCAAAATAATATGGTGGAGGGACAGGCAGTACACAGGGGTATGATGATAGGGATGGGGCAGAACTGGCCATGTGTTCAGGCTTATTGGGGCTGAGTAATCATAAACAATACATGAAAATTAATATGTGCTACTTTTGTATAAATAATTCTATGTAATAAAAGCCTTTTTTAAAAAGACAAAAGCTACAAGAGGGTTTTCCTACAATTTTCAATGTTAAAGTTGGTCACAAGCAAAATCATAAATGGGATCAGCTCTCAATGCAGAATTTCTTAAAGTTGAAAGAAACCCAAGGCAAACAAAACTCATGTCTTGCAAAGGAAAACCATACTGACATTGTCTAAATCAACTATCAGTTAAAATTTTCTCAAAATTTCCAAGGAAATTCCTCAAAGATTCAACAGTTTTTGTAGTTTAGAGGCTATGTGACCTTAGTCACCTCTGAGAATCAGCTTAAATATGATATGAACTCCATACCTAGTAAAATCAACACAACAATGGAGTATTTGCCACATGCAATATGCTCAAATTGTAGGGTTAATAACTGAGAGACACCGAATCAGCATGGAAATAATGCTGATTACTTTCTTTATCTCCCAGAGCAGTATCTCCTAGTTCTATCATAGAAGTATATGATGTACACCCTACTTTCTGGAGAGCCCATAGCTGAATATCCTCTCTAAAAATTATTTATTTATTTATTTATTTATTTATTTTTAGAGAGTGGGGGAGAGAGGGAGGGAAACATCAACATGAGAGAGAAACATCAATGAGTTGCCTCTTGTACTCACCCTGACCAGGAACCAAACCCACAACCTAGGCATGTGCCTTGACCAGGAATTGAATCAGCAACCTTACATTTTGCAGGATGACACACAACCAACTAAGCCACACCAATCAAGGCATGAATATCCTTAATATAAGGCAACCCTCTCTAACATTACCATAAAATTTACAAGTATTGGGGTTGTAACTTAAACTCATTACTTATTGGGTCGGCCAAAAAAAAGTTAATTTAGTTTTTTCTATACGAAGGCTCTAGTATGGCTTAAGTTGTCTTTAACTTCATTTGAAACAATTTTGTCAGACTGTATTCTGACAGCTGTCATATCAACATACATTTAAAAATAACTTATCAAAATTGGTGAATTTTTGTGCAGCCACTTTAATACTGAAGATCGAATAAGATATATGACATTTTCAGTGGCTTATACTTTATTATTTCAAGAAAGGTAAAAGTGCAACTGAAATGTAGAAAAAAGATTTGTGCAGTGTATGGAGAAGGTGCTGTGACTGATCGAATGTGTCAAAAGTGGTTGTGAAGTTTCCTGGTACTACAGGCATTTTGGTCAAATAATTCTTTGCTGTGGGGCTGTTTTATGCATTGGAAGGTGTTTAGCAGCACCCCCAGCCTCTACCCACTATCAGCCAACAGTGAGAAACAGCTGACATACTCAAAATATCCAAATCAATGAAATTATTAGTGAAGATGAAAAATATGTCTTTTATTTTACAGAAAAAAACTAAACAGACTTTTTGGCCAACCCTGCAGTTGTACCAAGTTATAAATACTAATAATTTAATGCTTAGGGATTTCCTTTTTTCCCAAATTTGGACAAATATTATCTAAATTTGGTCACAAAAGAAACAAGAAAATACTATGTACATATCAGGGTAGGTTGGCTTTTGACATCTGAAGATGGAAATGCTTATATGCTATAGGAAGAAAAGAATATTTGGCATTAATGCTAAATAAAAAAAGCGGTAGTAGTAAGTATTAATGAGCCAATAAAACACACTATAAGAAAATACACATAGCTCTTTACTGCTAGCCTGGACTAGTTAAACCAAAGCATTAGTTAGCATTTAATTGTGTATCTCTAAAAAAAAGGCATAGAAGTACAAAAAAACTTCTTGTTGAACAAAATTTTAAATATGCAATCAATTATAGCAATAATATCCTTAAGCGTATCAATGATCAGAGAGCATATTACAATCATGGTTAGCAACTTAAAGGTCACTCATGGAGAGGGACAACTGTGTGGGCAGGGGAAATTAGAGGGTGGGTGGAAGTGGAAGAGAGTATAGGGAATAAATGGTAAGAGAAAAGAGGAAAAAATACAACAAGAAATGAACTATTAAAAAAAAGGTGTACATGACTCAGTCGACCGTGGTTCGATTCTCAGTCAGGGCACATGCCTGGGTTGCAGGCCAATTCCCTGCAGGCCAACTCCCAGCAGGGGACACACGGAAGGCAACCATACATTGATGTTTCTCTCCCTCTCTCCTTCCCTTCCCTCTAAAGATAAATAAATAAAATCTTAAAAAAAAAAAAGGTGTACAGTATTACTCACACATCCACACCAGTAGAATGCAAAGGACTGTGCCAGTTGACTGGAAGAAATTCTACCCTCCCAATCTGCTGATTTTCTTGAGCTTTCTTAAAATGCGTTTGTAGCAGGTTCAAGGAAACATTGCGAAAATCATTAACTGAAAAAGAAAATTAACTTATGCAACAGTAAAGCAATGAGTTTGTAGAACTGATTCAACAAATCACATAATTATATTCTTTATCTACATTTGCTTAGAACACGTTTTTACTTGAGTCAAAACAAAAAAGTGGGCCCTGGCCGGTGAGGCTCATTTGGCTGGAGCATCATCCTGTAGACCAAAAGGTCGCAGATTTCATTCCAGGTCAGGGCGCATAACCAGATTGCAGGTTTGATCCCCAGTTGGGGCATGTATGAGAAGGCAACCAATCGGTGCTTTTTCCCCCCTCCTCTCTCTCCCTTCTTCTCTTTCTAAAAGCAGTGAAAAAAATGTCCTCAAGTGAGGATAAAAAAATAGCAAAGTGGTATTCAGAAAAATTACCAATGCATATAAGAAAAACTGTTCCTTTAATATAGAACTTGCTTTTACAATTTCACCAAAGAAAGAGCTACAGTACATTTCACCAAAGAAAGAGCTAACTTCAAAACTTCTAATATGTCATGGGAAATGTTTCAATTTAAAAAATATATATATATATACATATATCACATGATTATGTCAATTGGTTGTTCTTACAAACAACCACTACCCAATATTTAAGATTTAAAGAAAAATGCACTGCTGTTTGAAATTCATATTATGTCAATCTTAATTAACCTTCTAAGGTTTATGCTTAGAAGCATTAGCCAGTAAGCTAAGATTCTCACATTGGGACAATAGGGACAAAGACAATTAGACTTTGAATACTATCAAGTTTTAGAGAGAGGTATCAAAACTCATTTTCACCAGAGGCCACATCAGCCTGGCAGTTGCCTTCAAAGGGCTGAATGTATAATTTTAGGACTGTATAAATGTAATTACTCCTTAACTAGGGGCAACGAGCTTTACTTTCGAAGGCAACCATGAGGCTGATGTGGCCCCCAGTGAAAATGAGTTTTACACCCCTGTTTTAGCGCTAATGACCTAAATACTAAAATTAGAATATCAAGAGATTTATCACAGCATGAATTACAATAGCTTCTGCTACACATTTAAACTGTATCATCTTTACAGTCCCTTTACATTTGGAATGGTTAGACACAGGACCATCACATCATAACAGAATTTTATAAGAATTAAGGGCTTGCTCATTCAAGAATTATTAGTTAAGAGCATAAACAATTAGCCTAAGGAATTTACTAGTACTTTAGGTCTAAGCTGGGAAGCTTTACAACCTTGCCACCAGTCTTTAGCTCTCCAAATCCTATTATGCAGCTAAGACAACAGACTAAAGACAACAGTTTATTTCAGCTCACAGGAGCACTGACTAATATTCCCCTTAAATGATCTAATCTTACATCCTTTGCAAACCTACCACACTGTACAATGCTTCGAAAACGGAGATCACAAGCTGGTCCAATCCCATGGACTATAAAAACCAAGTGGTCTATTTGTAAAGGTTCTCCTATAAATGAAATTAAAAAGGAAAATTATTCTATATTAGTCACATATTCTAAAATCAAACATTCACAATAAATAGGTTGTATAGATGGGCAAGTTAAAATATGAGCAGATAATTTAAAGGACACAAAATAATCCTGGATATAACTATGTACTTAGTTAAAATACAATGTTTACTTTATTTACTTTGTTTCTAATTTACCTTAATAAGTCTGTGAAAAAATTTTTCAGGTTTTTAGAACTTTTTAGTTTGAAATAATTGCAATCTTACAGAAAACCTGAAAGAACAGTAAAGAAATGTCCATGTACTTTTTACACAGATTCAACACTTTCACACTTACCACATTCACTTTATTATTCCCTCTTCTTATACATATGTTTATACACATACATTTATTTTTCTGAACCAGTTGGGAACAGGTTGCATACATCAGAATGCATACATCATACCTCTCTCTTTAACCCATTACTATTTTAATGTGTTCTTCCTAAGAATATTGTCTTATAAAACCACAGTGCAGTTATTGAATTCAGACCCTTTAACATTAAAATAATTTTATATAATATTCCATTTTTGTCAATTGTATCAATAATGTCTGGTATGTATTTGAAACCTGAAATTTTAAACCCATCTTTTAATTATAGTAAGTCTAAGACTTTGGCCAAGAGACAAGCTATCTTCTCTGCAAGATAAAAGAAATTTTATAGTCCAGTTAATTACATTATAAAACTAATCATAAATGACCCCAGATACCAATGGATAACCATCAAGTTCATATTAAAAAAATAGTTTTCCTTAGTTGGAAATCAACAACAGGAGGTACCAGGACTAAATTTCTAATCAAACAGGTGGAATCACACTTCTTAGAATTAGAACTAAATCAGGTCATCTGTAGTTAGTGAATTCCTGCTTAGCACTGCCAAATTTTACCCATCCCACTATACATATTAGCAACTTTAAAAGAGATCTGTATACCTACTAAGAGTCTTAGTAAATGAAGTGATGCTAACGTTAACTACGAGTAAGCTCATATGATTGATTAAAGATCATTTTTAAGCCTTGAGGTATTCCACATTCATGGAAAAAGTCACAATTTAAACCATAAACAAGTATATCAGAAGATAAGAAAAAATTAATGATTAACATTACCACAATGAATGTCAACAGAGATGTTCTCAACTCCTCTTTTTACTGTTCTTGGTCGACCCTGCTCAGCGGGTGTTGAACCCCATTCATCAGACCCTGCAACTGGCTGGTAATGCACCATAAGCTTAAATAGAAAAAAAGTCAAAAATTGTTTAATCCTATAAACTATACTAAACACATACCATTCAATTTTTTTCTGGTCCCAAAGTAGTTTACTAAATATTCACAATGAATAGATATAAAGATATTCTACATTAAAGACATCTCTACTTATAAACTCTGGGAGGCAGGAATATGCCCCTCAAAACATAATACGTAGTCAAATCTCAACTAGAGTTTTGATATGCAACTCCTACAGTTTAAAATGAGAACGGTGAAAACACACTTAGCTAATGAAGTACTCTAATCTATCAGAGATGTTCTTACTCTATAGTGGCATAATTTTCCCTAAGAAAATTTCCTAAACAAGGGAAATAATAGTAGTGGCTACAAGTTTTAAGTTTCATAACTGCTACTATAATATAAAAATCCCCAAAGCTTATCCTAAGTAGAATCCCTAGGAAAAAGAACCCAATGAAGTTCTCTTTAGTAATGCATTTAACCTTTAACCCCAACATTAGACAAAGGCTTTTAATTTGCTTTACCTTTGGATTGTGTAATATAATAATTTCTCTGTTGGGAGACTCTAGTTTCTTTTTCCATTCATCCAGAGTTACAGCAAGCCTGTAAGTTTCCTTAAGAGAAAACACATTTCATTAGATTTCTCTTATAGCTTTTCTATTAAAACTAAACTTTTTTGCAAGAATACTGCTAAATAAACAATTGCAATAAGAACATCCTACTCCAATGAATTTATTTCAAAATTATAACAAGTAGTATGGAACAAAGAAAACAAAAATCACTCTTCACTCCTACTTATGTCATCTACACTGGAGATAAATATTTTTCACACTTTGATATATTTCTTTCGATAATATTAATGCACATATTTTCCATAAAATTAGGAATATATTACATATGTAGTTCTTTCTCTTATCAAATAGGTCTAAGCTGACCTATTTGATAAGAGAAAAAATTTTATTTTAAAATTCTTTTAAACTGTAATATTAATAGCACAGGACAAAAAAAATCAATCCTAATTCCATCATCTCGACTAGAAATAATCACTGTTCACATTTTGATAAATTTATTTTAATAGTATTAATGTCCTACTGTAATTTAAGCAAATTTCAGGCTTTTTTCAGAGCAAGAAAACTAAAAGGCAAAAAGATAATTCTGTAGTCATAGTTTAAATATTAACAATAATCACCATTAAGGAAAACGCTTTTTTATTTAAAGGCATAACAATTTCAATAGTGTATTTTAAAATCTGAAAAAACTACCTTATCTTGAAACTAACTGACAAAAGAAAGGGAATAAACTGTGTGCAGATAGAACCAAACTCTTCCTGAAATTTTCAAAAAATTTAAGATACAGAGGAAGAAAAAATTATTAAATAAGAAAAAAATGAAGAAACTGAGTTAAAAAGGGTCAAAGAAATACCTCTAATACTTGGCTGAAGCTCTCCGAGTAAGGAACATACTTATTATCTTTGTCTCCCTTGTAAAACCAGGTACATCGTCTCACTTCTGATGCTAGCTCATCCCAATATACAGCATACCGCATCCTCTCCCCCAAATGAACATCATACCTGCCCCCATCAGTGGGGACAACTCTCTCATTACAATCTTTTCCTATTAAGAATTGGAAAGGGGGAAAAAAGTACATATATCAAAATAAATGTCCAAAACACAGTTTTGAGTTATATTCTAAATAATGTTATAAAACACATGACAGTTTCTACTTGGATAAACATTAAACAAAATGGAATTTAATTGTTATCTTTTTTTCACTAACAACTTTACAAACCATCAAAAATATTTTTGGTTTTAATGAAACACACACACATACACACAAAATAATACCCAAACACTGTTTTGTTCTTTTTTGGAGGAAACAGTAGTGTCCCTTAAAAAAAATACATATATAAGATGGTTTTTCTGAATTTTTTGCTTCAGGTGAATTAATGGCCATGACCATCATGATGTTACAGTAATAACTAGAATCATGTTTCATAAAAGGAAAAAGTAACAAATTAAAGAATTCATTCTTTTGCAATATGAATGTAACACCCCCCATGTACACTCTTTATAAACAAAAACTGAAATATAAGCTACAACATAAGAAATATTATTGGATACCTATGCAGTAATTATAATAGGTATTGAAATACAGACCAAATTCTTAAATATTATGAATTCAGTAGTAATGCAGAGCTTCTACATATAAATGCTAGCGAGGATAACTAGAAAAAGATCTGAAGTGTATTTTTTTTAAAGATTTTATTTATTTATCTTTAGAGGGGAGGGGAAGGGAAGGAGAGAGGGAGAGAAATATCAATGTACGGTTGCCTCTCATGCGTCCCCTGCCAGGAACCGGGAACTGGCCTGCAACCCAGGCATGTGCCCTGACTGGGAATCGAACCGCAATCATTCGCACGCCCGCGCTCAATCCACTGAGCTACACCAGCCAGGGCTGAAGTGTATTTTTAATAGCTTTCACTCCAAGGACTAATATTACAGTTTGAGAGAGATGTCAGTAAGTCTTTGTCTATTGTAAGTCATCATTTTTCTCCTACCAGAGCCATATGCCTCTTCCAGCTGCTGTGAATCCTCAGAGTTGAAAGGAATCCATGTCTCTTTAGAATCTATTATCTTACAATAAAACCAATGAGGAGAAACTGGATCATACAAGCCGCCAGCATCCATGTCTATTAGTTCAAAGGAGCTACATGAGTTTGGTGATGGAGATGGATCTGACTGAGGCAACTGTTCCTGGTGTGTTTCCACTGATGACATTTCGCTCTCTAAAAAACAAGATACAAGAAAACTATCAGAATAGTTATTTTCCTTCTATTAACAGTATAATTGTTCACACATACACAAACTGGTCGTTTTAGGAGTCATTTCTGCAAACAAACAAACCCCCCCAACAGTCGAAGGGAGGTACACAATTTAAAATAGAAATCGCTTATAAATTAATAGCTAGTTTGGGGGGTGGGGGGGAGGAGAGGGCTTTAAACCGAATGTGTCTTGTAGTCAGACCAACCACTTTGTACTGATTTCCTAATTCTGTCAGAATCCTGCATGATTTTAGACCAGTTACAAAACAAAGCCAGAAACACAAGAAACACATGGCCAAAAACTTGATTGCAACAAAATACTTTAACCCAATTTCCAATCTGAGTCTAGTGCCAAAGACAAAAAAATTTACTCCGCATTAGTAACAGGTTTTAGGCTCCGGGCCCCTCTTATCACACACGTACATGATTACTCTAATCCTAAAATATTGAAAACAAAACTATTCATCGAAGAACCAGTCGCTTTTTAGCTTTTTATCGATCTGGAGACGTGCTTCACCGGGGACTGCGGTACAAATCCTGAAAACGCGAGCCCTCGCTTCGGGCCCCTGCGCGCAAGCGCGTACCCCACTGACACCGTGCGCGGCCCAGGTTAAAAACTAACAGGTGACCTCAAAGGCCTCCTTCCCCCCAAAACGTGACCTCCGTGTCCGTACCCCCCCGGGACAAGGACCGCTCGGCAAGCCTAACCACGCAGACGCCCAAAGGGCACCCCAGCTCGTCCGCGGAGGGAGCGCCGCCGCCGCTCCGGGGAACACCTGGCCTGCGGCTGAGCGGACGCCCTCCGGGCTTTCGGCCACAATCTCTTCCCTCACACGTCCGCCGCCGTGGCCTGGCTCTTCCCCCCCTGCCCCCGGGACTCCTGCAGCCCCGACCGGAGACTCGTCTCCTCCCGCCGCCCGCCCTGCACAGAGGCGCGCGGCCACCAATGGAAACGAGGTAATTTGGGGCACGGTCGATACAAAGGGCCACTTCCCTGGAACCTCACCGGGGTCTGCCTCCCAGTAACCCCATCAGGTACCGCGTCCTCCTCCGCCCCTGGCACCTCCATCCCGCAGTGTTGCCCTGGTCCATCTGCAGACCCAACTCTCCGTCGCGGACTCACCTGGCAGCCCCGCCGTCTTTCACAGTCTCCTGCCCTCGCTGAGGGGGACACGACATGTCCCCGTGGCGGCCTTTATCCCGCGCCCAGGTGGGGCGGAGCGAATCAGGGCGGAGCCTGCGCCCCGCCAGGCNCCGCTGCCTCCGGGGAACACCTGGCCTGCGGCTGAGCGGACGCCCTCCGGGCTTTCGGCCACAATCTCTTCCCTCACACGCTTACGTCCGCCGCCGTGGCCTGGCTCTTCCCCCCCTGCCCCCGGGACTCCTGCAGCCCCGACCGGAGACTCGTCTCCTCCCGCCGCCCGCCCCGCACAGAGGCGCGCGCGGCCACCAATGGAAACGAGGTAATTTGGGGCACAGTCGATACAAAGGGCCACTTCCCTGGAACCTCACCGGGGTCTGCCTCCCAGTAACCCCATCAGGTACCGCGTCCTCCTTCGCCCCTGGCACCTCCATCCCGCAGTGTTGCCCTGGTCCATCTGCAGACCCAACTCTCCGTCGCGGACTCACCTGGCAGCCCCGCCGTCTTTCACAGTCTCCTGCCCTCGCTGAGGGGGACACGACATGTCCCCGTGGCGGCCTTTATCCCGCGCCCAGGTGGGGCGGAGCGAATCAGGGCGGAGCCTGCGCCCCGCCAGGCTCGCGCCCAACCCTGGGCTCCACCACGCTCCCTGCGGGCGAGCAGCGGGCCAGACTGCGGAGTGCAAAGCTGAGGTGCCCGTGACTGCTGCGCGGAAACCACGGCGAGACCTGCACGGCCGCAGAGGTACTGCCAGGAAGTGTCGCGAGAGCTGGAAGGACTCGCGCGAGATGTGCCTCCTCCCTGTGGGCAGAGAGCCGGAGGGCTGGGCGTGCGGTTCGTGAGTTCACGCGCAACCCTCCTCTTTGAGCGGGCGCGGCATTTTTAAGCGGTGGTAGTAGAAATGCAGGGATGCGGAAGGTGACCTCCTAGCTGTCTGGCAGTATGTGGTATTTCACTGAAATAAGGGAGGAAAGCTCAACCTCCTCACTTAATACAAGGGAAAACAGGCCCCCTGACCCGTGAGTACCCCGCTAACCCTAACCCTACTAAAGGGCCTGGAGTGGTGCGGGAAGCCACGCCCCTGGTGAAAAATGGGACCGTAGGGCGCTAGTTGCAGCTGTCCCTATCAAGACCTTAAGCTGAATAGCATTGCCAAGCTCTCCTGAGTATTTGCGTTTCTGGAAGGTCTCAATTCCTTTGGGGAATAGTGAAATAGTTCCCTATTTTCTAACTAGGTTATAGGGCAAGGGTTTTGAGAATGTTTTTCAGTTTCATTATTTCTTCAGAAATCAAGAAAAAGGGAAACCGAAAGAGGGAACTTTTATAACATTAACTCTCCTATAGGTTAACAGCCACAAGTGTATTTGTCAAAATATTGACAAATTTATTTATACCTTCTCAAATCTATAGCACCTAAATAACTTATGTTCTCTACAGAGAGGATGAAGAAAGCCAGGACTGTGCCCCATTCTCTAGGATCTTGTCAGATGACTAGCTAATATTATAAACTAATAATAGTACCACCACTTAGCTCTTACTATGTCTGTAGGTATAGGTGTAAAGTAAGCATTTTGCAAGTATAATCCCATTAAGTCCTCGCTGCAACCTGATGAAGCAGGTACTATAGTTATCTTTATTTGCAGAGGTAAAATGACTCACCCAAAGTCATACTACCAGCAAATAGAGCCAAAATCATAGTCTGTCTTCACAACTTGCACCTAAACAACTTAACTAGAATCAGAGTCAGTTAAGTAACAACTAGAACTTGAATTTTAGTTCTCTATCTCCAGATGGCAGAACTGTAATTTCAACTTAGGACCTCTGTCTCTAAATTCCACTGTATCTTCCATACCAGCTGTTCTCAGTAATTTTTGTCTCAGGACCCTAAAGAGTAATGTTTGTATGGCTTATATCTATCACTATTTACTGTACTAGAAATTAAAACAAATTTAAAATACATTAATTCACTTTAAAGTAATAGTAAAAACCCGCTTTGTGTAAATATTTTTATAAAAAGTAACTATTTTCCAGCCCTAACCAGTGTAGCTCAGTTGGTTGGTTGTCATCCTGCAAACCGAAAGGCCATAGGTTCAATTTTTGCCAGGGCACATGCCTGGATTGAGGGCCGTCCCCAGTCAGGGCATATACCTTTGTGTGAGAAGTAATTGACCGATGTTTCACACATTGATGTTTCTATTCCTCTATTTCTCCTTTCTGTCCCTTCTAAGAAAAAATGAATAAATTTTTAAAATTTTAGATAAAAAATAAAAATAACTATTTTCCAAAATATTTTAAAAATCAGAGAAAATAATGACATTTCACATTTTTGTAAATTTCTTTAATGTCTGGTTTAATAGAAAACCATTGGATTCTCAAATTTTGCTTCTGCATTTAATCTATTGCAATTTTAGTTGTGAAGTATACAAAGACAGCCTCACCCAACTATGTGCAGTTGGAGAAGGAAGGAGTATTTTCATAGCATTTGCAGGTAACCATGGATATTCTTTTTAATACACTAAAATTAAATTGTAGGACTCCACTCCAGGAACACAAAAAACCCAATTAAAAAATGGGCAAAAGACTTGGACACTTCTCCAAGGAGGACATACAGAGGGCCCATAGACATATGAAAAGATGCTCAACATCACTAACCATTAGAGAGATGCAAATTAAAACCACAATGAGATACCACTTCACAACAGTCAGAATGGCCAACATAAATCAACAAACAACTGTTGGAGAGGATTCGGAGAAAAGGGAACCCTAGCGCACTGTTAGTGGAAATGCAGACTGGTGCAGCCACTGTGGAAAACAGTATGGAATTTCCTCAGAAAACTAAAAATGGAACTGCCTTTTGACCCAGTAATTCCACTGCTGGGATTATACCCCAACAATCCTAAAACACCAATCCAAAAGAACCTATGCACCCCAATGTTCATAGCAGCACAATTTACAATAGCCAAGTGCTGGAAGCAACCTAAGTGCCCATCAGTAAATGAGTAGATCAAAAAACTATGGTACATTTACACAATGGAATTTTATGCAGCAGAAAGAAAGAGGGAGCTCCTACCCTTTGCGACAGCATGGATGGAACTGGAGAGCATTATGCTAAGTGAAATAAGCCAGGTGGTGAGGTACAAATACCATATGATCTCACCTTTAACTGGAACATAACGAAAACAACCAACAAAATATACCCAGAGACATCAAAATTAACAATCTAACAATAGCCAGAGGGGAGTGGGGAGGGGACAGTGGACAGAAGGGTTTTCAAGAACTACTATAGACTTCCGCCAAGATGGGGGCATAGGTGGAAACACTGTGCCTTCTCCCACAACCAAGTTTGAATACAACAAAGGTTTGGAGAACTAGGACACACCCAAAGACCAGAAAACGGAATTATACAGAAGTCCGACAACTACGAACCGTTCAACGGAGACCATAAGAGAGGCGGAGCCAGCAGCAGAGCTGGGTCGGGCAGGACAGATCCCCGACCTAGGCGCGCAGGCAACCCGGAACCAGTCGGGGTCCGGGGCAGACTGACCAAGGTCGCACATTTGCGCACAGTGAGATGGACCATGCAGGCCCCAGGGGGCGAACCCAGTGGTGGAGGGCTGACAGCGGTGGCACACTCACATGCAGTGGAATGAAACACGTGGGCCTGGTGACGGTGGTGGCTGCGGCGCCGGGGCCGAGGCGGCAGGCGGCAGACGGGAAGCCATTGTCCCTCTTTGACCCCGCCCCCACATACAACGTCACAACCCAGCGACTTACTTGCCCTGCTCTAGTGAACACATTAGGGCTCCTCCAATCCTGCTATGAAACAGGCACGAACAGCCCAAAAGATGGTGCAAGAAGAACTCAAAGTCCCAGAGCCAATAACTCTAAGCGACCAACAGATTGCCAGCCCCCCTCAGAAGCCCAATTTAAAACACTATTTATCAGGATGCTCACAGAATTGGTAGAGTACAGTCACAAATTAGAGGAACTTAGTCACAAATTAGAGGAACATATGAAGGCTAAACTAATTGAAATGAAGGGAGATGTCCAGGAAACCAATAGCGATGGAAAGGAAAATGGGACTCCAATCAATGGAATGGACCAGAAGGAAGAACGAAACATCCAACCAGAAAATAGTAAAGAAACAAGAATTCAAGAAAATGAGGAGAGGCTTAGGAACCTCCAGGACATCTTTAAACGTTCAAACATCCGAATTATAGGGGTACCAGAAAGGGGAAAGAAACAGCCAGGAGTGGAAAACTTATCTGAACAAATAATAAAGGAGAACTTCCCCAGTCTGGCAAAGGAAATAGACTTCCAGGAAATCCAGGAAGCTCAGAGAGTCCCAAAGAAGTTGGACCCAAGAAGGAACACACCAAGGCACATCATCATTACATTAGCCAAGACCAAAATGAAGGAGAGAATCCTAGAAGCAGCAAGGGATAAGGGGACAGTCACCTACAAAGGAGTACCCATCAGACTGTCAGTGGATTTCTCAAAAGAGACCTTACAGGCAAGAAGGGGCTGGAAAGAAGTATTCCAAGTCATGAAATCCAAAGACCTACAGCCAAGATTGCTTTATTCAGCAAAACTTTCATTTAGAATGGAAGGACAGATAAAGTGCTTCTCAGACAAGGTCAAGTTCAAGGAGTTCATCATCACCAAGCCCTTATTTTATGAAATGCTAAAGGGACTTATATAAGAAAGAGATGATGAAAAATATGAACAGTGAAAGGACAGCAAACACATAGTTATTAACAACCAAACCTAAAGCAAAAGCAAACCAAGAGGACAGCTAGATCAGGAGTGGAACCATAGAAATGAAGAACACATGGAGGGTTAGAAACAGGGGGGTGGGAGGAGGAAAAGGGGGGAGAAGGCACAGAAAATAGCATAGATGGTAGGTAGAAAATAGATGGGGGGAGGGCGAGAATAGTGGGGGAAATATAGAATCTAAAGAAGTTGAGACACGTGGTTATAAACTAAAGGGGGGAGAATGGTGGGGGAGGGAGTGTGCGGGTGGAGGGGAATGAAGGGGGGAATAGAACAACTGTAATGGTATAATCAATAAAATATATTTAAAAGAATAAATAAATAAATAGAAAGAAAAAAAGAACTACTCTAAAGGACACATGGACAAAACTAAGGGGGAGTGTGGAAGCAAGGGAGAGAAGGGGGTTTGGTTGGGGCGGGGAGTGGTGGGGAGAAGATGCAGATAATTGTAATTGACCAACAATACAGTAATTTAAATTTTTTTTAAATAAAATTGTAGCTTCTTAAAATTTAGGTGCAATATGGAATCTGAAAATATATCAGTAAACTTTTTGTACTCTGATACATTAAAACCCATTGGTCTGTCTGGCATTCTGAATGGATCTTTTACCTGTAAATGACTTATGACATCACCTTGGTGTTGGTCTTTTGGAAAATTTCAGTTCACTTGAGCTATGCAGTCTTCCAAATGTTAACACATTTAATTATACATTTTTATTTTATGTTTAAAAGATTTATTTACTTTTAAAGAGGAAGAGAGGGAAACATCCATGTGTGAGAGGTACCCCATATTTTGCTATGTATAATGCGCACCCATGTTTTAGTATTGCCTATATATAATGCACGTCCTTATGTTTCTCTTAAAACTTTCAGCAAAAGAAGTGCGCATGATACTCGGCAAAATACGGTACAGGGATTGGTTGCCTCTTATAGGCCCCCAACTAACCTGACCTACAACCCAGGCATGTGCCTTGACGGATTCTGAGAGCTTTCGATTCCCAGGCCAGCGCTCAATCCACTAAACCATACACTCATTATAGGTGTGTGTGTGTGTGTGTGTGTATGTATGTATGTATTTTTTTAATTACCATAGATCTCATTAAAGTCTTTAAGTACCGGGAAGCTGTGAAGCTCACAGCACAGCAAAGTTTTCCAAAATTCTATTTTTTTCTTGAAAAGGTCAGATTCTACCATTGGCAACAAATACTCAGTCATTTTCCATAAAGCGATGGCTTTGTTTTTGTGGGGATTCAGAAGAGCTGGCTCAGGATGTGCCTGTGCTTTGTGTGTTGTTTTGAGCCAAAGGCAACTGAGGCCCTGTGGGCTCAAGAGAAACTTCCCCCACCTGCCTTAGCTATCTTGAAGAATTTGAATGGGGAGCCCTGCCCATAATAAGAGATTATCTTTTTGGATCTACTTTTGGGCAGGGCAAACTACTAATCATTGAATATGTGCTCTCCCCACAATGATCTTCTGAAGCCCCAATGTGCCTTAACCTCGTCCCTACCTAGATCAGAATATTTTATATACCCATTTTTCCTTTCTGTCTAAGCCTCTCACATATGTGGGGTTCCTATAATACAAAATCAAATTTGATTTTCTCTTGTCAATCGGTCTCTCATTTGATACAATTATTAGGCTAGCCAAAAGAACCAGAGGTAGGAAAAGGGAATTTTCCCCCATTCCCATATATTCAAAAAAAGTTTTGCCAAACAGCTAGCTCTGAATTGCCATGGGTTGTTAAATGTACTTTCAAATGAAAATGTTCCAGGAAAAAAAAGAGTAACTGGCTCAGTAATCAATTCAAATTACCAGTCAAGTGTTTTTTCCTCAAGAGACCAGCATGCTTCTGTATGTGGAATTGTTTTATGCACACTATTTTGTCACATAGAGTATGAAAAAGCGTGAACTCCAGGGTTAAGGGTTATAAAATTAAATTTTTCTGCTTCATGAAGAATATTCTGAAGTGAAACTGGCACTATTTTTTATTATGAATGCATGGTAGTGGACAATGTCTGAGATAGTACAATTTGTTTCCACTGCCTCAGTTCCTGCTAAGGTGCCAGCAGTTTTACCCACCACTGCTTTTGCATCAACAGTCAACACAGCAAAAAAGGCAAATCATGTCTTAGTATTATTAAGGAAATAGTTTTGTGTTTGTGACCTCTGAAAAGGTTTCTAGGACAAGTCCTCCTCCACCCCAAAGACCGTGGGCCAACCCTTGAGAACTACGGCAATTAAATGTGTCCATTCTGGGGCTTGGAATACAAAAGTAATGAATACCATACTTACCCTGAAGGAGGTCACAGGAGAGACAAGCAAGTAAACAAGTAAATTTTGTTGCATGCTATGACAGACTGGGACCAGATACACTGACAATTACAAAAGACTAATCAAAAGTCCAGCCATACCTCCAGAAATTCTTTCAGTAGATCTTTGGTGGGATTCAGGAATCTGCATTTAAACAAGCACTCCAGATGATTTAGATGCAGATAGTATGAAATCTATAGTTTGAGAAACACTGCCTTAAGCAGTGTAAATTTCGGGTTCCCAAGAAGGCCCACTAATTAGTTTCAGAGAGAATATCTTACCGTAGCTCTCAAAAAACACCACTTAGTTTCACTGGCTATCGTTTGCCACTGTATATCAAATCTACCAGCAAAGACTTAAAAGGGAAAATCTGAAATAAACTCTACTTTTTCTTTCATTTCTCTAGTGCAGGAGGCAAGAAAATTTTTTATTATAAAGGGCCAAATAAGTATCTTAGCCTCTGTGGGCCATAAGTTTCCATCATAACTAATCAGTTCCCCTATTGTAGCCAAAAGCAGCCAGGGACAATGTGTAAATCAATGCTTATGGCTGTGTCCCATTAAAACTTTACTTATAAAAACAGGCAGTGGGGTTAAATTTGGTCTTTGGTGGGAGTTTGCTGACTCCACGCTCCAGTGCAAAAGTTAATGCTAACAGCCAGTAAGTTCCCTAAAGAGCGAAAGCAAGAGTCTGAGAGTCAAATGGACGTCATATCCAAAGTTGGAATAATTTTAGGCATCTATATTAAATTCTCATTTCTTCCCAGAATAAACCATATTTCAATATTTATAAGGTATGTGTTGAGTGTCTATCAAGGCATTAGGTGGTACAAGGATAGTTCTGGGATGTTAAAGTCCTTAATGCCTGGTGGATGCCTTGCTATCTACAGTTGAGAAAACTTTTCTCTGATGCTGACTATAAAAATAACAAAACCAGGGCTTTGGGCTCTGACAGTGATTCTTTTTTAAAAAAAATATTTTATTTATTTATCTTTAGAGGGGAAGGAAAGGAAACATCAATGTATGGTTGCTTCTCGTGCATCCTCTGCAGAGAACTGGCCCCTGCCGGAAACTGGCCTGCAACCCAAGCATGGGTCCTGACTGGGAATTGAACCACGATAGTCTGGTTCACAGGCCCGTGCTCAATACACTGAGCTACACCAGCCAGGGCCATCTGACAGTGATTCTTAAACCCTAAGAATATTAGAGTATGCTAAGCAGATTCTTTAAAATGTAGATTTTCAGATCCAACAAAGAAAGATTCTATATAATGAGAGAGGTCATGAATCTACATTTTGATCAAGAATATATAGCCACTGGCCCTGGCTGGTGTAGCTCAGTGGATTGAGCATGGGCCTGTAAACCAAAGGGTTGCTGGTTCAATTCCCAGTCAGGGCACATGCCTGGGTTGCAAGCCAGGTTTTCAGTACAGGGCAAGTGAGAGGCAACCACACATTGATGTTTCTCTCCCTCTCCTCTTTCTCCTTCCCTTCCTCTCTAAAAATAAATAAATAAAAATCTAAAAAAAATTTTAAAAAGAATATATAGCTGCTACTGTGAGGCAGCGTGCTTAAATCAGGAACACAGAAGACCTGAGCTATACAGCAATTTCAGCTGTTGGAACTAGAAGGAAACTTAGAGACATCCAGGGTGATATTCTCTTCCAGCACAAAGTTGGTGGTTTTTGTAAGTCCACAACCTTTCATGAGAATACATTTTATTAACTTACAGCCACAACTGAATAGTTCCTGCCTTTTTCAACTTGAATAATCTTAGTTTGTCTGTTTGTTTTTGAGGAAAGAAATTTATATTTGCCTTATGATTTCCCTGTCTTACTTCGCTGAGGGCTTTGATTTTGAAAGCTGATAACCTGGTATCTTCAGTTTAAGCTGTGCAGCAAGATGGCTGGCTGTCCTTTAGCTCACAGAGGTTTCCATCAAACTAAGTCCTCTTGGCTAGGGTGGTCAGACTGAGCAAATATTAATGTAGCAATGCAAATGTAAAATGTAACACTGTTAGGGAAAAAAAAAAAACAGGAACAAATCTTCAGGAACTGGGTGTAAGCAAGGACTTTTTAGAGACCTGACACCAAAGTCCAATCCTTAAAAAAGGAAAACTGAAATAGGATTTCATCCATGAAAACGTTTGCTCTGTGAAACAATCTGTTAAAATGATGAGAAAACAAGCCCTGCACAGGTAGCTCAGTTGATTAGAGCATCTTCCCAATATGCCAAGGTTGTGGATTTGATCCCCGCTCAGGGCACATACAAAAATCAACCAATGAATGCATACATGAGTGGAACAACAAATCAGTGTTTCTTCTCTAACAAAATCAATAAACAAAAAAAATTTTAAAGATGAAAAGACAAGCTATAGACTGGAATAAAGTATTTATAAACCATATATCCAACAAAGGATTAGTATCTAGAAAACAAGGAATTCTTAAAATTCAGCAATGAAAACAAACAATGGACCCCAAATCTGGTTCTTCAAAAAGAGGAAGCAAGGCTTCTTGAAGAAATAACTGATTCTAGGACAAGAACAGGAAATACACAAGATGAGCCTGAAGAAACTTGTCATGCCATAAAGTAAGGAAGGACTCAGGAAGAAAAAGCAAAAGCCACACAATGAAGGGGTATGTCAAAAGGACACAACTCAAAGAGCTCCCAATGGCCAAAGCAAGACAATTTGAGTGACAAAATGAGGCAGTATTAGATCATAACACAAAGTATAAAATAAATGAATACATACTGGTATGACTGATTAAACAAATAGCCCCAACCAGTGTGGCTAAGTGGGTTGGGCATCAGTCTGCAAAGTGAAAGGTCAGGGCACATGTCTGGGTTGCTGGCCATCCCCAGTTGGGGCACATCCAAGAGGCACCCCAGCAGCTGATCAATGATTCTCTCACACATAGACATTTCTCTCCCTCCCTCTAAAAAAATAATAATATTTTTAAAAAACAAATAAATCAATAAATGGGAGAGAATAGACAAATCTTCCTTGTGGGAAAATTTCAAATAATTTATGTAGATAACACTCTCAAGGAGGTGGAGGCTAATTACCCCTCTCCTTAAGTGCAGAATTGAATACAGTGACTATCTTCCAAAGAGCACAGTATTGAAAAGGGGGGAAGAAAAGCAACTTTATAGTAGAAAAACCTGACAAACACTACCTCAGCTAGGTAACTGAGGTTACCATCAATAGTATCAGTTACACTGATAGTATATACATTTATTTTTATGATTAGAAGGGCACTTACCTCTGTGGTACATAAACCCACAGCCCCAGCATAATTATGAGAAAAACAGACAAATCCCAGTTGAAGGGCATTCTACAAAATATCTAACCAGTACTCTTTAGGACTGTCAGAGTCATCAAAAATAAAAGTCTGAGAAACTGTCACAGGCAAGGGACTCCTAAGGACATACAGAATCCTGGAAGAGGAAAAACATGTTAGGTAAAAAACTAAGAAAATCTAAATATAGTATACGGACTTAAACTAATTTAAAGTGCTAATAACAGAGACTTCTGGCCAAGATGGAGGTGTAGGTAGATACACTGTTCCTCCTCCCACAACCAAAAGAATAACAAATTAAAAAAAAAAAAAACAGATCTGACAGAAAATCAAACTCTATGGAAGTCTGATAACCAAGGAGTTAAAGAAGAAACATTCATCCAGATCAGTAGCAGGGGCAGAGACAGGCTGCTGGTCCAAGAGGCCTCATGACTGAAGCACCAAGCACCGGGGGCCAGAAGGGCAGCAGCTGGTGGAGGTGGAGTGGGTGGTCCCATATTTGCATGTTCCCAGAGGAACAACTGGGGAGCAAGACAGAATGTGCAACTTAAGGTTCCAGTACTGGGAAATAAAGCCTCAAACCCTCTGAAAAATACCTGTGGGGATTGAGGCAACAGGAGAAACTCCCAACCTCACAGAGAGATCCACAGGGTCCCAGAACATACACAAAAATATCTACCCAGGAATCAGCATCAGAAGGACCCAATTTGCTTGTGGGTAGTGGAGGGAGTGGAGTGTCCCCTGGTGAACACCTAAGGCTCTGCTCATTACTATGTAACAGGCAGGAAGAGACAAAAATATATGGCCCAAATGAAAGAACAAATCAAAGCCCCATAAAAAATACAATTAAGCAATGAAAATATAGCCAAGCTATCAGATGCACATTCAAAATACTGGTGATCAGGATGCTCAAAGAAATGGTTGAGTATGGTGGCAAAACAGGAAAAAGTGAAGGCTATGAAAAGGGAAATAAAGGACAATGTACAGGGAACCAAGAGTGACAGGAAGGAAACTGGGACTCAAATCAACAGCTTGGACCATATGGAAGAAATAAACATTCAATCAGAACAGAATGAAGAAACAAGAATTCAAAAAAATGAGGAGAAGCTTAGGAACCTCCAGGACATCTTTACACGTTCCAACATTCAAATCACAGGGGTGCCAGAAGGAGAAGAGGAAGAGCAAGAAATTGAAAACTTACTTGAAAAAAACAATGAAGAACTTCTCCAATTTGGCAAAGGAAATAGACTTTTAGAAAGTCCAGGAAGTTCAGAGAGTCCCAAAGTAGTTGAACCCAAGGAAGACACATTAAGGCACATCATAATTACATTATCCAAGATTAAAGATAAGGATGAAATCTTAAAAGCAGCAAGAGAAAAGGAAATGGTTACCTACAAAGGAGCTCCCATAAGGCTATCAGTTGATTCTCAAAAGAAACCTTCCAGGCAAGAAGGGGCTGGAAAGAAGTATCACATGTTAGGGACTTCCGCCAAGATGGAGGCATAGATGGAAACACTGTGCCTTCTCCCACAACCAAGTTTGGATACAATAAAAGTTTTGGAGAACTAAGACACACCCAGAGACCAGAAAACGGAATTATACGGAAGTCCGACACCTACGAACCGTTCAACGGGGACGGTAAGAGAGGCAGAGCCAGCAGCGGAGCAGGGTCGGGAAGGACAGACCTAGGAGCTCAGGCAGCCCGGACCTAGTCGGGGTGCGGGGCAGACTGACCAAGGTCACACATTCGCGCACGGTGATAGACGGACCACGTAGGCCCCAGGGGGCGAACCCAGTGGTGGAGGGCTGACAGCGGTGGCACACTCAGGTGCAGTGGAGCGGGGCACGTGGTCCTGGTGACAGTGGTGGCTGCGGTGCTGGTGGGGGTCGCGGCGGCAGCGGGCGCCAGTGGGAAGCCATTGTCCCTCTTTGACCCCGCCCCCACATACAACGTCACAACCCAGCGACTTACTTGCCCTGCTCTGGTGAAAACCTAGGGCTCCGATCCTGCTACTTAACAGGCACGAACAGCCCAAAAGATGGTGCAAGAACTCAAAGTCCCAGAGCCAATAACTCTAAGCGACCAACAGATTGCCAGCCCCCCTCAGAAGCCCAATTTAAAACACTATTTATCAGGATGCTCACAGAATTGGTAGAGTACAGTCACAAATTAGAGGAACTTAGTCACAAATTAGAGGAACATATGAAGGCTAAACTAATTGAAATGAAGGGAGATGTCCAGGAAACCAATAGCGATGGAAAGGAAAATGGGACTCCAATCAAGGGAGTGGACCAGAAGGAAGAACGAAACATCCAACCAGAAAATAGTAAAGAAACAAGAATTCAAAAAAATGAGGAGAGGCTTAGGAACCTCCAGGACATCTTTAAACGTTCCAACATCCGGATTATAGGGGTACCAGAAGGGGGAAAGAAACAGCCACGAGTGGAAAACGTATTTGAACAAATAATAAAGGAGAACTTCCCCAGTCTGGCAAAGGAAATAGACTTCCAGGAAATCCAGGAAGCTCAGAGAGTGCCAAAGAAGTTGGACCCAAGAAGGAACACACCAAGGCACATCATAATTACATTAGCCAAGACTAAAATGAAGGAGAGAATCCTAG
The DNA here is from genome assembly GCF_014824575.4 of Sturnira hondurensis. Classification (NCBI taxonomy): domain Eukaryota; kingdom Metazoa; phylum Chordata; class Mammalia; order Chiroptera; family Phyllostomidae; genus Sturnira; species Sturnira hondurensis. The sequence goes on along the minus strand of NW_028081271.1, from coordinate 19,570,454 downwards.
AAGCAGCAAGGGATAAGGGGACAGTCACCTACAAAGGAGTACCCATCAGACTGTCAGCGGATTTCTCAAAAGAGACCTTACAGGCAAGAAGGGGCTGGAAAGAAGTATTCCAAGTCATGAAATCCAAAGACCTACAGCCAAGATTGCTTTATCCAGCAAAACTTTCATTTAGAATGGAAGGACAGATAAAGTGCTTCTCAGATAAGGTCAAGTTCAAGGAGTTCATCTTCACCAAGCCCTTATTATATGAAATGCTAAAGGGACTTATATAAGAAAGAGATGATGAAAAATATGAACAGTGAAAGGACAGCAAACACACAGTTATTAACAACCACACCTAAAACAAAAGCAAACCAAGAGGACAGCTAGATCAGGAGTGGAACCATAGAAATGAAGAACACATGGAGGGTTAGAAACGGGGGTGGGAGGAGGAGAAGGGGGGAGAAGGCACAGAAAATAGCATAGATGGTAGGCAGAAAATAGGGGGGAGGGCGAGAATAGCGGGGGAAATATAGAATCTAAAGAAGTTGAGACACGTGGTTATAAACTAAAGGGGGGAGAATGGTGGGGGAGGGAGTGTGCGGGTGGAGGGGAATGAAGGGGGGAATAGAACAACTGTAATGGTATAATCAATAAACTATATTAAAAAAAAGAAGTATCCCATGTTGAAAGGCAAGGACTTAAATTCAGAATTACTCTATCCAGCAAAGCTATAATTTAGAATGGGAGGGTAGATAAAGTGCTTCCCAGATAAGGTCGAGTTAGAGGAGTTCATCATCACCAAGCTCTTATCATATGAAATGTTAAAGGGACTTACATAAGAAAAAGATGACGATAAAAAATATGAACAGTAAAATGACAACAAACTCATGACTATCAACTGAACCTAAAAACAAAAACAAACTAAGCAAACAACTAAAACAAGAACTGAATCACATAAATGGAAATCACAAGGAAGGTTATCAGTGGGGTGGGTATGGAAATGGAAGAAAAGGTACAGGGAATAAGAAGCATAAATGATAGGTACAAAATAGACAGGGGGGTGTTAAGGATAGTATAGTAAATGGAGAAGCCAAAGAACATATATGTACAATCCATGGACACAAACTAAGGTGGGGGAATCCTGGTGGGAGCAGGGGTTCAGGGCAGAGGGGAATAAAGGGAAGAAAAGAGTGGGACAACTGTAATAGAGTAATCAATGAAACATATTTTTTAAAAATTATAACACCAAATACTGGCAAGGGTGCAGAGAAACTCACACATTGCTGGTAGGAAAGTAAAATGGTATAGCCACTTCAGAAAAGTTTGGTAGTTTCCTAAAAAATTAAACATGCAACTACAGTATGACCCAGAATCACACTCCTCGGCACTTATCCCCCAAATAAAAACTATGTCCACACAAAAACCTGTACATGAATGTACATAGCAGCTTTATTTGTAAGAACTTCAAACTGGAAACAACCCAGATGTCCTTCTATAGGTGAACAGTCAAAACTGTGGTATCCATATCACAGACTACTTGGCAACTAAAAAAACAAACCTGCTGACCAGGAAATAACTTGGCTGAATCTCAAGAGAATTATGCTAAGTGAAAAGAAGCTGGTCTCTTTAATGGTTATGTAATGTATAATTCTACTTATAGAACATTCTTGAAACGACAAAATTCAGAAATGGAGAATAGATTAATGGGTTTAGTGTGGTGACAAAGGAGAAGCTATATAAGGTCAACAGGATTAAAAATTGTCATGATGGAATTGTTCTATATCTTGACTATATTAAAGTCAATATCCTGGTTGTGACACTGCTGGAAAGTCTGCAAGATACTCCCATTGAGGGAAATTGGGTAAAGGGTGCAAGAAAGCTCCGCATTACTTCTTAAAACTGCACATGAATTTACAATTATCTCAAAATAAAAACTTCAGTTTAAAAAATACAGTACAGTAGTCCCTCCTTATCCACAGTTTCACATTCCATGGTTTCTGTTACCTGTGGTCAACCACAATCTGAAAATATTAAGTGGAAAATTCCAGAAATAAACAATAAGTTTTCAATTGTACACAATTCTGAGTAGCGTGATAAAATCTTACACTGTCCCACTCCTTCCCTCCTGGGACATGAATCGCCCCTTTGTCCTGCACGTCCACACTGTACGTACACTACACTCAGATACTAAAGTGAATCGCCTCTCAGCCTTTTGGCTAAGATCAAGTGTTGAGAGACCACATTCATGAAAGTTTTATTACAACATATTGTTATAATTGCTTTACTTTATTACTATTGTTGTCAATTTCTTACTGTGCCTAATTTATAGATTAAACTTTATCATAATATGTACAGGAAAGAAACACAATATATATAGGGTTTGGTACTATTCACAGTTTCAGGCATCCACTGAGGGTCTTGGAACATATCTCCCCCAACATAAGGGGGAACTATTGTACTTCCAGTTAAATGTGAGTTTCAGAAAAATAGTACTTTTTAGTACCAGTAGTTCCCATGCAATATTTAGAACACACTTATACTAAAAGATGACTTATTGATCTGAAATTCAAATGTAACTGGGAGTCCTATGTTTCATCTGGCAACACTACTCTTGGCACTAGCTTACAAGATAAAGTCTGTATTGCAAAATAAAAGAACATTTAAGGGGTGGCTGAGAGAAAAATGTGCCCTGATCCCGGAAACCCCTAAATCCTCACTCTCAGCAGCTGGCACCTCCTCTGCCTCACATTTCACTACAGCAGATGTGTTACTGCTCATTACTTTGGGAGGAAAGCCACATAGGATATAAAGCCCTTCTGTTTTAAACATGAAAGTGAAAACTGTCAAGATAAAAATACCCTTCCCAAGTTCAGGTTTAAAATAGCCATCCCACTCCAAGAAAGATGATGGTAATAATAATAATAAAAACAGAAGAGTCAGGAAGCGTTTTCTAGGAACAATTTTGGGTTTCTAGTATAATATACCGTAAAAAAAAAATACAACCAAGAACTATCAGACATCTCAGAAATCTCTCTACCATTATAAAGACTGAGATAAAGCAAAAAGAAATTTTGGAGAAAATCCATTATTCAATAAGATCAAATTATCATTAATATTCTCAAGAATGTAAGGTGCTATAACCGCAAACAAAAGCAGAATCCTGTAGAAGAAAAAAATTCTTAGAAATTAAAAATGATAGAAGAAATATAAAATTCTAGAGTTCCAATATAAAGGTGAGTAAAAGTACAGGCAAAAAAAAGAAAAACAAAACATAGGTAAACCAAAGAACAAGTCTAAGAGGCCTATAACAGAAACAGCAGGAATTCTATAGAGTTAACAGAGATAAGGGTGGTAGAGGGGGGAAATTAACAACCAAAAAAAAAAATCAAATCACAGAGCCCTGGCTGGTGTAGGTCAGTGGATTGAGCTCAGGCCTGCGAACTACATGATCGCGGTTCCATTCCCAGTCAGGGCACATGCCTGGGCTGCAGGCCAGTTCCCAGCAGGGGACTCACGAGAGGCAACCATACATTAATATTTCTCTCCTTCTCTCCTTCCCTTCCTCTCTAAAGATAAATAAATAAACCCTTTAAAAAAAAAGGAACGTTAATGACTTTTTTAAAAATCACAAATATTTCATAGGAGGTAAGGGCATGAGTTTCCAGAATGAAATGTGCCCAGCATACAGAGAAAAACAGACCTACACCAAAGCTATACCTTAGGAAATTTCAGAATAGAGGAGACAAAATTATACTACAAGCTTCCAGAGAGAAAAATTGGGGCTCTTAGAAAGGACCATGAAAATACATTTTCAAATATGCAAGATGTAGATGAATTATGTCCCATTCACCTTTCCCAGGAAACTACTGAAGGAAAAACTCTACTAAAATGAAGAATCAAACTAAGGGAAAGACAGGCTACAGAAAACTGGAAAGCAACATGGTGAGTAGAAGACCTCAGAATAAAAGTTTGTACCAGGAACAGTACCAGTTCTTGAGTCAAAAGGCCCTAGGATAGACCTTTTCCTTTTGAAACTGATAAAATATATGTCTGATCATCTTTTTTTAAAGATTTTATTTATTTATTTTTAAAGAGTGGGGAAGGGAAGGAAAGAAACATCAATGTGTGGTTGCCTCTCAAACACCCCCCAACTGGAGACCTAGCCTGCAACCCAGGCCCTGACTGAGATCGAACCAGTGACCCTTTGTTTTGCAGACCGACACTCAATCCACGAGCCATACCAGCCAGGGTTATCTGAGCATCTTAAGAGAAGATTTAGACGAATGATGGATGGTTTGAGGTCAAATTAATCATAAGTCCATAAGCAAACAAAATAAATAAAACAAATGATTAATTCCAGGGAAAACAAGTGTTGAGGAAAGAGCTCAGTTTACTACATGACTGAGCTCTGTTTAGCATTTACATACTCAACAAAATTACCATGTATCTAGATTGAGTGAGAAGTTAAGGGGATGGGTATATGTTAGGGGGCAGAGAAATAAATCTGAACTTTCATTCTCTATAATAGACAATCAGTAGAAATGACCTAAAATTGATAAACCAAGAAGAAGCTACTGAAAAATATGGAGATAATTTTTTTTAAGTCAGTCAAAAGTGGTTGCTTTTGAAGAATTAAAAATGGGAGTGGCGCCCTGGCTGGGTAGCTCAGTTGGTTGGAACATCATCCCATACACTAAAAGGTTGTGGGTCTGACCCCTGGTCAGGGGACACACTTAGGTTGAGGGTTCAACGCCCAGTTTGGGTGCATATACAGGAGGCAACTGAGTAATGTTTCTCTCCCACTTCCTCTCTCACTAAAATCAATTTTTTTTAAAATGGAACTGGGAGCAGGAAAATACTCTTTTTCACAGAATTTACTCTTTAAAACACTTCCATAGATGTGATTCTTTAAATGCGCAACTTTTTTAAAAGATGAAAAAAGAAAAATTTCAGTCATCAACTATCCATCTCAAAAAACCTTTTATAAAAATGCCAATTTAAGCCATAAAATTTTTTAAAAATCTGCACACTTTTAACAGTATTACATCAGTCAACTAAAGAAGTATTTGTGAAACCCTATTTTATTTTTTTTTAATATTTTATTTATTTATCTTTAGAGGGGAAGGGAAGGAGAGAGGAAGAGAAACATCAATGTATGGTTGCTTCGCGTGCATCGCCTGCTGGGAACTGGCCCCTGCCGGGAACTGGCCTGCAACCCAGGCATGTGCCCTGACTGGGAATCGAACCGCAATTGTCTGGTTCGCAGGCCCACACTCAATCCACTGAGCTACACCAGCCAGGGCTGTGAAACCCTATTTTAAAAAGCATTTCAAAGAATTCCACACCAAAAATGTAGACAATCATAACCTATCCCCCAGATATTTCATTAGGGCTTATTTGTCTAAATATTCAAATCGGTGTTTATATTTGAAAGAATAGTGGCTTATTATTTAAAAAAACATAGTTGTGTTTTTACATGCCAGGTATGGGTACCTTTATTCAAGATTCTGACAAAAATTATCCCCAAAGTACCCTGGCTGGTGTAGCTCAGTGGATTGAGTACAGGCCTGCGAACTAAGGGATCATGGTTTGATTCCCAGTCAGGGCACAGCCCAGTTCCCAGCAGGGAATGCACGAGAAACAACCATATACTGAAATATCAAAACATCAATTGTTTCTCTCCCTCTTCCTTTCCTTCCCTTACCCCTCTGAAGATGAATAAATAAAATCTTTTAAAAAATTATCCCCCAAGTAATACAAATTTAGACACTTAATACAAGTAATACAAATTTAGACACTTAAAGTCCATGTGAAATTTTGAGAAAATTCTGAATGCAGTCTGGAGTCAATAAGTCAAAACTTTTAAATCCACAAATCATAAATCATATGTTCAGTATATTTTCTGAAACAGGTTACTAATTTAGTTTTCCTTTCTTTGATATTGGTATTTGGAATCAGTTGAATATAGTTTACATCTTTAAGTTCTAAGTTTGTATTTATCCTGAATATCTTATTATAATTAAAAACATAAATCCAGAAGCAATAACCCTTCCTTACAGAAGAATTCCAATTAATAAATGTAGAGAGAGAAACAGAACATCACCATTAGAACACCACAGTAGTAACTGACACAACACAAGCAAGATTTGCCAATGGATTATGCAACTGAGGGGGCAAAGGTTGAAGCAGAAACAGGACATTCATTTGCATAGTCTCCAAGTATCTCCAGATAATATTTAGTCATCACAAAGGAAACAGTAATTTTCAGTAGAGAATCCTAGCAGGCACTACTAGGTAGTGATTACGGTTAGTAACACCAGAAACACATTACACACCATCAGGCGCCATAACACACTATCACAGACTGGAGGACAATACAGACAACTAAATGCAAGGCGGGATCCTGGATTGGATCCTGTCACAGTAAGTCAAAAAAGACATTAGTTAGAAGACTAAGAAAATCTCTAGTTTTTAAATTCTCTACTTTAGTTAATAGTATTGTATCAAGGTTAATTGCTTACTTTGACAAATGGTTACAGTTATGAAAGATGTTACCAGAAGGGCAAGTTGAGTGAAGAGCATACAGAAACTATTTTTACAACTCTTCAAAAGCTCTAATTACCTGAAAAAACTTTTAAATAACTTTAAAAAAACATATACACATATGTATATATGTGTATAATATATACATATCAAGACAATGAAAACTGGTATCTTGGGCACTCAAATAGTTTTCTCACCTGAATTAGTCATTGTCTCACTGTTTTATGTTAACTTCGCTATTTAAGGTCCTCCCCCTTCTAAATTTTGTTTCAAGTAGTCTTCTAATTTTCATAGAAAAGCCTTTTTTAACATTCCTATGTTAGGCCAAAAACAAAAATCCTAGAATAAAATGATCACATTATCTCATAAAATCACTCATCCCAGCCATAAGACCCAGCCATTATGTTTTACTCCATTTCTTCTCATAACCAATTATGTTTGTATTAGTCTTGTATTTCTTTAATAAGGAGAGGAGATGGCTGATAGATTTATTATCACTAATAGGCCTAGCAGTCTAGAAAAGAAACATTATCATTTGCACATCTTATTAAGAAACAGCTGTTTTTCTAGTAACAGTCACTGTATACTAGATGCCACTTTAGATGTAAAAACTAAATTATTTACCTAAGTCTCTTCTATACGATAGCATAGAGATAGCACAGAGTTACTCAAGCAAGCCCAGCTAAGACCCTTTCAGTATCCCTCCCTTAAATCTGGCTCTAAAATGATTGTTACTAATGGTAATAAATATCTTTTAATAAAACAGGCAATATTTCCCATGCAATTTATTCTAGGGAAATAAATATAAACATCAAATCCACCTTTAAAAGAAAAAATAATTTCCTACTCTAGCTATGGCTGATTCATTCCCTGAGCATGAATTCCATTTTGCCCTCCTTCTTTTTTAGTATAAACTAAGCTGAAATCTGTTTGTAGGGCTCTTGATGCTGAAACCAGTCTTTTAGATAAAGAACAGCATTTCCAAATAGTTGTATTTATTCCTTTTACAGTTAATTATTTCTACCCACTGTGGCATTTAATTTTTCATCTGTTACCTATGCTCCATATGAAAGCAGCACTAGTGAAAAGATAATTAAAGGAAGGGGAATTTTAAAGTAAATCTTTATACAAATATGATAAAAGAGCAAAAAACAAAAATGGCCACAAGCATTTGCATTCCTATGCCCACGTTATTTTCAAATTGCCTTCTGCTATTAACCTAGAAGTGGTGAAACTCTAACCTAATGATCTATACAAAAAAGGAGACAGTTTACTTCAGGAACTCATTATGCATTGCAATATATTCAAGTGGTGAAAAGATATAAATTCATTCAGAAATGCCATACTATCTGGCTATTAATATAGTCTCTTGAATAATTACATTAAACATATTACTACAAAATGTACCAAGAAGTAGAGAATAATACTATATTTGCAAACTGCAAATAACAAAACAAAACAGAGGTCCAACAAAGTTAAAGTCCAAGCTGTAATTACACGACGTGTATGTTGAAAGCAGTCAAAATGTACAAAAATGTTGACATAATCCACATGTTTTAAAAAACAGAGCCTGTTTGTCTCAGATTATATCCAGTCTCATCTGGGAGATTTCTGATAAGCCTGTTACATAAAGTGTTATTTCCCTCCTGCTAATAAGAAGGAACTTGTAGATACCCATACATTTCTCAAGGAGTAAGTCTACTTGGCAATATTGGTAACTCCATAGTTTCCTATTACATTCATTGGTCTAAAAACTGAAAACAACTCATAACAAAAATGTTTTCCCAAATCCTTTACCAGTTTTTCAAGTTTCAAATCAAAGGAATGCTGGAATGCATCGCTTCTTGTCATCAACAGGCATTTCAAAAAAAGGGTAATTAACCAAAATCAAGAGTTTGGGTCAAGTTAGTTAACAGGCTTCCCCTTTGTTCTAAATCCTTTCATAATCCTTTTTTTTCCAATTTTTCCAGTATGGCCTGGATTTTACAAACAGCCTCTTTCCTGGCCTGTCGGACAGAGTCCTGACCCCCAGTTTCAACTGAATCCAGTTCCAAAAGTTCCTTGGTTAGCATCTCTTCCAGAAGCCAGTATGCTTTGTCTGTCTTTTTTCCTACGAACTCTTCTACTTCTTGCTCAAGATACTGGACTTTTTCCAGCACATGTATGATTTTTTTAATACTTGGGGGAGTACCTTCATCTGAAGGTAAACACTCTTCAGGAAGATTATGACTTTGCTCTTGATTGCTGGGATGTTCGTTGGTGGCATTACCATACAGCTGAGGCTCAGCACTATATTGGACTTGAGAATCCAAAAGCTCTGAATTATCACTGTTCATTGTTCCTGGGGACTCGTACTGGTGGACATTGCAAGGAAAGTTGTGCTGGTTCATGCCTTGATCTGATTGGCTATAGGGATATGAGGAATCCTTGGGGTGGGAAAGCAAAAAGGAAAAAAACTGTTTCAATGGTAATCCATCAACATCAGATCTGTTAGCCCACATCTTTCCCCTTCGTACATGAAAAGACTCCCCACCAATAAAACTGGACCCCCTTCATTAATGATTTGAGAAAAAGACAACCTTAAAAAAAAAAAAAAGAGTGCCCTGTCAAGTAAAAGGCAGAGATTTCCTGAGCATAAATGGCTGGAATCTACCATCCCTCCAAAAGGCACATCACCATGAATACCTCATAATCTACCCTTACTACCTCACAACCCACTAAGTGACTTAATAAATAGAAATTAGATAGTTTTCCCCATAAAGAGTTAAAATCTTAAGACAGATCTTAAAAAGGAACCTAGTCACAAGCAAATGATGTTCAGTCTTTGGTTTAACCACAATTTCATACTGGTTTGTCTTTGGTCTACAGATTAAGGTAATAAAATGCAACCTTTGATTCTGTTTAACATTCAGATATTATTACAACAAACAGTAAATGAGCATTTGGTGCTGGGAGTGGTCTTTCGGAAAGAGGATATGAACCTAAAACTGCTCTAAAAATAGTCTTTTTTTTTAAGGAAATTGGGCTAGGTAAAGCTATAGGCAGTAATAACCAACATTTTGCAGTTAGTCCCCACTTAACACAGATCATTGTATAAAAGTTTCACATTGTGCTTTTTTAACTACCCAAACATCAAAAGAACTACATTTAGGTCTCCTACCTTTGGCTGCTGGGGGGGTGGTGGTGAAGGGGGTGGCTGAGGAGAGCCAGTGCTAGGCCATGCTGAAGTACTCTCACTCATATAGAGATTCCCAGGTGGTGCTGAGGGTGCAGCTGAAGGCCAGGGGTAACGGGTTCCCATTCCATAAGCACCAGGAGAAGCCCATGAGTCCTCTTGTGGTCGTACAGATGGTCCTGGTTGTGGAACACTACGATTACCATCCCCATAAGGGTAATGGGGCAGGGTCATTCCAGGGTTCTATATTGGAAGAAGGACACATGCTGGTCATTGCTTAAAAAAAACTAAACACTAAAAAGAAGTAATGAAAATATTCTAGTATTAACAGATTCTGTGATGCTTAATCTCTCCTTAACAGAATATATTTTGACCACTACTAGGCAAAATTTTAGCATCTTGGATTAGCTATAGTAATTTCTCCAAGCCTTAAAAAGCTTGGTTCCAAAAACACCACAGGCAGATTTGCTGACAATCAAACTCAGAAGGAATAGGGTCTAAAATTCAATGGCTGAAACACAACATAAGCCTGTCCCATACATACTATAAATAGGTAAACTCATATAAGGAAGCAGAAACAAAGGCATATTTGTGGACAAAAAAGGGGGCCACATACTAATTAAACCTGACAAGCTAAGGGGAAGCTTATACGGTGGACCTTACAAACTCAGAGACCTAAAGTAAGCACACAGAATGGTCTGAAATGAAAACTTCCTAACTAAAAGTGAGTTACGGTAGGTAGTCATGTCCTAGGCCAGTAACTAAGCCTGTCTGTTGTCTTTTTTGCATCTATAATAACATACCTTTGGAATGTCAGAGTTAATTCCCCTTTTCACACCCATCGTGGCACAACCTCCCACCAGAGGACAAGACCACAGAACCCCTCATCGTTATCTTGTTCTCCTGCATACCATCTCTATCTGCTGTAAATTTTGTTAACTATCCTATACCCACCACTGTCAAAGAAGTATCTGTCTTTTCGTTTTACTTTTTATCAAATCTCAAAGATGTCCGAACTTTGCTTTCTCCTGTCCCCTAATGTACCAGCAATGGATTTCATGTAACTTCCTTGTCGCCTCCTTTGGTTGTAATGTATAATTTAAGGTGTAAAACTGCCATTCCTGAAGCATTTTCTTAATCTGTGGAGGCTGTGCTTCTTGACAATTGTTGTCAGTTTAGCTCAAATAAACTAAAAAATTCTGCACAAGTTTGGACGTTTCTTTTTTTTTTTTTCCTCTTTTTTTCCCCCCAGATGTTTCTTTCTAATGAACTGCCCATTACATTTCCTAAGCTCTGATATGGCCAACAGATCACAGAAAGACATTGCTTTAGCATCCTGCTTGAAACCTGCAGCTTCAGCGAACTGCTGGCCTTGATTCAGGGCCAATAGATGTTTCTCATGTCAACATATTAGAACCTTTGAACAGAGGAAAATGAATGTGGCATCGTTCATAAAACATTAAAAAATATACACCCAACAGAAAAATGCTCACCTGTGAAGCAGGATATCCAGGAACTTGCCCCCTAAGAGGAGGTGCTTCAGCCTGGCAGTCCTGCTGGGGATACATCCAACGAGAGACTGGGGTTGGGCTGTTCCCAGGAGAACGGTAGGTGCTTGGAACCTCTGAGGAGTAATTGGTCTGAGAATATCCAGGTGTGTAATAAGCCCCAGAGTATGAGGCAGTATTTGCCCCTGGGCAAGTTGTGTATGGTGGGCCATATGCTCCATTAGTGTAAGAATTCAAACTCTATAAAAAGCATAGTTGAGAGGAAAAAAAAGACATGTGAAAGAGTTGAAATGCTCTGACTTAATGCCCAACTTCAAAAGCTTTGGGAAGAAAAGAGATCAGTAAGTAAGGAAAATATGAACTATTAAGCAATCTTGGAAGCATTCTTTCTTTCATATAATCACATACCACATATTAAACTCAGATTATCGCTGTAGAGTCTGTGCAAAATAATGGGAGAGTATATTGTGGTGAGATGCCTTAGGGCAGTGCTTCTGTTCCAAACACTTCCATAAGTATACCTAACAATTAGACCTAACAATAGAGTACTCGAACTCACAAACTGGTGAGAGGATTCTGAGAAATGTGGGAGAATGGCTACAGAAAGCAGAAAACAACCATGATACAATCATGATACAATACAAAAAAAAAACACTACAGAGACAGACCTAGCTCTCCCAGAGGCTCTGTATATATAAGTTCATAAACTTATCTTGAAGGGTTATTGTTAAAATTAAATGAGATGACATATACCAAATGCTTAACATAGTGTCTGGTGTATAGTATGGTCAAAAAATAGTAATTATAATATCATTGTTGTTGGCATCACTACGGCAAGGTCAGGAAATGAACCCAGAACTCATGTTCTTTGTACTATTCCACTGTGCTTCCTGATAATAACAGCAGACAAGAGACAATTAATTTATTCCTTATTGTGTTTTAAATCACCTATCCAGACTACTACTGACACCCAAAATCCTGAGTTTAGTAATCCGAACAAGATTAAGTCTAAACTCTAAATTTAAATGATTACTTAAAACATAGAATCAAGTTTTCCAGTACTCATCATTCTCAGTAAGACTACATAATCTTTCCCAATTCAAATAAGAGAATAAGAATCCTGTGATGTTATCTAGACTTATCATGGTGACCATTTAACAATGTATACAAATGTCAAATCATTATTATGTTGTATACATCAAACTTTAGTTCTACTTCAATAATAAAAGAATTCTGATTTTTTTAAAAAGATTTTTTGACTTACTTTTAGAGAGAGGGGAAGGGAGGAGAAAGGGGAAAGAAAACATCGCAGTGCTAGAAAGCTATCCATCAGTTGCCGCTCACACGCCCCAGCAGGGAGTCTGGCCACAACTCAGGCCTCTGGCCTGACCCAGAACAGGGCCAGCAACCCTTTGGTTTGTGGGTTGACACCCAACCCACTGAGCCACACCAATCAGGGCAAGAATTCTGATATCTTAAGCTGATGTTAATAACTGCAGAAAATGAAATTCAAATGTGATTCCTAATCAAATTAGTGGCACATAAAATAGTGCCGCTAATTAATGTGGGATAGCCATCACAATACTGTGGAAAACACCTTAAATTCTTAATCATACTTTTATGGCAAGAGGATAAAAGACAAGCTATTATCACCACATGGCCTTCCTTGGAGTGGTTGAAACAAAGATCCCAGCAATCATTCCCTGCATAGGACAACGAACTACCCTCTGTCAAAGCCAATAGGGAGGCTGTTAAGGTCATCTGCCCATGGGCTGCTGTGCCTAAACAAAGAACCCCTTAATACAACATACACAGTTGGAGACTAGATAAAATATCATGTGACTTTCTGTACTGTTATTTAACTTCTAGAAATCCTTCCTAAGAAAATGATTCAATTGGAAAAAAGTTATAGGCATAAATTTGTTCATCATAACATTATTTATAATCGAAATTGCAAACAACTTAAATATCCTGTAACAATGGAATGATTTAGTAGACAATAGCCTGTTCATTGAGAGAATTTTGCTCTGCTTTATAAATTCACTGTTAGAACTGACCAGATTATTTAATTTTGTTAAAAAATTACTTTGAGGTTTTTTCTTCAAGTTTTAATAATGGCATTGTGGTATTTTTTAAAACTTCCTTAGAGTTTAAAGATATATATATGCATTTACAAGCGAAATACTCTGATGTCTAGAATTTTCTTCAACATACTCCAGGGATATAGATGATACAAGATGGCCATGTACTGATACTTACTGAAGCTGAGAGATGGGTACCTGGGAGATTAACACTGAAAGTAGATATAAGGCACATAAAAAAGTGTATGAACAGTGAATTTAAAGCTATGTAAAGATGATGGGGAAAAGCCTGAAAACAAGTCTACCAAAATATAGATATATTTTCCCTGGCCAGGTGACGCAGTTGGTTGGAACATCGTCCTGTACGTTCACCAAGAAAAGTTGTGGGTTCAGTTTCCAGTCAGGGCACACACCTAGGTTGTGGGTTCAGTTGTTGGGAACTGCCCTGCCTGGTTTCAGAAGCTGTAACCCCTCCGTGGCTAAGGCTGAGTAAAAAAGTCTTAGGGACATAAGCTGCTAAAGAGACAAAAACTTATCCCCTCTCTCATATCCCCTGCTTGGCCTGGTGGATGACTGATTAGCCAATGAGAGGTAAGATTCCTCAATGGAGGAACCACCAAACAGGCAGAGCCACCAAGGGGCCATCAGGAAGGACTGAGGGGATTATGGAGAAGTGACAAGACCCTCACCTCTCAGCTTTGTCATAGCCTGATTCCTCATTCTATCTGTAAAAAGTCTCCTAATTTCTTGGCTGCCCCAATTCCCTATCTGATTCAATGCTGAAACAATGCTGAAAAGGGTGCAGCCCTGTGCCGGAATGGGTGGTTCCCAGCGGCAGGAGGGGCAGGGAACTGATTGATCAGGCCTAAGAGGCAATGTACAGAATCCTGTGAAACCTGCTTTGATATGAATGTCCTCAATTTACATGTTAAGAGTCCAAGACTCTTTCGCCTTTGCTGTCATTCTATCTGACCCTGACTCAGAACATGCCCTTAAGGTTCTTTAAAAATTTGGTCATTACTGCCTGGCAATGACTTTACATATCTGCCCTGTATTCCTATGCAAACTAAACCCAATAAAAGCCCAGGGAAAGAGGTGCTCGAGGCCCTTCTCCTCTGAGAGATTGGCCGGCTTTTTCTCCCCAGGCAGATCATGCCTCGGTAGAGTTATTCTCATCCATGGTGGCCAAGAGAGCCTGCTGGACGGAGTTCCCCCACATTCAGTCCCTCATGGGATTGAGTGCAGGAGGTAACTAATCGATGTTTCTCTCCCATCAATGTTTCTCTTTCTTTCCCTTCCTCTCTAAAATTAGTAATAAAAAATATCCTCAGGGGAAGATTTTTAAAAAATGGATATATTAGTGTAAGAGAAATAATTTTTTTCCCACACTTTTTAAGTTTTTCTGGCTGGCCTAATAATCGATCTAACATAAGACTGAGCAACAGAAGAAAATGACCAATTTTATTACATATGTACATTCAAGGGTTCCATAAGAATATGGAATCCAAGGTCTCACTGGGCAGTTGAGGCTTATATGTCATTCTGGACTAAGAAGAAGGAGAAATAAGTATAGTGTTTCAAAGGGAAAGTAGGTAATTCATATGTAGGTGAGAAAGATCAAACATCTGGTAAATTCCTGCCACCAACGTGAACAAAGACTGTAAAAAGATCCTTGAACATAAAGCCAAATCTCACCAAATAAAAAAGGAAAAGCAAATACAAGGAAGAAACAAATGAAAAGATGCAGGAATAAAGTCACCTTACATACAACTTTCATTAAAAACTTAAAATGAAAAAAACCCACAAAAATAAAACAATAAATAAAATAAAATAAAATAAAATAAATATTTGACATAAGAAGTCAAATTTTCTGCCCTGACATGTGTGGTTCAGTTGGTTGGGCGTTGTCCCAAAAGCTAAAGGTCACTGGTTGGGTTCCCAGTGAGGACACATGCCTGGGTGCGGGCTGAATCCCAGGTCTGGGTATGTGCAGGAGGCAGGTGATCGATGTTTCTTTCTTACATCAGTGTGTCTTTCCCTCTCTTTCTCCCTCCCGTCCCCTCTACCTAAAAATAAATAAATAAATAAATAAAATCTTTTTTTAAAAAGTCATTTTCTTACGAAAGAAAGACAATAGCAAAAGACATCAAACTAAAAAGCATACGCAGAGCAAAGGAAACCACTCACAAAATGAAAACACAACCTACTGAATCAGATAAAATGTTTGCAAATTCTATTTCTGATAAGAGGTTAATTTCCAAAATATTTAAAGAACTCATACAACTCAACAGCAAAAAAAAAAAAAACATCATCAGATTTTAAAAATGGCAGAATATCTGAACAGACATTTTTCAAAGAAGACATATAGATGGCCGGCAGGTAGATGAAAGGGTCGTAACATCACTAATCATCAGTGAAATGTAAATCAAAACCACAATGAAATGGAATCAGGCCCCCATGGGGGAAGGCCTGGCTCTGCAGTGCTGGCAGGGGGCAGCGCTCTGCAGCCTGACATGGACCCCTTTAAATCCTCCCTCACTAGACTCTCTTCTGGTCGAGTAAGCCCGACAGCAGTTGCTTGGGTTGGGGCACAGGCTGCACAGGTTCTGTCCTGCCCCATGTGGGGACAGAAGCTATAAGCACATTTTACCCTGTACAAAATGAATTAAATACCAAGGTCTAAATTAAAAAAAAAAACAAAACACCCTGTACCTGTTAGAATGACTATTATCAAAAATGACAAAAAATAACAAGTGTTGGTATGGATATATAGAAAAGGGAACCCTTTCGCACTGATGGTGGGAATATAAACTGGTTCAGCAACTACAGAAAACAGTATGGAGGTTCCTCAAAACATTAAAAGTGGAACTACCATATGACCCCTGCAATCCCACATGTAAGCATATATCCAAAGGACACAAAAAAACATTAACTCAAAAGTGTATCTGCATTCCTATGTTCACCGAAGCATTATTTACCAAGAATGGAAACAACCTAAATGTCTATAAATGGATCAACAGATAAAGATTATGTGGTAGATGTATACAATGGAATATCATTCCGTCATAAAAATAGAAGGAAAACTTCCCAATTGGAACAACATGGATGGACCTTAACAGTATTATGTGAAGTGAAATAAGCTGAACAAATAAAGACACATACATGTGGACAAATACCATATCTAAACAAAAAACAAACAAACCAACTCAAAAATACAGGGAACAGATTACAAGGTGTCGTCAGTTTGATTCCCAATCAGGGCACGCACCTGGGCTATGGGCCAGGTCCCCAGTAGGGGGCACACAAGAGGCAACCACACATTGATATTTCTTTCCCTATCTTTCTCCCACCCCCCCTTCTGTCTAAAAATAAGTAAATAAATCTTAAAAAAAACATAAATACAAATAGGTAGTTACAGAATAATTACAGAATAGCCATGAGATATAAAGTATAGTATAGGAAATGGAGTAGCCAAAGAACTTATATGCATGACCCATGGACATGAACAATGGTGGAAGAATGCCTGAGGGAATAGGGGGTGCTGGGTGGAGGGAGGCAAAGGGGGAAAAATCAGGACAACTGTAATGGCACAATCAATAAAATGTAATTTATAAAAAAGAGAAAAAATTCAGAAAGTCTCAATTATAGACCATACCTGGCCTTGCATTTCAGGCCTTACTGGGTATGTACTTGGGTAAGGAGTCCTAGGCCGAGGAGGAGCATTCCAGTAGTTAGAATTGTAGCTAGGATATGGTGGCTGCTCCTAAAAAAAAAGAAAAAGAAAAAATAAATTCACTTATTACTAACATTAAAAAAAAACCACTCACCCAAGGATATGTTTATTGATTTTAGAATGAGAGAAACATCGACGTGAGAAACGCAGCTGCCTCCCAAACGTGCCTTGGCTTGGGATTAGACGACACTCCAACCAACTGAGCCACCTGGCCAGGGCATACTAACATTCTTGCATGGCTCTGAAAATTTGATAGAGACAGGTATAAGTTTCAAAAAAAAGGGCAATGGAACCTCACTGTAACATCACTTGTTATTAAACTGGTGCAGATATATGATAAATGTGGTGCAGATATATGATAAATCACATGCTCTAGAACAGGGGTGTCAAACTCATTTTCACCAGGGGCCACATCAGCCTTGCAGTTGCCTTCAAAGGGCCAAATGTAATTTCAGGACCATATAAACGTAACTACACCTTGACAGTTAAGTGAGAGCGCACCACTGCTGCTGGGTAGAAACAAGGTACCAGGCTAAATAAAACAAGGTGGAGGGCCGGGTTTGGCCGGTAGGTCTTGTGTTTGCCACCTGTGCCCTAAACAAAGCAATACGGACTGTCTAGTAAAAGCCTGTTCTTATGCATTAGGCCAATGCCACCAGACCAAACAATATATAAAGGAATTTTACTATGTCAAGATGATTCGCAAAACCAGAGACATTGGATTCCTTTATCTCTTCCCAATCACTAACCCCATCATCACTAAATTTAATTCACACAACACAATTACAGTTCTTTGCTGTTAAGAAAAGTAGTATTTACCTATCTCAACAACTTTGGAGCTTGAAAATATTACTACTAAACTTTACTTCAAATTTTCTAACTTTTACTTCAAATTATATAAAACTTCAATGTACTCAGCTTCTTTGCCTGGTTGCTCTAGACTTTTCACGTTCCTCACCTCTGCTGTGGTTCAGCTTTCTCCTGGCAGCCTACAACTAACTCCCTATCAGGAATTGATATAGAATAATTTGGTAATTTTCTCCAAGGAGAAAACATAGCTATGACATTAACTTCTACAGCTTTTTACTCCAACTCAAAAAGTTAATGCAATTATTTGCAACAAGGCAATAAACTATGATAAGAGACTAGATCAACTCAAAACTTTTCAGAGTCTAGTTTAATATATACATTCGTTATCCTATAAGCTGAATTACTGTGCTTTGAACTTTGTAATTTAAGCTTAAACTGGATCTTTGAATTTTTCCCCAAAACTTTGGTTTCACAAAGAAATCAACTGGCAGTTGTAATCACTGAGTTTTGCCATCTTAGCTTAACCTCACTAGTTATTGGTTTTATAAAACTGTTTCTAAATCATGTAATTATTCCATGTGACAGTATACAAACTGGACAAATTACACCTCCTTTACATAATGTATCCACAGAAAGTAAGAACCAGCAAGATTTTTTAAAAATGTTATGGGCAAACTTCCAAACCTAACCACCAAATCTCTCAAGCAGGCAAATCCCCGATTCATTGCACTCCCCTCCTCCTCCTAGTTAAGGGGTAAGCATTTGACTAATAAACTGATTTCTCTTCACCAAGAATTTGAAGCTTGAGCAAAGAGACGAAAAGACAAGAGATGAAACTTACTCAAGCCAGCGGTGGTAAACTAACACCTTATTCCCCAGGGCTACCCTGGCTTCTGTTCTTTCCCACTGTTTCTCCGAGGTACCCCTCATTTTACTACCTCTCCACCCTTCCATCCCTCACCCTACCATGTCCTCACTTCCTTCCTTACTCAGTCTCCCACAACTTAATCCCTTGCCAGTCTTTCCCTCAGGTATACTCACCCTACAAACACCTACCCGGTTTAAACTCAATCATCCACTGACCTCATAGCTGCACTTCATCTAAATATCTGGGGGAGAAAATCCCAACAAGCTGTCTGGTTTCACTGTAAATCCATGATCACAAACCTCAGGTAGACACTCAGCACTCGCTACAGCTACTTACTACGTTCACTACACTCTCCAAAACAGCTATTCTCTTCTCCCACCCTTCCTCTCTCAATTGACAACCTTTAAGTGGGGGGGCACTCGAAGCAGCAATCAGACAGAAACTCTTACCAATGAATGAAGTGTCTTTGGCCCTACTAAAGGCCAATTCTTCCACACAGCTCTGGATCACCTCTTACTTCCTATTCCTAACCCTTTACTCTTGCAGTTATCTCTACTCTTTCATGAATCATCTATTTCTCCTACTAGCACAGATCATCTCCATTAGGACACAAAACTGCCCTCGAGACTGTCCTAAACAAACACTGTAACATATTTTTAAACTACCATAACTAACAGTGTGGTGAATGATTGGGTGTATAAATAAACAAGATCAACAATAACTTGATAATTGCTGAAGATGAGTGATAGGTACCTGGAATTTTTGTCATATTAGTCTCTTTATGTCTGTTTGAAAGTATCTATAATAAAAAGTTAAAAAGCAAAACTGTAGGGCAAGGGATTGAAAGTAGACTTCCCTTAAATATACCCTGTTTTATACATTTCACTTTATAACAATTGTAAATATTTTACATAATTTTAAAAGAATGAAATGAATTTAAAATCCCTAAAAGAAAGCAAAATGAAACAAAACTATTTCAAGTGAATGTAAAACACCATAATTTGATTGACATCCCTAACAGGGATATACATACTTAATGATTATGTCATGTGGTTGGAAATCAGTATTTTCATAGTGGAAGATAAGAGATACAAGAATGAAATTTTACACTTTTAATCCTTAATTAGAACTGGAAATATCAGTAGGATTTCAAACTCTATTTTTTAAAAAGGACTAACAAGTTGATAAACACACACACACACAAATAATCCAATTTCCAAATAACCCAAGTAACTTAAAATGGTTTTCTGAATGGATATACTTAGTGGTATATATCCTAAAGGCAAAAAGCACGCAAAGAAATATTAAGCTTTACCGAGAACATTATTAGTAATAATATTAGCATTTTAATTTTTAAACTGTTTTGTGTGTACTGTAGAACAGAAGGAATAAATGAGTAGAGCAGTTATTGGAAACTAGTATTTTCACACGGAAAAGATAACATGGAGAAAGACGATCCATATCTTTCTCCATATGTAGTACCATGTACAGAGGATTTGAAGTGTAAGTACAAGTATAAACTAGCGTGCTTTAAAAATGTAATTTAAACTTCTATGGAAAAGGTGGGTAAAAGTGACCGTGTGCCAGTTCCCAACAAAGGATTTAAGAGTCAACACATCCCTGACTGGTGAGGCTCAGTGGGTTGGGCACTGTTCTGCAAGGCGAAAGGTCGCAGGTTTAATCCCTGGTCAGGGCACACGCATAGGCTGCAGATTCGGTCTCAGGGTGTGTTTGAGACACAACCTGTCAATGTTTCTCTTTCACATTGATGTTTCTCTCCTCTCTTTCTCCCTCCCTTTCCCTCTCTAAAAAAATAAATAAAAAAATATTTTTAAAAAGAACATAGTGTGCCCTTTAGCTATATACCCTCATACCTCCCCATTGCCCCAGCCCTACACCACTACTTACTTTCTCTCTAGATTTACCTATTCTATATATTTCATATAAACAGAATCATAGAACATGTGATATCTTGTGACTGGCTTCTTTCACTTAACAATGTTTTGGAGGTTTGACTATGCTGTACCATGTTATCAGTACTCCATTCTTTCTGTGGCCAAATAATATTCCACCGCATACAAAGGCCACATTTTGCTTATCCTTTCATCGGTTGTTGGACATTTGGACTGTTGCCACTTTTTGGATACTACTACTATAAACATTCATTAATAATTTTTTATGTGGACATATGCTTTCAGTTCTCTTAGATATATACCTAGACGTGGAATTGCAGAGTCATATGGTAACTCTGTTTAACAACTTGAGGAACTATGAAACTTTTTCCAAGGCAGCCTCACCACTTAACATTCCCACCAGCAACATATAAGGGTTCTAATTTCTCCACATCCTTACCAATACTTGTTTTTCTGTGCTTTTGTTTTTATAACCATCCTATTGAGTGTGAACTGGTATCTCCTTATGGTTTATAGGGTTACGGATCTGTGATTTGCACAGAGTTGGGTTTTCTTTTTTCTGCACCCCAGGCTTAATTCACTTTATTTTTCTTATAAAAATTATGTGGTAGCCACAGCTGTAGCCTGGATCCTCCACACAGAAGCTCTGATGTGGGTCTTTACAAGACGGTCGGTGAATTCCTGGTAGGGAGACTTGGTGAACAGTCTCTTTCCTGAGATAGGGGTGAGACAGCTATAGGTCTTGGGATGGCATCAAAAGTGGCCTTGGCCAAGTTTGCCAAGGTGGCAGCGCAGCCCCTGGCCGAGGTGCAGCAGTTGTCAATACCAGCCATCAGCAACAGTTTCTTGGGCCACAAAGGCTGCAACAATGCCAGTGCCACTGGGGGTGGGGATGAGACACACCAGCACAGAGCCACAGCACCCAGTCACCTTGCAAGGGACATTGTGGTGCTTGCCTATCTTGTTACCCAGGAGCCTCACCACACAGGGACAACTGAGAGCTTGGCCAGCATGATGGCCCCATGCATGGCAGTGGCTATTTCCTATGAGCACTTAGCTCCCAGAACAGCATGTCCATTGTAGTACCCAATGGGGACAAATGCCTCAAACCGGATCCTGTGGCCAGCACATGTCTGCTTTTGCACAGGTGTAATCTTCAAAACTTTGTCCTTGTGGGATGCTCCCAAGAAAAAGTCAACGATCTCAGATTCCTTTTTTTTAATATTATTTTTTTATTTAATTCTTGTTCAAGTACAGTTTTCTGTCTTATATTCTCAGCCCTGCCCGCCCCCCGCCCAGTGCTCCCCACTCCCTCCCATTTCCGCCCCCCACCCTTAGTTACTGTCCATGTGTCCTTTATACTTGTTCATGTGAGTCCCGATCTCAGATTCCTTGATGGGCAGGGAGAAGTGAGAGATCTTCTCCAGGGACTTGATCTTCATGTCCTTGACCAGGCGTCCCAGCTTGGTGATAGGCACCCATACCTCACGGTTAAACTGACAAAGAGACTTACTAACGTGCCTCCCCAAAATAGCCCCTGCCCAAAGAAACCTAACAGGAGAGGAATCTGAGTAGTGCTGCTCCTGCCCACATTCCATCTATAAATTTGTTTCTATTTTTCACTAGAATTAGGCAAAAATTATTAGAAAAGTACATTATAAATTATTTTATAGCTACACATTCCAAAATCACTTCAAAGCACTTTATGCTCCTGTATTATCATCACAACTTTTCTACTTTCGGTCTCATTCAGATGTCTTCCATGCTCCTCTACCATGTTCCCCTACCTCTCAGAACCGGACTCAAAACATTGACCAGCTCACCCTCTCCCACTTCCTTCACTACCAGGTGACCTAGCCGCCTGCTTCACCAAGAAAGGTGCCAAGAGCTATAAATCCCTTAACATCCTTCCAACTCCACATCTGCTCCATCTCCTCTACCTCAGGAAGAGGTGTCTCCACTCTTCCTTACTTCATTTTTCCCTTTTATAAAAATTAATTTATAATTTAATCCTCACCCAAAGATATATTTATTGATTTGAGGGAGAAAGAAAGAGAAACATCAATGTGTTGCCACCCGCGCCGCCCCGTGCCCCTGGTCGGGGCAACATCACCGTTTGGTGTATGGGATGATGTTCCAACCAACTGAGCCACCCAGCCGGGGCTCTTCCTCACTTCTTAGTATCCCTCTCCCCAAACCATATTCCATCCTTTTGTGTGCAACTTTTTCCCCAATCTACTAGATTACTTTCCTCTGCTTCCAAACACACTCAACCCCTTAATCCTAAAAATTCTTCCTTCAATCCTGCTTCCCATTTACTAACAAGCGTCTGGAAATACAGTCTACCTTTTGATCCAAACCTCCATGTATTATTACTTTAATACTATATTTTAAACTCCCACCGTGAAAATCAGCAATATCTTTTTTATTGCCAAATCCAACCATTTCTTTTCAATTCTTGCAACACTTACTGGCAAAATAGGTGTGTCCTTGCTTGGTCTGCACTGCATGACTCCCCTAACATTCCTGACACCTTTCTGAGTGCTATCTCTCACTGCCTGCTTTTGGATCCTCTTTTGCTGTCACCTATTCTAGACTCTCAGAGACTGTCCCTGGCAACGTTACCCAGTTTGGTAATTCAGTTATGTCTATATTTGATGACCCTCTCAAATCACTCTCTCCAGCCCTCATCTCCCTCTTAAGTTTCACATCTAGTGTTTTGTTCCTGCAGACGACAAAAACTGGATGCCACAAGAACTCTAAAATTTGACATCAAAAAACCAAAACAAGAACAGAAAATCACAAACTTCTCTAATCAATTCCATACATTGCACCCAGAGCTTGGCAGATGTCTGACCACCATGACGAACTGTCTTCCAGCAGAAGTGAAATAAAGGCAAAACATAAACCCTTGCCAAGTCTTTCTATTTCATATTTTTTTAAGCTCCTCTATTATCCAATCACTAGCTCTTTTGGTACAAAGCTAAACCATATCTTTCCATAAAAACCTGTTCCTCTTCACTTTTATTCCTATGAAAGCTTTATTCCTATGAAATACTAAAACCTCAGAATCACCTTCTGTTTCCCCTGTATCCCTAGCTTCCAAATGATATATACCTTTGATAATATTTTTTAAAGCTATGCAATTTATTTTGAAATGCATCCAAAGAGTAAGATAGATGTGATAAAGCAAATATAATAAATGATAATTATACAGAATCTAGGTGGTAGATATATTCACTGTATAATTCTTTCAACTTTTCTGTATGTTTGAAAATTGTTACAATAAAACATTGGAAGGAAACCTGATCACATTCAGACATTGTTCAAACATATGCCCTTTGACCCCTCTCTTATGAACTACTTTAGGAGCCTAACTGAGCTCTCTGCTCCCTCATTCCTTGGCATTTTAATCCTCCTCCAAGATAGCTCCCCAATCATCCCTGCCTCCTGATATTCACATCCTTGTGAACTTGCCTCCCACCTTATACCTTGGCTGGTCTCTATGAGATACAACATTTCCAATCAGCTCTTAGTTAATGCAGATGCTGCTAGTTCAGGGAGCAAACTACAGGGCTGCAAGTATGTTAGCTAACAAGGCAAGAAAAAAAAAAGAAAACTCCGAGAGGTAGATTTCTATTTTTCTCCTGCTGTATTTAAACACGTTAAGCCCTGGCTGGTGTAGCTCAGTGGATTGAGCGCGGGCCTGCGAACCAGCCAGTCACGGTTCGATTCCCAGTCAGGGCACATGCCTGGGTTGCAGGAGGTTCCCAGCAGGGGATGCATGAGAAGCAACCATACATTGATGTTTCTCTTCCTTTCTCCTTCCCTTCCTCTCTAAAGATAAATAAAATATTTTTTAAAAAAATAAAATAAACACGTTAAGATAAGAGTCAAGTCTTTGTAGTAGATTGGTGCAGCACCGACTCACTATATTCCATTCTACAGAACAGTGCTTCTTAAACTCTAACGTGCATACAAATCACCCAGTACCCTATCAAACTGCAGCAGTAAGTCTAGAGCAGGAGATTCTGCATTTCCAGCAATCTCTAAGCAACACTGAAGCCCCTGGAAGGACACTTTTTGAGTAGTAAGGTATTAAAAAAGGCTCCTATACTTTTTTGTTTGTTTATTTAACAAATTTAATTATAGATAAATGTAAGTCTTATACATCAAATCTACAATAAAGTTAAAAGATGAAAAACAAACTTAGAAAAAAACATTTGCAATATCCATGACAACATATACTCCTATCTTTTGCATTCATTTTCTATTGCTGCAAAAATTATAATCCTATACTTTTCAAGTTTCAGAAAATATCAACCAGATACATAAACTCTTGAAATGGTTCCCAAATGCCCATTACACATTCCAGCTTCACCTCCAACTACACCATCACCCACTCTATGTGCATGCCTATGTCCCAACCATACCTTACAACTGCGTACACAGTCCTAAAATCTTAACTTCTCTAACCTTACTCTGAAAAACACTTTTTAAAAATGTATTCAACTGACAAATATATATTATGAATCTAACACACTTTTGGTAATACAGCAAGCCCAAACAAAAGTCATTAGTTTAATGGTTCTCTCCCCTCTTTTTTGTTTAAATAAATTTTATTTATTTTTAGAAAGAAGGGAAGGGAAGGAGAGAGAGAGGGAGAGAAATATCAACGTGTGGTTGCCTCTCATGTGTCCTCTACTGGGGACCTGGCCTGCAACCCAGGCATGTGCCCTGAGTGGGAATCGAACCAGGGACCCTTTGCTTTATAGGCTTGTGCACAGTCCATTGAGCTACACCAGCCAGGACAGTTCTCTCCCCTCTTCCTTCAATTGATCTTCAGTTTGATTTGCCTCTTCATAGGCCAAGCATTTCATCATTCTACCATTGGATTAAAGTTTCACAGGCTACTTAGTCCAGATTTAGACAGAGAAAATATAGACCCTTCTTCACAATTAAACTCTCACTACTACATGTTTTTTCTCACACAATTTTTTAAAGCTATAATGAAGACACCATAAAACCCACCGTTTGGAAGTGCACATACAATTCAATTGTTTTCAGTAGATTCAAAATTGTGCAATCATCATCACCATCTAATTCCAGAATATTTTCATTACCCCCAAAACAAGCCACGTAAACTTTATTTGTCACCCCAATGTCCCCAGTCCCCCCAGCCCGTGGCAACCTCTAATCTTTCTGTCTCTACAGATTTGCCTATATTGGACATTTCACATAAATGAAACCATATAATATGTGGTCTTTCTGACCGGTTTTGTTCATGTAGCATGGTTTTCAAGGTTTATCCACATTGCAGAATGTACTGAATTGGCCAAAAAGTCCATTTAAATAAAAGACACATTTTTCAGTTTCACCCATAACTTTATTGATTTGGTTATTTGGAGTATGTCGGCCACCTCCCACATGTTATAATGTTGATTGTTCTCAATTAATCTTGATTTGATTGCTATGAACTTCAACTGGTCTAGCTGACTGTGCAACACCGTTGTCCAGTGAGAAATCTCCAGCACAAAACTTCGTAAACCACTTTTGACACATTCTGTCAGTTGCAGCACCTTTTCCACACACTGCACAAATCTTTTTGTGTTCCAGTTGCATTTTTACCTTCCTTGAAATAATAAAGCATAATATGCCAAAAATGTTGCTATTTTCTTTCATCTTTAATATTAAAATGGCTACACAAAACATCACCAATTTTGATACTTTTTTAAAAAATGCAGGATAATATGACATCTGTCACAATACAATCTAACAAAATTGTTTCACATGAAGTTAAAGACAACTAAGCACTACTAGAGCCATCTTATGGAAAAAATCAAACCTTCTGGCCAATGTATTTTGATACAACAATATGTATCAGTTCTTTCCTTTCTATGGCTAAATAATTCCATTGTATGATTATACCACATATCTATTCGTCTACTGATGGACATCTGGAATATTTCCACTTTTTTGGCTATCTGAACAATGCTGCTATTAATATGTGTGTACAAGTTTTTATGTGGTCATATGTTCTCAGTGTTCTTGGGTATATATCAAGGAGCAGACTTGCTGAGTAATACACTAACTCTACAATTAATGTTTTGAGTAACTGCCAAACTATTGTCCAAAGTGCTGAACCATTTTGCATCCCCACCAGTAATGTATGGGAATTTCGCTATTAAATTTTCAAACAATGAGGATGTTATAATTCCTGAAGGAAAGGAGAGATGTGCCCCACACCCTATTATAATAACTACATGAAGACTACTGCATTAAAAGAAGTATTGTAAGTGATCGCACTGTAAGGTATAAAAATATTGAATTACTATATTATACACCTGAAATGAATGCAACTAATATAAATCTGTATAGTAACTAAACTTAAATAAAATAAGATAAATTTAAAAAGAAAAAGAAGTATGTAGATGTCTGGCAGGAATATAAGAAATACAATGTTACAAGTCCGAGTATACTGAGCAAATGAGTTAAGCTTTCAGAGCCAATGGTCCTTTAATCATAAAATAGGGACGCTGTCTATGACATTTGTTGCAGTCGCCGTGAAAATCAAAACAACCAATACAAAAGTGCTTTCCAACACTGATAATTCGTGATTCGACCCTAAATAAGGCATGAGGGGCAAAGGGCTAAAAGCCCAGATCCCTCCCCACTTCCTTCACGTTCCTCCCCCGCGCGGGAAGGGTTACTGAGTGAAGGCGGGGGCTGCTGCCACCTCCCTTCTCCAGGAGGCCGGTCTGACAAGCCACGCAGGATAAATTGTAAGAGCTTAAAAAGCACAGCCGGGTCACTTCAGCCCAACATCGTTCCCAGACGAGGGATGCTGCACCCTCTCTTTAGCTTAGCAAGTCAGCGCAGCATCTTTTTTTCCCCTTTTTTAATGGTAACAGACGTTTATTATTGTCGAAGCAGAAAACGAGGGGCCAAGAAACACAAGTATATATGCCCCCACCCACGATCCTAGTCTTTTATATCTACAATCTCCTCCAAAGGTAAACAAATATGAAATCAGATCCATTGCAAGCTCTGCAGGTATAGCGATCTCAATGGCCCTCACCCCCAAAGAATCCTCTACCAGATCCCCCCCGGGACAGATGGCGCAAAGTTTACCTGGTGGCTTCCTGGAGCTCGACCCGGCTCCGTCCAGGTTCCTCCAGAAGGGTAGTAGCTATCACCTCCTCCACCTTCTCCGGGCCAGGTGGTCTCAGCCGGGCCGCCCCCGCGCATCCGCCAGGAAATGGGAGGCGGGGGAGGTTCAGGGCGAGGAGGGTATAAGGGTGGAGGTGGGTGCACGGGCACATCTCCACCCCCAGGGCCGTAGTAGCGGCCATAAGACGGACCGTCACTGGGGCCGTAGCCTGAACGCCTTAAGGCCGACATCCGCTCCGCTGCTCCGAGGCGCTTCCCGCCCCCCGCCACGGCCAGCTCAATGCGCAGGCGCCAGCCAGCGAGAGGGAATGGACAACAGTGAAGGGGGTCGTCCGACAACAGCCAATCCCAGGCTGAGTCCCGCCCCCTCGGCTGCCGAGTTCTGAGAGTTGAGAGGCTGATGTACGCGACTCTGGGGTCGAGGGATCAGTAAAACGAGGGGCGGCGCCGTGTTCCTTAGGAGGGAGAATACATTTTCCCACCGCCTATGCAATCTAGATTCCTCTTCCCCTCTCCAGGGACGGAGAAAGTGTGTCCCAGGACCGTACGACGGCCCCGCCTCTTCGTGAGGACGGGCACGTGATTCAGGAAGTGGGTGGGGATAATATGGAGGAGTTTCCGGCGTGCCCGGGCGGCTGAAAGCCGGGGCCGAAGTGCTGGTCCTGGTCCTCGTCCCAGTCCCTGTCCCGCCTCGGCGGTGACTACAGTAAGGGGAAAGAGGTATTGGACACGCTGGCCTTTCGCCACTACACACTGCAGCCTTATCTCAGCTGAAAATGAATTACATGCCCGGCACCGCCAGCCTCATCGAGGACATCGACAGTGAGTTGCTCATCTCCTTCGGGTGAGGTCTGGGGAGAGACCCTCCTCCCGGACGGCTTTCTATTTCGAGGGAGCTCATAAAACAAGGTGTTTTTAGCCCTTTCCTGGATGTTTGGTGTTGGCATCCTTCACGGGAGGGAGGAGCCACGAGGACACAC
This sequence comes from Sturnira hondurensis, assembly GCF_014824575.4. Lineage (NCBI taxonomy): Eukaryota > Metazoa > Chordata > Mammalia > Chiroptera > Phyllostomidae > Sturnira > Sturnira hondurensis. Next base: position 19,541,691 of record NW_028081271.1, on the reverse strand, counting down.
CGTTTGCCACCTCCTAGCCCTGCTACCGCTATTACTTCTGTCCTGCAGTGTCCACCAGTTCACTGGCTGGTCAGCCACAAGCTAGAATTCAGTCCTTGCGAGGGACGCGGCTGCTGAGGCCCAGACGCGGAATTTGCCCCTCGCCCGGTCTGCTACTGTCTTCCTCTGCGATATTTCGAAGTTCCAGGTTGTTACAGGTGGATGGATGAGAATATTTAGAGAAAGGATTCATCAAGAAGTGAAAACGTTGAGACAGCATTTGGACTTAATTGGCCGTAGACATCGTCTTTATGCTCTGTAGCCATTTGCAATAGTATTTACCGCGAGGGTCTTAAGCACTTTCAGGTCATGGTAGTAGAGACCATTGCCAGACAAGGTACTGACTTTTCTGGGAAGGCTGATTCAATTCAGACTTCCTTTTTCCTTGTGTTAGCAGTTTTCTTTTGCTCTTACTAAGAAGACCTTCCTTATTCCTAGTCATTGTCCTGAAGAGTATCTCAGCCCCATACAAAAGAGGAGCCAGTTACAATTGCCCCATTTTTCCTTTTGCTAAACTCTTATTTGTGAATCATTCCTTAAATAACACTGTTTTTGTAATCATTTAATCTTTTAATCGTGTGATGTCTCATTAACTTGCAATTGGTGCAAAATGGTTTATACACAGTTCCCAACAAGTTACCAGTCTCTACTGTTACTGTGTATACAAATTAAAGAGTGAGTGTATAATTAAGCTCTCTTTGTATCTTCTGAATCCGTTTTTAAATCCAAATTAAGGATTTGGCAATTGAAGGGAAATGTGTAAATTGGATCTTGTAAATAACTACTGTACAAACCCATCTGTAATGCAGTGAAAACAAGTTTCAGTTGTCTGAGGTTGCCCTCTGCTCTCACCTGTCTTGTCATGTAGCTGAGTTATTAGAGGTCCTAACACATTCTGTCATTTAAAGTAATTTTAAGATAATTTTTGTTCTCCAGCCTTCTAACCTTTTTTTTTTTTTTGTAGATTCCAAGCCTCCTCCTTTACCAAAAAGTTCGAAAACACATCACCTCTCTGTGGCCTTGCCCAAAATTGCTTTCTCTAAGTCTGACCTCTTTGGCATTCCACTCCTATTTCCAACATCTTTTGACATTTCTACATAAGTATCCCTATAGTACTTAAGAATTGCAGACAGCTAATAACTGTCCATTCTCAGCTTCTTTTACTTCCGAATTTTGGTAAATGGTCCTCCCTGACACCATAACTCAAAGTTCCTACATGTTCTCTAACTCATTTCTTCACTCCACTTTCTCACACCTACCCACATGTACAAACTCAATTAGTTGTCAAATCCTGTTACTTACAACTGCACGGTCTTAGTCTTCTCTTCATCCTGCTTCTCGTCTCTACCTTGGTTCAGGTCCCCTTATGCTTCAGACCCTGGGAGTAGCCTCAACCACTTGCCTTTTTTTTACAAGTTTAGTCTTCAATGTTTTCTTGTTCCCTGTGAAGTCAAATCCAAACTCAAGGTTCTTTTCTGAGTTCATTTCTGTCATTTCCCTTCACATCCTCAACTTTCCACCACACACAGCCCTTTTTTTCCTCCTACCTAATTACAGATTTCCCTCCCACTCCCTGTCACTCTTCCTGGGGCCAAAAATTATCTGCCTTTCAAGGACCAACTCAGATACATCCTCTAGCTAGAGTTTCTCTCAGTCTCATATAAGTAAAATGTCCTTTCTTATGGTAGCTTAATTACAGCCCCATTACAAAGTCCTTCAGGAAAGAATCATTGTCTTGTTCCTCTATTCTGCATCTAGAAAGTATTTTACATGTGGCATTAAAGAAAAGAATGAATGAACTTGATTAGCTATTCTAGTGACTGGCTTATTGTCGTTCTTCAGAATCAGCTCAGTCACCTCTTCAGAGAGATTTTCCCAGGCCACGAGCTCTTCTGTAGCTACTTTCCCCTTCGTTTATCATGCTGTCTTGCTTATTATTACATGATACTAATCACAGTAGGTTGTTTTGTTTGCCGTCTTCCACATATTGAATTTTTGCCCTCGCTTATTATCAACATCTTATTTTCACATGTCTGGGGCGTTGTTTTTATTTAAAAACTTCCCTGAATCCAAAGTGGAAACAGAAGCTCTTCTTCTAAGGTCGGGGGGAGACAATCCTAGAATTAAATTTCTCAATTTGCAGATACAGAAACTGGCATGACAGTGGTGGGGACATAGGAATTTAGCATCGAACATTAGGGTCTAGAGCCGGTCGGGCTTCCTGGCTACTCATGCAGTCTGCCACACTACTGTGACTCTTTGCACCACTAACCTTATAATCCAGTGATGTTCAACCTCCTTGATTTCATGGCAGACATAAACTAATCGCTCAAATTCTGTGATGTACCAAAAAATCTGTTTTTTGCTGATCTAACCAAAAACATAGTTATAATTTTGATTCATTCACACTGGACAGCTGTTGTGTGTTGGCTCTTACTGTTTTGTTTTTTGTTGTTTTGTTCTATTTTTTTGACAATCTAATGGAAAATGGTGAGTGCCTCTGACTAAATAGTCAGGTGTTGCGTGTTTTGAAAATTCTTGCAGCGCACTGGTTGAAATTGCTGCTCTGATCTAAAAACCCCAGACTACCTTAGTCTGCCCTCTAATTTCCCAATGTACCCCCTTAAATACCTTGGAACAGTAAGTGGTAGAGCTTGAACTGTTAACTTTGTTGTCACCCCATAAACTCACTGAAGCTAACAGCTTTCATTTTTTAAAGATTTTTTTTTCTGTCCCCAGAAAAGCACTTGGTTCTGCTTCGAGATGGAAGGACACTTATAGGCTTTTTGAGAAGCATTGATCAATTTGGTATGTATTAGTTACAGACTTCTATTGTACTCTGGATAGTAAGAGCTGTCCATTGTATTTTTGCTATTTCATGTTGTAATGAATTTACCTAACTTTTTCATGTGTCTGGCAGAAAGGAATACACTTTTGAGTCATTGCATCATTGTGTCCTAAATTATGATTAGATGGTTCAAAAGATTATATTTTCAAGCTTGTATTTCTAAAACTGGTTTTCACTAGAGCATATGATTACAGTGTTTTCGACCTTTTTTAATTTTCCCCATTAGAGGGAGCCAAAAGACAGAAATAAACTCAGTCCACTGAAAAAGTTGCTCATTTGTAGATTGGCTTGGGGGCACCTACTCTTCAAAGCAGTTCCTGCACTGAAGGTAATCGTCCCACCCAATGAAAATTGGGTAGAAGGCATTTTCTGAAGCTTGTGAGGGACCCCAACATTAAGCTCAAGATTTTACACTTAGGGATACATCACACTCAGGAGTCTCAGTCTTTGTTTTGCATCCTACATTTTTCTAAAGAGATCTGTGTTGGTTTCTGTTTCAAGAAACTTCTTAGTTCATATCAGCATTTGTTTGACATCTGCTAGGTCAGTGGATTTGGGCATGAGGAAAAAAATAAGATAAATGGTACCAATTGAAAGAAGAAAATTATTCTTAACAGGTCAGGATTCTGAATCGTAAGTCAAATTCATCAAACTACTTTGAGAGAACAGTAATACTGACTTTACTCTCACATTACCAAGTATTATCAGATTATCTGACAAAGTGAAAAAACAGGTTTTTGCTGTATCATATAATTCATGGACACTTGCATTGGGTTAAATGAATGCTAAATACTGAAAGTTAAATCTTTGGTTAATCACCACACACACATACCCATACAACAGAGAAAATCTGTGTGCTTTAAAAAAAAAGATTTTTCATCTCTGTGGTTTTTTTAAGTCTTTCAAGTGCTCCACTCATTTACATTTTCTTAAAGTCATATTGATATTAGCAATTAACTGATAAACTAATTTAATTTTCTTTTTTCCCCACCTTCACTTCTGTATTACTGCAACATCATCCAAAATACTCACTCAGTTTCCAATTGGTTAAAAGTCTCAAATGGTGTGTTGTAATGAAATAGGAGACTGAAATTTTGGTTTTTCTTTGAATTAGAAAATTTTGAAATCATGTTTAGCTAAATCTTTTTGACTCAAACTAACTGAGTTATGGACCTTTACCCAAAATCTGAACTAAATATCTTTGTTTCTTCTCTATACACTTACAGCTAATTTAGTGCTGCATCAGACTGTGGAACGTATTCATGTGGGCAAAAAATACGGTGATATTCCTCGAGGGATTTTTGTGGTCAGAGGAGAAAATGTGGTCCTACTAGGAGAAATAGTAAGTGAAAACTGTTAAGTTGCTATGGGTCTTGATAATCATGCTTAGTTAGGTTTCTTTTTGTCTTTTCAAGAGGGAAAAAATTTGTTTTCCATAGTTCACCCAGCGTCTCACAGGAAACCACTAAATAACTTAGGAAAGCCACAATTGTAAAAGTAAGGTTACAGAGAATAATCAACTTTGTTTCAGTGCCTCTTGGCATTTTGAAGATTTGATCCCATTAGAGCAAAATATCATTGATTTTACCTGATACCTTTAAAAATACCATCCCGTCCAGGCAGGTGTGGCCCAGTTGGTTGGAGCATTGTCCCTGAAAGGCTGTGGGTTTGATTCCCAGTCAGGGCACACACCTAGGTTGCGGGTTCTGTCCCCAGTTCAAGCACATAAGAGGGTGGTGGGTAACCAGTTGAGGCTTCTCTCTTGCACTGATGTTTCTCTCTAAGAAAGTAATGAAAAAAATGTCCCTTGGGTAGAGATTTTTAAAAATGAATACCATCCTATAGATGTGTTCATTAATATATTATTTCTGCTATTTCTAATAGGAAATTGAAAAATCTGAAAATAATTCAATAAAGTAAGATTTATGTGTATTGTATATATTTGCAGTCATTTAAACAGTTGGTCCCAAGTAGTTTTTCATGACATAAAGTTAATTAGTGTGTTTGGAGGGGAAGAAGCATTGCGTATACAATGTGATGTCCGTGTTTTTAATGGATACAGGAAGGAATGGGTGTGGGAGAAGCCTTTCTGTGAACCCTGCTGACAAAGGAGCTCAGCTTCTTTTGAATCCTTAGCTCACAACCAATGAAGAAGAAAACTAGATGGCAGGTGAAGAGTTAAATCTTCTCTAAAGTGTTGTTACTGTAGGGATATATGTGTGTGCGTATACATATGCATATATACATACAAAACTATTAGAAAATTATCTTATATTCAGGGTGGGGCAAAAGTAGGCTTACAGTTTGTATGGGAAATAACACTATAATTAATAATTAATAAATAAAATACAATCATAAACTGTTTTGCATACTCACAACTGTAAAACAACTTTTGCCCAACCTTCTACATAAAACTATTAGAAGTACTCAATATTTATTTTTAAAATTTTTATTTGTTGATTGATATTTAGAGGGAAAGAAAGGGAGAGAGAGAAATATCAATTTGTTGTTCCACTTATCCATGCATTCATTGGTTGATTCCTGTATGTGCCCTGACCATGGGTTGAACCTGCAACCCTAATGTGTTGGGGCAACACTCTAACCAGCTGAGCTACCACCAGGCAGGGCTAAAGGTATTCAACCTCACTGTAAGAGATAAACCTCATTGCCCTGGCTGGGTGGCTCAGTTGGTTAGAGCATCATCCCATAGACTAAAATGTTGTGGGTTCCATCCCTAGTCACGGTGTGTACAGAAGAAGGCAACTGATCCATGTTTCTCTCTCTCTCAAAAAATCAATAAAGATATCCTCAGGTGAAGATTTAAAAATTTTTTTAAGATAAACCTCTTTTCATGTTTTCCATGAAACGTTACTTCAAAAGTATTTGATACCTTTGATTTGATCCTGCTGCTTCTGATTATTGGGTTTGCCAGGAAAATCATAATTTAAAACTTCAACATTTGCTTGATTTTATATTTTCCTGTTGTTTTTAAAGTTTTCACTAAAGTTTCCCAATACCTACCAAATCTTAAATCAGGTTTACAGAAGTCTTTTGAGTGGACTGATTTGATCCATAGCTGTTTTTAACAATAAGCCATTTGAGAAAATAAGGATATAATTCTACCAGGATTAGGTTGGTTCAGAGACCTTATTTTGAAATAGTTAGCTGGAAATGACTAATCAATACTGCCCAAATGCTGCTATAAAATATATGAAATGCCTTTTTTAAAAAATAACTTTTTGTGGCTGATATTTTTTGTTCAGTGTATCGTTTCTTGCATGTTTGTGCAGCAGGAACGGTCACCTCCTCGTACCATGAAAAGGTTGAAGTAAAGCACTGCACTACCCAGGGACATGAGGGAGGAGCGGGAGATGACTGAAGCAGTCTGCCAGTGTGTCAGGAGGGGCTGGTGCCCCTCCGGACAGTAGGGTCCTGGGTGATTGTTTTTTCCTTTTTCACACTTTTCTGAGTTTAATTTTTAGAGAGGAAACATTACTTCGCTGCCAGGGGTAAAGATTTAAGCTGAACTATTTACATGTACAGTGCTTCGGTTTTATGGTATTGAACATCACAGACATGCTTCCTATGCCAGTGGACATGGGCGCAAGTTGCCCCTGTGTTAGGTGCATGTGTATGTGAGGAGAGGAAGCAGACTTGGGTTTCCTCTCAGAGATTCATTGTTTTCTGGTAGCCCTTTTATAGAGGAAAGTACCCTCTTTTTACGTATTATGGTTTGGATGCTGCAGAATTTTTACAGTGGTACCATTAAAAAAAAAACAACGCTTACATAATTATAGGAATCAATAGTCAATTTGAAGAAATTGACTGCCAACTCTAGGAAAATACATACCTGGAAACCACCTAGATTCAAAAACATTTCATTGCTTAAGAAGTCCCTGGAATCTGCCTCAAGGATGCTGATGTACAAAGTCTTAAGTAACAAGACAGATTGCTAGGAAACAGCATCACCGTAACCACACAAATAGCTCAGTGAGTAACATATTGAAAAGTGCAAGAGGCAGTATGCTAAGAACGTGATCTTCTCTCCAACTTCTACTCATGGATTGTGAGGGTAGGTTACACTGGATAACATATATTTTCCTGGGTGCAGTTGATATTTAACCCAGTGCAGGGTTTGCCTGTGTAATTTGTGTGGCTTTCACCTAACCTTTCTATTGAGCCTCCTCTATCTGATACTTAGTAGCACGTGGGTTCTGAGGCATTGGCAGCATCTGAAGGTTAGTATCCAGTGATGGACTGGCACACCTAGAGAGTTTATATGTGTGTAAAGCTTTCCCAGCATTGAGTACTAAAAGTGAGAGAAGAGGATAGGAAATAAGAATGCCCTGACTGGGTGTGGCTCAGTAGGTTGGGTGTGTCATTCCATAAAGTGAAAGGTTGCCAGTTTGATTCCTGGTCAGGGTACAGGCCTGGATTCATACAAGGGGCAACCGATCAATGTTTCTCTCACATTGATGTTTCTCTTCCTCTCTCTTTCTCCTTCTCTCCCTGTATTTAAAGATAAATAAAATCTGGCCCTGGCTGGTGTAGCTCAGTGGATTGAGCACGGGCCTGTGAACCAGACGATCGCGGTTCAATTCCCAGTCAGGGCACATGCCTGGGTTGCAGGCCAGTTTCCGGCAGGGGCCAGTTCCCTGCAGGGAATGCACGAGAAGCAACCATACATTGATGTTTCCTTCCTTTCTCCTTCCCTTCCCCTCTAAAGATAAATAAATAAATAAATAAATAAATAAATAAAGATAAATAAAATCTTTACAAAAATAAAAAAAAGAATACCCTATCTGTATAGACTCTCCAGTTACAAATATAGAACAGCCCTGGCTGATGTGGCTCAGTGGATTGAGTGCCAGCCTGTGAACCAAAAGGTTGTTGGTTTGATTCCCTGTCAGGGCACATGCCTGGATTGCAGGCAGGATCCCCAGTGGAGGGGTGTGTGAGAGGCAACCACACGTTGATGTTTCCATCTTTCTCCCTCCCTTCCCCTCTATCTAAAAATATGTAAATGAAATCTTTAAAAACAACAAAACTGAAAAATACCTCTGTTCATTTTAAAGAGAATGAACTGAACCTGTGGATAATAGTAAGATGCATTTATAGCAAGATTGTGCATTTCAAGATTGGTTATCAAGCATTTACAAGGTGTTTACCCTAGTTGGTGTGGCTCAGTTGGGTGGACATCGTCCTGCAACCAAAAGGTCGCCAGTTCGATTCCTGATCAGAGCACATGCCTGGGTTGTGAGTTTGCTCCCCTGGGGTGTGTGCAGAAATGAACAACCAACCAATTGATGTTTCTCTCCTTCTCTTCCTCCCTTTTCCACTCTCTAAAATCAAAAATAAAACATTTTTAAAATGTTTATAAGTCCTTCAAAAATAAAATTATTAAGCATATTATGCCATATAAAGTAAAAAAAATGAGTGTTTGCATTGTGGGTTTTCTTAAAGACTGTGTGTGTGTGTGTGTGTGTGTGTATATATATATATATGGAAAAATTAGAAAGGATATTCACCAAAATATCCCTCTACATGGGAATTAGAATTTTTAAAAAAAATTTCTGCTACTCTGTTTGTTGTTTTTGTTTTTTTAATATATTTTATTGATTATACCATTACAGTTGTTCTATTCCCCCCTTCATTCCCCTCCACCCTGCACACCACCTCCCCTACCATTCTCCTCGCCTTAGTTTATAACTACTTGTCTCAAGTTCTTTAGATTCTATATTTCCCCTACTATTCTTGCCCTCCCCCCTATCTATTTTCTACCTACTGTCTATGCTATTTTCTGTACCTTCTCCCCCCTTCTCCTCCTCCCACTCCCCTGTTGCTAACCCTCCATGTGTTCTTCATTTCTATGGTTCCACTCCTGATCTAGCTGTCCTCTTGGTTTGCTTTTGTTTTAGGTGTGGTTGTTAATAACTGTGTGTTTGCTGTCCTTTCACTGTTCATATTTTTCATCTTCTTTTTCTTATATAAGTCCCTTTAGCATTTCATATAATAAGGGCTTGGTGATGATGAACTCCTTGAACTTGACCTTATCTGAGAAGCACTTTATCTGCCCTTCCATTCTAAATGAAAGTTTTGCTGGATAAAGCAATCTTGGCTGTAGGTCTTTGGATTTCATGACTTGGAATACTTCTTTCCAGCCCCTTCTTGCCTGTAAGGTCTCTTTTGAGAAATCAGCTGACAGTCTGATGGGTACTCCTTTGTAGGTGACTGTCCCCTTATCTCTTGCTGCTTCTAGGATTCTCTCCTTCATTTTAGTCTTGGCTAATGTAATTATGAGGTGCCTTGGTGTGTTCCTTCTTGGGTCCAACTTCTTTGGGACTCTCTGAGCTTCCTGGATTTCCTGGAAGTCTATTTCCTTTTCCAGACTGGGGAAGTTCTCCTTTATTATTTGTTCAAATAAGTTTTCCACTCGTGGTTATTTCTTTCCCCCTTCTGGTACCCCTATAATTCGGATGTTGGAGTGTTTAAAGATGTCCTGGAGGTTCCTAAGCCTCTCCTCATTTTTTTGAATTCTCATTTCTTCATTCCTTTCTGGTTGGATGTTTCGTTCTTCCTTCTGGTCCATTCCATTGATTTGAGTAACATTTTCCTTTCCATCACTATTGGATTCCTGGACAGCTCCCTTCATTTCAATTAGTTTAGCCTTCATGTGTTCCTCTAATTTGTGACTATAATCAACCAGTTCTGTTAGCATCCTGATAAATAGTGTCTTGAATTGCGCTTCTGAGAGGCTGGCAATTTCTCGATCGCTGAGAGTTATTGGCTCTGGGACTTTGAGTTGTTCTTGCGCCATCTTTTGGGCTGTTCGTGCCTGTTATGTAGCAGGATAGGAGCCCTAAGGTGTTCACTAGCACAGGGCAACTAAGTCGCTGGGTTGTGACGCTGTATGTGGGGACGGGGTCAAAGAGGGACTATGGCTTCCCATCTGCTGCCTGCTGCCACGGCCCTCACCGGTGCCGCAGCTGCTGCTGTCACTGGGCCCACGCGTTTCGTCCCACTGCACGCGAGTGTGCCACCGCTGTCAGCCCTCGCCCCCTGGGGCCTGCGTGGTCCGTCTCACTGTGCGCGAATGTGCGACCGAGGTCAGTCTGCCCCACACCCCGACTGGTTCCGGGCTGCCTGAGTGCCTAGGTCCGGGGACCTGTCCTGCCTGACCTTGCTCCGCTGCTGGCTCCGCCCCTCTTACCGTCCCCATTGAACGGTTAGATGTAGTCGGACTTCCGTATAATTCAATTTTCTGGTCTTTGGGTGTGTCTTTGTTTCTCCAAACCTTTGTTGTATTCAAACTTTGTTGTGGGAGAAGGCACAGTGTTTCCACCTATGCCTCCATCTTGGCAGCTCTGCTAGTCTGTGTTTTAAATGTCATACAATGAGTATTTTTTTTAATAATGGAAAAAATGATTTTTTTTAGTAAGCAAAACAATTCTTTAGTTAAAATCAAACAACAATATTGAGGCCAAACTGGTTTAGTAATCTAACTGGTCTACTGAAGTTTTCTCCAGAACACTTTATTGCCATAAAGGGCAAAGGGGTTTTGTTATAATTTCAAGACTCCTAATTAATGCAACAGAGGGATGGCCTTTGAGGAGGAGCGTCCTTCTTTGAGTCAGTGTTCTCTACTTTCTTGCTGAACAACCCTCAGAAATTAAGCTGACTATTTCCGCCAAGATGGAGGCGTAGGTGGAAACACTGTGCCTTCTCCCACAACCAAGTTTGAATACAACAAAGGTTTAGAGAACAAAGATGCAGCCAAAGAACATAAAATTGAACTATATGGAAGTCCGACAACAACGAACAGTTCAACCAGACTGGTAAGAGGGGCGGAGCCAGCAGTGGAGCAGGGACGGGCAGGAAAGATCCCCCAACCCCAGGCACCCAGGCAGCCGGGATAGCATTAGGCGGACCCAGTGAGGACGCAGAGCGGCAGGCTGGCTGTGATCACACATTTGCGCAGATAAACCAGCAGAGTGAGCAAGCAGTGAGACAGACCACGTAGGCCCTAGCAGCGAGAAGCAGCAGAGGGGACCGCCATTGCCCCTCTTGGACCCCGCCCCCACATACAGCATCACAACCCAGTGACTGAGTTGCCCTGCCCTGGTGAACACCTAGGGCTCTGCTCCTTGTACATAACAGGCACCAACAGTCCAAAATATGGCTGAAGAAGAACTCAAAGCCCCACAGCCAATAACTCTAAGTGACAAAGAAATAGCGAACCTCTCAGATGCACAGTTCAAAATACTGGTGATCATAATGCTCACAGAGCTGGTTGATTTTAGTCACAAATTAGAGGAACACATGAAGGCTAAACTAATTGAAATGAAGAGAAATGCACAGGAAACCAATAGTGATGGAAAGGAAACTGGGACTCAAATCAAGGGAATGGACCAGAAGGAAGGAAGAAATGACCAAACAGACAAATGTGAAGTAACAAGAATTCAAAAAAACAAGGAGAGGCTTAGGAACCTCCAGGACATCTTTAAACACTCCAACATCCGAATTATAGGGGTACCAGAAGGGGAAAAGAAACAGCCACGAGTGGAAAACTTATTTGAACAAATAATAAAGGAGAACTTCCCCAGTCTGGCAAAGGAAATAGACTTCCAAGAAATCCAGGAAGCTCAGAGAGTCCCAAAGAAGTTGGACCCAAGAAGGAACACACCAAGGCACATCATCATTACATTAGCCAAGATTAAAAATGAAGGAGAGAATCCTAGAAGCAGCAAGAGATAAGGGGACAGTCACCTACAAAGGAGTACCCATCAGACTGTCAGCGGATTTCTCAAGAGACCTTACAGGCAAGAAGGAGCTGGAAAGAAGTATTCCAAGTCATGAAATCCAAAGACCTACAGCCAAGATTGCTTTATCCAGCAAAACTTTCATTTAGAATGGAAGGGCAGATAAAGTACTTGTCAGATAAGATCAAATTCAAGGAGTTCCTCATCACCAAGATCTTATATGAAATGTTAAAGGGACTTATCTAAGAAAAAGAAGATAAAAAATATGAACAGTGAAAGGACAGCAAACTCACAGTTATTAACAACCACACCTAAAACAAAAGCAAACCAAGAGGACAGCTAGATCAGGAGCAGAACCATAGAAATGAAGAACACATGGAGGGTTAGCAACAGGGAAGTGGGAGGAGGAAAAGGGGGGAGAAGATACAGAAAATAAGTAGCATAGACGGTAGGTAGAAAATAGGGGGAGGGTAGGAATACTATGGGAAATACAGAATCTAAAGAACTTGAGACATGTGGTCGGTCATAAAGTAAAGGGAGGTAATGGTAGGGGAGGGGTATGCAGGGTGGAGGGGAATGAAGGGGGGAATAGAACAACTGTAATGGTATAATCAATAAAATATATTTTTTTAAAAAATTAAGCTGACTCTGATAATGCAAAAATACAGAATTTATCTGAAGCCATTTTGGCCTTGGTAACTTCTTTCTTAGATTCTCTGGAGTTGGAGAAATAGCCTTTTTTTTTTTTTTAGAAAATTAGTTCTTCACTAACGTAGAATTTCAGACAACCTGAAGCTTTGTTATGAACACTGTTACTGATCCCTATTACCACATTCATATAAATATTTATTCTGTAGTAGTGTGGCCAGCCATTTCTTTGTAAAACTTGTCTGTTCCTAGGAGAAGGATATTTCAGCCATGTCACAATCATGAAAAATAACCCAAACCTGACATAGGTATCCATTTGCCTTGAGATCTGTAAAGTGTTCAATTCTTGGTCATCAGTTGAAATTTTTCAAACCTGCTTGTTTTGTAGGACTTGGAAAAGGAGAGTGACACACCCCTTCAGCAAGTGTCTATTGAAGAAATCCTAGAAGAACAAAGGATAGAACAGCAGACCAAGCTAGAAGCTGAGAAGCTGAAAGTTCAGGCTCTGAAAGATCGGGGTCTCTCCATTCCTCGAGCAGATACTCTTGATGAGTATTAACTCTTGTTCAGAGGCTACTGCTCTTGGGCAGCAGGGGCTGTCACTGAATGAAAGGGACATTCTGGTCACCTCACACTTTTGACTAGAGACTAGAATTTTGAAAAGCCATTTTTCTTTTGAATCACATGCAAAATGAAAAAAATCACGTGGCAGGGTTTTTTTTCCTTTTTAATAACAAAATCATTGTTTAAAGAAACAGCTGGATGGACTTCTTTCACTCATCACTATGAAGCCAGCAACTGCTACTCCCTGTTGCTCTTCCCATCCCAAATTAGAGTTTATAGGAGACATTCTTTATTTGCTTGTAAATAAAATATGAATCTCAAAGCTGTCATGTTATTTCCTAAGTTTGAGTTGCCTGCAGTGAATAACAAAATTAAGTTTCTGGTCTGGAAGGTATGAACAGTGCTGTCACTTCATAACTTGCTAGTTACGAAGGAATGTTTTCATACGAAGTATCTTGTGGGTTCTCCCCTCTCCCCACTGTAAAAAATATTTTCAACCTTCAGGAAGGTCTTTCAGAGAAGTTTCACAGTTACAGTTAAAACAAAAGCCTCAAGTTTGAGCAACAGCATCCACTTACTAAACTTGTTTGGTCTCACAAACAGCTTTGAAACTAGGTTCCCATGAGATCCAACATTTTAGTAAGGTGACTTTTTCTCCTTGTCTACCGTCCATTTAGTTCATTTTTCTAGTCCTTAGGATTGAGTTGAGCCTTCTGTGCTATTATCAAAAAGGAACACCAATAGCCCTGGCTGGTGTAGCTCAGTGGATTGAGCACAAGCCTGTGAAGCAAAGGGTCTCTGGTCTGATTCCCAGTCAGGGCACATTCCTGGGTTGCAGGCCAGGTCCCCAGTAGGGGATACATCAGAGGCAACCACACATTGATGTTTCTCTCCCACTCTTTCTCCTTCCCCTCTCTCTAAAAAATAAATTTTTTTTAAAAAAAAGGAACACTAGTAAAATGGTGTACTGAACTAGGAGTTTAGGAGACATAGGTTAAAATTTTGACTTTGTTCCTCCCCTGGCACCTTGGGCTTGAGCAAGTCGGTTCTCTTCTCAGATGCCTTTTTTAACTGGAGAATTATTCCAGGTGTTTCTCCTTTTCATAATTTGTTGAGCAGAGACTTCCTTTTCATAATATTTATATGCAATTTCTATGTCTGAATTATAGCATTACATATACTTAACATTTTATGACCTCAGGTGTTAGCTCAAAATGCCTATAAACCATTTAACAGCTGAGCTAGTCATTGAGTTCATTTTAAAATAGATAATGTGTGCCCTGTCTGGTGAAGCTCAGTGGACTGAGTGCCAGCCTGTAAACCAAAGGGTGGCCAGTTTGATTTCCAGCCAGGGCATGTGCCTGGGTTGCAGGCCAGGTCCCCAGTAGGGGGCGTGCGAGAGGCCACCACACACTGACGTTTCCATCTCTTCCCCTCTCTCTAAGAACAAATAAAAGCATTAAAATAGAGAATTTGTGAAGAAACAGTTGTACCTAATTATTTTTCACATGTGTCTTGCCTTTCATCTTACTATTTAATAACCAGAACTTATTTTTAACTGCTCACACAAAGGGTGGGGGGGACACCACAACCAACTTCTGAAAAAAGTGTTTTTTGAAAAACACTTCTAACTACATGACATTCTTTGGGAGTCAGCAAGATTACAGTGTTAGCTTTTCTGAGCACCAGTTTCAGAACATCTGACACCTTGAAAGAACTTGGACTATATCTTGTTTCTTTCAACCTCTAAAAACTCCAAATGCAATAGTGAGTTACAGTTTATTCTTATGTTGAGGAGAAGGGACTGAATTTTGACAAGTCAAGAATTTCCCAACCCGTAGCAAGGTTTTGATCTTCCAGAACTTTGTTACACAGGCAGCAGCTAAGAATTACAACTAACAAATGAAACTAGACTATTAACTTCTTACTGGTCTCCAGGATGCTCAGCAAAATGGCTGGTCCTTAGCTCTGCCCAGCTCAGGATTTTTGCAGATGCTAAAATCATATTTTTACCTTGTCCATACCTTTGTTTTATCTTTAATGCTTTCTTCTAATAGGTGTTCCCATGAAAGTGCTTTTAAAGGAGACTGATAAGGAAGATCTACCAAAGCCCCTTTCTTGGCCATCTTTATTCTGATATAGATGAGTACCCAGCGTATCTCTTATTCCTCCAGCTGGTCTCTTTCCCCTTCCTTGGCCCTTGATCTTACATTACATGCTGTTGGCTAATTGAAACTGTGGTATCTGCTCCACTCCCTGACTCTGATAAAACAAACTCCCAGCAGTCCCTGGATGCTTAATGATAGCCAGGTGCCTTTATACTGTCCATTGTGGAAGGTTTCTCAGGGAAGCCGTGTTAGTGTGGACCCCAGAGGTATTACAAAGAGGTGAAGAAGGCTGGAAAATGGTCTTTTTCTCTCAAGAGTGTTGGCTGGCAGTCTCAAGCAGAGGGCAGTGTAGACAGCAGAGAGCAAAGGCCAGCAGGCCAAGCAGATGCACCAGGCAATGCTGTGGGCAGTCCCCAACCTCCAGTCTTCATGGCCCCACTGCACAGCTCAAGAAATGGAGGCCAGGAGTTGAACCTGGCAAGCAGATATTAGAGGAGAGGCAGTTAACCATTTCCTACCCCTTGATTTCCTCCCCCAAATTATACATACGAGGCAGGACCCCCAAACTGGAGTTTGTTTGTAAAAAACTTCTGCCCTGGCTGGTGTAGCTCAGTGGATTGAGCACAGGCCTGCGGTTCAATTCCCAGTCAGGGCACATGCCTGGGTTGCAGACCGGTTCCCTGCAGGCCAACTCCCAGCAGGGGACGCACGAAAGGCAACCATACATTGATGTTTCTCTCCCTCTCTCCTTCCCCTCTAAAGATACATAAATACATAAAATCTTAAAAAAAAATAAATAAAAAATTATTTAAAAAAAAACTTCTTACATGTTTAAACTTCAGTCTCCTTCAAAGTGCTCTCTATTTGATGCAATACGCCTATCAAGACATTTTTTTCCACTGCTCAAAACAGTTTGCACTTGTCGATTTTGATGCCTTTTAGTGCTTCTGTCATTTTTTGTTTCACTGCTTGCACACTGGCAAAACATTTCCCTTTGAGGACTGTTTTCATCTGGGGAAGCAAAAAAAAATTGCTCAGGGCAAGATCGGGTGAATAGGGAGGGTGGGGCACGGAGGTCATGCCGTTTTTGGTCAAAAACCACTGCACATTCAGCATGATGTGGGCAGGCGCACTGTAAATCGCCCATCATGAAATGGGCAAACACATTGAGTATTAAAAAGATACATATACATTCCTTGAAGCCACATGCACCCCCTCACAACAATGCCAGCTGGTACACTGATACAGATGGGTTCCTAGAACACTCATCTAGTAGGGGAATCCTGTACTACAAGGGGCATGCCCTCCCGAAGATAATTCCAGGTTTTTTTATGTTCCCCCCTTGTATGTACTTACGTGTGTATAGGGTGTGTGGGTGTGTATAGCATTTTCTCACCTTTCAAAAGTCATACTACAAAATGAGCTCTATTCAACTACCTCTCCCATGAGAAGCGGTCATTCCCAGAGAGGTACGAAGAAGGCATTTCAGTTGTAGATGTTGCAGGCTGATGCTCTAATGCTGAACCAACCTTCCAGCTGGGAGCTGACAACCCTGCTCATAATCAAGGGAAGAGTAGCAGGAGAGACTCTAGTTTGAGCGGTGGCCTGGGAGTTCTTTGTGAGCTGAGCAGGAATGTGATCAGTGATACAGCCGATATGCACATGTGCTGTACCAATGCAAGGACTCCTAACAATGACACTCAGCCCGTTAGGACCACAGTAAATCTGGGAGAGGTGAAGTTTTTGCAAAAGAGGCTGAACATAGTCAACTTAATTTAAACCTGAGTTGCAACCTACTAGGCCCTAATATGAATTTAGTGGGTTGTAATGAACATTTTTTAATGTTGGCTCTTTTTTGTTGTTTGTACTATTATTTACTTATGTATTGTTATTTTGTTATGGTTCCAATTTTCCCTCTTTGCCTCCCTCCATCCAGCCCACCCTCCCGATCCCACAGTCAATCATCCCCTCACCGTTGTCCATGTCCATGAGTCATTCACACATGTTCTTTGACTAGTCCCTTCCTCTTCTTTCCACCATAATCCTTCTTCCCCCACCCCTTTGGCGTCTGTCAGCCTGCTCCATGTTTCCATGTCTGTGGTTCTATTTTGCTTATTAGTTTATTTTGTTTATTTGATTCCTCTTATAAGTAAGATCATATGGTATTTGTCTTTCGCTGACTGGCTTGTTTCACTTAGCATAATGCTCTCCAGTTCCACCCATGCTGTCATGAAGGGTAAAAGTTCCTCCTTTCTTTCTGCTGTGTGTATTCCGTTGTGTAAATGTACCACAGTTTTTGGATCCATTCATTTACTGATGGGCACTTAGGCTGTTTCCAGCACTTGGCTATTATAAATAGTACTGCTATGAACATTGGGGTGCATTAGTTCTTTTGAATTGGTGTTTTGGAATTCTTAGGGTATAATCCCAGTAATGATATCACTGGGTCAAAGGCAGCTCCATTTTTAATTTTTTTTTAATTTAAAAATTTTTCTTATATTTAGAACAATTTAGATTCTGATACACATCACTATTTTAACAAAAAGACTATGATTAATTAGTTCACAGACATTTTAAAGATTGTATTTATTTATTTTTAAAGCAGGGGGAAAGGAGGGACAAAGAGAGGAAGAGAAGCATGGATGTGTAAGAGAAACATTGATCAGCTGCCTCTCTCACACCCCCAACTGAAGACCTGGCCTGCAACCCAGGCATGTCCCCTGACTGACTGGGCATCAGACTGGCGAGCTTTCAGTCCGCAGGCCAGTGCTCAATCCACTGAGTCACACTAGCCAGGGCTGTAACCAGCATTTTTAAAAATGGGAATGATTAGAAAATAGAGTACATTACATAATAAAAATAGATTGTATGTGAAACTTCTTACATGCATGCATATGAATATTGTATACATGTATAAAAATATATTTGTTACTGTGGGTAGCTGTTAGAAACATTTGAAAAATTGCCTTGGTTTGTAGTAAATCGTTGTGTGCTGTTGCAGTTAGGAAGTAAAAGTGTATGTCCATTGCCCGTCTGTCACCTCACACCCTGAAATCACCTGTGCCCTGGCTGAGAAGTCCGGGCTTCATCTTAGGTGCTCTTGATATGTCGTTACCCCCGCCCCCGCCTTAAGCCATACAACCACCCTACAAGGATTACAAAAAGAAAAAGAAAACCTATCCCTGTTTCACAGATAAGAAAGGTGAGAAGAAGAAGTGAGCCTGGGATCATAAAGTAGGGGAACCAGGACCAGAAGTCTCTGAATCCAAAACCTGTGCTTTGCCCACTTGGGTTCACAGGATCCCCTCTACCATTCCAATAAACCCAAAAACAGGTGGTGGTGCCCAGTGCTCACCTCCTCTGAGCCAGGGCCCACACAAACTCAAGGTCCCTGTCCTCAACCCCCAGCCTCTGCCTCCTAGGAAACTGCAGAGGAATCCTCCACCACAGCCTATAAATATTCCGTTTGGCTGAACAACCAAAGTTCCCCAGGACAACCAGCTCTCAACCCTCGGACCCCTTCTCCATGCTGTTGGCCATTTGTTTTAACTGAATACCCACACCCCATCCTCCATCTCGAACCTGGCTAACTTCTTATTGTACTTCCCACACTCAGCCCTAATGTCACTTCCTCCCAGAAGCCTTCCATAACACTCCTCCCTCTCCCTGTGTGATTAGGTGTCCCATCCCCTTGTACTTCCCAAACCCCTCCTCAGCGGTTCTACAACTTTCCATATGGGTCCTGTGGTTCATTTTTCTCATAACTATAGACCCACACAGTGGCCACTCAATACAGATTGTTGAATGAATGAGTGGAGTCCTCTCCTTTGCTCACCTGCCTCCATCCCCTGGCTCCAGAGCCTTCCTCTCCAGCATTCTGCACAGCCTGGGCCAGAGCTCTGTTATCTTCCTCCCTGAGCAGTTGTGTCCATCTGGTCTCCCTGGGGTGCTCTGCCGTCACCAAAAGCAAAGCCAGGACCTGGCCTGCTAGCTCAGTTGTTAGAGTGTCATCCTGATGTGCCAAGGCTGTGGGTTCAATCCCCGATTATGGCACATACAATAATCAACCAATGAACGTATCAATAAGTGGAACAACAAATCAATGTTTCTTTCTCTCTCTCTCTCTTCCCCCTCCACGCCCTTTAAAATCAATTTAAAAAAAAAAAAGCAAAGCCAGATACAATGTTTGTTGAATCAGATACAGATGACATGCAGAACTGGGGGAAATTCGCAGACCTCTCTCCGCCCTTACTCTGAGGGACAGTAAGAGTTAACTAGTCATCCAGCCTGGAAAAGATGAGGAAGAGAAGGAAACCTTGGCCCTGTGGGAGGTCACCAGCACCTCCTCCTCTGAGTCAATGGCAGCCTCTGACATCAGCAGCAGCTCAGTGCCCCAGGCTCCCCGCACAGCCTCCTCCCCTCTCACAATGGCCATAATTCTCCACAGGATGGCAACAGTGGGGCCTTGAACATTATCATCTGCAGGGCCTATCCCATCATAACCCCCTCCGCACTCCTCACCACCTCCACTGGAACACACACATGTGCATGAGGGGCACGTGTACCAAGAAGGGAGGAGCAGCTGTCCCAGCACACTGTCGGTACCTTCTCTTTCCAAGTCTATAAACAGCAAACCCCCCATCCTCACCCCCTCTGGCACAATGAACAACAGAGACCAAGTCCTCTCCCTTCGGTCCTGTCTTCTATTCGGGGCTCTTTGAGGGCCGGACACAAAGCCAAGAGGCAGGTTTCCTAATTCAAAAGACAAATTTGACCCACTGGACCTGCCTCAGCTGCTTCCCCAACTGGTCACCCGATAGAGAAGGAGCAAGAGCCTGCCCTGAAGCTGAGTGCTGGGGGGTGGGGAAGGATGTGGTCAAGGAGCTTCAGGGACAAACAATCCCACAGAAGAGACAAGCAAGCATACACAAACCATTACACAAATCAGGACTGGAGATATGCCCTTCTAGAGGTACTGGCAACAAGGGTGGAAGTCAAAGGAATAAGCCATCCCAGAAGGTCGTGTGGAGGAGGGGCCACAGGGGGCCTTGAGCAGTGGGCCAGCCCCTGGTGAGAGACAAGAGGACAGACGGGGCCTCTCTGAGTTGCTGGACCCTTCTCACTACTTCACCAGGGATTGAAATGAAGGGTGTGGGGCTTGCCCTGTTGTGTGTGGGCTCCAGGGACCAGGCCTGGCTCTGAGCAGGTCCTGTCCCTTTCATCCTTTCTGTAGTGAGGGAGACAGGGGGGCCTGCTGCTGCTCCTCGATTTTTAGGCCTCCCCTCTGCCTCCAGGCCGTGGCAACAGGGCACAGAAGTCTCACACAGGAGGCAGGCTCTGAGCCAGGGCCAAATCAGTGTGATTCTCCGACCTCCCAAAATTCTTACCAGATGAGTCTGGCTTAAAAACAAGTGCAAGGTCAACCTTAAAGGGAAAAGATTTCACCAGAGACCAGCATGCAGGCTGGGAGGGGCTCTCCCTCACTGGCCTCTAGGATGGGGTGTGGGGACAGCAGGGAAGACTCAGCTGCCTTATGAGTCTCTGTGTAGAGCACAGGCCCCCAAAGGGCAAAGACGGGGTGAGCACCACCGGGCCACGCCCAGCCCTGTGGCACAGCCTGCCCTACCTGGGCACTCAGAAGAAATCTGAGGAAGGGTGAAGGGTGCAGTGGGTCTCTGGTCCCCTGCCCTTGTGCCTCTGGGCCATTCTCCCCTCTGCTTTGGAGCCTTACTGTACTCGGCCCTGAGGCATCATTCTCACACCAGCACAAACCCCTAGGCCGGGGGAGCGAACTCTGAGCAGGGTTTTAGTAAAGGTGTTCATATAAATGGCCGAGTAAGTAATTCAAGGACTGAACACACGAAGTGCCTGGGGGTTGCCAGAGGAACAGCACGTGGGCTGAGGGTCAGAGCATTTTCGTGGTGTTCCCAACCCTCCCACTGACTAGATGTTTGACCTTGAGCAGGTCATTTCCACTCTCTGGACTTTGGGCTACTCAGACAGGGGCTGGATGGCCTCTACCAGCTCTGACCCACTAAGCTTTTAGCAGATACCCTGGGCACTCTCCTAGGCAGCATTGCTCAAAGCCTAGTGTGCAGTTCACAGAACATCTGCATGGCAATCACCTGGGAATTTTTACACACACACAAACACACAGCTTTCAAAACCTCAATTCTAGACCTATTAAATCTGGAGTTTCTGATGACATGGGCTAGAAACCTGTTCCAAGGAGCAGCCCATGTGCTATTTGAGAACCACTGTTGGATGGTGTATGCTTTCTTCTAAACCGCCTTTACCTCAGCTGCTTCTTTTTCTTTCCCCTCCATCCACTGAGTCTGGCAGCAACGTCCCTCCTCCTTTCTGTGCACTGTCCTGCCCCCTCCCCTCCCCACAAATGGTCAAAGCAGCAGTGTGAGGCAATCCCTCTATCCTTGACCCTTTCCTTTGCGCAGTGAATAATAGCTTTTTTATCTCTCAGTGATGAAGAACAGCCTTCAGCTGGGAGCATTTAAGACGCAGAACACAGGCCCCAGCCACAGCTGCAGGACCCAGAGGCAGACCTTGACGGGTTCAGGAGGGACAGAAGCCACCTTTGAGAGCAGAGGCAGAGGCCGCGGCAGCAGCAACAGCAGCAGCAGCCCTACCAGTACCAGCTCCCAGGAAAGAATGCTCCTAGCAACATTTAAGCTGTGTGCTGGGAGCTCCTACCGACACGTGCGCAACATGAAGGGTGAGTTCCCCGGGAGAGAGGGTGTTTGTGATGACGACCAGAAGCTCTCAGGCATGTGGTTCGGTGGCAAAGGTACTGGACTGGGGGCAGGTTCTGATCCCACCCGTGCCTCTTACTGGGCAAATCTGCACGACTCTTGTCCCTCCTGGACCTCAATTTTCCCACCGGTGCCTATGGGGCTCCCCTCAAGGGCTGCAATCTTCCTTCAACTCTTCCTGACTTGGCCTTCCTCTAGGATTGGTCCCAAGGGTGCCAGGGAAGTCCTAGCCACGGTGGGAGAGGTAGAAGCAAACCTTGACTGCAACAAGCAGGGAGGCATGCTCAGGGAAGGAGGTGGGGGGAGGAGAGAAGGAAAGGGGGATAAGACAGCAGGGTAGCCAAGACCCTAGCTGCTGGCTAGGGGGCAGGTGTCTTTAATTCTCCTGCTGTAGCGGGTTTTTTCTAGTTCAAACAAAGCTTCTTTCCCTTTCAAGGCCACTCTGGTGTGGCTGCCGTCCCCAGGCAGGGCCAGGCCTGGCCAGTCCGGACGGAAGGCAAGTTTCTGGGCCCGAAGGCAGCCTGGTGCAGTGTAATGAGCACTGGGAGTTGACCTGGTTCTAGTTCAGGTCTCCACTAGGAATCTGTCTGCTCCTGATCAAGTCACTTCCTTCTCCAAGCCAGTTCCCCATCTGTGACAAGATGAAGGGGTGGCGGGGACTTTCCCACCCCTGGGCAACTGTTTCCTTCTCTTCCCGCAGGGCTGCGGCAGCAAGCTATGCGGGCCATTGGCCAGGAGCTGAACCGGAGGGCACTGGGAGGCCCGACTCCGAGTGCGTGGATTAACCAGGTCCGGCGGCGGAGCTCTCTGCTCGGTAAGTGCCGAGGCTTCTGGGCTTCTGCCAGGGAGAGCAGGCTCCCAAAGTACAAACACTGCACATGTGGCTCTGGTCCCCACGACTCCCACGACCTTCCTTACTGTCTTGGAGAGAATGGGAATGGAGTTCTTCACAGCCATACCCTCTCCCCATCACCTGCATCTGCTGTGTCTAACTTGACCTGCAGGCTGAATCCTGTGGCTTTGGTCTTGGCTCTTGAAAGAGCAGATCCAGAAATCAAGGGGACACAAGCTGGTGGGAAGCTAGGGGCCGGGTAGGAAGCTTGGTCTCTCGTTGGCTGTGTACCTAGGTTCTCGACTGGAAGACACTCTCTACAGTGACCAGGAGCTGGCCTACATCCACCAGGGAGAGGAGGCTATGCAAAAGGCCCTGGGCATCCTCAGCAGCCAGGAGGGCTGGAAGAAGGAGGACCAGAAGGTAAGGGAGAGTGCGGAGGAATGCACGGTTCCTTACCATCCCACTGCCCTCCTCAAGGCCAGCTGGAGCAGGGTTGGGAGCATTCCTGCTCTTCTCAGAATTCCTGCCTTGTGCAGCAGTCATTGGGCAACAAGTAGTTTTGAGCATTCTCCTTTCCCAAGAATATACCCTCAGATACTCCCTTCGGCTACCAACGACACCCTGGAGACTCAGGTTTGAGAAACATTGTATCTTTACCTCCCCTCTAAGTACACTGTACACCTACGCAGCAGATACCATGCCATGGGGGTTCTGCACACAGTAGGAGGCCTCAGTACCCCAGGCTGGAGGTTCCAATGCTAAGGCAGCGTCTGTGCTGTTCAGCCTTCCTTATGGCTGAGCTTGCAGGGGTGACCTGGGCTGTACCAAAACACAAGTGGCCCAAGCCTTTGGGCTCTCTACTCCTGAGCACTACACCTTCCCTGGGAGCCAGTAGTGAGGCACATGTTCAAGGCCAATGGCTCTACTGAGACTGGTTTTATCTTCACCAAAAGTGTACATGCTGCCCATTGCCTGAAGTTCCAGTAAAACCTCTCCTTCTTCAAGTTAATAGACTACTATGTTGGGAGTCAGGAAACCTGAGATTGAAGCCCAGCACTGCTCTTGGCCAAGGCTCGCTGGGCAAATCACTGCCCTTCTCTGGCCCTACATCCTTGGGTGAAATGAGGTACTGGACTGAAAAAGCATTTAAGATCCCACCCAACATTCTATGTGCATAATGAGTTGGTTGTAGACCAGACTTTTCACACTCTGAGTCTGTCTCTCCCAGGATCTTTAAATTTCTTAAGTAAAGTCCTTTTCAGCTGGGCCTGCCGATGCCCATGAATATTTGCCACCAAGACAAAGGGGCCTAGGGGCAGACAGGTCACTTCTGGTCTTCAGCAGATGTGCCAGGCTCGTGGCAGGAAAGATCACCTACTCTTCTTAGTCAGAAATATTATAGTTCCAGATTTCTTGATACGTGGTTCTTATCCCTGTGCCCTTCCTGTCTTGCCTGATATTGTCTGTCTCAGGTCAGGAATATTTTTCTCTAATTTTAACCCGGGGCTCCTTTCTCTCCCTGACAGGCCAATGGGGACAAAGTGCTGAGCAAAGTGGTCCCAGACGTGGGCAAGGTATTCCGGCTGGAGGTGGTGGTGGACCAGCCCATGGAGAGGCTTTATGAAGAGCTTGTGGAGCGCATGGAGGCAATGGGAAAGTGGAATCCGAATGTCAAGGAGATCAAGGTGAGGCGGAGCCCAGGGGTGAGTGGCAGGGACCCGCGGGAGCCCCGTCTGAAAGGTGGCCAAAGCTGTGGGTGGCAGTGCCTTGCCCCCAACCCTGGCTAAGTTGATTCTGGTTCCCCGGGGCCTGGCAGGTCCTGCAGAAGATTGGGAAAGACACGGTGATCACGCACGAGTTGGCTGCGGAATCAGCAGGAAACCTCGTGGGGCCCCGTGACTTCGTGAGTGTGCGCTGTGCCAAGCGCCGAGGCTCCACCTGTGTGCTGGCCGGCATGGCCACAAGTTTCGGGGAGATGCCCGAGCAGAAAGGCGTCATCAGGTAATACCGGCAGCAGGCTCGAAAGCTCTGTTTCTGAACACGGGCCTGGAGGCCATGCATGCGATGAATGCGGGCTCCAAGAAAGCAATCCTTGGTCCCTACGCCCAGCTTCCCATTACAAAGGAAGAGTCCCATGTTCCATAGCAGCGGACAAAGACAAGATTAGCCTTACTTATACAGCCAGTTTGTCCTGACCCCCTCTGAAAAGTTTAAGGGCCTTACTCGTTCACTAAAGCAAGAGCTAGGGTTGAGGTGTGGCTGGTATGGTCAGGGAAGGCTGTACTATGATTAAAATACAAGCCACACCTCTTAGAATTCGGCTGCTGAGTTCCTCAGGGGCCCTGCCACCACCCTGGACCCAAAGTCCCTGTTACCCAGCAACTACAAGGCACCACAGGAAGCCTCCAGGTCCGGTTCTAATCAGTCTCTGTTCCGATAAGCTGGTACCTGGGCCACTGTAAAATATCACCCTTGGCAAAGGATGCTTCTCTGATGCTTGGAAAGACAAGGCACTCGAGAAACGTGGTTAGAACAGGCCCCCATGTGAGAACTCAGAATTGTCCTCCTGACTTGATTTCTTTTCCATCGCCAGAGCTGAACATGGTCCCACCTGCATGGTGCTCCATCCCCTGACTGGGAGTCCCTCAAAGACCAAACTGACTTGGCTGCTCAGCATTGACCTTAAGGTGAGGGGCATGGGAGGCGGCACACTGGGCAGCTGGTGAGAGAACAGTAGGTTCCTACCCCTCCCGCATCATTCCACACAGAATAGGAAAAATCCTTCCATTTTGAGAGAATCAGACAGTTGACGAGGGAAGAGATTTGAGTAATGGCTTGACATTCCACATCTCAGCAGCCTGCAATGGGTCCCTCTTACCTCCTCACGTGAAATTTCAAATCTGTGGTTATCTTAGAAAAAAAGGAAATGGGCCCAGAAAGGTGGGCTAACTAGCTCAGGGTCACACAGCTGGAGAGACAGGTCTGAAATTTGTCCTGAGGGAAAATCCTGTGCTTCTGGCACTTTCACAATGGCAGGCAGGACCACAAAGGACTCCTTCAGCCCTTGACCCTGGTTGACTGAAAGGCTGCACCTATCCACAGAACTCGAAGACCAAGACCATACCAACTGGTAACGTTTGTGATAGGGTCCAGAGGTCTAGAGTGGAATAGCCCATGAGATGGCCAGATCCTTCTGTCTTCTACCCTAGGGATGGCTGCCGAAGACTATCATCAACCAGGTCCTATCACAGACCCAGATGGACTTTGCCAACCACCTGCGCAAGCACCTGGAGTCCAGTCCTCCTCCCCCCGAGGTCAGGTGTTGAAGACCAGCCTGCTGCTTCCAGCTGTTCTAGCTGCACTGTCTTGCATGCTCATCAGGAAAATCCCTCCCAGAAGCCTACAAGGCTGCTTGAGATCTTCATTCATCTGGGGACAGTGGGTTGGGGTGGCAATGTATTTATATTGTGATAGTAGGACTCAGATTGGCACAATTTTAGCACCAAGAAAATAGGGATGGGGCTTTTATACAAAGATGAGCCTTCTAACTTCATTCACCACTTAGCTGTGAAATGAAGGTCAAGATTCCCAAATATCTGTAAAACTTTTCTCTGGGCCTTTACATGTCTGCCTAAAAACATCGCAAAATGCTACCAGCTGAGGGAAGGTGCAGAGAGGGTGCTAAATACGAGGATTGGGACCTCGTGCTCCATGGGCTGGAGAGCTCCACTCCCTGCAGGTGGTGGGCGTGGCCACAGCAGGGCCTTACAGCAACGCTCTGCCCCTCCACCAAGTACGCAGAGAGCTGCACCCAAGTGCAGGCTACTCCCCCAGCAGGTGCCTTCCAGAGACCTAGTTCAAGTTTTCCTGATGAAAGAATACAGAACCGTTAGGCTGGTTCCCCTACTTCTTCCATGAGCACTAGTCAGAATAAAGAATCATGACAAATAACAAAAACTTCAGTCTGTACCTGTTTCAAGTTCTACTCCGAAGAAATCTTTTTCACTAAACTGCAACTTCATACTAAAGCTTTGAATCCTAGACAAAAATCTTAATTAAATGAAAATTCCCCAAGCTCATTAAAAGTAAAAACTACTGGGGACTTATGTCACTTAATTATTTAGAATTTGTTATCAGAACCTTTCACAAAAACAATTTCCATGCTAGGCACAAGCCTAAACTTTAAGAATTCTGTAACTGGTAGCTGATCAATGGGTATTGTATGATGAAGATTATGCCTGAGGATTTGTATTTGACTTAATTATAAGAAAGGACAGTGTAAGTTGGGGTGGTGAACACACAATAGCATATACAGATTTAGAATTGTACACCTGAAACCTATATAGTTTTATTAACCCATGTCTGCCTAATAAATTCAATAAAAAGGAAGGACAGTGCCAAACATCAATGAATGAACAACATTACTAAGATAAAGTTAAAAACAAACTGTGTTTTCCCATCAGTGACTATTTAGATCTAACAAGGCAACTGACTCTTAGTCTATTTATCACACCAGCTTTCAGCTTGCCTGAGGCCCGCCAGTCTCTCTGCTTTAGGTCAATGTTTTACTGCTGTGACGGATGGCTGGAAAAAGGGGTAGTCTGGGATAGCAAACTCCCTTTCCAAGAAGTAGAGAATTTATGTTATAAAAATGTAAACTGGGATGGGATTATTTGCTAAAACGTATACCACTTGAAGCTTTTCCATTCTAGTGCTAATAGATTGGTGATGTATACCTTTTGGAAATAGAGCTCTATTTTATTTATTTAACAAGTTAGCAGTAGCAGACATTCTGGTATTTATTGAGGCATTGAAATTTTACAGGTAGAGTTATTTATTGTTATTTATTCTGTTTCTTAGAGTAATCTATTTTTGGCATAGATGAAATTATGGCTTATCTGTCCAGGAGCTTCAGAGTGTGAGGGTGTGATTGAAGAAGTATTTGTAGAACAGAATTATCATCTATTCCCAGCGAGGAGAAACTGATTATGTGTTTAAAGATGTGTAGAGCAATATATACTCTAGTTTCAAAAGAAAACAGGATGATAATAAAGACATGGGCTTTCAACACACAACATGGTTTTGAGTTTGACTGTAATTTGCATTGTTGAAACCAACAACCACACCTTTGAGATGACTGTGGAGGTTTTCTCCCACTTGGTTAACTCTTTATTGGAATAAAGTAAGTTGTGATGATCTGCTTGCAAAAGCAATTTTTTTAATTTATTTACCTCATCTGAGGACATTGTTTCATTGCTTTTAGAGAGAGAGGGAGAGAGAGAAATGTCTATCGGTTGCTTCTCATAGATTCCCGAACTAGGGATTGAACCTGCAACCCAGGTATGTGCCCTGACCTAGAATTATATCCACAACCTTTTGGTCACAGAAAGTCACTCCAAGGAAGCCACACTGGCCAATGCCAGAAACCATTTTATACAGGACTATATAGAGAGTGGGTATTCTCTGAGCCCTTCAAATGAACCTTATCAAAACACATACACACATTTTGAATATGAAGTATAACACACAAAATCATTACTCCTGTTATCTGATTTATGAAAGCCAAATGTGTAAGAAACTAATTTTATCATTTAAAGAGCTGTATATGTGGCAATCATTTTTATATTTTATAATTTATACAATTATGTACTGTGAGGGAACTTTGCCCACAGAACCCTGCTGTCCACCATGGATGAGAATAAGTTTACCAAGACAGATGTGCTTGGAGAGGAAAGGTGGCCAATCTCTCAAAGGAGAAGGGCCAGGAGCCTGTTCCTCAATGGGCTTTTATTGGGTTCAATTTCCACAGGAATATGGGTAAAGCTCATCAATCATTGTCAAGCAGTAATGATCAAACAATAGATAACATACAAAAAACTATGAGGGCTTATTCTGAGTCAGGGTCAGTTAGCTATAAAAGTCTGGGAAACAAACTCATTTCCTGCTTGGACCCTTATCAGAAAACTGAGGACATTCTTAGCAAAGCAGGTTTCACAGGTTTTTATGCATTTTTTCTTAGGCATGATTGCCTTGGGAGAACAGTCCATTCCTGCCGAGGGCTGCACCACCCTCCAGCATTGTTTCAGGCTTAAGTCAGGCAGGGGAAGTAAGGCAGCCAAGAGACTAGACTTTTTGCAGACAGAATGAAGACTCAAAGTATGTCAAAGACAAGGGGCGAGGGCCCATCACTCGTTTTCTATAGGCCACCGAGTCCTTCCCTGAGGGCCCCTTCACAATTGTGTCTATCTTAGGTCATCCCTCCCTTGAGGAACCTTACGCATCATTGGCTACGCAGTCATCTGCCCAAGGCCAAGCACGGTGAAGTAAAAAGGGGCAGAGATGGTGCCCCTGCCAGGGAGATAAGATGTGTCTCCACTACAGCCTTAGCCATGGTGTGGGGTTAGTTTCTGAAACCAGGCAGGGCGGTTCCCAACAATATACGTGGTGATTTATATCAGTTACTTCCAGCTTCCTCTAAATAACACCACCCTCATCTTTTCCCCCCTTTTTAAAAATATATTTTATTGATTATACCATTACAGTTGTTCTGTTTCCCCCTTCATTCCCCTCCACCCTGCACACCCCTCCCCCTTTAGTTTATGTCCACGTGTCTCAAGTTCTTTAGATTCTATATTTCTCGTACTATTCTTGCCCTCCCCCCTGTTTTTTACCTACCATCTATGCTACTTATTTTCTGTGCCTTCTCCCCCTTCTCCTCCTCCCACTCCCCTGTTGCTAACCCTCCATGTGTTCTTCATTTCTATGGTTCTGATCTAGCTGTCCTCTTGGTTTGCTTTTGTTTTAGGTGTGGTTATTAGTGAGTTTGCTGTCCTTTCACTGTTCATATTTTTCATCATCTTTTTCTTAGGTAAGTCCCTTTAACATTTCATATAATAAGGGCTTGGTGATGATGAACTCCTTGAACTTGACCTTATCTGAGAAGCACTTTATCTGTCCTTCCATTCTAAATGAAAGTTTTGCTGGATAAAGCAATCTTGGCTGTAGGTCTTTGGATTTCATGACTTGGAATACTTCTTTCCAGCCCCTTCTTGCCTGTAAGGTCTCTTTTGAGAAATCCGCTGACAGTCTGATGGGTACTCCTTTGTAGGTGACTGTCCCCTTATCTCTTGCTGCTTCTAGGATTCTCTCCTTCATTTTAATCTTGGCTAATGTAATTATGATGTGCCTTGGTGTGTTCCTTCTTGGGTCCAACTTCTTTGGGACTCTCTGAGCTTCCTGGATTTCCTGGAAGTCTATTTCCTTTGCCAGACTGGGGAAGTTCTCCTGTATTATTTGTTCAAGTAAATTTCCCAGTCGTGGCTGTTTCTTTTCCCCTTCTGGTACCCCTATAATTCGGATGTTGGAACGTTTAAAGATGTCCTGGAGGTTCCTAATCCTCTCATTCTTTTGAATTCTTGTAACTTCACTTTTTCCTGTTTGGGCATTTCTTTCTTCCTTCTGGTCCCCCCACCTCCGCCTTGATTTGAGTCCCTGTTTCCTTTCCATCACTATTGATTTCCTGTGCATTTCCTTTCACTTCAATTAGTTTAGCCTTCATATATTCCTCTAATTTGTGGCTAAAACCAACCAGTTCTGTGAGCATCCTGATTACCAGTGTCTTGAATTGTGCATCTGAGAGGTTCACTATTTCTTTGTCACTTAGAGTTATTGGCTGTGGGGCTTTGAGTTCTTGAGCCATATTTTGGACTGTTTGTGCCTGTTACGTATGAGGAGCAAAACCCTACGTGTTCACCAGGGTGGGGCGACCCAGTCACTGGGTCATGACGCTGTATGTGGGGGCGGGCCAAAGGAAAGCAAAGCAATGGCGGGCACCCTTTGCTTCCTCCCGCCGCCACCGTGGGCCGTGCGATTCGTCCCTCTGCGCACAAATGAGCTTTGTGATTCGTCCCACTGCTCGCAAATGTGTGACCCCAGTCAGCTGCTGCTGGGTTTGTTGCTGGGGGTTGCGCGGTCCGTCTCACTTCTCACTCCCGCCGTCTTGAGCCCTCACTGGGTCCGCCCAATGCTACCCTGGATGCCTGGGCACCTGGGGTTGGGGGATCTTTCCTGCCCAACCCTGCTCCGCTGCTGGCTCCACCCCTTACCCGTCCGTAGACCAGTTCGTTGTTGTTGGACTTCCGTATAGTTCAATTTTATGTTCTTTGGCTGTGTCTTTGTTCTCCAAACCTTTGTTGTATTCAAACTTGGTTGTGGGAGAAGGCAGTGTTTCCACCTATGCCTCCATCTTGGAGGAACCCACATCTTCTTAAAAGTTCTTTAAACTCTGATGATCCAAAAGCTTTATAACCATGTCTGCCCTTTCCAGCCATAAATGTTTAGGTATCCAGGGGTAAGAGGCTAAGGCTCCAGCCTAAGATGATCCTGACTCAGTGTTAGGTTTCCTGTTAAGAGAGTGGAATGGCCAAAACTAATCAAACTTACTGTGTTAAGGTCTGAACAGTCACTTGAAATTTTGGAAATTTCTTGAACAGGCATAATATATGGTGATTCTTGGCAACATATTACCCACCTCATGGTGAACTACTCTACCTATTAAAATACAGGCAGAAATTTGTATGTGGGAGAGTCTTTGGGCCCACCTTGGGAGGGCTGCACTGCCACTGACACGTAAAAAAGGGAGACAGAGAAGCCACCAAGGGGCCCCAAGGAAAGGCTCACTCTCACAGCCCAGTGTTAATCATCGGCCACACAAAGGACTATAAGCAAAGCAGGAAAACCACCTGTACATAGTGAGTAATCCACATGTTCAAGGAGAAACACTGGAGGGAGACCACTGACCCTTTCTTCTTCACCTCTTGAGAGCCTGACTTTCACAGAATAAAGGGGGTGGCTGAGGTGGCCGAACAGAACGGAAGCAATAGGAGAGGAATGAGATACAAGTCAGAGGCCTTTCCCCCAGTGCAGGCTACCCTTCCGCAGACAGCCCACATTTCTGACACTGTTACCAGGAGGATCCCAAGTTGAAAGGGAAGCAAATGACCACACGTGCTTGATCACAAATTTTATTTGGGAAGTTTCTAATTGTTAAAGCTGCAAGCGAGTTTCTTTCACAACTATAGTTCTAGAGACGTGGTAGTTTCAGAGACCCCAGTGTTCAAAAGCGTATTTCAAAACCAGTAACAAAAACGAACCCACACCCGGAGGAAAAGCTCTTAAGATTGGTTCTGGAATGTACGACCATTGACTTCAGCTAGTCTCGGATACAGGCCTACCACTTCCTTGGAAACCAGGGGGGACACAGTCAATGCCCACAGGGGGAAAAAGTCTTAAATAAGTTAGCCACTTGGACAATATCATTCACTCCTTAGAAAACACAGTAAGATAACAAGCCCCAGTGGTGGGGTACATGGCACAGCACTGGTTTCGCAGGGAGCTCACAGGGTCGCAGGGTCAGCAGGCATTGGCGTATGGCACACGGAGAGCAGTCACCAGAAGCGGGGAGAGCTGAGGGGCAGGGAACCTCTCCCGGAGCCACCCAGCCTTCTCACTTGCTCACAGCAGAGGCCATGTGCTGCAGTATCTTTGGGATAACATTTGCGACAGTTGAACAACAAGAAAAAAACCCCACCATTATTCCCCAGAAAGTCCATGTCTGCAAAGAAAGGGGAACCTGGTCAGGGTTCCCACGGGGGACTCCGCCTTCCATCCACTTCTGTTTCCACATGATACAAGACATCAGCCAGAGTGTGTTCTACAACAGCACCCCAGCCCATGTCACTCATCTGCGG
This sequence comes from Sturnira hondurensis, assembly GCF_014824575.4. Taxonomy (NCBI): domain Eukaryota; kingdom Metazoa; phylum Chordata; class Mammalia; order Chiroptera; family Phyllostomidae; genus Sturnira; species Sturnira hondurensis. The sequence continues at coordinate 19,509,374 of NW_028081271.1, read as the reverse complement.
GGGGAATGAGAAACAGAAATGAGGCGATTAGGATAACTACAGCAAGAAGTAACAAAGATGCTGGGGATGCACGCGGACATTTTTAATGTTACTCACGGGGCGGTAAGTGAGGTCCTTTGGAGGATACTTGAAGCATGGTCCAAAGTTAATGGAAACCTGGGGTAAATTCAATTTGAGCAGACACAAAAAATAAATATATAGTGAAAAAGCTAATGGGACATGGGAAAGTATTTTCTTTAAAGGTAGCAGTGATATTCAGGGTATAACTGGAATAATGACACATACAAAGATATTGCTGAAAGTGGTCAACACCTTAGGTAAATAAATAGACATATTGATTTCTCTTTATAACTGAAAGATTTTCTTATTTTACCTCCATGGTGCCTAACCAACAGACTAAAAATACATGGAAACTTCCAGGCATTACCTTTTCAAATGACTTAAAAAACCCCTAACACACTAACAGGCTCTAATGATAGTCCCCTTTTACACTGAATCTCAATCTCTCTCTCTCTCACACTCACACCCCAGTTACAAGCTAATGGTAGTAGGTCAGTAGGTTATCATGACATATGTAACACCAAATTTACATATGCACACACTTTACAGCCTTCACCATGGGCATGACCACACAGTGCGTTCACAGGACAAGCATGGGGCACACTAATTGCATGATCCAGGCAAACACTTCCTAAAACACCCAACTGATTTTGGAAGAAACAGGAACAGTCAGACACCATTCCTGTCTCACCTAGGCTATTCATATTTCTTTCTAGAACTCGATCAATGGCTCTTTCATCAAACCACTCACCCATTTCTCTCAAGCTCTGGTCACGGGAGGGGCAGAGCGTACATACCGTGCAGCTCTTGTACAGTGAGATGGCTGGGAAGTACACGCCCTCGAAAATATCCTTGTAAGCCACGCCTTGATTGACACCATTTTTATAAAATATTATCTGAAACAAAAACCACGGTTTCACTTCAGAATTTAAACACAGAACAGACAGACTGAGGAAGTGCTGCCACCACAGTGGTAATGCTGTGTGTTCTAAGGGCAGCAGGTGGCATGTGTAGTGACACCTCACGTGACCAGGGTTCTCCGGGCCTACTTACACGCACCATTCTAGGTGGTCTTCAGGTTTCTTTCTTTTCTATGTTCCAATGCTAATTCTACCAGTTAGACTTTCTATTATTCATTATATTGTATTTATAAAAAGTAATCTGGGCCCTGGCCAGGTAGCTCAGCTGGTTAGAGCATTGTCCTGATACGCCAAGGTCGTGGGTTTGATCCCCAGTCGGGGCACATATAAGAATCAATCAATGATGCATAAATAAGTGAAACAACACTTTGAGAGTTTCTCGCTCAATAAATTTACAAAAAAGTATGTAAAAAGTAATGTGTTTTTCTGCCAGTACCTGATTAAGCTTATTTATTTGTAAGCTTATCCTTCCCCTGCATTCTACTTTGAAAATCTTTCAGGATATCCTGTCAGTCTCTGAACCCTCATTTTTTTTGGTCCTTTATCTCCCCAAACTGTTCTAAATATTCTCTCTTAATCATTATTTATTTGGACTTCAGAAAAGTTCCTTTTTCTGAAGTAACTAACTTTCTCTGTCTCTTCTTCCCAGCAAGAGTGATATTCTCCATGGCTGTACAATAATTTGTTATTTAACATAACCAAAAGGTTCTTGGAACTGCAGTGAAACACATTTTGAAACCAGTTAAGTTTCTGTGGTATCCTACCAATGTTACAACAAAATGTTATTTGAGGACTTGCAGTATTTTCTGGCTATATCATCCTTAGACCTATTAACTGGTTCCCTTCACAATTTTTTCAACTGGAACCTTCATTTTTCAAAACTTCCCCTCATTAGTTTCTATTATTGACTCAGGTGGCTTCACAGCATTTTATGGAAAAATATTTCGAGCGCAGGACTTTCTTCTTTGCCTTCCCCTTGTGTTTTTGGTCCTGTAGCTGGTTCAAGATGTGTCAGCCCTTTGACTGTGCTGACCTTGGGCAGACATGTTCCAACAATTCTGGGACAGGGAAGTAGAGGAAGTTCTAGCAGGGGAGTCCGACCCACGGCCCAGGATGGCTATGCTTGTGGCCCAACACAAAATCTAAATTTACTTAGAACCTTTTTTTGCTCATCAGTGTTCGTTAGGGTTTATATATTTAACGTGTGGCCCAAGACAACTTTTCTTCTTCCAGTGTGTCCTAGAGACGCCAAAAGGTTGGACACCCCTGTTGGAGGACCCTGAATGAGCCATCACAGCTCCGGCCGCTCCTAGGTTACACTGCAAGGTTCTCTCTGCCCCTACTGCAGTGTTCCTGCCTCTGTACTTGATACCTCCTGACAGCGTACACACCTCTACCTTGACTGGTGTGGCTCAGCTGGGTGGGCGTCATCCTGCAAAGCGAAAGGTTGCCAGGAACATGCCTGGGTTGCGGGTCTGGTTCCTAGTCAGGGCATGTGTGAGAGGCAACTAGTCAATGTTTCTCTCACACACTGATGTTTCTCTCCCTTTCTTTCTTTCTTTCTCTCTTCTCCTCTAATAAATAAATAAATAAATAAATAAATATCTTTTTAAAATGTTTAAAAAATAAATATACATCTCTGACTTGCTTCCTCAATTGTGTGTGGATTTCCTTCCTTTTTTTAAAAAAAGATTTTTTATTTATTTATCTTTAGAGGGAAAGGGAAGGAGAGAAAGAGAAATATTAATGTGTGGTTGCCTCTCATGCGTCCCCTGCTGGGAACTGGCCTGCAACCCAGGCATGTGCCCTGGCTGGGAATTGAACTGTGGTTGTTTGGTTCACAGGCCTGTGCTCAATCCACTGAGCTACACATTGAGTCAGGGCAGATTTCCTTCTTAAATCATTGTTTTCACCTTTCTACAGTGCTTCTAAAGAACCCTGGTCATCCCCCTCACGGCAGTAGTGAGGCACCCCGGAAAGAATGGAAACAGTTAGGCAGAGTGTGAGCTGGCTCCGCCAGCTCACTCCCTCACTCATACCCAGGGGGTTGGTCCCAGTCCTGACATTTTGGGGCCATGACTCACCTCACTGTTGGGAGTCTGCTTTAGGCTCTTCTCTGCTTTATCCACAAAGTCTTTTTCCTCAAAATACAAATAACTTTTGAACTTTATCAAAGCCTTGAAAACCAAAAGAAAAAGGGAAAAAGGGCTTAGTGGGGCATCCGGAACATCCACAAATAGCACTGAGTCATGTGCTCTGCAGCAGCAATTTAAAATCTTTGCAGAGCTGGCTTCGCTATATTTTGAACTATGTGCTTCTTAAAAAGTTCCAGATGGCACATCGTGTGTTAAACATTTTTTAGAAAGGCCTTGACTAATAAGATTTGTGAGGAAATATATACACATAAGTATATATACACTCGCACCACAACACTGGAGTAACTACAACTCAGATACGGTTGGTGGGAACGTAAAGAGTCAGACGATTTCTCACAGAATAAACACGTAAGTACCCATGACCCAGTAGTTCCATTTCTAGGTACAGACTCAAAAGAAATGAAAACGTGTTTACAAAGAGATTTGTTCAAGAATGTTCATAGCCCCAAACTTGAAAGAGCTCGAGTGTCTGTCAACAGGAAAATGGATGTTACACATGTTAGTTATTTTTCTGTAAAGCTGGAAAAACCCAGGAAAATGGAGAAGCGGACTGTGGCACACTCACACAGAGAAGTACTACTCTGCAATGAAAAGCCAACTAGCGGTACATACAACAACATGGCTGAATCTCAAAAGCACTAAGCCAAATGATAAAATCCAGATGCAAGACAACATACCGCACGGTTCCGTTTATATAAGATCAAGAAAGAGTAAAACCCACGGAACAGAATTATGATGGGAAAAAATTCTAAACTGTAGTTGCCGCTATCGGGGTGGAACAGGGCCTGACTGGGAAGGGGTGTCGGGGAACTTCCTGTCGTGAGAACACAATCTGTCTCAGGAGGGGTTTGGGTTAAATTGAAAACTGAGTGAATGGAAACTTGTGTACTTCATTTCACCTAAGTTTCACATCAAAAGAAAAAGACTAGACAAAGGTTGAACTCTAGCTAACGATGTGCATCTGAAGTACTCAGCGGGGGAGTGTACTGATGTCTGCAATACTCTCTGAAGGACTTAAAAAAAAGATGAATAGACGGATGAGTGAGTGGAGAATAAACGCATAACATACTAACAGAATTTAGGTGATGGGTACTCAGACAGTGACTCTTAAATTCTTTCAACTTTGTTATGTCTGGAAATTTTCATGATGAAATGTTGGAAAAAATGTGAAAGGTAGGTCAGCATCACAAGTGGCCGCAGCCCCAGGCACTGGCTGCCCCAGGTCTTCAAACCCAGGAACACCGTAGGGGACAGACTTACTTTATCTTTGTAGGTATCGGGCAGTGACTTGGCTGTCTCCGTGTCTTCCGGAAGACTGATGTAGAATCCCAGGACATCTCCCTGTCCGTAGCCAGAAGAGTAGTGTTTGCCAATGGACTGATGGAACTTGGTTCCCTTTTTGCTTCGCCAAGAATAGCTAAATTTATCATAACCTAAGGGAGCTTGGAGGTTACCTGTCGCAATAAAAAGACATGCAGGAAGTCAGAGGACTGCAACTTAACTCTGGTTTGCTAAAGAAAAAAAATTCTTACTCTTTTTTAGGGGGAGGGGAGTGGTCGATTTTGTAAAGATTCTAACTACTTCTGACAAAGAATTATAAAAATATTCCAAGAATTTCAAACTACTTAAACGCCCAGGAATTGAGTTTTGGGCCTACAATTCGGTAGGTACCAACGTAGTAAAACCCAGTCACACAGTCTTACACCTCTGTACTAGACTCAGTGTCCACACTCTGGCCCCAGCTCACCTAAGGGCTGGGACCAGCCCAGTCTAGCAGCAGTGTCTGGTGGCATCTCGTCCACCGTGATTTCAAAATACCAGGCACCTTTCCGCACCCCGTGAGAAGCCCGCACCATAGAGTAGCCTTTTTCTCCAACCACAGTCAGCCGGTCATCAGAGATCTTTAGCTGGGGAGCTGCAGAGAAGGAGAGAAATGGAATGTCTGCAACTTATCTGAGATACTTGGAGACAACTGCCACAAAACCAGGGTCCCTTATACTCCAGTGAAACACAATGAGAGATCAGCAATAGCAGGTCGGGAACTGGAAATACTAGTTCAGGACTTTAAAAATCTCAACATGAGGTAAAGATGACAGAGAGAGGGAAAAAAGGAAGAAAGCTGTCAGGTAATCCAGTTTTGTTACATGTGATTTAAGAGGACACGTAAAAATTAGTTGTACCTTTTATTCTCTAAAATATAATAAACCAATTATAATGTGCTTGGATCCTGATTTGATAAACCATCCTTTAAGACGACGTAACCTTTTACTTTGAAACTTTCTTCAGATTTTCAAAAACAGTAAAGAGTCCTCACTCAGCTTCCCCAAATGTTAAGACCGCCTGTGACCATAATGTAACTATTAAAACCAGAAAACATTAATACAATACTACTAATTGACCAACAGATCTTGAAAATAAGCCGATTATCAATGTAATATCCTTTTTCTGGTCCTGGATCTAATCCAAGATCCCACAACTCCTTCAGTTGTCATATCTTCTCAATGTCTTTCAAATCTGGGGCAGTTTCTCAAGCCTCTCACGACAGTGACCTTTCACTGTGTACACTATCCCTCACTTTGGTCTGCTGGCTGTTTCTCCCTATTTAAGTCCAGGCTATGCCTTTTGTCAGGAACGCCCCTGAGGTAACGCTGTGCCTCAGAGCGTCACAGAGGGAAACACATGTCGTCAGAGCAGAGGTGTTAAACTCTGATCGCCTGGTCTAGGTGATGCCTCCCAGGTTTCCCCACTACAAGGCTACTATTTTCCCTTTGTAATTCGTAAGAATTGTGTGGAGACATAACAAGGTATTTGAAAAAATCAAGAAAATCTGATTAGGAACTGGAGTCACACAATAGCAAGGAATTATTTATTTTGTTAAGTGTGATAATAGCATTATATAGAAGTATTATAGCATACTTCTTAGAAATGCTTATTTTTTAAAGTATATAGAGATTTACTTCTTAATAATTCAGAAAAAAGAAACACAGAAATAAAGGAACAGCCCTGGCTGGTGTGGCTCAGCGGACTGAGCACCAGCCTGTGAACCAAAGGGTTGCTGGTTTGATTCCCAGTCAGGGCACATGCCTGGGTTACAGGCCAGGTCCCCCATATGGGGTGCACCAGAGGCAGCCACACACTGATGTTTCTCTCCCTCTTTTTCTCCCTCTCTTCCCCTCTCTCTAAAAATAAATAAATAAAATCTTTAAAAAAAGGAAGAAAGGAACTGATAAGGCAAACATGGCAAAATCTTGACAACTGTTAAAACTGAACCAGTGAACCCAATCCACTGAGCCACATCAAGCCAGGGCTAAAAATACCCACTAGTTCTTTGATGTTCTTCCTTTCAGGAGGTGGAGCCTAATTTCCCTCCACTTGAGTGGGTTAAACTCAGTGACTCACTTCTAATAAAATACAGTGGAAGTGACTATCCAATTAAAAAGATCGGTCACAAAACGTGCTTGAACACTTTACTACTCTCTCGTGGGTCACTTGCTCCAGAAGCTGCCATGGACGAGGACAAAGAAGCAGTCTATGGAGAGGCCCACACGGCAAGGATCTGAGGGCTTCCTGTCACAGTCGCCTGAGTGCACCAGCTTGGAAACAGGTCCTCCAGCCCCACTGGGTTTCCCGAGATGGTAGCCCCAGGTAACAGCCTGACTGCACCTCCTGAGTGTTCCTGAAACGGATCACCCAGCTAAGCTGCTCCCTGATTCCTGACTCTCAGAAACTGTGGGAGACACTACACATCCGTAGTTTTACACGGCTAAGTTTTACGGTAGTTGGTTATACAGCATTAGGAAAATGTCCTTATTGTTAAGAAATAGAGAACACAGTTCTCAGAGATGAGAGAGCATCATAGCAACTTACTCTCGAATGGTTCAGAGAGAAAAAGTGTTGGGCCCTGATAAAAGCGTCATCCCAATGTACTAAGGTTGCGGGTTTGATCCCTGGTCAGGGCACACACAAGAATCAACCCGTGAATACATAAATAAGTAATACATCAAACCAAGGTTTCTCTCCCCTTGCCCCCCAAATCAATACATTAAAAAAAAGAGAAAAGTTTGGTACTGTTCTTACAACTTTCTTTTGTAAGTCTCAGGTTATCTCAAAATAAAGTTTAAAAGATACGATATAGACTTACCTAACTTGTGTAAGGCTCAGCATAAACAGTGGGTGGCCCTTGCCGTCCCAAGCATCGAGCACTAACAAGCGAGCACTAGGCCAGTGTTTCACTCCCCCCGCCTCCAGAGTTACAGCTATGATGTATAGCGAAACAAGACAAGTCTCACTTCTTAAACCCAGAGGTCACTTATTTGGCCCTTCCCTACTATCAAAGTATGTTGTCAGTGCAATAAGCCACACAAACCCACACATAATGGACTTTACACCACAGGACTGCAATACTTCACTTCCAAATGACTAGCAACCAATACAAGTGTTATAATTTTTAGCATTAAATCAAGAAGTAATGGCCTTTCAAATGTAATAAATATGTGAACCTGGTTAGATCCAATTCAAGAAAAGAATAAAAGGCATATTTTTAATCAACCATGGAAGCATGAATCTGGATGAGGTATTAGGTAATTAAGGAATTATTATTTGTCTTAGGTATGATAAGGACACAGTGGTCATGTTTTTTAAAGTCCTTGTTTGCCCTTCCTGACTGGTGTGGCGCAGCTGGCTGGGCATCATCCCACAAAGCAAAAGGTCGCTGGTTCGTTTCCCAGTCAGGCCACAAGCCTGGGTTGTGGGACTGGTTCCTGATTACGGCACATGCAGGACCAATCGATGTTTCACACATCAATTTTTTTTCTTTTCCTTTTCCTCTCTCTAAAAATAAGTATATAAAATCTTTTCAAAAAACCCTTGCTAAAATATATACTAAGGTATTTATGGGTAAAGGAATACACTATCTGGAATGTGCATTGATAGTCCGCAAAAACAAAAATTCACGAAGTATACTCCTCTAGAAGCAATTAATTTAGCCCTAGCTGGTGTGGCTCAGTGGATTCAGTGCCGGCCTGCAGACTGAAAGGGCTCTGGTTCAATTCCCAGTCAGGGCACATGCCTGGGCTGTGGGCCAGGTCCCCAGTTGGGAGCATGTGAGAGGCAACGGATTGATGTATCTCTCCCACATCCATGTCTCTTTTTTTTAAAAAGATTTTATTTATTTATCTTAGAGGGTAGGGAAGGAGAGAGAGAGAGAAAAATCAATGTATGGTTGCCTCTCATTCGTCCCCTGCCGGGAACTGGGAACTGGCCTGCAAGCCAGGCATGTGCCCCGACTGGGAATTGAACCGCGATCATGTGGTTTGCAGGCCCGCGCTCAATCCACTGAGCTACACCAGCCAGGGCCCACATCAATGTTTCTCTCTTTCTCCTTCTCCTTCTCTTTCTCCCTCCCTTCCTCTCTCTCTAAAAATAAATAAGTAAAATCTTTTTAAAAAGCAATTAATTTAAATTCACTTTCATATTTGACTAAAGGATAATGAATGGTATTTGTTAAGTGAATAAAAAACTACTATATATTAAAGAGTTTTGCATGACAAAAAAGTCATAAACAAAGTCACAACCGACACACTGGAAGAAAATGTTTACAACCCACAACATGGACAAAGAGCTAATATCCCCGATATACACAGGAACAAAGGCCCAGATCCCAATAAAAAAGTGGGGGGAAAAATCAGGTACTTCATGAGATAAAGACTCTTATACATGAGAAAATGTTCAAGCTCAAGGAAATACAAATTGAAACAGCACAAATACCATTTCTCGCCTATCAGACCAGCCAAAATTAAAATATCAGACGACACATTCTGTTTGTGAGGCCATGGGAAAGCAAACACTCCGCGCTGCTGGTGGAAATGCCAATTAGCCGCCCTTCTGAAGGGACACTTGGCAACATCCGACCAAACTACGCACATACTTACCTTTTGGTGCAGCAATTTCACGTCTAGAAGTCTACCTCGAAAATATTCCAACAGTACAAAAATGCATACACTCTTGATTAGTCACTGGCTCTCTGTGATTGCAAAAGTACTGAAAACACTCTAAATGCCCCTCTGCAGAGTGGCTGAATAAACGATGTACATCCACACAATGGGGCTTCATAAAGTTAAAAAGGAAAGTAATAAGGGCAATCTCTTTGAGGTAACTGATCTAGAGTAACTGTATGAAGCAAAACACTGACGGGCATCTATAGTGTGCTGCCCTTAATGTATGAAAAAAGGGAAATATACACGTATCTGCTCATTTGTGCAGAAGAAAGACAGAAAGGACAAACCAGAAACTAAAGAGAATGATTACTATAGGGATGGGTGAGAAAAATCGTGGAAAAGGGGAAAGAGAAGGGAGTGGAGAGGGTGATGTTGAGGAGGTAGTGACACCCGGAGTAAACCTTTCTGCACAAACCGAACTCCCAGAATCACGGTAATGTTTCACATTCGTCCCCCTCACACACACACCCCCACAACGTGGCATAACCCAAACAAAGGCTAACAAATGAACTGAGCTGTGTTACAGACAGAAAACAGAACCCTAATGAAGGAGGTGGGGAAGACAGGAACTAATTCAGGTTAACCGTGTCTTGATGGGATATTGCAAGGCTAAGGAGAAAAAGAGCTGCACATAAATACTACAATCTAGTTCGTGAATGTTTCTCACAGGGGTCAGCAATTCTGAAACTACTTCATATGCATGTTACAAATGAACAAACAAATATAATGTAGAGATTTAGAGTTAGGTTTCTCACTGATGAAAAAAGAAGTTACAAAGAAGGAAAGTAGATGGGTGGAACAACCCTGTGGTGTTCGGAATGCAAGGTGCCAATGTAAACTCTGTAGCCATGTATATATGTGCCAGTGAGCACACATACATTTCTTCCTTCTGCCTCCTGAGAGTCTAGAAGTGACACCTAGTAACAGTCTTAAAAAATAAGGTTTCTAAATACCATTCTTCAATCAAAGGAGCCACGGCTCCTTGGAGAAGTAGCTCACACTTGGCCTGGGGCATGGAAAACACCAGATGAACCAGGAATATCTTGTAATACCAGAAAGTAAGGAAGTACTTTAAAAAAATGACATATCAAGAAACACAGGAACCTCAAGAATTTTCTAACAGCCATATCTGGAATAATTTGACCAACAAAATAAAGTATACCAAAGTAACCCCAGAGAATAAAATGACTATCTATGAGTCCACACTGCTATAATCAATTTAATAATAAATGGAGGAAAAAAATCATCAAGCAAACATCACATTCATAATTGCAGCAAATAAGATCCACTGATAGATGCTAAAATTAGTGCTTAAGGCTTTACAAAGAAACCAGTTATTTGCATAGCCTCAAAGTATCTTTCCCCAAGATCTTTGTTGAGTACAAAGGCAAAGACAGCAGAGAAAGCTAGCACAAACCACCTGAACCAAAAGATCATGGGCAAGAGAAGCCATCAGCAGACACAGGGACATCACGAACTCCAGGAGATGATGCAACGAGGACCCATTTCTGCAGTGTTCCCCCCACCCAAAAGCATAATCTCAGTTTAATTGTGAGAAAAAGATAAGCCCTCACTGGGAAATATTGGGCAAAATAACTGATTAATACACTTAAAAAGTGTTAGGGCCATAAAAAACCAGCAACTACTGAGGACCTGTTGAAGATTGCAAAAGACTAAGTAGAAATAACTAAGTGTAATGTGAGAGCCTAGAAAAGAGGCATCAGTGAAATTTAAATAAAGTCTTTAGTTCCATTAATAGCATTTACCATGTTAATTTCATGGTTTTGATTACTGTACTTCGGTTATATAAGACATTACCATCAGAAGAAGCCTGATGAGGGATATATGGAAACCACTGTTCCTGCAACTTTACTGTACATTTAAAATTAGTTCAAAATAGAAAGTTTTAATAAATCATATACATGTATATACATGTACATGTATGCGTGTATAATGGCTACATAAGACAAAAAATTAAGTTATTTCTTGCACATTCTGCTGAGTCTAGAAACAGGGTGTGGAGGAGTTAGACTGACATGTATCTAATCTTAGATTGGACAAAGCTGACGACAGTAGTTCAGGGTAATTCTGGGTCCAACATGAACATTAGTATCTTACATACCTCGATCATGCAGGGCTAACAAAACCCGTTCATACAAGCAGGCTCTGTAGAGGTCTCCAGGAATAGGTTTTCCTGCCCAGCAGTCAAGTTCAAGCTTCTCAGGGTCAGGGGCGTGGGGATCAGGCTCAGCTAGAATATACCGATAGCCATCTTTGTTAAACGGGTGTTCCAAGGGGTAGCCATGAGGAGGAAGGCGCTGAGCAGAAAACAAAGGGTCACTGCAGAAAGGAAAAAATAAAATCAATAAACTAAAACCCCTCTAGCTCCACTGCCTTCAATTCTGTAAGAAAGGCCTCTGATTTACTTCAGGTAGAACACAAGCAACTTCACAAATGCATTTCATTACTCAAACAGATCGGCCTGCCCTCTGCAGGCAAAACAGAGGAATGAAAAAGAGTCTCTATTTGGTAAAATAGGTTTGGTTCAATCACTTTAGCCTGTTCCGGTTACCTGTATCTATGACAGTGACTCAGTAAGTATGTCATAGGGAAGGGAGAAGACGAATGAAGGCAATTTCCTTTACTGTACTTACTTATTATAAACTAATAAACAGAAACTAAGTAATATGAGCACTTACTACCTGTTGTCTAAGTGAGAGATGACCTGGATTTTGTCATAGCATTGAACAAAGTGACAGGAAGAGGCATAAGGAAGCCAGCGTTCATAATTGGTTTCACTCCCTCTCCCCCATCTGGTATCTGCCAAGATGCATTACTGGAACCTTACTCCCCAGGGAAGTCAACACAGTGCTGCCCGGGGCTGGCTTGTATAGTACCGAGTTTGAAAATCAGTATATCTAGCCTGGGGTTATTTTACCCCTTCAAGTGCTCAAGACTGAAGGAAAATGGACAGGCTTTTAACCTCAGACATGTGATCTACTGGAAGTATGGCTCTTTTCCGTCTGATGGACTTTGCCAGCACCAAACAATACTCTAACAGTGGTGAATGGGGGTGAGAGTTCTCTGCCCACCTCCGAGCCTTCTTGGTGGTCCCTGTGGTCCCTCCATCCTGCTGTTTACGCTTAGCTCCTCTTCCTTTTCCACTGCTTCCTGCTGCAATTCCCCCTTTGAAGAGAAGGAAGATCACTCTCAATGAGCTGTGATAGAAGCACCATGTGGACACTGAAATTCCATGGAGACTAACACTCCCAACGTGCATTTGTGCAACACCTACAGGAGGATTTCCTTCCCAAGAGCATATGGGATTTCACTCTGGTTCTGAATGAATGTGCTAAGCGTCTCACAGCCCAGAATGCTGAGTTCCGGCAGTAAGCTCAAATGAGCCTGGGTTACATCTCCAACCTTCCTTTCTTAGTGAACTGCAACTACCAGTGCACGTTCTGAGGATGTGACACAAATGCATTTTCACTCACTCAGATTCCCGACACCCACAGCTAACAACAACTGCAACAATATCAAAGCTCTTCTTCCCAACCAAGTCAATACAAACATCCATAAAGAGAGAACATCCTCACTGTAAGGAGATGTTTTCTTGCTTGAACTACACATGATATATTCCATGAACACAATAAAGGCATAATATCTGCAAAAGCACTTAACTTGACTATCCAACAAGACAAGAGGACATCAGACACAGAAAACAAAAACAGAAGTACTAGAAAGGTGTTTCTCTCCAGTGCTGCTACTGCGGTAGCTCACGTGGTTGAAGAAAGAAGGCTTTAGATTCAGCAGGAAATTTTGACAATTACTAGGACTGTGCCAATGCATAAAATTCAGGTTGGACTAACTGAAACTGGAACCTGGCTTGTGCAATTCAGAGCAAATATCAGTAGATAATTTACATATTTAATTTTAAAAAGTTTAGCTGCGTATTAAAGCCACAAGGAACACTACCTTGTGTATTTCTGAAATAGGCACTTTAAACTGTTGTCCAATGCTGTCATACCCCTCAATTAGTTGGTCTTCTAGGAAAAGTCCCTGAACTGCAGGAAAACACCTTTAGGTAAACAGCTGCATGGAGTTCTGTATCTTAATTTGAGGCAAGCTTAGAAATCAGCAGCAGTTCTGCTGCAATGAAAAGGATCGAGACGTTGAGGGCAGGCCATATTCTGCATACACAGGACCAGATTTATGTGGGACTTCCTTTTATGAACACATCAGGTGTGATTCCCAGTTGTCATAAAAGGTTTAACATTATAAGTGTTGCAACATCAATATTGCTAGTTTGAGTTACCTTAATCAAACACTGTTAGGTTTTTATTGTCATTTGCATTTTAATTATTTTAAGGGACTTTTAGATCTATTTTGAACAAAACAATTCTGGCTGTGTTAGGCGGAATATGACAACGTACAAGCTTTTAATTACTAAGATTAAACTGGAACTACTGTTTCATATTAAATGCTATTGCCACCACTTTCACGATGCTTTACAATTTTAATTCAGTTTTAGCTTCCACCACAACTCAGCAAAAAAGCGTTTTTCCAAACCACAAAATACTTAAGTCTGAGAGGCTGAAAGAGGACAGAGGAGGAATTCACCTCCCAAAGAGGCTCCACCTGTAAGAACAGAAGTGGCACCACATATTTGTCAAATTTTAACAGTTAAGAAGGGAAGAAATGATGTAAAAAGATAAACAATACACTTAGCTATTTCCCATCTTAGCATAACAGAGAAAATGATTACATATTTAAGATGCCACCACTCCAAAAAAAAACCCCAAAACCCCCAAAACAAAAACAACCAAGTTAATGATGCCACTGTCACATAAATAGCTAGCTACCACCCAGCAATCCCAGCTCTCATTCCATTACATTGGCAATGAAGGGCATTCCTGCTATTAGATGGGTTACTGATAGAAAAAGCATGCTACAGAAAACGCTGTCATGCAAATAAGCTGAAGTTCCAGGGTGAGAAAGTTAGAAGATGGAAATGGGAAGATTTTAAAGTAAGAACTGAAGTTATGGAAAAAGAATGGAAAGCAACTCAATCTAAACTGTTAGTTATAAGGATATAGTCTAATGTAAACACAGTAAGTCCAACCTTAAAAGTGTACCTTATTTTACACTACATCTGTTTCACTTAAGCCCGAACTGTGGTATAAAGTGCCAAACAGTCCTCCTCTACCATCTATCAGAACCTTGGCTAGCTCCTAAAAATCGAGTTTGGGGCTTTACATATCCAGTTAAGAGTCAACCCAAAGAATACCCAATTCTAGGCACATCTGAGTTCAACAGCTTCCAGATATTTCACCAATGAGACACTTAAACACTTACCATTTAAATTCCCACTGGTGGACACAGCACTGCTTTGTTTTTGATTGTCATAAGCAGGACCAATGTTACTAAGATCCTAGAGAGAAACATACTCAATTATGAAGGGAGTTTTATAATCAAACCAATCTGGCAAGGCTAAAAAAACCACCCAGGAGAAATTCTAATAGCACTAGAAGTGAAACTGACAATCCTAAAAGTCTGAAGCTTGCAGGAGTCCCAAACTTGGAGGCCTCAGGGATCAGCAGGTAACAAGTCAAGCAGATCAAGTATAAGAAGCAAAGTGGTTTAAGGGTGATGATGAATGACAGTCACCAGGGAGTGGGAGGTGACAGTGGGCCATGGCAAAGTGCTGTGCCCAAGCCCATTCACTCAGCTTCCTGCAGGGTTTCAGGCAGGCCCAGTACCGTCGCATCTTTTCATTTTACAAGACTGAAATCTGAATTTCTATGTGAAATCTTAAATTTTAAAGGCTAGCAAATAGAGCATTTTAAGGTACAGCAGAAAGATCTGACCTCCTGAGATGCCAACTGTGACCCATTATTGAACAAAGTAAAAATTTGCTTTTTCCTCGTGTTCTGCTAGGTACATCAGAAATTCTTCACAATAACGAATGTTTTTAAGAGTGAAATTCGAGAAAGAAAATCATGGCGGGGGTCGGGAAGCAGAAAATTGTACTTGAATAACAATTTAAAAAAAAAAGTAAAAAATAACTTAGAATGGCATATTCATGTTATTAGTAAGGAAACTAAAGTTAAAAAATGTAAGAATAATATGCGTAAAGTGGTAACATTTTGGGAAGAGCCAGAACTAAAACTCTAATCTCCTGGTAAAAGCTTAGTGTTCTTTCTTTCCACATGTGCCAATAATGATTTACTTGGAGCCCGCCATGTTAGGGGCATGTTACAGCAGTGTGTTATATGTGGCAAATATACAAATGTAAACGACACCCAACTCCAGGTCCCCAAGTGGCCTAAAAATCAAAAGGAAAATATAAAGCATATGAACGTTACCTGATCCAAAAGTCCAAATTTGGGATAATCTTCTTCTGGGTCCTTACTCCCAGGATCAGGGTGTTCCTTTACCAAAAATACATCTCTTTCTTTACTCTAAAAGGAAACAGTATTTTATTACTGAAAACTTTATTCTTAAAAGTAGTACTGACCACGAGCCTGCGAACCAGAGGATCGCAGTTCGATTCCCAGTCAGGGCACATGCCTGGGTTGCAGGACAGTTCCCAGCAGGGGACTCAGGAGAGGCAACCATACATTGATATTTCACTCCCTCTCTCCTTCCCTTCTAAAGATAAATAAATAAGTAAATAAAATATTTAATTGTAAAAAATTTTAAAAAAAGTAGTACTGAATGATCAACCACCAGTTCTAACTCCTAGGTATAATCTCCAAAAAAGGGGCTGTACTGTTTTTCTCTGATCAGAATATTAATACATGATTATCAAAAAATTCAAACAGTGCAACGTAAAACGAGAGCCAAAGGCCTTCACAGTCCCCACATCCCCTTCCACCTCCCAGAGACAAGCACTGTTAACAGTTTGCTGTTGATTTCTCCCCAAGTGCTCTTGATTTCTAAGGACAATAATGTCTAGAACAGCGTTGTTTCTGCTTTTAAATCAGAGAAAAAGCTGTCTCTAATTTCACTATAAAATTATACTTGCAAGAGTACAGCGAACGTAAGTTTCAGCGTCATGTAACGCAAGTGATGCAGGCACAATGACACATGACGTGCAACTTACTGATTTTGTGTAGAAACTATTAAGGTTGACAAGTAGTTATATCGCACTCTTGAAGACTTAATACTAAGTTGTTCTTGTGTTCTTAGTCACAGCATTATTTCAGTGAGACTCAAGAGAATGTGAGTCGTATAAAGAACCCTGCCCAAATGTCAAGTCCAGTTGACTTTTGCCTACTTACCATTGTTTTAACAATGTTATTTGGCCAAGTCATCTTCCCAGGTCTCTGTCTGGTCGTCATACACTCCCAGTATTTATCAATAAATGGTATGATATCCTAATTTTTAAAACAAAACATTAAGACCTCTATAGTTGGTTTCAAAGCTATGCTCACAAAAAGAAAACTGCAACATTTCCAAAGGCATTGTCAAAAGAAAAATCCATGTTTACAAACAAACATAATTGCATGCAAACGAGACAGATTGTGGGGAAGTCAAACAAGTATATACAAACCTTAGCGACACAGAGCTCACAATTGAACTAGATTGTAATCTTGGCTCCCCGCAGAAAGATGACTACAAAGCTATCCTGTCTTCTGAGCTTCTATTTCCACCTGCCTGAGACATCTCCATCTGGGCATCCCACAGGCACCTCAACCTTCTTGTGATTAAAAATGAACTGTTTCTCACCTCACAAATCTGCTCTGCAGCTTTTTATGCTGTTTACACTACAATCAACTATCACCCAGAAGCCCAACCTAGACACCATAGAGTCATCCTGGATTCTTCTTGCACAACCTTCGTAACTGATTGATACCCAAATGAATTTTATTTTATTTCCTTTATTTATTAACGAGGGGGGTGGAGAGACTTCAATTTGCAGTTCTACCATTTTATGCATTCATTGGCTGACTCTTGTATATGCCCTGACTGGAGATCAGATCCACAACCTTGGTGTATCAAGACGATACTCTAACCAACTGAGCTACTTGGCCAAGGCACCAAATGAATTTTAAATTTTCAGAAATTTCTCACCAATCGGGCTTCCTTTCCAGCCCCACCACTTTGACTGTGGTCCTCGCCAGTTCTTGCCTGCATGACTAAAACAATGTCTGATGTCTGAGCTTCATCTTCTGGCACCAACTATCCCCTCTGCAGGCCATTCTGCCACAGTCCACCAGAGTTAACCACTAACATCTTCCACTAGAGCTAGTTCCACGGAAATCTACATAAATAATATTCTTACCAAAAATGTTTCACTTGAACCTAGCCATGAGGAAAATATCAGGTAAGTGCTGTGAACCCTGAGAGAGAAGATACCTACTATAAAAAGGGCTCCATATGGCTAACTAGGCTTAAATTTTTAAAATAATAATAAAATAAAAGAGTCTAGCAGACATTTTCTACAGAGGCCTCACCAACTGCACTTCAGGGAGAGGTCTGCACTGAACTGTCTGCCTGCAGTGTGTATTTGGACCAATGGGACTGAGGCTTTCCCCATCCAATCAGAGCTATGAATCTCTGACCAACCACTGTGGCTCTATTCTGACCAATCAGGGCAGTGCCTTTTGGACCAATCAAACTAGGAGAATTTGGAGTCCTTATTTGCATGAGGACAGACCAATCAGGGACCAGGGGCAAGGACTTCAGTCAATATAACTCAGCTCCTGGTGGGCTCACTTTCCCTTGTCACTGAAGGCTGTGTCTCCCTTGCTGAAACATCAACTGTGTCTTCTGGAACAGAGAGCCTGAGGCTCCAGAGCTGCTTCATGGCCAGGCTGTTTTCAGAGCTCTGCTTATCACAACTGAGCTGTTTTGAAATGAATGACAAGTTTCCTTCTTCACTGAATCCCAAACTGGGGACTTCTGTTGGTGATGAATGGCCACTGACCACTGGTTGACAATGCAAATTAGGAACATCATGCTAATACGGTCTACGCTCTTCAAAAATTTTTTGTTCTTTAAAATTTTAAATGTCATAGCAAACCGAAAAAAAAAGTAAAATAAGTAAAAAATAAATAAATAAAATACGTCTGTTCCAGATTACAGACAAAAGAGACATTACAACTGAATGTAATGTGTAATCCTTGATCAGATTCTAGATGGAGGAAAAAGCTATTAACGATATTAAGACAATAATAATATGAAAAAATATGCATGCATACTATATATAAAAGAATACAAGTTGTATGTATTAGATACTTCATTGCATCAACTAAATTTTTTTAGTATGATCACCACATTGTGGTTATGAAGTAATATTGGGTAAAGTGTAATGTATGTAATTTAGTCTCACACAGCATAGAGGGAAAATATAGATGTGTGGAGATAAAGGAAATGTAGCAAAATATTAACTGGCAAATCTAGGTAAAGAATGAATAGATGGGGACTTCTGCCAAGATGGAGGCATAGGTGGAAACACTGTGCCTTCTCCCACAACCAAGTCTGAATACAACAAAGGTTTAGTAAACAAAGACAGAGCCAAAGAACAGAAAACTGAACTACATAGAAGTCCGAAAACAACGAACCGCATTCAACTGGATCAGTAAGAGGGGCGGAGCCAGCAGCGGAGCTGGGTCGGGCAGGAAAGATTCCCCCGACCCAGGTGCACAGGCAGCCGGAGTAGCAGCGTGGACCCAGTGAGGGTGTGGGGCAGACTGACCGCAGTCACACATTTGCATGCAGATAAACCAGCACAGTGAGCAGTGAGACGGACCACGCAGGCCCCAGCGGGCAAACCCAGTGGCGGGGGGCTGACCGTGGTGGCACATTTGCGCACAGTGTGACAGAACGCGCGGCCCGGACGGTGGCAGATGTGGCAGTGGTGGCAGATGGGACGCCATTGCTCCTCTTTGACCCCGCCCCCATGTACAGTGTCACAACCCAGCAACTGAGTTGCCCTGCTCTGGTGAACACCTAGGGCTCCGCTCCTCATACGTACATAACAGGTGCGAACAGACCAAAACATGGCTCAAAAAGAACTTAAAGCCCCAGAGCCAATAACTCTAAGCGAAAAAGAAATAGCAAACCTCTCAGATGCACAGTTCAAAATACTGGTGATCAGGATGCTCACAGAACTGGTTGATTATAGTCACAAATTAGAGGAACATATGAAGGCTAAACTAATTGAAATGAAGGGAAATGCACAGGAAACCAATAGTGATGGAAAGGAAACTGGGACTCAAATCAATGGAATGGACCAGAAGGAAGAACAAAAACAACCAAACAGAAAAGAATGAAGAAACGAGAATTCAAAAAAATGAGGAGAGGATTAGGAACCTCTAGGACATCTTTAAATGTTCCAACATCTGAATTATAGGGGTACCAGAAGGGGAAAAGAAACAGCCACGACTGGGAAATTTACTTGAACAAATAATACAGGAGAACTTCCCCAGTCTGGCAAAGGAAATAGACTTCCAGGAAATCCAGGAAGCTCAGAGAGTCCCAAAGAAGTTGGACCCAAGAAGGAACACACCAAGGCACATCATCATTACATTAGCCAAGATGAAAATGAAGGAGAGAATCCTAGAAGCAGCAAGAGATAAGGGGACAGTCACCTACAAAGGAGTTCCCATCAGACTGTCAGCGGATTTCTCAAAAGAGACCTTACAGGCAAGAAGGGGCTGGAAAGAAGTATTCCAAGTCATGAAATCCAAAGACCTACAGCCAAGATTGCTTTATCCAGCAAAACTTTCATTTAGAATGGAAGGACAGATAAAGTGCTTCTCAGATAAGGTCAAGTTCAAGGAGTTCATCATCACCAAGCCCTTATTATATGAAATGCTAAAGGGACTTATATAAGAAAAAGAAGATGAAAAATATGAACAGTGAAAGGACAGCAAACTCACAGTTATTAACAACCACACCTAAAACAAAAGCAAACCAAGAGGACAGCTAGATCAGAGGTGGAACCATAGAAATGAAGAACACATGGAGAGTTAGCAACAGGGGAGTGGGAGGAGGAGAAGGTACAGAAAATAGCATAGCTAGTAGGTAGAAAATAGATAGGGGGGAGGACAAGAATAGTAGGGGAAATACAGAATCTAAAGAACTTGAGACACGTGGTCATAAACTAAATGGGGGGAATGGTGGGGGAGGGGGTGTGCCGGGTGGAGGGGAATGAAGGGGGAGGAAATAGAACAACTGTAATGGTATAATCAATAAAATATATATAAAAAAAATAAAAATAAATTTAAAAAAGAATGAATAGATGTTCCTTGTACTATTTGAATTTTTTTGTATAACTGAAAATTTCAAAATAATTTGGGAAAAAGATAAAACTACAAGAAAAAAACCCCCAAGTCTACCACAGCACACCTCTATTTAAAGCACTTTTAATACGGGGGGAAAGGAGGCAGGGGGAGGACCCTCTGCCAGTTCCGGCAGCTTCTAGAATTAAGCCCTAGTTTCTCGTTAGTAGAAAAACACAGCCTGAAGCCTGACCAAAGCTATGTCCTCGCCAAAGCCTGATCCTGGCTACGTTGATCTAACTGCACATCCTATAGCAATGACTGTCAAACTGTAGGTTGCGAACTATTAGCAGATTACAGGTGAAAACTGTTCTATGGACTAGGATAGCAAACGTCAGAGTGCAGAAGGAAAAGATCAGATGGTAAGCCTCCTTAGATGAAAGTTTTGTTTCAGTTGTAAATGAGAGTGGGTAGGTAAGAATGTATACTAGGTCACAAAGTAAACATTAAATTAATTTTTCATATTTCTTAACCATGAATCACAGCAGGAAGGACTCATGGATGGAATAATCAAGCAATTTTGAATCCTGACTAGTAGTCATGTGGTTTTCCAACTTAATAATAAAAAATAACTGTTTTTAACACAAGGCATGTATAAACTGGCCACCTTTCCCTATGACAAAAATCTGTGATGGCATCTATAAAAATAGCTCAACTAGGCTAAAAAGGTTCACCTGAAGATCTGACTATTAACTGTGAGCTAGACCGTCATTTGCTTTTATAAAGCCAACCAAAACGACTTAAGGATTCTTCCTAATAACTAAGCCAAATGACATAGTGTACACATGTTAGGAAGTTATTAAATCACATAAAATAAAAATAAAATAAGTACTGAATCAAGTAATATATTCATACAAACTGGGAGGAAAGCACTTAGTGTTAAAGAATACATGTAGACATTCCACCTGACTCTCGGGCCTAATAGCAATTTCATTAACTGCATCTCTACCTTATCTTTGGAGAACATGGTTTTCGGATGTTCATCTTGTGTTCGGGACTGCCATGTTAGGTTGGCCAAAGCACTAAGGCACATCTCCTTCAAGTCTATGAAACACAAAAAGGAAGAAAAAGTTACCTATAACACCAACTCTTATTACCAAAAGAATATTCAACGACATGGTCTACAAATGAACAACTGTAGTACTGAAAAGTAGGATCATCATTTGACCTGAAACAGACAATAGCAATCACTCAGAGCTAAACCCCAATGCAACTTCTACCGCTGCCAGGCCAAGGATTCCCGATTCTGCTAAGCCCACACCCTGTTTCTGTCCCAGCTAACTGCCGGACAGTTCTGTGGCAGCACTCCACAGTACTCGGTTCTTACTTGCTTGCTTCCGGAGGAAGTAGGTATTCCCGCTATGGTGGCACACGTTGCAGTGAAAGCTGTAGTTGGTCATGAAAGGTAGACAGGATCTGCCGAACAGCCGAATTGTACAAATCAGCGAACTTTATAAGAAGTTCTGCACACACACTTCTTTATAAGAAGTAAAACAGCAGTGCAAGTAATACCCCCATGTTAATATGCATATATTTGTATAAGATTAAACCTTCAAAAGGCAACCAAAATCAAAACAGGACTTGTATTTTTTACAAACACCTGGGTTATTCTGTCACAAATATTTAATAAGACATTCTAGGTCTCACCTAGAGTGACAGTAACAAAAATGGAAATGCCAAGTGTAGAAGAAGAAAAACTGGTAAAGCTTGATGCCTGGCTAAATGGAGGAGTGGGCAGGAAATGAAAGGAGTTCCAGCCACTTAAGACAGCTTGTATCATAAAGAGGAAATCTCCTGAAAACTTGTCTGTTTGAAGACAGAGAGGAGGAACCCAGGAGAGGGGAAGAGACCAAACATGGCAGAGACTGAGAAGTTGATGCATTAGAGAAGGAAAGTGGGGTGGTGACTGTACTGGATGACTAGAAAAGCACAGGGAGAACTCAGTCTTGGAAAAAAGAGAGTAACAGCCCTGGCTGGTGTAGCTCAGTGGATTGAGCCGAGGCCTGCGAACCACATGATCGCGGTTCAATTCCCAGTCAGGGCACATGCCTTGGTTGCAGGCCAGTTCCCGGCAGAGGACCCATGAGAGGCAACCATACATTGATACTTCTCTCCTTCCCTTCCCCTCTAAAGATAAATAAATAAAAAAGAAAAAAAGAGAGTAACAGAAAAATAAACGATCAGTATAAGTTGGAAGAGAAATAAAAATAAAGGCAGGTTTATCTTGGACTGAAACTAGTTTAAGGTATTCTCCAAAAGGAGATTCCCAAATGTGAGCCCACTGCTACCACTCATGGGATTACAAAACATTCTTACGAATGTTAAGATCGAGCTCCCTTACCTTTACTTCTCTCTCGAAACCCTTCTGTTAAACAGCCTGTGTGATACACATTTACCGAAGGCAAAGCCTCATGCCAGAGGCAGGTTAAATATAGTTATTTAATCCAAACACAATCAGGTGTTTAGAGCAGCCTTTTCCCCTATCTTTCTAGTTCACTTCCTCCTCTCAGTGGTAGAAGATAAGCTGTCCCACTTATTTGGGCTTCAGGTGTTAACTTTTCAAATACAAGTATAAACTGGTCTTTAACAAAAGTCTGAACTGTGGATTGATTCTTCCCTGGATTACTCCCCAGTTACCTCTTTGGTAAATTTCCTTTCCTAGGTATTGTCTATCCAAACCTCCACAGTGGCCAGATTTTAGGTCTTTTCTAAGCAACAAGATTTGCTCAGCTAGTTTATTTTCCCTACAGACATTTCTACCAAGATCAATTCCTGATCCTTTAGTACTTTTCTTCCTTTTGTGAACATTTTATCCTAACTCACCAGTCACATGTTAATGGAACATTAGCATTTCTAAAACACACTTTAACCTTTTCTCTAGAAAGCCTTCAACAAATTACAAACAAGGGTATTTCTTCACAATCCCGTCCAAGGAAATTAACTTAATAATGCACCCTTATTTTGAGATAGTCCTGTCTAAATTTACTGGTATACGGACCAGAAGAAACGCCACAGAGAGCCAGCAGTACAATTATTGCCACAGACAGAGAGTCAGTAAATGTCACTTGCTGTTAAGGGAAAAAGCCTTTCATTCTCACTCCTAAAGTGAGTTTAATTCACTAGAAGAGGTAAAAGATTGGAAATAGGTTTTGCTGAGGAGAGAACTCAGGATACCTAAGGGAATGAATTAGAAGCAAAAGCTGAAAAAGGATGGCTCAGCTTGAAGGGTCATCTCAAATTTTTGACTTCAGGCTGTGTCCACCTATACACAACCCTTTCCCCCAAATCCACAATACCCAATACAAGGTTCAAATGATACTGATTCAAATCTGTTTATAGAGTACTTTGTAACTGCACGATTTTGTCTCAAAATGGTTGTAAAGTTCAAAAGAAGGGATAGTACCCACCATTGTACCTATTAGGGCTGTGCTCTCAGTAGGCAGAAAACACGGTCACTGTATTAAAAGAACTGACTCAAGTCCTACTACCCACTGAACAGGGTTTAGGAACCACAGGAAAAACCATACATTTATACTGACCTACAAACCAACTGTTGAACATGTTCAGATCTATGTCACAAGTGACTCTTACAAAGGCTACAGAAAGTACTCACGAGGTATCTATGCCAAAGGTGTCTGCTGTGAACCATTTTGTACATATCCCACACTGCAGCTCTACTTCTCCCAGCTGCCGGCCATTCTCTTCATCCACGGAGCCCGCTTGAGTATCCATCACCTCGGACGTATCCCCAGCACCTTCCTGTGTCCAAAGAGCCATCAGAGAATCAAGTTAGTGGACCCAATTGTGTTTTTGGCTCGCTTAAAAACAAAAAAAAAAAACACAAAACCACTAACAAACCCTATTTTGCCTTGCGAACATCCAAAGAGAAATACTTACTAGCGTATCTTTTCCATTAGAGGATTCTGTCTCTAAACCACCACTCACATCAACAGAGTTTGCATCCCTACAAGATAATGAAGGCACTCAAGTAAAAATATGCGAAACGAACCTCAAAACGCCTATTCCCAAAGAAAATGATCGAAGTACTGCTAAACTTCACACTCAGACTTTTCAGCTAAGCCCGTTCTCAGGCTCCATGCCCAGGGTTAGGAAGAATGTGGTTCAGACAGAGGAGGCCCATGGGACAGACAGCAGGATGCCTAATCGGCCCTTACAGACAAACCTACAAGATGGAATTGGTCCTGGGGGAGGTTCACAGACGTACAGTTTTCCCACTGTTTCAGAGAGACCGCCACTTCTTCCAGCCTGGCAATGCAAAGTGGTTTCTTCTCTGGGATATTTGAGGGGTTTCTGCTAGAAGACTGCACTACCAGCCCTGCACCGGGGTGCAAGCACCGGAGACGTGCCAAAAAAGTTGGCTCTCACAGACCTTAAAAGGTGCGGAAAGGGGCGTAGTCTGAGATACAGTTCAGGAGGGACGGGCCAAGCGGCGGGCGGGACTACGGTCCCGCAGGGGGCAGGGCGAGCCGTTGGTGCAGGGCCTAGGTTCGGAAGGGGCGAGCAGGAGAGCTCCCGGGAGCCGCTGGATTCCAAGAGGGGCGGGCCTCCCTTCCCCTGCCCTCCAGTGGTTGCAGGGCGTTTTACCCGCTTTCGGCCTCTCCGGAACTGGGCTCCGCTGCTGGAGCAGCAGATGTCCCCTCTCCAGGTGGAGCCGCTGCTGCCGCTACCACCTGCTTCGTCTCCCCTTCATCGGTTGCTGTTGCATTCCCAGCCGCTGCTGTACCGGGTCCTGCACCCACTCCGGGTCCAGATCCAGTTCCCGCCGCCGCCATCACTACCGCTTCCCAGACGTCTCGCGATAACACTAAATCCGTCTCGCGCGACTTGCTGACTGTCTCTAAAATCTTCAAATAGTAAAGGCTCAAGGTGGGTCCACTGCCTGTCTGAGTAATGAGCACTCCCGGCCCACTTTAAGGTCCCAAGGGCAGGCAGAAATGGGCGGGGCGTCGGGGCCTGGCTAGCCAAAGGCAAAAACACAGGCGAAGGAGGCTTGGATCTTGGTAGAATTTCCTCTAGTAGTAACTTCATTCCCAGGACGGATGCTCCCTGAGAGCCCTGGCTTCCTACAGATTTGAACGCGGTCGTGTGTATTGCAAATATACCTTGCCTGTAAATGTAGGAAACGTTTTCCGGAAAAGGTAGCCAGTCTGACTGCCCCGCCGCAGAAGTAGTTTGTTAGCTGCACTGCCCTAATAATGACCTGCCATTTGGCACAAGTTTCCAACTGGCCTTTAGAAATGGGAGCCTGGACAGTCTGAATCTAGAGCCTCAGCTACGACGAGAGGACCGGGGAGAGGATGTGAATGGAATATCCAGGCGGGAGAGGCAAGAAGCGTTGTGTCTTCTAGAAGCTGCAAGCCGCTTTATATTTGAAGAGTCGGAAAATGAAGCCTGCAAGCAAGGGAACCAGGTGCTGTGGGGCTTAAGAGTTTAGAAAAGCTTGGTCATTAGAGAAAGGACCAGGTACGGACTAGAGGTAACAGCGACACTGTTGGCAGGTGAAAATCTTTGGAGTGGAATCATTCAGAGCCATGGCCTTCAAACGAGAATACAAACCCTTATAAGTATTCGGGCCAAGATAGTTTTCAGGAAATCAGTGTTTACAATCTACTTACTAAAAAGTTGCCGACTTTGTCTCACTTGACCAATAAAATAAAATAAAATAAAATAAAACTACTTTTCTCCAATCTTGCATCTAAATCTTCCTATAATGTATTGCCCCAGGGTGTACAAACCTCTGGGATACTAGGCACAAGAACAATTGGTAACGTGTAGATATTTTGATTCCCCAATTGGTCCTCAATTATTTGTTCTCAACAAAACCGAAGGAGGATATAATTGAATTACCAAGTGATAGACTATTTTTTAAGTTGTTGGTGATAAGTGCTAATAGTATTGAGTAAAACTTTAGAAAAAAAACAGCACACTTACACAGTTTCAAAGTACATACCCCAAAATATTTGTTGTAGTGGAGGTTTTAACACAATGAGAAAACCTTTTTTTTTTTTTAGATTTTTTTCTTGGTAGCACACCCCCACATGGGGACCTGGCCCTCAAACTCAGGCATGTGCCCTGACCAGGAATCAAATCTGTGACCTTTTCGGTTTTACGCCCAATCCACTGAGCCACGCCAGTCAGGGCAACATGGCAACAAAATCTTTGATAAGCCTTCCTCCAGGAGACAGAGATTGAATCCTCCCTCCCCTCCAGTATGTGAGCTGTATTTAGTGACTTACTTCTAAACAACAGAATATGGAAAAGGAAAACGTTAATTTTTACAGGGGACAAATGCAGACACCACCTTAACCAAGTGGTCAAGGTTAACATCACCAGTTACAAGTCATGCTGATATCGTTTGCACCCTCATATGAGGCAATGAGAAAGCCACTTCATCTCTGTTGAATTCTTCCCTAAAATTCATAACCCAGTCTAATCAAAAGAAGAACATCAGCCAAATCCAAACTGAGGGATATTCCAGAAAATACTTGACCAGTGTGGATGAAAAAGGAGCCACATATTAAACGTAACAGCTCAGGGGAGGCCTGCATGGTGGCCTTACAAACTCAAGATCTAAACTAGATTCTGGAGTAACCACAGGATGGTCTGAAATGAAAACTTGCTGACTAAACCCTGGCCAGGTGGCTCAGTTAGCAGGAATATGTTTCTAACATGCCAGGGTCGCAGGTCTCATCACTGGTCAGGGCATGTGCAGGAGTCAACCAATGGATACATGGATGGGTGGAGTGGTGGGTCGATGTTTTTCTCTCTCTGTCTCTCATCAATAAATAAAAAATTAAAAGCTATGATAGTGACAAAGCATTCCAGATGATTAACCATGGTGCATGAGAAAGCAAAAGGACAGAAAAACTGGAGAATTCGGTGTCCAGAAGTCCACATGAGAAGGCAGGAACTGAGATGGTGAGAGGTTGTGGTAAGAGAAGAGAACATTTGAGTTTCAAGGTTTTAGGAGAATTCCCTTCCTCTTTCTCACAGCCAACTTACCTGTGGGTAAAAATGGGCCAGGCTAAGAGTCAGACCTAATTTCTGGGATGGGAAAGCAAGGCATCCACCCAATGGGGCACCTTCTCAAGATAAGGTTAATGAAAATCACTAACAGAGCACTGGGTGGGGTGTTTAGGATGGACAAACAGGAGAAACATTGTCAGAAGCTCTCTCTGTTCCCGGCGGAGAACTCAGTGGCTTGCCAGAAAGCTGACTAGATACAGCTGCCTGCTGAAGACTGTTACTCGCCTCGCTGTGGTGCAAATCCAGAGTCCATTCTCCTCTCATCCTCAAATATAGTATTCAAACGCTCACAGTTGTTATTTCTGAGTGGTGGGTTTATAAAGACCACTTATTCTTTTTTCTATATTTTTCTAGTGTTCTACAGTGTTCATCTGTTGCCCAAATCAGAAGTAAATAAAGTCTTTTAAAAAGTGTTCTTTGTCTTCTTCCTCACTCTTCTCCACCATGTCTCACTTTCGTCCCTTCTCAATTTATTTCTTGAATTTTTATAAGAGCTTACTTGCACCAAACTGATGACATACGCTGGGGAGCAAGATCTCAAAGGCTCCCTTGGCCCTTCTCAGTGCTACTGCCTCTCACCAGCCCGCTATTTGCAGTTTCATCTCCTCACAAGGATTACCACAACTGACTCTGTGTTGCAGGCTTTCCCACTCCCGTTCACCCTGGCCAGGCCTTCGGCCCCTCCACATCACCTTATCTCTCCTTGGGAAGCTACTTACTGCCTTTCAGAGAGAACTCAGACTCAGGTCTGTGTTCAAGGTTCATCTGCCCAGCAAATGACCTCCCTGTCCTGTTGGAATCCCCCATTCTCAATATACTCCACCCCGTCTTCAGCTCTCTAGGTCTGGTCGTCCCTGCTTTCCCCCATCTGGATTTGGCCTCGCTCCTTGTTTCCATGTCCATTACATCAAGACCTACACCAAAGGCACTTCCTCCAGAAACCTCATTTTTTTATGTGAGCATAGTTCTCAGTAATAAAGTAGAACATTTTATGGTGGATTCGGATGGCCATAATCCCATTTGGCTCACCTGTATGAAGACAAATACAGGTAATCATTTCATTTATAACAAATCCGGATGCTTATTCAGAATATACTTCTTCGAAAGGTTCAAAAGCATTCAGCTTCCTGATCAACACGCAGTGCATTTTTGCCTCCTTTGCTTGCTCCATTCTTTCTGGCTTGAACGGCAAATGTTAAAAAAGCAAGTTTTCAAACAGTGTTCTGACTTTTGTTTCACCCCATAAGATTGCATTATTTTGGGTGAAGTTAATAAAGAAGTGTTTATTTTGACTGATAGATTTTTCTGGACTTGAGAATGAAAAAGAAGTATTAGGAAACCAGCATTGTCCTGCCTGGTGTGGCTCAGTGGGTTGAGTGCCAGCTGGCGAAGGGTCGCCAGTTGGATTCCCAGTCTAGGGCACATGCCTAGGTCGTGGGCCAGGTCCTCAGTAGGAGGCGGGTGAAAGGCAACCACACATTGATGTTTCTCTCCTTCTCTTCCTCCCTTCCCCTCTCTAAAAAATAAATAAATAAAATCTTTAAAAAATAATAATAAATGTGCTCACTTTTTTATAATTATAAACCTAATTCATAGAAAAATCAGAAATACTACAGAAGTATATTATGGAAAGAACAGGCAGTCTCTGTAATCACCTCCCTTCCTTCAGAGATAACCACTGGTAAAAGCCCAGTGAGCATAAACCTTAGTGGTGGTTACTCACTCAGATATTTATGTTTCCATAATGTTGGCTCAAAAGCGGGGACCTCTGTTACCCACCCTACCCTGGGTCCAAACACCCGTCTGGTCACAGACACTTAGTGTAGCACCCATGTGAGCGCAACACACGGCAGGCCAGCTGTCTGACAGGCCAGGATTGACCGCTCTCCCCTGGGCTGATGAGATCCTGTTTGTGACAGCCCGTCCTCAACCCTGGAGGAACATGAAGGAAGCTGTCAAGTATGACGTAAGAAAGAACTGGAGTGTCCAGGAGGGAGGGCAGAGGCAGTGGCTGAAGTTTCTGGTGGGAGGTGCTGAACAGACCATCCTGTCAACAGAGGGCCTCAAGAGCATGTGGCATTTCCAGTTGCATCTTGACTACAGCCAAGAATAGTAGTGCTAACTTGTTCCTGTGTGGTTTGAGGTCTCCCCGAACTAGGGCTGAATAGGTAGAGGCAGTGGACCAGGGGCGCTCATGTGTTACCAGGTGCTGGCACTGAAAAAATCTCTTTGGCCTCTGGGCAGTGCCAAAGAGCTGGTTTGGTTTAGAGGCCATCCACAGAGGAAAGAAATGATGAAGTCATGCCACTTTTCCCCCTAATCAGACCAGTGCCACTGACATGCTCTGTCAGTGGTCAGTGAATTGAGTAAGAGCATGGCAAAGTTCATCAGGCTTACAGAGTATCTGGGCATCCAGGCCTCTGATTTGGACGTCAGAGGTTTCTCATCCGCTGTAAATGTCCCTTGTCGGAGTTAAGAGGCTCAGCTCCGGAGCTAGGAAACACAGCTGTGGGTGGGCTTCTTGGTGGTTCTTGAAGGTTGCAGAAGCTGAAACTCTCCAGGAGCTGGGGGATTACCTGAGTGACTACATTTATTGCCACGATACTCATGCAAACCTGAAATTATCTGATAGAGGCTAAGGGAGGAGTTTTTAACAGTTCAGAGCCCTGACTGTCCTTTTGGAAAGCAATCTTACTTCTTCCATGATAGGGTGGAATCACTAAAAAAGGTTTAAAGGCAACCTAACGCCAGAAGCTCTTGTTGAGAAGAGCCCTAAACAGGTACACTTTGACGCTAGGTGGAGTTCCTTGGTGGGTGGAGCCACTTGGTCACTGCTGTCAGTGGCAAGTTGAGGGTCAGAGGGCAGTATGCATGGCTGTTTGGCTGGAGGGAGGGGGCGAGGTTCTGACTAGCTTGTTCCACTCCAGGGGCAGCGCGGGCGGGTTCTCCTCTACCCTGGTTCTGCCAGCAGCACATCCCTGGTCACCCTATCTGGAAAACTCCTTCAGTGTTCTTCTCAGAGAGTGAGGGTCTGGCTGCGTAATCTTGAGATGATGTGGAGAAGTCTAGAATGCATGTGACACCCTTCACTTTCTTCACCTGGAGGAATGGAATGAACAACTGTTTCTGAGGGGTATGCTTCCTTCCTTGTTTTAACCAACATTTCCAGCAGGAGGCAGCACTAAGTTGAGTATTGTAACTGGAAGCTAAATAACCCTCTTTCCTCTTGAGGATTTAAGAGTAAGGAACAAAGGAGGGCCCAAGTCTGCTTTCCTGTGCTA
The DNA here is from genome assembly GCF_014824575.4 of Sturnira hondurensis. Taxonomy (NCBI): domain Eukaryota; kingdom Metazoa; phylum Chordata; class Mammalia; order Chiroptera; family Phyllostomidae; genus Sturnira; species Sturnira hondurensis. The sequence continues at coordinate 19,478,623 of NW_028081271.1, read as the reverse complement.
TGGCCTCTGAACAGTTGCAGGAAGGAGAGATTCCCCTCCACTTTCAGCAATGGGGCTTCCTCTCCTACTCTCCCTGCAGGGTACTTTCAAGTCACACTCATTCAAGAAAACCTAATGTTCAGGGGTTGCACTTTTCCCCAGTGAACCTGCACTTCCTTTCCTTCTCATGCTTATTTAATCTACTGCAGATGAGGAGGCTTTGCTCGAGTTATTTCCAGAAACGGAGGTGTCTGCTGCTTATCACTTGGGTGCTGGCTCTTCCACGCAGGATTAATTGTCCCCATAGCAAAGGAGCACATGTCCTCTGCTCAGCAGGGACAGGGAGCGTTGGCCATGAAGCTTGTTTTGAGGAGGACAGGTTTCTGATTTCACCAATGCAAGATGCATGTACAAACAAAACAAGACTCACGCGTGGCTTTAATCCTTAGAGGTAAGTCGCATCAGCTTCTGGAAGGCTTAGCTTTGCCCATGGCTCTTTCTAGTGCTTAAAACAGGGCCTGCACATAGGCACACAGTAGGTACTTAATAAATAGCCCTTCTGAAATGAATAAATGCTATCCATCTTCTTTCACTCCTTTGTCCCCCTGCCCCAAGTCTGAGCAACCCACTGAACATCTGAATGACTTTAGTTCCTTTCACCTGGTTTACCTGAACCCTGGTCTGTTACTGAATTGTTCTGTTACCTCCAACCAACATCCTAGTTGCCTACAGCTCAGAATCTATACAGCCCAGACCTCAGTTCCCACCAATGGGGTAGAAAGAGCACGGATTTTGGTGTTGGACAGATAAAAGCTGGAATCCTAATTCTGACATATGCTAGTCATGGGCATGTATAAAATGGGAATACAAACACCTGCTGTTAAGCTAAGTAGACCATAAATAAGAGTGCAGTAAAGCTCCAGAATACAGAAGGCATTCATTCAATCAGTGTTTTTTTGTTTGTTTGTTTTAACAATCTAATCCTATGCTACTTAAATGTGTCTTGTGCTGCCCAACACACTCCAGCCTCACATAGTATCCCTACACAGGCTACATTCATTCCAGACCCCACACCTTTGTTCAGGTAGTTTTCCCTTTGCACTGCACTCTTCAGCTGCTCCTGTCCTGCTGACCAGTCATACTCTCCTTATTTGCACTTAATCTTGCCCCCTGGGATTAGTGTATTCTCTGGTGTTTGTCTTAAAATTCTCTTGTATGGCCTCAAGATCCAGCGCCATGCTGGGCATGGATAAGAGGCTTAGCAACAGCTTGTTAAGTCAGAATAAGATCAGATTTAGCTGAAAAAGACCACTTGCTGGGTCTCTTAGTGAACCAAGCTCTTCCTGAAATACTGGTTTTCAGACCTTGGGATTTCTTGGTTGGCCATGTGTACTTGGGCTTTCCTTGAGTTGTTTCAGCAGTGATGGATGTCACACTAAAGAGTGCCAGTATGAAGATGGCCTCCATCCATACCTCACCTGACTACCTGAGAGCTGGAGAGATGCCCACAGCTGTGCCAACAGCAGCGTGGAGGTTGGAAAATCACTGGGACTTTAGGCCCCTATACGCCACTCCTGCTCACTGGGAACAGTTCCCAAAGTTCGTTAGTGGCCTTCCCACTGTTTGCTCTGTGCAGCTCCTAAACTGGCCTTTCTTTCTGACCTGTCTTCTGATTCACCCAGACCAGAAATCTCCATGACACTTCCCTTCAGCCTCACCAAGCACAGTCAGGCCCTCCTTCCTGTTCCCATTTCCACTGACCTGGTTAAGCCTCCTCATTCACTTGTGGAAAACCCAACAGCTTCAACACGCTTCCAGCTAACCTGCTCTCCCGCTCTCTGTACCTCTGGCCATCCATGATCCAGGAAGGCACTCCCCAAATTAAAATCCTTCCGGTCCTGTCAAGTCCCTCTTCCTTTGTGAAGAGTTCTGATTCCCTTAACTCATGGCATCAGTGCAGCCTCCAAGCTTTGGACAATAACATATTGTTTTATGACATTTCCAGGTGTCCTTTTTTTTTTTAAAGATTGTATTTATTTTTCTTTAGAGGGTAAGGGAAGGAGAGAGGAAGAGAAATACCAGTACATGGTTGCCTCTCATTCGTCTCCTGCCGGGAACTGGGAACTGGCCTGCAACCCAGGCGTGTGCCCTGACTGGGAATTGAACTGCGATCCTTTGGTTCTCAGGCCTGCGCTCAATCCACTGAGCTACACCAGCCAGGGCTCCAGGCATCCTTTTGCTATTCATAGAGCCTCTCACCTCCAGATCAGGCTGTAAGCATCTTGGGAACATACATCACAGCATGTGGGCTGGTCCCATAGTTGTGTTTTTGCAGTTGGGAAAACCAGTTTTGGTGATGCCAGGGCGTGAGGAGGCCAAGCTGTGATGGTTTCCTAGAGTTTGCCGTACAAAAGCTTTAGGACTCTGTACACTGGGATGTTAAATTGGACCACAGGAGATATCTCCCCAAGATTTTAACTTCCTTGAGGACAGGGGCTGTATCCTAGATCTTTGCTATTCCACAGCATCCAGCCAGAATGATGCTCAAGAAATACCTAGGTTTTCTAGAGGAAACGTTCGTTCGTTGGGAAAGGTACACAATTTGTGAGCAATTTTGTCAGAGAAGCTGATTTCCTCCCATCTCTTGGACCCTGAAATATAAAACCTAGAAGAGGAATGGATCTGACGACATAGACTTGTGAGCAAGACCTCAGGTTGGATGTCAGGGGAGGAGTAAGATGCTTTCAATGGAAAGCTAAGGGACTGGGAAGGATGATTCCACCTCTAGCTGGAGCTTCAGTTATGTCTTTGCCCTGGCAGTGCCCCCTCCATAGTCTTTCTTTTTATACAGAAAGGGTATGCTGTGTGTCTAGTCAACATGCCATTGTGGCCAGGTCCTTCCCCACACCATCACCAGGCACATGGATTCCAGCTGCCTTCACAGGGGAGGTGACTCCAACTTAGCTAAAGAAAAGGCCACTGAGGCCCACTGCTCCCCAGACAGCAGATTGACAAGAGCAATGAACCCGGAGCTTGTGAAGTTCAGGTCAGCCACTGCCTCTTGGTCAAAGGCCATCCATCCCGAGCACATCCTGTGATGAGAACTATACCCTGTCTCAGCAAAGACCCAGTTCAAACCCAGTCCCATCTCTCATTACTGGAGTGCGATACTGACTTCTGAGCTGGTCTTCTAGGGTGGAAGATGAGGGTAACACTTGTCCTACTTGCGTCACAGGATCAGCATGAGAACCAGATAAGATAACGTCTAGGAAAGTGCTTACAGAGCCAGACCATCGTTCAGAAGGGCTCCTCCACGTCTGCTCAGCATCCGAGGCGGTTTGAGACGTGGCCTTTTTTGCCTGTTTATAAAAGCCATCTCCAACCACATAAGTTGCCCGCTCTGGCCAAAACAAGCAACTGATGTCCTGTCCCATGCATCCTGAGCTGCAAAACCAGCTGACCCTGGCGACACCACTGGGCCCCTGCCACTTCCCAGCCCACTCATTCTCAGGACCCGGCTGTGGTATCACCTCCCTCTGTATAGGCTTCTTGCTGGTGACCAATCCTCTGTAATCTCTTTTGTGTGACTTTTCTTATGGGTAAATCACGTGTTTCAATGAAATGGTCAGGGAAGAGAGCTTGTCTCACATTTGTGTTTCTCATGACAGCCCACAGAGGGACCCACAAAGGGATCAGCTGACAAATATCAGAGGCACATGGATCAAAGAGCCTCTATGTTGGCCAAGGCTCAGGCTCTTCCCTTTGACTCTTGTGGGGAATGGAGCCCAGAGTGAAGGTGACAGGTCACCTGCGGGCATGAGGAAGCGAAGCCCAGAAAAGAGGTGGCACCCACCACTGAAAAACGAGAGGTGGAGAGTGCACCGTCCACAGCCACTCAGTCCCACCCCGTCTCTGCTTTCTAGTGTAACTTCCGTAACTGACCGTAACTTCTGTCCTGTAAAATGAGGATAACACTTGCCCTACTTAGGCTGCAGGATTGGCACGAGAATCGAATGAGATGCTATATAGGAACGTGCGTTATGAGCACTGTGCCCATAGTAGTTGGTGTTAGTTATCTGTGTGGAGCTGAAAAGACGTCAGACAGGGCCAACTCCTGGCCCTGCGGCAAAGGTGGCTTTTATTTCCTCTCTTGGGGAAGCAGGGGGGAGGGAAGTTTCCCAGGCACAATAATGTAAGGAAGGGGTGGGTATGTCTTCAGAGGAAGAGCCATGATTATCCAGAATGGCTCTTCCAAGTCCGCTTCCTGGCCCCAGGCTGCAGGGTGTATGCTCAAGAGTCACTCTCCTTGGGGTGCCAGCCCCTGCAGGATTGGAGGCACATAGAGGTATCTGCTGGTGCTCATCAAGAGGAAGGGGGAGCAGGTGCCCTGACCGAGGGAACAGAGGACCAGGGTGGTCCACCCCACACCCAGTGCCTGCCCAGGATGAGAACTGGCTGGTGTGACTCTTCTCTCGAGAAGGGCCAGAGGGGCCCAGAGGCATTGCTCAATCTGATGACTGGTCCCTTAAATGTCCATCTCAAACTGTGACTCTTCACCTGGGGAGAGAAAGGGCAGAAGGTCAGGTAAGCAACGAGCCATTAGTAGAACTGACATTTTAGAGGTCAGGGAGAAGGGTTAGCTTTGCAGTCTGGTGCTCCTGCAGGAAGAGCAGAGGCCAGGTCCATGTTGCCAAGGTGAGCGAAGGGAAGGGAGGACTACACTAGGCATTCTCAGAAACATAGGCCCAAAGGTGCCCTGTCCAGCTGTGCCCTCTTCCCCAATCCCAAAGAAAGAGCAGAGACCACATCTCCCACAGGCCAGGTGACAGTCCTGAACTCTTCATAATATCTTTCTATTTTTAATAAGAATGAATGGTTACTTGCAAATTGACACAAACATAATTTCATAGAAAAATATTCCTTAAGCCCTGACCTGTGTGGTTCAGTGTATTGGGCATCATTCCACAAAGCAAAGAAAGGATGCAGGTTCGATTCCCAGTCTGGGCATATGCATGAGCTGTGGGTTGGATCCCCACTCAGGGTGTGCCTGAGAGGCAAGTGATTGATGTTTCTTTTACATCAGTGTTTCTCTCCCTTCCTTTCTCCCTTCCCCCTCTCTAACAATAAATAAGTAAAATCTTTTTTTAAAAAAGGAGAGAAAAGAAAAATATTCCTTAAGCATATAACTTTTTTGAGCGCGCGTCTCAGCTTTTGGTTAAGAAAATGGTACCATAACCTACAAGAAATACATCTGACTGCCCATGGAATAGCCTGGAATAGTAGTTATTTGGGTAAGTCAGTCACTCACTGCCCTCGCCCCCCTTCCCACTAAAAATTCCAAGTCATTCATGCTGTAGCAGGTTGTTTTTCTTTTTAGTGCCACTACCTCATTCAACATCTCCTGGGGAAGGCCCAAGGTTCTACACAGTAAGATGCCTGCTCTGGTCCCACAGAACAACAACTGGGCTCTTCTTCCTGTTTCCTTTACACAAATGCCTGGGTCCAAGACCAGGAGCCTTGGCTTCTTACATCCAGTTCAGCAAGATGAAAAATGATGTCACTTCCTCACCACCACACCCCATCACCACTGTGGATAAGGCCCATCATTACTGTGGATAAGGCTGCTGCCTGGGGCACCACCGGGCAAGCCCTGCATTTGGTATGGGCCAGGGCAGTTCTAGAAACTGGGAGGGAAGAAGGTATGCAAGTGGGGGCCGGGAACAGCTTTCAGGTAGTGGTGACTTAACAACTTCAGGAGTTGCACCTCTACCCTCAACGTCCAGGCTTTGAAGCAAACAGTGAGGATGGGAGGCACTGTGCCACCACGTACATCTGTCCCTCCTTCTCTCCATCCTTTAACACACAGCAGGGAACCCCACCGCCTGGTGCCATCCTCATCACTCTCTGTGTCACTTCCCTGACGTCTACTGCTCTCCAAGTCTGCACTGCAAGGCAACCGCTTCCTGTCTTGGGCCATGGGGTTCCCAAGGTAATTATAAAGTGTGTCATGCAGGCCCTGGCTAGATAGATTCTGCTGCTGTCAGCAAAGCCAGCCCAACCCAAGGTCCCAGCTGCTTCCTGCCTGGTCTGGTGCGCTGCCTTCCTGGTGAAGGGGTCAGCGGGTTCCAGGCTGGCAGTTTGCTGCACGTGCCTACACTGACTCTTCCTGCAGGGGGCGAGCTCAGATGCTCAGACAAGCAGGCACAGGGCCACAGAAACTACATCCACACACACCTCTGCCTGCGGTGCCGCTCTGGTTACTTGCCGGGACCAGAAGGCTTTAGAGACCCCAAGGCAAACTTGCAGAAACAACTGGCTGCATTGTTTCAATCTGTTTTCATCAACAATCCGTTAGTGGACCAACACCCTGACAGAAGGCATTCTGGGTGCTTTTCTGAGCCTGTTAGATGTGTCATTTCCTAGGGAACAAGGACCCCATGTGTTCAAAAAGTCACCTCCTGCACATGAACATTGTGGGTGTGTTTCAAGTGTTTTGGATACCAGGTACTGCCTCAGGGGCAATTCTATAAAGGGGCACACGCAGGAAATCGCTGTGGGGAACCTCTCCCATCTCACTCTGGTTGCCCTGCTGACTAGACCACCTCAAGAGGCCAAATCATCTTTCCTGGGGGTCTTGGGCCTCGTTCATGGGGAACGTTGGTGTTGACAAAAGCTCTCCCCACCATCCCCCCAATCCCGACCCCAGCCTCTGGAGCCTGAGCTGCTCCACAGGTGCGGGCGGCTGTCACCGGAGGCTGTCACCACCGGCTGTCACCACTGTTTCCTCCCTGGAGTTCCCCCTACTGGGCAGAACTCTCAGGCCACATACAGCTCCGTCCCAAGAGCCTGGCCAAGCCCAGCCACTCACCGCCTGCTGGCTTCTCTTCGGGGCTGTTTTGCAGGTGGTTCTGGCGGGCTTCCGTGGGGGGCTCATCGCTTGCAGGGCTGGTGACCCCCGGAATGGTGGGCAGGTCCCGTGGGGGTGTTTTGGTCACAGGTGAATTCCGACACTCCATCAGGAACTTCCGGTCATAGATGATCCTGGTACCTGGAAAGGAACGGGGACACTGGTAAAGCCATCTTGAACTCCCTGCGGGCCCATTTTCCCCCTTCTTTGAGGCATGGCTGCGGCAGAGGCAGCAGGTTTTCCTGTAAATGCCAGACCTATAAAAGGGGTGAGACTTCTTCAGGTGCCTGGCTACAGCCAGGACTCTGCCACCACCAAACCGCCCTGGCGACCTGTTATGAAGGCCACTCCCGTGGAAGAAGAGGCCCACTGGCCACCGACTGTGTCCTTTCTCCCTCAGGGCTTTGTACACCCTGTGCTCACTCCTTCAAGCCCACCCACTCACTTCCCTAAATCGGTGCTTGTTGCTATTACTTGTGCCAATCACACCCCACAGTGGAAAAGCTACGTTTTCACTCACTTTTCACTTCCATCCTTACAGCACCCTTGTGGCATATCCAGAATCTTAAACTTCCATTTTACAAATGAGTGAACAGAAAATTGAATGATTCTCAAACACGAGAACTCTCCCGCCTGGGCTTGTGGAGAGGAGTGACCCAGAGGCCCTGCCAAGCGCCTCTCCCCTGTGCAAACCTGCTCTGCCCCAACCCCGGTTCACCCATTGCTCGGAGGTGTCACCGCACTTCAGGGTTTGTCCACGGTCCGCGACCCACTCATAATTCTTTCTGTCTTCCTTTCACAAGTGTCACCCTGGGGTGAGGACTGGGTCTCATGGAATTATTCACTACCCTCAAACCATGCCCAAGACCCGTCCGGTGATACTTCAAAACAGAGTGTTTTCTGAGGCATCGGACCCAGCTGATTCGCCCAACACCGGGGAACAGTGAGAGGGTGTTTAATCTAGATCCCCTTGGAAACTCGATCCCTCAGGAACACTTGCTGATTGTTCCCTTGTCAACGAAGGGCAGGCCTCAGGTTCAAAGCCTTCAGCAGGCAAGGGAATCTAGCAAGAATTTAAAACTGTCTTGTTGTCATTATATTTCTTTCTATAGTTGCCTTCTATTTATGGCAAGGGAATCTGGTTTTCCATATATAAGCATGGCATCAAGTTTCCTTTTAATACATAATAGGATATAATTTAACACAGGGTGGGGCAAAAGTAGGTTTACAATTATTTGCATGGAAAATAATACAATAATGAGTAAATAATAACACAAGAATAAACTCTGCTTTGTGTACGCACAACGCTAAACCTACTTTTGCCCCGCCCTGTATAATACTAAGTTATATAATACCTAAGGCATGTCATAAAATATAATAAAAATGAGATTGAAAGGTAAGGTGATAGAAGACTGTATCACACACATGTACAAGCAGAAGGCAAGGCATGATGAGAACCGCAGCTGGAAGATGAATGCCCGGAGTTTAGAAGCCAAGACTTCAGGAATGCCCCTACTTGTCAACTATCCCCTCCCCCATGGGACGCCTGTGAGGAGTGACATTCCAACAGCTGGCCTCTCTGGCAACCCCTGGAGAGGGAGGAACCGGCTGCATCTTTGACCTCGGAGGAGGAGTTCCCGAGGTTAGGCTCCAGGTGGATCCCGGATGCTGAAGGTCCCAGACAGGGAGCCCAGTCTGCGTGCACGGTCGTCCCAGGCTGACGGGCTCCATCTTGGCTGTCGCCTCGCCTTGCTCTCCTTGTCTGGGAGGCGATAACACTGAAGCGGACAGCCCTGCTTCTCATCACCTGGTGGTTAAAGCTCACAGTTGCCATTTCTTGCAGCGCGGTGGGGGAGGGGCAGGTGAGTAACAGAGCCAGTGGGGCTGCGCTTCAGGCTCTACCACCAGGCGGCTGAGCGATCAACCCTCTGTGCCTGCCCACCACCACCCCCCCCCCCCGCCCCGTTTGGGCCTCAGTTTCCTCAGGTGTAACACCGAGGGCTGTGTGCCAATGAACCAAGCAGGTTATAAATGGAAAACGGTCCCCTCTCTTTGTGGGGTGATGTCCTGGCTTCAGAGATTGGACCACTTTTCTGTTTCTTAATCCTCCACTTTACCTCCTCATCTCCTTGCTTCCCCTCATCTTTGCCTTTTTGCTGGTTTGTTCACTACAGAGTAGGGAACTGACCCTGTCAGAATGGAACCTAAGAGCTGGGGATTCCATTGTCTTAAAAAAAGAACTTTGAAGCCAGCAGTTTCTGGGAAGTGCCTTTAAAGGTCATAGGCCTCGATGATTTTTAAAAACTATTTATTTTTAATTTTTATTTTTTTAGAGAGAGAGAAAGGGGGTGAAGAAGAGAGAAACATCAATTTGCTGTTCCACTTATTTATGCATCATTGGTGGATTCTTGCATGTGTCCTGACTGGGAATTGAACCCACAACGTTGGCGTACCAAGATGACACTCTAACCAACTGAGCAACCCAGACAGGGCACTCAGTGATCTTTTTTAAAAAAAAACAAAACTGTGGTGAAATATAAATAACAAAATTTGCCATCGTAACCATGTTTAAGTGTACAGTGCAACGGTGTTAAGTGCATTCACACTGTTGCACAACCAAACTCCAGAACTCTCTTCTTCCTGCAAAACTGAAACTCTGAAACCATGAAACAACCCCTCGCTTCCCCTCCCAGGCACCCTCAGCACCTCCATCCCGCTTTCTGCCTCTAGGACTCGGACTCCTCTAGGTTCCCCATGGAGCTGGAATCGCGCAGCATTTTTCTCTCTGGGACTGATTTTCTCTGAGCGTGATGTCTGCAAGGTTCCCCTGTGTTGTTGTGGCACGTGGCAGTGTCCTTCCTTTTTACACATGCTATAGTAATATGCCATTGCATGGCGATACCGCAGCCTGTTCATCCACAGACACTTGGGCTGCTCCCCCTTTACCCTGTTGTGAAGAATGCCGCTATGAACACAGGTGTGCAAGCGCTTCTTCGAGGTCGTGCTTTTGATTCTTAGGCGTATATGTCCAGAAGGGCTGCCGGTAATTTTTAAATCCTTAATTATACTTAAGAGACAAAAAGACACAGCCTCTGTGTTCCTTTTGTCCCATAGCTGGAGCACTTAATTAAAGATGAAAATCCTCATTTGTGCCAATAAAGTCTATTCGCTAAGTGATGGCTGAGGTGGCTGCAGAGGGTGGACAGCGGTGTCCAGAAATCAGCTGACAAGGCTCTGAGCCTAGGAGGGGAGGAGGGGTGGGGACCACAAAGCCACTCTCACTCCGCTGGGGCCTGCGAGGAAGGAAGCTACCGACCCACGTGGTGGAGATGCTCCCTACCAAGCTCTCTGGCTCGTGTTTAAGCCTGTTTTCTTCCGTCCCTTCATGGGATTCACCACCGCCCAGCTTCAGTTTAATAGTGATCTTCTGGAGAGTCCCTAAACTTCCCACAGATGAGGAAAACTTAACAAAACACACAGAGTTCCATATGGTCAAAGACAGGAGCCTTTGGCTGGAATTGTTGCTGTGGTCTCCTGGTGCTGGGGACTTGGCCTGCATTTGGGGGCAGGAAATGACACCGGAGGGGGATGCCAAGGTCCCAGCAAAAAGCTGAGCAGCAGCAGCTGGAGGGTGCTGGTCAGCTGTGGTCTTATGGAAGGTATAAGAGGAAGCAAGTGGGGCTGGCCCAGAGAACCCCAAGTTCAGGAATTAGAGGCATTGTGGGAAATGAGATGGGGGCTGGGAGGCTCTGAGTTCCTCACCCCAGGAGGGATGGGAAACTGAGCTAAAGTTGACCTCCTGAATGGCGAGCCTCAAATCCCCTGCCCTGCCATGCTTCAGGATAATGAGTAAAGACATAGAAACTGATTTGGAGAGGGGCTCCCCAGTGAAAAAACCCAGCTGGCCACCAGATTGAGCCTACCACTCTCCAGAACACACAGGGGCTTCCGGTACCTCACTCTTAAACATGAACTGCCAAATGCCTCCACACATTTCTGGAATAAATTAGCAGAATATTTAAAGAACAGAAAGACAAAAGATGAATAAGCAAAAAAATAAACTAGAGATTCAATATTGGATAACAGGAAGTCAAGAAAGAGAAAGAAGAGCCCTGGGTGGGTGGCTCAATTAGCTGGAGCATCATCCTGTGCAACAAAACATCGCGGGTTCGATCTCTGGTCAGGACACATACTAGACTGTAGGTTCGATCCCTGGTCGGGGTGAGTATGGGAGGCAACTGATGTTTCTTTCTCTCTCTCTCTCTCAAGTCAATAAACACATCCTCTGGCGAGGATTAGAAAAAAAGAGAGAGAAAGAAGAAGTTGGTAAAAAGAATTCACTTAAATAGAAAAAAGAAAGAGAATTGTCCTGAAGTAAAGGATGAGTCTTGGAATGCCCTTTGAGTATCCAGTGCAAGGAGTTAAAAAACACTCATTTAACATTCATTGTGATATTTCCCAATACCGAGGATAGAAGGAAAATTGTAAAACCTTCTTGAAAGGGGTGGGGGAACAACAGGTGCACTCGAGGATTGGGAATAACAATGCCACAAAATGTCCTAAAGGCAACGCTGGAAGGCTGAAGACTGTGTCAGTCTTGAGTTTTACACTCACCCGGAAGCTAGTCAAGTGAAAGCAGAAGAGCGATCTTTTCAGGAAGCTACAGGAGGGTGTATTCTACCAAGAGGAGAGGAAGACGACAGGCATCGGGAATCCTGTGTCGTCAGCTGTGTGGCAGGTTCGGAGCAGCCAAACCGTGTTAGTTCAGGAAAGAGGCAAAGAAAAGGGACCAGTAATTTTAGAAGGTGGACTGTGCGTGTAAAACTGTAACAAGAGGTACTGGAGGGTGTGGGAAGACTTCCTGAATGAAAACTAAGCACATTTTTAGATGAAGCCATTTTTTAAAAGTTGTTTAAAAATGTAAACACTATTATTGTAAACTATTTGGCTCATCTAGTCATAGCAATAAAAGTAATAAATACATATTTTTTAAAATTTGCGATGTAATTATTTTGGGAGAATGGGAGGAGAGGACAAGAATGTACACATGCTAATAAACTATCATCTGTCAAAAAATAAGTCAATAGATAAAAATCAATAAAAAGCTAGAAATATGGAGGTAAATCCCTCCGAGAAGGGCTAAAAAATGTTATTAGTTGTTTCTGAAGAGTGAGATTAAGACAGGGGTGGGAGAGACAAGAGGCTGCTATATCATTAGAAGCCTTTTAGTACTTATGAGTTTTAATTTTTTGCACATATAAACTCTTTACATGTAGTACCTTTAAAATACTTTTATTATCAAAAATCAAGTATGTACAAAAGTAGACAGAATAATATAATTGTACACACAAAAAAGACACTTTTAAAAACTAAGGAACAGGTTAAATAAATTATGGATTAGACCTACAGTACGATGCTGTGAAGCTACTAATTGAAATAAGGAAAGTGTGCATTGTTCACAATATATTGTATGAGCATCACAGAACTGTATGTTGTGTATATTTGGGGATTAAAGCAAAAAAATAAAAATAATAATAATAACCCAACCAAACATCTTTTACACTGAGCATTTTTTCAAAATACAAAATTCTAATTAGGTTATATGGACAATAAGCAACAAATAAACATATAGGGTCATTCTAAGGATATAGAATTTCGTTTTCTAGTAAGTTAAGTTAAAACTGCCTGGGCTAGAACTAGGTACACTCCCCCACTCTACCCCCCAAAGCCCAGGGCGCCCCCTGCTGGGCTAGAGAAGCAGCTCGATTACCTCACCCCTCTAGCACTGCTCAGGCTGGTGTGTACCAGCCTCTGTCCACAGTAGACTTGACTCCCATAAACCGCATTCAAGGATGGGCACTACTGCACCCCAGGGACGAGTGGTAACCCTCGCCTACACAGCAGCACTCTTTGTTCAATCCTCTCCCCCCCCCCAAAGCAGGTGTGCGGGTGTCACGTAATTACTCAGGAAGCGCTGTGCACCAGCACCATGCTAGGGGCCAGGGACACCAGCAACAGTTAGAGTTTCCAGTTAGAGTTTCCTGACCTCAGACACCCATAATTTACATAGTCAGCGGAGAGGGACCTGTAAACAAGTCAACTGTGTGACGTCCCCAAACAGAGGCGTATGTGGGGACCACAGCGGGACGTGGGAGTTACCTACCCTGTGCGTGCCAGCGGGGACGGAGATACCAGGCCCCCCATCAGCCCTCTCTTCCAGCTTCCGGGAAGCCTGATCCTAAACTGCGAACCAGAGAAACATCCATACCACTCCGAAAAGTGAGGGGCTGCGGGGGAGATGGATTGGGGACAACCTAGGGGGGAATCCAGAGCCTTGTCCCCCCGCAGGGCAGGAGTGGAACAGAGGTGGATTCCCCCATGGTTCAGACCGCTTGCGGTCTTGATCCTGTTGGGTGCGGGGGGAGGGGCGAAGGTAGAGGTCAAGGTTTGGTCTTGAACTACCGGTAGAGAAGACCTGAAGCTATTCTAAGTAAAAGCCCATTCATTCATTCATTCATTCATTCATTCAGGAAGGGAGAGAGAGAGGAGCATCAATGGGACAAATGTCAACTGGTTGCCTCCCATACCGGCCCAACTGGGGATCGAACCCGCAGCCTTTCCGTGTGTGGGATGACACTCCAACCAACCGAGCCACCCGGCCAGGGCTGAAAGCCTTTTTAAATGAACCACCGGAGAAGCACACGTGGGGGAAATGGAAACTCGGTGGTCTGCAGAGTTCCCTGCCCTGTGGAGAGGCCGGTAGGGACCGTGCCTCGGGAAGACTACTTGCCGCTCTTCCCGTAGCCTGTGGTTAGAAACCCAGTTCTAATCACCTCGGGGCAAATGATTACTCCATCTCTTGGTGCCTCAGTTTCTTCTTCTGCCTCATGGGCATGACGATTTCAGTGCCAACTGTAGGGGGTGGTTATGTGGATTAGAACAGTGGCTGGCACACAGTATGCCCTCTACAAACAAATGCTAGCTATTACCATGACCAGTATAGCTTCAGGCGACATATTTTACCCTTTATTGGGTCCCATCCATGCCGGGGACCAATATATGGTCAAAGCTGGGACAAAACAGGGGAGAAAAAAACAGCCCCGGAAGGAGACCTGGTGGGAGGGGCATGTTTCTCAAGGCACGCTCTGTGCTGAGGACAGTTTACTTGAAGGTATAAAGTGCCTTAGACGTTCCCCCAGGGTCTGGTTTTCTCACCTGTAAACAAGGGTGGTAGATTGGGCTCGTGGAACTATTTTTAAAGCATCAATGCTGTACCAGGCTTTGTAGGTAATCTCCAGGGTCTGTTCCAGCCCCAATAAGCTCACATTTATTTTTAGGATCTCCTTGTTGGCAGGCACTTAAAGTCGTGCAGATAGCTCCGGCCGGGGGGCAGAAGCTCTGGGCTCAGACCTGGGTGTGCCATGCCCCAGCCCCTGGACTCCCAGCCTTGCTCCTCAGCTGGAAGAGGCAGTACTAACAGAGTCCACACCTCACGGGAGTATCGTGGAGGATGAGATAACACGTGTCTTGACTCCTTTTTTTGCGAATGAACCATGACATCCACACAATTGCTATTACAAGAAAATCACTCAGGAAAGCATACACAAGCAGGAGACGAAGAACATTCACTTATGTCCTCTGCAGCCAGTACAGTGCCGAACAGGTGCTCAAAAACACGTACTGCGTAAGGAATGCTAAGGTTTTCAGGTAAGGTGACTAGCAATCCCCATCTGTGATCACTGCCTGCCTGGGGGCCAGAACTCACAGCCTGACATGCTGAATCTCGTTGACCCCAAACCCTGCCAGTGAGGGAGATACATTATCCTCAACTCAGACAGGAAACTGAGGCTCAGAAAGGCAGCCCCCCACAGCCACCCAGACAGACATCCAGTGGCAGACCTAGCTTGTCTTATCTCCAATCCTAAACACCAACCTCTGTTTAAAATTAGCCAGGCAGATGGGCTATTGAGCCTCAGCCAGCCCTGACAACTGGAAAAATTACAGGGGTCTTCAGACTTTTACTTCCTCTGAGTGTTTGGCTGGAACAGGATGTTCCCTGAGAAGGAGGCCCGCCTAAACTTCTCCATCTCCCCACAGTGCCCACACTCGGGTTCCAAATGCTGCTGGATGCGACTCCTGTAAGTTGAGCCTAGCTCATCCTTGGCTTCCCCCGGGCCTCCCCTGGCAGCATTCTTCCCCCGAGCGGGATGTGAGGCCCAGCAAGAGTACAAGAATGGAATTCCTAGAACTGCTGTTCCCATTCCAGGGAAAGGGAGAGCATTTCACAACAGGGTCAGGGGAAGGTTTGAATGCCTGTGCTCACCAGATGCAAGCCAGCAGCCTGGGGTCAAAATAACCCGGACAATTTTAAATTCAGCTCTCACCAGCTCTGTGTCAACCCCGGGGGCAAGTGCACGGTCGGACGGACCCCTGGTCCGGCACGGATCTCCCACCCCCACTACTGCCAGGCAGCAAGTGTCTGGGCAGTATTTCTGGCTGAGCTGTTTGGCAAGGAGGCCTGACTTGTGGGAGAAAGTCTTGGTGAGAGAAGCAGAGATTTTTCTTCACCCCTGCCCCCACCACCTCTGCAAAGACAGTCAAGATCCCAACATGTCTCATGCCAGGAATCTTATGAAGCTCCTCAAATACCAACCAGAGGCCATCAGCAAATGGCTAAGGGCCCTTCTGGCTAGTCCCTCTTTTCAAAGGAATTCCCTTGAAGGGATTAAGGCCAGTGCATTGAAAATGAACAGGAGGAACAAGGTTTTTACAGAGCCTTGCAAAACAAAAAAGCTAAAATAATTATTCTAAGGGCTGGCCAAGCTCCTTCCTCTTCTCTCATTCCCCCAAACACTTCAAAATGTACCTGAGCAGAGCAGGGTGTGGGGGACCCCTGTAATTCATTACCAATAGGGAATACCCTTCCAAAATGCCTCCGGTTATACAGAAATACATGCTGTCCTTGGAAAGGGGAGGGGCACTCTGTTTTGTGTAAACTGCGTCCCTTTAAATTCACACGTTGAAGTCCCAACCCCCAGTACACCTCAGTGTAGTCAATATTTGGAGGTAAGGTCTTTAAAGCGGCCATTACGTTAAAATGAAGTCACTGGGGCCCTGGCTGGGTTGCTGAGTTGGTTGGTGCATCATCCCATACATCAGAAGGCTGTGGGTTCAATTCCAGGTCAGGGCATATACCTAGGTTGTGGGTTCGATCCCCGGTCGGGGTGTGTATAGAAGGCAACTGATTGATATTCCTCTCTCACATTGATGTTCCTTTCTCTCTTTCTCTCTGCCCTCCCTTTCCTCTATCTCTGAAATTAATGAACACATCCTTGGGAGAGGCTTAAAAATTTTTTTTAAAATGAAGCCATTGGGGTGGGACCTTCATCCAATATGCTGGTGTCCTTGTAAAACAGAGAGACACCACAGAGGAACAAACCATGGCCATGTGAGAGGCAGTAAGAGATGGCTGTCTGTAAGCCAAGTACAGGGACCTCAGGAGAAACCAACCTTGCCAGCACTTTGATCTTGGACTTTGATCTTGGACTTCCAGCCACCAAAACAGTGAGAAAATAAATTTCTATGGTGTAAACCACCCAGGCTGTGGTATTTTGCTATGGCGGCCCTGGCAAAGTGAACTAGGCCCACTCTACCCTTTTATTCCGAAGTGCTGATGGCAGAAATCTGTTTTGACACACACACCCTCTTTAAGGCAAGAGACCTACTTTTGACCCTCCACACTACACGCATCACCAGAAACCAAGCGAGTTCTCAACCTGACCTGTACCTCCTGGTATCCTGCCTCCTACCCACTTTTGGGCTGCTGGGTTCAGAAACTCAACTCCGACCTATCATCAGCACTCCAGAAAAATCAAGGACATTCAAATGGCTAGGCAGAGCAAGTGTGGGCTCCTCTGAAACGTTCCCAGAGCCCGCCCACTTGAAAGGGAAGAGAAGGTAGGCCGGGTAGCAGTGACGAAGGAGAGGCATGACAGAAAGTGAAATGTGTTTATTGCCCAGGGGTCTGGCTTCACGGCCATCTGTGTGGTTTGCTTGGTCGAGCTGGACAAAAGCCCTTGGAAATGCGGCATGGGATCTACGACTCAGTGCTTTCCAGAAGGTGTCCACTGTCCTTAAAGCCGGAGTAGATGCCCAGGATGGTGATTCCACTGGGCTTCCACACCTGGCCTTGGCTCTGCCGGCCGGTTAAGTTCCTTCGAAGGACCATTTTTGGAGCCTTGGCCCTAGTGGAAAATGGTCTGACACTGTGGCCCCCACAATGCCTCCCATCCCTGTTCACACAAGTGCCTTCCCTCTTTCAAAGGCCGCTATCACCCCCACCCTACCCTTCCAATCTGGGCTAGCCCTGTGTCATGCTCTGACTAACAGAATATAATGTTTAGCCCTGGCTGGTGCAGCTCAGTGGATTGAGCGCGGGCCTGCAAACCAAAGGATCGTGGTTTGATTCCCAGTCAGGGCACATGTCTGGGTTGCAGGCCAGTTCCCAGCAGGGGACTCACGAGAGGCAACCATACACTGACATTTCTCTCTCTCTCTCTCCTTCCCTTCCCCTCTAAAGATAAATAAATAAAATCTTAAAAAAAAGAACATAATGTTTAAGTGATGTTATGTGACTTCTGAGCCTGGCCCTTAAGAGGCCTTGCAAACCGCCAACCAAATAAGCTCAGGTTAAAACTCTTGGATAGAGTGAGGCCAAGAGGACAGAGAGAGGCCCTAGCCTCCCTAGTGTCCCCAGCAATGCCCGGATTCATGGGTGAGGCCATCTTGGACCCTCTCTAGCCAAGGGCAACCCAGCTGCCAAGTGTAAGTGAGCACAGGCAAGACCACCAAGGGCTGCCCAGGTAGCCTCAAGAATGGGCAGAAACAACAGGGTGTTGGTGCTGCTGAAGTTTCTAGTTTTGTGATGGCATGTTAGACAGCAACAACTAACTGGCACAGCCCTTCTCATCAACACAAGCACCTCCGGGCAGTTGGTGAGCCCTGGCACTCGGGGCCTGGTCTCTGAGCCCTCCCAGTGAACTTTCCTGGGCCCAGATATTGGATTCCAAGGTCCCTTTTGTTACCCATGTCCTTGCCATCCAAATGTCATGGGCAGATGTCATCTACTCCTCCTTGGTCAGGGATACTGGGTACACACATGTATGTAAGGAGCATCAGTCCCTGCGTCTGAGACCCTGGCCCCCGTACTGACTTGTTCAGCAGAAAAGAGTCACTTTTTTCTGCTCAGTCATAATAGAGAAAAGTAGTATCAGTGATACTGTCATCTGCAATATTGGACTGAGTGGGAAAGTCCAGAGAAAGTAAGTTTCTGCCCGGGACATCCCAAGATGAACAATGAGGCCCTGTACATGTTATCATTAAGACAGCTCAGACCAGGGCCTGGTGGGAAAGAAAGCAGGTTACCCTGAACATGCTTTCATTCCGGGATTCTTCTCAACCTTTCCCATTCTAGACACCAGACCTGGCCCTCAGCCGTGGAGATAACAAAGATGAGTGAGACTGCTCTGAAAGAACTCTTGAGCCAAGCGAGTAAGCACAGACACCAAACAGAGACACGTGAGCCATTTGTTATGAATCATAACAGAGGAAGAGCACTGGCATGGATTGGGTAAGACCCGAAAGTAACAGGTTTTCCATTTGTTCCAACACGCCAGAATCTGTGCGTACAAATGAGCAATGTTCATGAAGAACTTTCACCTTGGGACACCATCCTGTTCGCAACACTGCTGCCCCTTCCCAACTTCTCTTTTGGAAAGACATCAAATAAAGGCCCATACCAGAAAATGCCTCACTACCAACAGGTACAGATGGGACCACCCTGCCTGCCTTTTCAACAACTTTGGTAGCAAAGACCCATTTGCTCTTCCAAGAAAAAAAAATCAAACTCCTCTTTCAATTAATAAAGGCCTGCTGCCTTTGAGGACATTGAAAAACATATGTAAGCCTTTGAATGCAATTAAAGTCTAACCCTTCTATGTGCATCGTTAGAATGTGAGGCCCACCGGGGTGATCGCTCGGAGTGGGCAATTCTCATTTGAGTATCATACAAGTTCTACTGGTTCTACCGGTTCTAGGATTGAGAGCTGTCAGTCTCATTGCTTCATGCTACAGATACAACTTTGATGCTTACAGTTCATTTTCCTCAACCAGAAATCCAAGCCCTTGAGGTCAAACTGCCTTCCAATTCTGGATGTGGCGAATGCCCTCCAAGCAGGTGGGCTCATGGGCATCTAAGGGAGTTTGGGGTGCCCTACACCACGGCCCCCATCAAAATCTCTAATGAGGGGCAGAGTGTGGAATGTTCAGGCAGGGAGTCAACTTTTTGGCATCTCTGGGCCACACTGGAAGAAGAAGAGCTATCAGTGCCATCCATTAAATATATTGAGACGCAAAATCACCAAAAATTTCCATGTTTTAAGTAAATTTATGATTTTGTGTTGGGCCGCATACATAGCCATCCTGGGCTGCATGGGGCCCACGGGCCGCAGGTTGGGCACCCCTGTGTAATGCTTTAAAAGGAAGCTTAGGTCAATGTGAAAAGAGGTCCCCATTTCCCTCGCTGCTTTAACGTCAAGTCCTTTCAACCTGTCCTTAATAATGAGGCATACTCTCTGTGACTGAGGTCTTGGGGAGCTGGCCGTGCTCTAGCTTCAGCGCCCAGTAACCACCCCCCGCCCTTCTGGAACTGTCTGTTCCACAGCCAAACACTTGGGAGCTGCTCCAAGGTAAGCTTCCTGGGCACAAACTGTGCGTGTCTAACCAAACAAGGTGTCATTAACAGCTGTAGCTCTTACCTGCTTACCTCTGATTAACCTTATCCGGGTACGGGCTTAAGTATGACTCCAACCCGAAGAACCCCTGTAGGCTCTGGGGTCAAACATGCAACAGGGAACCTGGAACCTGGAGGCTGGTGGGGGTGGGATGGAGCCA
This sequence comes from Sturnira hondurensis, assembly GCF_014824575.4. Taxonomy (NCBI): domain Eukaryota; kingdom Metazoa; phylum Chordata; class Mammalia; order Chiroptera; family Phyllostomidae; genus Sturnira; species Sturnira hondurensis. The sequence goes on along the minus strand of NW_028081271.1, from coordinate 19,458,786 downwards.
AGGAAGGCTTCTGACCCTTGCAAACACTCTGCTGGTTTATGAAGCCACTGGAGATTTCCAAGGCTCCATGGGGGCAAATATTCATCAACGACACTCCCTTCGGCAAATTTCTTTTGAGGTCCCCAGACATTTAACTTCAGATCTGTGTGGCTCAGCCGTGTGTGTGCACATGTGTCCAGTGGCGGCGGCGGCACCAGCGCAGGCAAATGACCACGGCAAGTAAGCTGGAGTCATCCAGGTGGAGACAGCGCAAATCGATTGCTCTCCTTTTCCTCCAGGGGTGAGCACTGCAGTGCCTTTCCAGCAAGAGTGACCACCAGACACCTACTTCCACAGCTCCTGACACCTCCAGCAAACGAGTGAGGGCACCCATGCAGCCTCTCTCCCCAGACCCCCATTTAAAGATGGCCACCAAACCCAACCTCAAGAGAAGATTGCCTGGACAGAAGCATCACTTTTCTGCTGGATCCCAAGGTCTAAAAGGTGAGGGAAGTCACCTTCTACTAACTCAAAGCACAGCAGTGTGCCCTTATCCACGGGGGACACATTCCAAGGCCCTCGTGGAGAATGAAACCATGACAGAACTGAACCCTGTGTGCCTAACAGGTGGATAGCACACTCAGCATGCATATGCTGGGCCAAGGAATGATTCACTGCCCTGGTGGGACAGAGAAGGATGTCATATGATTTCATCCTGGTCAGAATAATGTGCAATTTAAAACGTATGAATTACTTTTTTCTAGAATTTCTCACTAAATCTTTTTGGACCCCGAATAACTGAAATGGAGGAAAGTGAAACCATGGGTAAGCAAGGAACTCCCACGTTCAAGTGTGGCGTTTAAACCAATCACTGAGAGCTTAGCTGGAAATGCAGTCTCAGGCCCTACCCCAGAGCCTACAGAATCAGAATCTGCATTTAAAGCAGGTGCCCAGGTAATTCACAGGCACACTGAAGATTGAGAGACAGCACTTCAGACCAGAGGAAATGGGCACCAGAATGACCTTTACTCATTAGGTTCAAGCTTCTCTGCCCTGGCAAAGGGGTAGGGTGAGGCGTGTTTTGTAGGAAGATTTCACACCTTGGCTAACTGGGGCAGAGGCAAGCCAGGGTTCCCTGGGAGCTGTGCCTGCTGCACTGGACACCTCAGGCAAAAAAGGCCTGGCTTTAGGCTCCTGACACTGCCAGCTTTCTCCCAGTTGGCCTCAGAAACTAAGTTACACTTGGATGCAGAAGCCCCGTCCCCTCTCTCCCACCTGAAGACCCTCTAAGAGAGAATCTGACAGGAAACACCCACTTCCTAGTCCAGAGTGAGAAGTTCGCTACATAAACGGTGCTGCTGGGTGTTGCTTCCAATCTGATCTGTCCCCATGCAGCAACAAAACGTGCAAAAAAAGGGCTTCTGGAACCTTCAGGAGTGCCCCAGCGCCCACCCTGAAGAGCAAGTAGATTCACTCCCTTGCTTGAAGCACCCCACACCCCCAACTGTTGGGAAAGATCCTGAAAGACACATCAGGACACAGAAAGGGAGAGCAGCATGGACTACATTAAAGGTCAGCCAGGAAAGAGAATTGGAGTCAAAAGTGGCAGGAAGACTCCCCGGCAACTTTTCCTTGGGTCGTTTTTAACAGGAGAGACAACAGTCTCCCCCTCTATGCTTGGTTGCTGCTTCTTGCCCCACTTGGGAAAACGGTGTGACATTGGACAACAACGGACACGCATTTTTAAGCTTTGGGGCCTCAGAGCCATGTTCCGTAGCATAAGGCAGCCCGGCTGGACGAGGATCCCCTTACGAGTCTAACGTTGTGTGTTTTGGATCAAACAGCCCAAGACCTCGGATCTGGCTGTGCTCGCCGGTGGTGGGACAGCTGCCTGAGAAAATAAGCATGTGGCCCCGGACGCTGGCAAGAGATGCGGCTGCACTGCGCCCGCCCCGCCCGCGTCTGCCCGCACCCCTGTCTCTCAGCGCAGCGCCAGGATCTGTGGCCGCTTTTCGAGTAGTTTAGGCAGTAGAGGAGGGTGTAGGGGAGGGAAGAAGAGCAAAAGGGGGTGAGGACAGTGCGAGGATGGGAGGGACGCGGTGAGCCACGCGGAGCTTTTCATTATGCAAACAGGCGGGCAGATTTCATCAGCGCCTGTGCGCGGGGTATCGGGGCTGGGAGGTAATGCCTGGCTCCCGAGGGCAGCCCAAGGCTGGCCCCAGCCCGTGCCAGCTCAGCTTCCTCTTCCTCATCCACTCTCAGGGAGGTCACACGGGGCGCCCCCTCCCTCCCCGACAGAGGAGCGTGTTCTCCTGCTCCGCCCTGCGCGAAGCCCCAGGTCCCTCCGCGGAGTCCCCACACCGCGAATAGGCAATCTGCCACAGCTGCCGGCGACGTGCTGCGGAGCAGGCGAGCACCCTCCTCCCAAAGCCTCCGTCAGAGGGTGGTATCTCCGCCCGATGCAAAACTGGGGGTATCTCCGGAAGGAAAAAAGGGCTCCGCGAGAGTCATTTACCCCAACGTGGGACGCCCGTCCCATTCCAACTAAACCCCAGGCCAGTCCTCTCCTTGATCGGTGGGCACCTTGACCCCACTGTATTCCGCCTCCTGAGTGCCCCCAACACCCACAAGGGGCAGCGCGCCTAGACCAGTGGCAATCCTGGAAGCGTGCCTTTTTGTTTGCGTGGGGGACACTCAGCCGTCGCTCCCATAAAGAGGAAACTAATGGGACAGTTTGCAACCCCAGCTCTGGAGGACGCACGCAGCACGCAGGCAACGGGACACGGCCACTCGCTCGTTCCCTGTGGCCACCTCCGTGACCCTCGCTGCCTCCTTGATGCCCCTTACCGGCTCTTCCCAGTCACCGCGACCCTGGGTCTGGTCGCCCCGTCCAGTGGACGGTTCCCAATCCTGCCTGCTCTGCCCAGTCTGTCCTTTCCATTGCCCACACCCGGACCCCGCGAGCCCGTGCCTACCTCCCGGGGTAGTGCTGAAGAGCGTGCCACCAGGGGTGGTGCTGTAGTCCCCGGGGGGCAGCTGCACACCGTCGCTGAGGACCACCCGATGAGTGGCGGGGATGGCCCGGCTTGGGGTCTGGCTGCAGCTGCTGCCCCCGGACATGGTCTCCCGTGCACTGTGTCAGTAGCTAGAGCGTGGCCCTCTTACAGCTCCAACCTCGCCCCGCCTAGCTCAGGCCGGCCCCGCCCAAGGCAGTCCCTTCCGTTTGGTTCTCTCACGCCCCCTGGGATTTGTAGTTCAGGCCATTCCGCAGCCCCTCCAGCCGTCCAGCGGCTCCCTGCACTTGGGTGTCTCCGTATCCCCAGATGGGAGGCCCCCTACCGACCATCGCCTGCCAACCAGTGCTGCGCCGATCCCTTTTTTCCTGCTGCTTTCGCTCCTGGGTCCCTCCCAACTTCGCTTTCTGGAATGGGTGGGCGTGGGGGTTTGGGGAGGCTTGCCTAGGTTAGTACATCCCTGGGTCAGGGGTGTGTCTCCCCGCTCTGCGGGGATCCTAGCCGACCCGGGCCACTCTGGGAGGCCTGCAGGACGGCATCAGGTAGCTCAGCCCTTCCCGTTCTGTGCGTTAGTGCCTCACAGTAGAAAGTGAGGATTCACTGGAATTCACCCCTCCTCCATTTACTGAGCATTCACGATGCGGCAGGCTTTGAGGAAATGGCTGCGAATGCTCCCTCCATGGCTTTGGAGAGGGTGTGGGAGAAGCACACGTGAACGAACCGGTCAGCTGAGAGATAAGGCTAAATCTAGAGCGAGGTGGAGCCCGAAGGGATAGGACAATCAGTGGAGGTTGGGGGAGGGGTAAGGGTTGATCAAAGAAGCTTCTTTGTAGCTCTTTGAGTTGGGTCCAAGGCCCCGCAGGCTGCCTGACATTTTGTAGGCAGCCCTTGAATGGATGGAGGCATGAATCTTCGAGGAGATCCCTAAGTGGAGAGCGAAAAATGCAAGGAGGAGGGGAAAGCCTGTTGGGTGAGAGAACAGTTGATGGCATTGTGGCCACCGCTTGCAAAGAGAGAGGAGAGAACGGTTTAAAAGGATAATTGGGCCTAGATTGTGAGGGATCTTTTAAATTATACCGAGGTGTCCAGCCTTTGTCCCACGAGGGCAGGAGATACCAGAGGTCTTCTAAGTTGGGGAATGACATGATCTAGTGTTGTTTGGAAAGATAACCGGTGGCTTTGGAGTTAGAATGGACCGCAGGAGGGTGAGGCCTGAGGAAGGTCACTCCTGAGTTCAACTCCAGGCCTACACTGTCCAGTAAGGTAGCCACTAGGCTTGTGTGCTTGCGAAGCACTTGAAGTATGGGTAGTCCACATTCGCAATGTAAAATACACACTGCACTTCAAAGAATTAGTGTAAAAACGGTGTAAAAGATCTCAGTGCGTTTTTCTATCGATGACATGTTGAAATAATATTTGGAACGTGTTGGGTTAAGTGAACTCCATTGTTTAAATTAATTTCCCTTGTTTCTTTTTACTCTTTTTTAGTGGGACTGTAAGTATTTTTTATATATACACATACACATATGGCTTAGAATATATTTCTACTGGATCGCGCTGCTCTAGAATGAGGCAATATGAAAGCAATCCCAACGTCCTTCTCAGAACTTTTCTCCTAGAAAACTATGGACTTGTCAAATTTTAGCTCTGTCCAGGTACCTTAAACCTCATCCAGGACAATATTCACCCCCATTTTTGTTAAAAAATGAACAAAAACGAAAACCCAAGGCCCAGCAGGAGCAGGGGTTTGTCCAAGACTATCCAGCTGTGAGAAGCCAAGGCAGCACTAGAAGCCAGAGCCGCCTCCCGGCCAGGCCGGTCCTTCTCCTCCCCACACTAGAAAGTGGCGGGTTCTCCTCTCCTGGGAGGAGCTGCTTTGGAAGGGGGTTTGCTCTGGTGCCATATTGGACGCGTGTGTTTGGCTAGTGCAGACTGTAGGGAAGAGGCCTGCTTTGAAAGCTAACACTCAGTAGAAATGGCAGGGGCGACAGGCGTGGGTTCTAGCCCTAGCGCTGCTGCCGAACAGCTGTTGCGCCTCGGACAAGACCCTTTCCCTTTCTGGCCTCCGTGTCATCATCTGTTGGATGAGAAGGGCAGATTGGAGGATATCCGAGAACCCTCGGCAACGAGATTTTATTTTACTTTTCTTTCATAGTTCATGGTTGCCTTGAAACAGTGACATTTTATGTCTTTGACAAACTCATTCTGATTTCTTTTTTTTAATATTTTTTTATTTATTTATCTTTAGAGGGGAAGGGAAGGAGAGAGGGAGAGAAATAGCAATGTATGGTTGCCTCTCGAGTGCCCCCTGCGGGGAATTGCATCCCCTGCAGGGAACTGGCCTGCAACCCAGGCATGTGCCCTGACTGGGAATCGAACCACGATCCTCTGGTTTGCAGGCCCGTGCTCAATCCACTGAGCTACATCAGCCAGGGCTCATTCTGATTTTTGTTCCCTGCCGGGCCAGGTTACCTGCGGGGGCTTCTACCTCTTTATAGAGCAGGGATTCATTCATACTGACTCATGTAATCAGGGATCAGTTCCTCTCAGGCAGGGACACCCCGAGAGTTGTCTTTCAGAAAGGTGAGTGGTGGCACCAGGGGCATGTGTTTACTCAAGCTCACTGGGGACAGCACTTACCTTAGAGAGGTGACCAGCACCACTTCCGTTGCTTGGCTGCCCAAAGCTGGAATTGTTTATTTCTGTCTTCCCTCCGAGGCTCTTTAAAACCCATTAGCTTCTGCCTGTTGTAGCACATCTAGCTGGAGGTCAAAAGAACAAAAGCAGAATGTTTTCTAGAAGAAAGATAAGGGGGGTGACGCCCAGCGAACAGTTTCCATCCTATCTGGCTCTGGTGGAGCAAGGCAGGCAGGGACAAGGGGCTGATTTTTATCATTTCAAGTGGAGTTTATCTGGGTAGCCACCAGTCATACAGGCCCAGTCCTTCTGGTATCTAACGCTGTGTGAAGTGAAAAAAAATAATTAAAAAAAATATATATCAACGGAAACTAAGAAGAGCTCTAAGCAGGCACTGACCCTCCCTGGTGTTCATCTCCACACAGCTGAGCTGGACCAGTCGGGTGTGGGTGGGGAAGGGGTGCTGGGAGAGGGTCCCCGGGAGGGGCTGCCTGGGAAAGAAGTAGTAGGAACCCCAAGAGGCAGAAGTACTTCACTTCGCTGAGTTAGACTACAGTGCAGGCTGACTTCTGAAGCCCCTCAGACTAGGGAGGGGTTGTGGGGAGGAAGTGGGAGAGAAGGGACCTCTTGCATTTGTCTGTCTTAATCCTTCCTGACATTAATTGGTGCTAACCCTTCAGCACTGGGAGTCCTTCCCAGCAGCTAGGAGTGCTTCTGTCGAATGCCCTGGCCCTTTCTTATATGACAAAGACTCTTCTACACATCCTGCCCCAAACATAGATTCAGCCTTTCTCTGCAGCTCTGGTTTCCATTCCAGATAGATTCACAGTGTCACTTCACCCGCAGGCTCGTAGGCCTGGTTTTTCTGGTAGGAAAAGCTTTGTGAGGTTAATGGATATGATTGGAATGAACATTGCCCTGAGCAGGCCTGTAGGGGCCTGTTGGGCATAGTGGGCCTTGTCCATCTGATCCTGGTTCATGTGTTTGTCTCCTTGTGCTCTCCCTGTGGTGTTCGGTCCACTTAGACAGCCCTGCGTGCAAACCCGAGGTGTTGGCTGAAGGATAGCTCCATTCTGCACCTTCAGGTGCCTCACCGTTCAGCCCCTTGGTGCTCATCAGCGGGGGCACCACGCCTTTCAGCTCTGCTTTGCCTCCTATAAACTCAATGGCAAGTCTATTGCTCACAGCCAGAGCTATTCCTTTTCAACCATTATTCGTTATGCTCTAGTCAGTGGAGAACGTGCTTGTTTTTCTTAAATGCCTTTTTAAAATGATTGAATTTTGGTCTGAGGCAGAAAGTATAGGAAGCTCTTATGATACAAAAAAAGCACAGGCGCCTCTAAAGGTCATGTGGCCGTGACGACGGGACGTATGAGTGAGTGTGAAGGATCCCCAACCACGGATTCAACGTTTTACTACGGCTCCTGGGCTCAAGGGTTCATAAAACATTTTAGTGGCTCAGAGTAGGGTCTGCAGTCTTTACCTTGACTTCAAGAGCATGTTCTTAGGTTGAATTTCTTGTGAATCATCTTCTTCCCATTGCAGGAATAACACAAGGACGCTGGAGGGTGGAGTGCCACGATACATTTACCTGGGGTTGCCCTTCTGCAGACAGCCCTGGGTGTGTCTACCTGAGATCTCTTAGATGGTGTTGTGTGCTGGCCAGGAGAGTGAAACAGCAAAGGGATCCTTTGGTGGCAACAAAGAACAGAAGCATTGTAGTCACCAGGAACCAGCAGGAGGCCAGCTTCTTGGACCTAACCAGCCTTCATGGGTGGTCAGTCAGTGTCACTCAAACTGCGAAATTTGTGGAGGTTTCATAAAGGGACAATTTATAAAGGTATGAACTAGAGGTAGGGAAATCTTGGTACTTGGGGAAGGAACAAGGGAAAGCATAATTACTGGAATGGGAGGGGAGAGGGCACAAGAGTGTGTGAACGTGAGAAGTGCGTGGAGAGGCACCATATGGGGCTGTCACCTTCAGTCCTGGCTGGCACAGGGTAGGAGCAGGAAGTAGATACTTGTGCTGCGCGTGCGCGCGCGGGGCTCCTGCCCTCTGCTCTCCTACCCTATTCCCTGGTGGTCTAATCCAGCTGAAGGACAAAGGACAAGGCAGCACATTGATGCTGCCCTATAGACCAACTTCCCTGGGGCACAGAGCAGGGCAGAAAAGGGTAGAGAGTGAATCGAAAGGGGCAACAGAAGATTCCAGCACAGTGGAGTAGAGGAGAGATCAGGAGCGGGTATGTGAGTTTCCAGAGCAAATCCTAGTCCTGAGCAGATCCACGCATGCGCAGGTGGTGTGCTGAGGCGTTCTTCTCGCTTTGGGGTTAGCGTCGGGACCCGTGTCCACAATCCCCTAACATATAATGGGAGCCATCAGGGTCCTCAGTCCCTAAATGTTCCCCCGTACCCTCAAACCTTAACACTCCATCACTCACAGGTTGATCCCATTTTAACTTTTTTTCTTTGAACTAAAAGGTTCTGCTAACTTTACATTGTCCTTGGCATTCATGACCCCACAAGTAAGGAAGAAAGAAAACGAACACTTTCTGAGTCCCTACTCTGTGTCCCTGCACCCTGTGCAAGAGGTTCGACGGACAAAATCACTTCAATGGCACCACAGCCTTCTAAGACAAGCATTGCTATCTATCTGCATTTCACACAGGAAGAAAATGAGGCGTGGGGGTGGGGGTCAGTCTGCCCATATTCAGAGCTCCAGTTTAGGTATTTTTATAACTTGCTTAGTCCAAAGGCCATGCACTTCGATACGCCAGTGATTCCCAATCTTCAAAGTGCTTCAAGTAGGCAGAGGGGCTTGTGAAAAGGTGGGATCTTTAACTGAGAGCAGGTTTTAATGTGAGAAGAGGGGGAAAGTCATCCAAAGAAGAGAAGAGGATATGGCGAAGGCAAGGGTGCTGTCTTAGGCTGTGTGGGCTGCTATGAGAAAGTCCCACAGACTGGGAGGCTTACACGACAGAGACTAATTTCTCAGTTCTGGAGCGGGAGGAGCCCAAGATCAAGGTGCCGGCAGGCAGATGTGTTTCCTGGTGAGGACCCTCTTCCTGGGTTTCGGAGGGCCACCTTCTGGCTGTGCCCTCACACGGTGGAGAGAGAGGGCTCTGGTTTCTTTTTCTAATAAGGACACCAATCCTATCATGGGGGCCCACCCTCATAACCTGATCTAAACCTACTTGTCTCCCAAAGGCCCCACTTCTGAGTACCATCCTGGTGGGGTTAACATCACGTGAAAATTTGGGGCCAGACACCAACACTCAGTCCAAGCAGGTAGGAACCTTGAAGACTCTTGCCTAGGGTGGGTCCACTCGGCCTCTAGGTGGTGACGGTGCCCTCCCCACACCCCAGGACAGGCTCCAATGTAACTGCCTCCTCTTTCTCTGCCCTTGACTGCAGTCGAACCCTGACATTGTCTTCTACCTCGGTGGATCTCACAGAAAGCATGATTGCTCTTCCTAGCGACATATTTGAACTCAGAGCTGATGGTATAATGTTAATTGCATGGGTTCTGTAGACAAAATGTCCTGAGTTCAAAATTTGCTAATGATACAGGTGGCCCTTGCCAGGCACTCTGACTTTCAATTTTGTTACCTGTAAAATGGAGGAACACTATTTACCTATGTAAAACTTAAGCACAATGTTAGAGACCAATAAACATAAAGAGCTGTCTGGCAGCCTGCCCCCTGATTCCCAGGCCTGGGCTTCTGCCTGTGACACTGTATCTCCTTTTCTTGAGGCACAAAATGTGACATGTGTTAAGTGTTGCAGCGTCCGGGGGACCTGACACTGCACGTGGATAGCCTGCAGTCCTAACCTGTGGGTCGAAAAGTTGGCTCTGACCCGTGAGGAAACAAACAGGTAAAAAGGAAAGCAAGACGTGGGGGTGTGATGTGCAGGAAATGGGTAGGATTTACTCTTCTAAAGCCACCCATACAACACGGGAAGTACTAGGGGAACCGAAGATTCTTCCGTTCGGGAGAGTAATTTACCCGAAGCTGTTCCCAGCCTGTTAGCTACTGGGTTGGAGCGCCCTCTAGCGGTCCACTCGCTGACCCTGTAGGATTTGCTTTGTAAATTTTTCTTCTTTTTAATAAGATCAGTTCTTTTGTCAGTCTGTCCCTCAAAGTTTTACTGAGAGTATTTCTTGCCAGGGGATATTCTAAGCACTGAGGATACAGCGGTATTGAAAATTCCTGCACCCTTAACTGGTGTGGCGCAGTGGGTCGGGGCACTGTCCTGCAAACCTAAAGGTCTCCAGTTTGATCCCCATCAGGGTGCATACCTGGGTTGCAGGCCAGGTCCTTGTCTGGGGATTCGGGAGAGGCAACCTATCCATGTTTCTCTCCCACTCTTTCTCTAAAATAAATGAATGAATAAATGAATGAATAAATTAAACTTTTTAAAAAAGAAAATTCCTGCAATGTTCTTTCTTTAAACTGACTCAGTATCTCACTAGGAACTTACATTTGCAACCCTGAAGCATATAATTTGCTCCATTTTATGTATTTCAAAAAGTGAATTTTTAAAAACTAGCAGGCATAGAACCCAAATAAAATGAAACCAGAGCATCATGCAATATTGATGTAAGTTTGAGGAATGAGCCTTTTTCTCTCAATTTTATGTGACTTGCCATTGTGTCTTAGTACTTCTTTCCTTTATTATAGCATATACTTCTTTTTTTTTAGTATGAAATTTTTATATTTAGAATTAGCCAGCTGGACTCAGTTTAGATGATCCCAATATTGTGGGCAACACCCAAAGCATCATAATCAGGAGCCAGTCGAACATATGCCTCCTTCTCCCCATCAGGCCTGATCAGGGTGTTGACTTTGGCCACATCAATGTCATAGAGCTTCTTCATAGCCTGTTTGATCTGGTGCTTGTTGGCCTTGACATCCACAATGAACACAAGTGTATTGTTGTCTTCTATCTTCTTCATGGCTGACTCAGTAGTCAGGGGAACTTGATGATGGCATAGTGGGCAAGCTTCTTTCTCCTGGGGGCGCTCTTCCGAGGATATTTAGGCTGCTTTCAGAGCCACAGTGTCTTAGGCCTCCTGAAGGTGGGTGACATGCGAATCTTCTTTTTGTGGCTGTGGATGCCTTTTAGCACTGCTTTCTTTGCCTTCCAAGCCTTTGCCTTGGCTTTGGCTTTGGGAGGCGCAGGGGCTTCCTTCTTCGCTTTGGGCTCCATCTTCATGAAAAGTATAGAGTATACTTCTGAGTTTCATATGCTGTTTAGGTTTGTCTGTGAGTGTATTTACCTCTTTCAGAGTTTCCTCTAGTTCTTTTTTTTCCTTTTTAAAAAAATATTTTATTAACTTATCTTTAGAGGGGAAGGGAAGGAGAGAGGAAGAGAAACATCAATGTATGGTTGCTCCTTGTGCATCCCCTGCTGGGAACTGGCCTCTGCCGGGAACTGGCCTGCTACCCAGGAATGTGCCCTGACTGGGAATCGAACCGCGATTGTCTGGTTCACAGGCCTCCGCTCAATCCACTGAGCTACACCAGCCAGGGCTCCTCTAGTTCTTTTTAAAAATATAATATGTGATATATTTTATTTTAACTCCCTTAAATCTCTCTCTCTCTCTCTCTTTAATTTATCGATTTTAGAGAGGGAGAGGAAGAGTGGGAGGAAGAGAGAGGAAGAGAGGAAGAAAAATCGGTTCTGTGTCCTGACTGGGGATAGAACCCACAACCTTGTGGATGGTGGTTCTATCCACTGAGGATGATGGTCCAATCCACTGAGCTACCCAGCCAGGGCAGGGTTCCTTTAGTTCTGCAGTGTCCAATACAGTAGCCAATAATCACATATGACTGTTTAAATGAATTAAAAGGAAATAAGATTTAAAATTTAGCTCTTTAGTTGTACTGCTAACATTTCCAGTGGTCAATACCCACATATTGCTGGTGGCTATCTTGTTGGGCCGTACAGATGTGTGATTCCATCAGAGGAGGTTCCAATGAACGACAATGTTGTGAAAGGGAATCCAGCTCCGGGAATGTTGCATTCTGTTAGTATGGAGGTGTAGTTCATTCACTCCTTTCTTCTGTCCTCTAACCCGCAGTTTAGAAAGTAGCCTCCAGCTGACACCATGAGGAAAACAGAGGGTGTGCGAGCTGAAAGACCTAACTCTCTACTGTTCACTGACCATTGGGGGAGGTGTCCACCTTCTTTGTTCCCCTTTGGCCCAGCTGATCATCCAAATGCACATCAGACCAACACAGGGAGCTGGTTCCCAGGCCGCTCAGCCCTGTGGTTGCTTCTTCCTTGGGAGATTTCGGTTGCCAAAGCTTTGTCTCTCTACCCGCTTTGCCCTGGGTTGGCCCGCTTTGCTCTTGCCCTCTGCTCTTCCTAGTTGTAACTTTGGGCTAGAAGAGACTTGAGGGGACGGTTTGCTTATCAATAACTTATACATAGGGAAGTGTATGTAGGCATATACTTCCTCCTATGAGAGAGCAAGTAAGCACTGAATGTGAGGGGGTCTGACAAGTTGAAAGTCTACTTTTTGAGCCATTACCATTTTCTTTGCTTCAGCAGGAAAAAAAAAGCTGGCCTGAGCATACTGAGCCACAGGCTCTTTGGCTGCTCACTACCTCTGTGACTTTGGGCAAGTCATTTCCCTCACCCCTAGGCTTCATTTTCTTCACATGTGGTGAGGGATGTGGGGCCCGGTGATTTCCAAGGTCATCTGCAATTCTAGATTCTATAACTTAGCCAAAGTCTTTAAAGCTTTTGTGACTCCAGTGGACAAGGAGGTTGTGATCAAAACAGATTCTCTCCCCAAAGATAAATCTCCGGCTCAGGTGGTTTCACTGGAGAATTCTTTCAAATGCCTAAAGAAGAATAAACATTGATTTTATACAACCTCCTCCAGAAATCTGAGGAGGGACCACTTCCCAACTCATTTTATGAGGCGAAATTGTCTTGATACCAAAACCAGACAAAGACAGTACTAAAAAATAAAACTACAAACCAGTATCTCTCATGAACTTAGATGCACAATCTTCAATAAAATATTAGCAAATTGAATCCATCATCACTATAAAACAATTGTAAATATAACATAAAAGGAATTACATACCATGAGCAAGTAGAATTTGTTCCAGATACATAATCTGTTTAAATATTCAAAAGTGCACCATATCAAGTAAGTGGTCCATAAACTTTAGATATTTTTTTTAGATTTTTTAATTTATTTATCTTTAGAGAGGAAGGGAAGGAGAGAAGGAGAGAAATATCAATGTATGGTTGCCTCTCGTGAGTCCCCTGCTGGGAACTGGCCTGCAACCCAGGCATGTGCCCCGACTGGGAATCGAACCATGATCGTGTGGTTCGCAGGCCTGCACTCAATCCACTGAGCTACGCCAGCCAGGGCATACTTTTTTATAAGTCCACCATCTCAACAGGTAACAGATAAAAACCGTATAATCTCATCAACTGGCACAGAAAAACCATTTGATGAAATCCATAACCATTTATGATGAAAACTTTCAGTGACTTAGGAATCAAGAGGAACTAACTCAATTTAGTAAAGAGTATCTACGGACCCCCACAGCCAACACTATGGTTGGTGGTGAAAGATTGATGTTTCCTCCCTGGGAACAAGGCAAGGATGTTTTCTCTCACCACTCTTACTCAGCAAAGTCCTGAGAGTTCTAGCCACTGCGATAGGGAAAGAAAAACGAATTAAAAGCATACAGAGTGGGGAGGACTTCCGCCAAGATGGAGGCATAGGTGGAAACACTGTGCCTTCTCCCACAGCCAAGTTTGAATACAACAAAGGTTTGGAGAACAAAGATACACCCAAAGACCAGAAAATTGAATTATAGGGAAGTCCGACAACTACAAACCGTTCAACGGGGACGGTAAGAGGGGCGGAGCCAGCAGCGGATCTGGGTCGGGCAGGACAGATCCCCCGACCAAGGCTCGCAGGCAGCCTGGAACCAGTTGGGGTGTGGGGCAGACTGACCTCGGTCGCACATTCGTGCACAGTGAGACGGACCACGCAGGCCCCAGGGGGCAAACCCAGTGGTGGAGGGCTGACAGCGGTGGCACACTCTCATGCAGTGGAATGAAACACGTGGGCCTGGTGACGGTGGTGGCTGTGGCGCCGGTGGGGGCCGAGGCGGCAGGCGGCAGACGGGAAGCCATAGTCCCTCTTTGACCCCACCCCCACATACAACGTCACAACCCAGCGACTTAGTTGCCCTGCTCTAGTGAACATTTTAGGGCTCTGATCCTGCTACGGAACAGGCACGAACAGCCCAAAAGATGGTGCAAGAAGAACTCAAAGTCCCAGAGCCAATAACTCTAAGCGACCAAGAAATTGCCAGCCTCTCAGAAGCACAATTCAAGACACTATTTATCAGGGTGCTCACAGAACTGGTAGATTATACTCACAAATTAGAGAAACATATGAAGGCTAAACTAATTGATATGAAGGGAGATGTCCAGGAAACCAATAGTGATGGAAAGGAAACTGGGACTCAAATCAATGGAATGGACCAGAAGGAAGAACTAAACATCCCACCAGAAAGGAATAAAGAAATGAGAATTCAAAAAAATGAGGAGAGGCTTAGGAACCTCCAGGACATCTTTAAACGTTCCAACATCCGGATTATAGGGGTACCAGAAGGGGGAAAGAAACAGCCACGAGTGGAAAACTTATTTGAACAAATAATAAAGGAGAACTTCCCCAGTCTGGCAAAGGAAATAGACTTCCAGGAAATCCAGGAAGCTCAGAGAGTGCCAAAGAAGTTGGACCCAAGAAGGAACACACCAAGGCACATCATAATTACATTAGCCAAGACCAAAATGAAGGAGAGAATCCTAGAAGCAGCAAGGGATAAGGGGACAGTCACCTACAAAGGAGTACCCATCAGACTGTCAGCGGATTTCTCAAAAGAGACCTTACAGGCAAGAAGGGGCTGGAAAGAAGTATTCCAAGTCATGAAATCCAAAGACCTACAGCCAAGATTGCTTTATCCAGCAAAACTTTCATTTAGAATGGAAGGACAGATAAAGTGCTTCTCAGATAAGGTCAAGTTCAAGGAGTTCATCATCACCAAGCCCTTATTATATGAAATGCTAAAGGGACTTATATAAGAAAAAGAAGATGAAAAATATGAACAGTGAAAGGACAGCAAACACACAGTTATTAACAACCACACCTAAAACAAAAGCAAACCAAGAGGACAGCTAGATCAGGAGTGGAACCATAGAAATGAAGAACACATGGAGGGTTAGAAACAGGGGGGTGGGAGGAGGAGAAGGGGGGAGAAGGCACAGAAAATAGCATAGATGGTAGGTAGAAAATAGATAGGGGGGAGGGCGAGAATAGTGGGGGAAATATAGAATCTAAAGAAGTTGAGACATATGGTTATAAACTAAGGGGGGGAGAATGGTGGGGGAGGGAGTGTGTGGGTGGAGGGGAATGAAGGGGGGGAATAGAACAACTGTAATGGTATAATCAATAAAATATATTTTAAAAAATAAATAAACCAAGACCAAGAAAAATAAATAAATAAAAGCATACAGAATGGAAAGAACCTACAAAAATTTAATAAAAACTATGACTGCTATATAAATTCTGCAAGGTCACAGGCTACAAAATCAACATACTAAAATTAATTGCATTTCTATATGCTAAGAACAAACAAGTAGGAACTAAAATTTAAAATACGATACCATTCATAATTATTTCAAAGAAAATAAAGTACTTAAGTGTAAACTTAAAACACGCACAAGATTTGGCCCAGGCTGATGTGGCTCAGTGGATTGAGCACTGGCCTGCAAACCAAAGGGTTGCTGGTTTGATTCCCAGTCAGGGCACATGTCTGGGTTGCAGGCCAAGTCCCCAGAAGGGGGTGCACAAGAGGCAAGCACATACTGATGTTTCTCTCCCTCTCTTTCTACCACCTTTCCCCTCTCTCTAAAAGTAAACAAATAAAACATTTTTTAAAAAAGATACTTAAGTGTAAACTTAAAACATGCACAAGATTTGGCCCTGGCTGATGTGGTCAGTGGATTGAGCGTTGGCCTGCAAACCTAAAGGTTGTGAGTTCGACTCCCAGTCAGGGCACAAGCCTGGGTTGTGGACCAGGTTCCCAATTAGGGGTGTGTGAGAGGCAGCCAGTTGATGTATGTCTCATACATTGATGTTTCTCTCCTTCTCTTTCTCCCTCTCTTCCCCTCTCTAAAGTAAGTGAATAAAATGTTTTAAAAAAACATGCAGAAGATTTGTACACTGAAAATTACAAAATGCCACTGAAACAAATTTTAAAAAGACCTAAATAAATGGGGAGATATACTGTGGGCATGGGCTGGAAGTTTCAACATAGCAGAGATGCCAATTCTCCCTAAATTCATCTATAGATTTAATCTAATTTATATCAAAATCCCAGCCAGGTATTTTTGTAGACATAGACAAGTTTATTCTAAGATTCAGATGGAAAAGCACAGGGTCTAGAATAATTACTACAGTCTTGAAGAAAAAAGAGAATAAACTGGGAAGAATTTATCTATCTCATACTGAGATAAAACAGGAGACCAGGATGAAAGAAAAGAGGGATCAAACCCTGGTCAGCCTGTTCCTGAGAAAGTAGGGAAGGAGCCACAGGAAGCTTCTCTTCATCTGATGGCTGAAGCAGTGATGGTCCTGGGGATACTCGAAGGCCATAGGGGACACGGGAAGTCCTGTTTCCCAGAGAAAATCCCCCATCCTCTTTGAACTCCTTCATGAATGGCAGGGACTTTAGTGAGAGGTGCTTGGGAGGGAGAATCTGAAATGCTACTGGTTTCTTGGGGTGTCTCCTGGGAAAAGTCACATGTTCTCATTCGATCCCCAGGTGCGCCCATAATTTGAAAGCAGACTGATATCTTCGAGTTCCTGGTTAATGGGTGTGTGCCAGACCTGATCCTGAACGTGGTATTTGTCCATGTGCTTTCTGTGAACTTTTCAAAGGAGAAAGAGAGATGTAGAGTCTGCTTTGAGTTTAGGTTAGGAGGCAGGACTGGAACTGGGGCTACCTAGAGCAAGTCACACGCAGAGGTGAAATCCGGAATTTCAGTGATGGTTAATTTCTAGGTACTCCATTAGTCTCTTTGCCACCTCTGTCTGTCCTTTTCTACAGATTTCCTTTTTTTTCGTTACAGGCTCTCTTCTGCTACCTTTAGTAACTTTAAACTTCCTTGTTTTGTATTGCCTTTCAGATTGCTCCACCGTTTCTAATTCTCCACCGATGCCAATTCTCCGGCCACCTGTGTCCACTCCGGTGGCTCATTTCTTCTTGTGCTTTCTAAGTTTTTATTATGTCCTTGTCTTCAGCTTGGACTGATCTATTTCCAGTGAGAGTGCTCTAGAAGTAAAGCCATTTTGCCTTTGCTTCTGCTGGGCCCCAGGGTTGATCAGAGCCCAGATGAACTTCTCTGTTCATGTCTTGGCCTAGAATTCTCATGAGCATAGGGCAGGTAGTAGAAATTTGGGCCCACACACCATAAACTGGGTTTGGTCATCTCTTGTAGGAGAATTCCCCTTCCCCCTCCCACCGCCACCACCATCCCCTGCCTCCCTGTCTCGAGCTCTGAGGCACAACAATCTTGCTTTCTGTTTCTCCGGATTGCTGGGAAGAGTTCTGCAAGTCACTTATGGGCAGCTGTACACAAGGGTCTTGGTTCCAGCCTGCACCCAGGCCTGGTCCCCACCCCTCCCTGACTGCCACATCGGCTCATGTGACAGCTCTCTCTGACTGCCAGTTCCCTCTCTGGTTCTGAGACATGGTGATTCCCCTTCCTTTTTGTTTTCATTTTTTACTTTGGTTATATATATCCATATAGATAGCTATATATCCATACATCTATCTATCTATCTATCTATCTATCTATCTATCTATCTATGGTGTCTGTCTATCTGTCTGGAGAGAGGGACGTGGTTTCCCCACATTTAGATGTCTGTAGGGTCAGGAGATCTGTTCCCATTATCCCAGTCCTACATGTTGTAGGGACCTCCTGTCCTCTGAAAGATTTGTTTAACAAAATAACTTCCAGAATATCCACCGTATGTCTTGGGCTAAACATAAAATCATCCTAGGACTCTTAATAAGCCTGACTTTGTACTTATTGAGTTTTGGGCTTTTGATTAACCAGAACATTCTATTATACCAATGTGCTGATTAATTCTGGTGAGTGTTTCATCACCTTCCACTTGACATTTCTTGTTGCAAAGGGGTAGGGATATCTTTGGTTTGAAGATTTTTCATTTGTGTTCTTCCTTCCCCAGGTAGCATCTTTTCTCTCCGCAGGGGTATAACTTATATCTCTAATCATAAACTTCATATATACACGTTTGCCCATCAGGAAACAGTTAAAAACTCAAAGCTCATGTCCCCCCAGAAATCTTTCTGGATTAGCTCCTGTACTTATAATGCCCCTGCATTTACCTACATGAACCACATCACGTTGTTTTGCCTTCACTGACATGAGAGCTGGTGAGTATTCCTGTTTTTAGACATGTGCCCAATAACCTATAATAACAAGGAGCTGGTGAGGGCATTATGGTGTCTCTTACTTGTATGTGTATCTCACGAGGCCCAGGAAGGTGCTCTGTACCCGGTGAGTATTTGGTTATTTTGCAGACAGATGGCATGACTGTTCTTGTCCTATTCTTTTATTTCCCCTTTTTATTGTATTTACTGGGGTGACACTGGTTAACAAAATTATCCCGGTTACAACACATCATCTGGACGCTGTGTGTGCGTTGTGTGTGCGTTCACCGCCGCCCCAAGTCAAGTCCCCGTCCTTGTCCTACTCCTCTCGGGCCCTCCTGGTTCCCTCCAGCCTATTTGTCTCCAGAGGGCATCAGCAACTCAGGATCCCCGTTTGACAATTCAGAAGCTTCATTTCTTCCCGGTACCAGCTGCTGAGCCCATTACCGAGAGCTACGCAGGAAGAGCTCAGGCTCTTGAATAGCAATGACATCAAAATAGCCCTCCTTCCCCCAGCCAAGCTCTGCTTTGGAGCCAGTGAGGTGACCAGGCCCCCAGTCCTGCTGGCATTTCCTCTTCCGGTACTCAGTGGGTCATTAAGGGGTGGAGGGCTTGGGTAGGGGCCAGGAGAAATGGGAAGAGCTACTGGAATGAAAGGCGGGTGCCGGTGACTCTCTGGCTTCCAGGCTGGAGGCAGCACTTGGTTTTCATGTTGGGATTACATTGGAGGGACTTCCTCCTGCAGCCTACGGCGAGGACAGAAGTGGCTCAAAAGACAACCCCCTCCTCTGTGGGATATGGGGTTGTCCCCCATTCCGTGGGTTCCATTATATTTCCCCAGTGATCCCAGATGGTGTCTGAGTACTCTCCCAGCTCCCTGCAAGCCCAGGAATTCCTTCCTGGCTACTGGAACTGTCTTTGGTTTTAAATGGTATCATGACACTGGAATTACTTTCTAATCTGGGGGGTAG
The DNA here is from genome assembly GCF_014824575.4 of Sturnira hondurensis. NCBI lineage: Eukaryota > Metazoa > Chordata > Mammalia > Chiroptera > Phyllostomidae > Sturnira > Sturnira hondurensis. Next base: position 19,439,682 of record NW_028081271.1, on the reverse strand, counting down.
ATGTGAGTCCAGGCCTGTGAGTCAAAAGTAAGGTAAGCCAAACCAAGCAAAGAAGCACAACTAAGAAATGAATGCTAAATGAGGCTTAATTGCTCAAGCAAAACTAGGGTGGGATAGGGTGGCTGTCATGGTCCAGTATGGCCTGGGGCTGAGTGGGTCAGTTCCGCACAGGTCTTCCCCCTGCCTGTTTTCCACAGCTCTTACCCCCCGTCATCCTGCAAGGTCCCTGGTCTGTGCCTCCATGGTACCTCCACACCCTTCACAGGTGGGGCGGCTTAGCCAGAGGTGCCTAGGGAAGACTCCCTCCCCACCGACGTCTGAGTAGTTAATGGTATTGAAGGTGGCTTCCCTTCCACCCTCCAACTTGTCGGCTTTCTCCATCCTTCCCAGAGGGCTCCAGAAAGCAGGGGTGAAGGGGTGGTGTAGCGCACACCTTCATTTACCACTTCCTTTCCACTCTCAAGCTTCCTCCTTCACCCTGGAATAGCTTGGAGAACAGAGAGGAGGGACAGTCCCTGGAGAACACCTCCCCAGTGGGACAAAGGTTGGGCACAGTTGTCTGATGGCCTGAAATTTGGGGACTCGTGGAGCCAGGCAGTGGGGCTGTTAGGAGAGAAGTTTCTGTTCCTCGTCCTTTTTTTAAATGGACTTAGGACTCTGGGAAAAGTGGGGGGAAGGGTGCAGACAGGAAGGGGGGATTGGAAGCAAGCCAAAAAACAACAACTATCATTTGACTTGCTGCATTCCTAATGTTGAATTCATTCTAGTCTGCTCCCAATATAAAAGGAAAGGGGCAGGGCATCACGGACTGCCCCAAAGACTCCAGAGACACTATTCAGACCTGGGCTTCTGGAGCCTCTGGGGCCTCTGGGGCCTCTGGGGAGGCTGGGGAGGGTCTTGGTTGCAGTGGCCCTAAGGAACCTGCGCTAACTCCACTCGTTACACAGAACCCACAAACTCTTTAAGAGGCTCCCGAGTGACCTGCGCGTCCCTGGCAGGGCTGGTCAACCCCAGACCAGTCCCTTCCTGGTCAACAATGAGTTTGGCATATAAACACAATGCAGTCGTAAAAGGTTTAGCATTCTGTAACAACCCTGGTTGAATTAGCAGGTTAGTCTCATGGGTTCAGGTCAGTCTTGGGATGCTCCACGCCTCAGCAGGATGTTTGGGAGCGAGCCCTGCCTACACCTTTACTGCTGTGGCATGAAAGCAGACATAAGTCTCAGGGTGGCTGTGTTCCCATCAAACTTCATGAAGGAACACGTAAATGTGGATTTCATGTGGTTTTCACGTGTCATGAAATACTAACCATCTTTCTTTTTTAACATTTATTTTTATTTTTTTATCCACACCCAAGGACATGTTTTTTTTCATTGATTTTAGAGAGAGGGGGAGAGAGAGGAACATCGAAGTGAGAGTAACATTGATTAGTTGCCTCCTCTACACATGCCCGGACGAGGGATTGAACCAGGGATCTTATGCACCCGGGTTGGGGATGGAAACTGCAACTCAGGTATGTTCCATGACTGCGAGTGGGACCCGCAACATTCCGGTTTAGGGATGACACCCCAGCCAACTGAGGCGCACCAGCCAGGGCTAACCACTTTCTTTTTGATTTTTTTTATTATGGTAAGAACACATCATGAAGTCTATTCTCTTTACAATTTTAAGCATACAATACATTATTGTCCATTGTAGGTCTTGGTTTTGAATGCTTGAAAAATGTAGAAGCTCTCAGTTCTCAGCCTGTACAAATACAGATGGTGGGCCAGAATTGGGCCCCGGGCTGCACTTTGCCAGCCCTTGGTCTGGAAAACTCGGTCAAGGGCAGCCAGTTGGTTAGATTCTGTTGCAGCATCAGGTACCAAGGAACCAGGGGGCAAGAGCTGTGTTTGTGAGCCTGTGGGCCCCTAGAGAAGAATCCCTAATTATTTCTGTTCTTTTTCTTTCAATAAACCCCATTTTTTTAGTTCCACATAGAAAGAGTCGATGAAGTTTCACTCTTACTTTGTATGAAAAAATGGTGAAAGTGCGCGAGCAATTCTGTCACACGCAGAGCAGAGCCCAAACAACAGACACTGGGAACCAACAGCCGTGAAGCTGTTCAAGGTCAAGGACAGAGTCAGGCCCTTCGCTTCACAGAATGCAGTTCCTCAGCCTGTCACGGTGCTCACTGAGGCAGATGGGTGGGTCCTGTGCAGAGGGCGGGCCCTGCATCTCGGTCTTCACACCTCTGCCAGGTCTTCAGGAAGCTACAGAACTGGAGGAATCCTCTTGTGTACTTAATCCCACCACCTCTGCCCCAGGCAGGCACTAGGGGCTTCCAACAAGGCGCCATGAGCCTTGGATTCCCTTCTGGTGCGTGTGTTTCCTGGTCTCGTCCCCTCGATTCCTTTTCTTCTTTCTTCAAGGAGGCCACCTGTTGCTTTCAGAAAAGCGGATTTGGAGTGGAAGTCTCCCTTTCTCTTTCCCACCACGGTCTGATGGCTCCTCATCTCCCACTGGTGCTGAGGGCTGGAGTCCACAGAAGACACGCACTCAGCTGGTCAGTGCCTTGAGCAGATTTGCTTTGCTGGGTTCAGCTCCACATTGAGGATATCATTGGGAGTCTCTTCAGAAATGGCTGGCTGGTCGCCACTCAGCTGCTTGAACAACTATCATTTCCCTAAACAATGCGCCCGTGCAGAGTACCCTAGCTGGTAGCAGGGTGGGGTTGGGCCCATGAGCGCCAGGGGCTTGCGCTCCCTGCAACACGCTCAGGTGCTCTTCGGCATGGAAGAACAGGTATTCTTGCAGGCAGGAGCCTCATATCTCAGTTGAGTTTGTTTCCTTACGGTTTTTCTTGGCAAACCCAGAACAACTCAATGGCTACCCTCCACTTAATTAAAAAAGAAAAAAAACACACTCTGAAGACCATCTTTACCATCTTTACACTCAGCAACACTGCACAAATAATTCCCTGAAGCCACCTACTGCTTAAAGCCTCTGGATCTCAGCTCGTGCTCTTCCAGGCTGTTCCCTCTGCCTAGAGCGCTCTCTTTCCTTTCATCTGGCTAATGGCGGCACTTCACAAAGAAAGCCTTCCCTTTACCCCACCCCTCTCAGCAGAGCTAAAGGCCCTTCCTCTCTGCTTCCTCTACATATCTGATTTTGCATTTCTTCAATGTCTGTCCCAAGTCCTTCATCAGCTCCATTACAAGGTTATCACATCTGACTTGAAGCTGGATGAAAAAAGCAACGATGATTAAAGAAGAGCACCTGAGCCCTGGCTGGTGTAGCTCAGTGGATTGAGCGTGTCCCTGAGAATCAAAAGATCACGGTTCGATTCCCAGTCAGGGCACATGCCTGGGTTGCAGGCCAGTTCCCAGTAGGGGACACATGAGAGGCAGCCATACATTGATATTTCTATCCCTCTCTCCTTCTCTTCCCCTCTAAAGAGAAATAAATAAAATCTTTAAACAAAAAAAAAAAAGAAGAGCACTGGAAATACGGTTTTTACATCCCTAGCCTTAATGATTAATTTTTCTAAAGGTATACAGTGGGCACTAAAAGACTAGCTATGACTAGTTTGAGGCCACTATGATTAGTATGATATTTAAAACCCCAGCTTCCAGACCAAGTTCATTGTGATATCTTGTTAGCAAATACAAAATAACTTTGGAATTATTGATAAATAAACTACTTAAAAATATTTTCTAGACATCTCATTATGCCAAGATCTCAATGTCTGTGCCTATCTTGTAATAAAGTATTCATATATATATATTAATATATATAGACCACAGAAAACGGTGCATAGAACATCATAAGCAGTGTTAGCCGCTTTTAAATGTACATACATGTACATAGAGAGGATCCATACAGAACGCTATTATTTTTTTACTGAGATATGAACATTAACAAACATTTTGATGTTCTGGACTGTAAGTTCCTGAAGGGGCAGAAAGCACATGTTAACTGTCCTTTATTTTTCCTAAACACAACAAGCAAGGCACCAGGCATAGAGAAAGCACTGGAAACACAGCTGAACATTACCCTGAGCTGTCCACCTCGTGGACAGCTGTAAGCCGGCTGTAAGCCGGCCTCGTGAATAGGGCAGAATAAACAGATGACAGCTTTAGAAGGGAAAAAGTGTGAAACGAGCAGACTTGTGCTGCGGGGCAGAGGGAGTGGAGCTAAACGCGCGTGCTTTCTGTCGGAGGCCTCCAGCTGGTACCGACCGGCCTTTTCTCCTGTGCGGGAGGGCGCGGGAGGGCGCGGGAGGGGGCCCTCCCTCCCTCTCCCTATTTCTCTGAGTCCCACTCTGTGTCTGAGCAGCCTGGAGGGCGGGGCTGTGCCCGGCACCACCTGCGTCTGGGCATTCCTACAGAGAGCTGCTGGCTATAAATAAAGACCTTTTCCTTTTAGCTCAGCCGTAAAGACATAGCAACTGAGGCTTTTGTTCTGTGTTTTTTAATGTTTCCTTCCACTTATTTTGATTAATACTTTTACATAGATGTTACCGATTCTGTGTTTGGTATCCTGTATTCCCTAGCTTGCTTATTTCTTTTTCACATTTTGACCTCTTCACCCATTTCTTCCACCCCCCACTCCCACCTCTGGCGACCACCAATCTGTTCTCTGTCTCTGTAAGCTTGGTTTAAAAAACTTTTAAAAAAAGATTTCATATATAAGAGGGATCATAGGTATTTGTCTTTCTCTGTGTGATTTATTTTACTTAGCATAATGCCTTTGAGGTTTAGTCATGTCTCAAATGGCAAGATTTCCTCCACCTTTATGGCTGAATGATATTCCACTGTATACATACACCATCATTTCTTCATTTTCATTTGTCAGTGGACACTCAGGTTGTCTCCGTATCTTGGCTATTGTAAACAGTGCTCCAGTGAACATGAAGGTGTACATAACTTCCCAAGTTAGTGTTTTTTTATTTTCACTTTATGCTGTGGACCATTTCAAACACACAAAAAGGTAAAGAGAATAGTGTCAATACTTTTCTTCCCAAGCACCCACAACCCACCTGCCAGAATGGTCAGTGTATGGCCAATCTTGCCTCACTTATAATATCTTGGATTGTCTCATTTTTATTCTTTCACAAAATTTTTTCTTGTGGTAAAACATACATAACATGAAATTTGCCATCTTAGCCACTTTTAAATGTACAACTCAGTGGCACTAATTACACTCGCAATGTTGTGCAATCATTCCACTATTTTTGAAAATTTTTCATCATCCAAAACAGAAATTTCGTACCCATTAAGCAATAACTCTCCCTTCCCCTTGACCTTAGCCCTGATAATTTGAATTTACTTATTCTAGATATTTCATATAGGTCGAACCATACTGTATTTGTCATTACACATCTTGCATATTTTACTTAGCATCACATTTTTAAGTTTCATCCATATTTTAGCATGTATCAGAACTTATTCTGCTGTGAAGCTGAATAATATTCCATTGTATGTATATATCCTGTTTTGCTTATCCATTCATCTGCTGATGGGCACTGAGTTGTTTACACCTTTCCATTATTGTAGATAATGCTTCAGTGAACACTGGTGAACAAATACTTGTTTGAGCCCTATTTTCAATTCTTTGGGATACACAGCGAGCAGTGGAAGTGCTGAGCTGTATGATAATCTATGTTCAACTTTTTGAGGAATGTCCAAACTGTTTACCATAGTGATGGAAGGGTCCCAATTTCTCCACATCTCCAACATTTATTTTCTAATTTTAAAAAATTAGCCCTGGCTGGTGGAGCTCAGTGGATTGAGCCCAGGCCTGTGAACCACACGATTGCAGTTCGATTCCCAGTCAGGGCACATGCCTGGGTTGCAGGCCAGTTCCCAGCAGGGGTCTCACGAGAGGCAACCATACATTGATATTTCTCTCCTGTCTCCTTCCCTTCCTTCTAAAGACAAATAAATAAAAGCTTTTTAAAAATTATAGTCGTGTGAATGAGTATAGTCTAGTTGGTATGAAGTCATAGCTCATTATGGTTTTCATTTGCATTTCCCTGATGGTGACCATCTTTTCGTGTTCTTACTGGGTGTGAACATGAAATATCTATTTGATATTTCTATTAATATTTACTCAAGTCTTGTGCCCATTTTTAAATCGGGTTGTTTATCTTTTTGTTGTTGAGTTGCAGGAATTCTTTATATATTCTGGATGTTAAAGCTTTATTAAACATATGATTTACAAATATTTTCTTCCATACTGAGGATGGTCATGTCACTTTCTTGGTAGTTTTCTTTGATGCACAAAAGTTTTTGATTTCCGTTAAGTCCAATTGATCTTTTTCCTTTGATGCTTATGCTTTTTAAGTGAAATATTGAAAAAATGGTTGCCAAACCTAAGGTTGTGAAGACTTGCCTGTTTGTTTTCTTGTAAGGGTTCTGTAGTTTTATTTCTTAAACTTAGGTCCTTATCTATGTTTAGTTCATTGTTACCTGTGGAATGAGGCTCAGAAGTATATTGTTATAAAGCAGCTTATATAGTGAGGAGACAGTGACTTTAGAAGGAAAAGGAAACAGTGACTGTTTATTCTTTGTAGTGATTGGTTATTATCAGTTATAATTCTATATTCAGTTATATAATTGAGTGTAATTAATTATAATTCTATAATTCTTGAGAAAATTATAGAATTTTCTTAAATGATAGCAAATTGGTTAGTGGTCACCTCATATGAATTTTTTAGGAACAGTTTAAATTTCACTTATGGCTTTCAGAGCAAGAAGTGCTACAGGTCAAGCGAGTCTCGCTTGTCCTGAAAAAATAAATTCAATTAAACTTGGCTGTGTGACTAAACCTGGCTTTGCTCAGGAAATTTGGTCTTTGTTTGTGTTTAGTTTTAACAGGTGTAATGTAAAGGCCCAACACTGTGCTTTTTCCATGTGAATATCCAGTTTTCCTAGCACCGTTTGTTGAGACTATTCTCTTCCTGTTGAATGATGGTCCCCCTTCCTGACTACCATTTGACCTTGTGAGGGGTTATTTCTGGGCTCTCAATTTTATTCTATTGGTCTATACACTAATCCTTATGTTAGTATCACACTGTTTTTTAATTTTCTAATTTATTGATTTTAGAGAGAGAGGAAGGAGAAGGGAGAGAGAAAGAGAGGGAGACATTGATTTGCTGTTCCACTTATTTATGCATTCATTGATTGCTTCTTGTGTGTGCCCTGATCAGAAATGGAACCTGCAAATTTGGCGTATCAGGATGACACTCTAATCAACTAAGCCACCTGGGCAGGGCCACACAGTTTTGATTGTTGTTGCTTTGTAATAGGTTTTGAAATCAAGAAATATGAGTTCTCCAACTTGTTTTTTTCAAGATTGTTTTGGCTATTTGCTATGCCTTCAGATTTCATATAAATTTTAAGATGGGGTTTTCCACCTCTGCAAAAAAATGCCTACATATGCAACATATAAAATCAATGTAACATGTAACGATAACAGAATGAAGGAGAAAGAAATGTGATCATTTTAACTGATGCAGAAAAAGGTTGATGATGACAAAATCTACTGGGATTTTGATATAGATAGCAATGAGTCTGTATATTGCTTGGGGTAGCATTGTCATCTTAACAATATTAAGTCTTCCAGTCCAGGAACCTGGGGTGTTTTTCCATTTATTTTCTTTCAGAAATTTGTAGTTTTCCGTGTACACGTCTTGGGCCGCCAATTTAAAGTTATTCCTAAATATTTTATTCTTTTCGATGCTATTGCAACTGGAATTATTTTCACAATTTCCTGTCTAGATTGTTCAGTGGTAGTGTATAGAAGTACAACTGATTTTGTATTTTGCATTCTACAATTTTGTTGAGTTTGCTTATTAGCACTAGTCCTTTTTTGTGTGGATTCTTTCGAGTATTAGAGATAGTTTTCCTCTTCCACTTTGGATACCTTCATTTCTTTTTTCCCCTCATTGTTCTGGCTTGGACTTCTGGTTGCATGTCGAAAAGTGGCAAAGTGGGCGTTCTCGTCTCGTTCCTGATCTTGGGGAGGAAAACCGCCATTGAGTCTGGTGCATTTCATACAAAGCATTTATCGTGGGCAGGCAGTTCCCTTCTGCTACCACTTTATTGAATGTGTTTTACTGTGAAAATACGTTCATATTAGATTTTGTCCACATCTAACCTTTCTACATCAGTTGAAATGATTATGCGTTTTCTCCCCTTCATTCTATTGATGTCACATATTATTACATTGACTTCGCATGTTGCAGTCCTAGGAGAAGCCTCACTTGGTCCTGGTGTATAATTCTCTTAATATGCTGCGGAATTTGGTTTGCTGGTATTTTGTTCAGGATTTTTTGCAACTATGTTCCCAAGGGACATTGATGTACACTTTTTTTTTCTTGTAGTATTTTTGTCTGTGGTGTCAGGATGAGTTAGGAAGTGTTCCCTCCTCTTCAATTTTTTTAGAAGAGTTTGATAAGAACTGGGAACAATTCCTCTTTAACGTTTGGTAGAATTCACCAGTGAACCCACTTAGTGTCTTTCTTTGTTGGGAGGTTTTGATTACTGATTCAATATTCTTACTTGTTACAGATCTATTTAAATTTTCTATTTCTTTTTGAGTCAGTTTTGGTAGAAATTTGTATTTCTAAGAGTTTGCCCATTTAGTTGAGATTATCCATTCTGTTGGTGTTGATATTATTCTTTTTAATCATTGTTATTTCTGTAAAGTTGGTAATAATGTTTTTTCCTTTATTTCCCATTTTAGTAATTTGAGTCTTTTGTGTTTTTCTTGGTCAAGGTGCCATGTACTTTTATTACATTATGTTGGGAGGCATGTAAAATCTGGCTGTCTTTCTTTTGGTGATATTAAAATTGCTCAGTGGGGTTTGGGTGTTGTCAGCCTGACCCATTCATTATAAAACTATCTGTTAGCTTTCACCTAATGGTTTTCATAGCTTTGATGATCATTGCCCACATCTATTCTTTCATAGGGGGATGCTGAAGTTTTGAAGAGCATATTTCAATGAACTGATCAGACATGCCAAGGTAGAATGAAAGATGCATTTTCCATATCCAGCTCCCCAGTTCTGAAGATTGATGTGGTAGAAAAGAAACACATCCAAGAGCCAAGAGCATGGAGACCAGCCACATGGGTAAGATCTTAGATTAATTACTTGGCTCTTTAAGCTACAATCTGCACAAGTAGGACACTGGACAAGATGACCTGTCCAAGTTCCTTCAGAGGTCTATTCTTTAAAGTGGTTAGGATGGTAATTTTTCAAAAAGACCTTATTTATTTATTTTTAGAGAGGGGAAGGGAGGGAGAAAAGAGAGGGTGAGAAACATCAGTGTGTGGTTGCCTCTCACACGCCCCCTACTGGGGATCTGGCCCATAACCCAGGCATGTGCCCTGACGGGGAATCGAACTGGTGACCCTTTGCTTCACAGGCCCGTGCTCAATCCCCTGAGCCACACCGCCCAGAGCTATTCTTTTAATTTAACAGTTATGACTGGTCAGCTTTCAAGACACCTACCCCTTAGTTCCTGCCACACATTTAAAAAAATGTTCCTTGTAAAATGAGTTGCATTTTTCTTGCATTTTTCATGTGAGAATTCTGAACCAATTCATTGCACTTCAGTGTTTACACTCGTCACAGGAGACGTCATCCCAGGCAAGCTGCTCAAAGGGACCACCCCTCCCTTTGTCTAAGGGCTCATCCCCTAAAACACTGCCCACACTTGGGTTGGGCAGAAATTCCTTCCATTCTCCCAAGGGCATCTAGTGTCCTCACATGTTCTCTACCTTGGGCAAACTCTTCTCAGGACAAGGTCTGGTACAGTCATTCCTTCTAAGGTGTAATTGACCTAGACCTTCTCTTTCAGGGGTCTTTTCATTTGAATAAGAGAGAAAAACTTCCGTAAAAAGCATGACTGTATAATGGTTGAATTTTAAGGAGAATTTATTTTCTTGGAGTAAGACATCTTTCTATCTCCCTCAAATCACATGCTACATCATTCTTAAAACAGTGTGCTTGACAATGGTTCTGCCAACATTTTTTTAAAGGGTCCTTTTTTTTTAAAGAGTTTATTTACTTATTTTTAGAGAGGGGGGAGGGAGGGAGAAAGAGAGGGTAAGAAACATCAATGTGTAGTTGCCTCTCACATGCTGCTTTACTGGGGACCTGGCCTGCAACCCAGGCATGTACCCTGACTAGGAATCGAACTGTGATCGTCCGGCTCCCAGGCCCACGCTCAATCCACTGAGCCACACCAGCCAGGGTTGACAACATTTTTTTAAAAATTAAATTTATTGGGGTAACTGGTTAATAATATCATGTAAGTTTCAGATACAATTTCATATCATCTGTATATTCCACTGTATGCTCACCATTTGAAGTCTCCTTCCGACAATATGTATTTGACCCCCTTAACCTCTTCATTCTCTCCTAACCCCCCTTCCCTCTTGTAACCACCACCCTGTTATCTACATCTATGAGTTTGTTTTCTAACAACATTTTTTAAAAATTTGTTTTTAGAGACAGGGGAAGAAAGAGAGGGAGAGAGATATTGATGTGAGAGAGAAATATTGATCCGTTGTCTCTCGCATGTGCCACGATGATGGGAGATGGAGCCTGAAACCTGACATGTGCCCTGACTGGGAATTGAACCAGTGACCCTTTGCTTTGTAGTAAAATGCCCAAACAATTGAGTCACACTGGTCGGGGCTCTAAAAACATTTTTTAAACCATTGTTCTCCCCAGTGTTCTATAGCCTCTTGGAAGCTGTATGAGAGAAAGACCGCCTTTAAATGTCTTCAGAGAGGGTTTACCGAGGTCAAGTTAGTCTGGTGAATCAGATGAGAAAACCACCCTTGGAGAAGGTGGTAATGGATGAGTCCTACGGGCAAGTCAGTTAGGGAAAGAGGGTGTTCCAGGAAGTTTGTGGTGGAGTAACTAGTCTTGGGTATAAGAAAACTTTTCACTAGGAAGGTATTACTTTGGTCAGCTTCCAAATGAGAGGTGAGAACCCAATATAATGAGTATCAAGCCTGTAAGTTTGGATGTAACTAGGAATGAATAAATGAAGGTGAAGTACCCAGGACTGAGGCTGAGAATGGTGAGTAAATGCCAATGGATCCCTTTTCTGAGGTGCCTGTATATTAACCAAAGCAGACCTGGCAGCTTAGAGAAACCTTACCAATCTGGCAAATACCTACACTTTTGTGTATGATAGTCCTAGCATCTGGGAGGCTGCTTTGTTTTGTTTTGTTTTTTTCCCTATGCTTTTCCAAGTCCTAATCATTTGTTAACACTCAACTTCAGTTCCCATATCCATGAAGTTTTTTCTGATTACCCTCATCTGGAAGTGATTTCTTCTTTCTCCGGACCCAGCTATCACGGATGCTCATTTCCCCTCTTCTGTCCTTGTCATTTGGCAGTGATTTTCCTGTATTTAAGTTTTGTCGTCTAAAGTGGAATCTGTTTGAAGGTAAAAATCATGCCTGATGCCTCTTGGTATCTCCCAGTACCCAGCCCAGTGCCCCGCACGTGGTTGTGTGCGGTGAGTGCTGCTGATGAATAACTAGTCAATTCAACAGGGCAGGCATTCTTCCTCAGCCATCCTCTTCCAAAAAAAAGGACTTGCTTGAGGAGTTTCCCTGGGACAATGACAGTGAACATGGAGAACTGGCTAGTCAGTGACTTGTTTCCCCTGAGCAAAGGGGGCTGCTGCTGGGCTTAGGCTGCTCTGCCTGTCTTGCTTTAAAATGACTTTCCCACGACAGACTCAGGACCTGAAGTTCGGTGCCATTAGCACCACTACTGAGAGATGAGTGGTGAGAGATGCAGCCAAGCACGCCGACCTCTGACCTGGTTCCGCTCTGCAATTTTTGCAGCAAGGGGTTTGGTGTTTCATTCCCAGCTCAACCATGGAGCGTGCCCAAATGGGTACTAACTGGGCTTTGGTACAGGGTGTGGGCTTGCATCTCTAAGCTGGTAAGGACTTGGGCTGGGTGCACATGTCTACGCATATGAATGTGATGAGTCTTTTAGTGGGAGGGGCATACCTCTGAGTCTCCGAGTTTCTGTCAACTGTGTGAATGCAGTCCTGAGTTTGTGTGTCTGATGGTGGGGGGTTTGTATCCGCACATGTGTGTGCTGTGTGGGTGTTACACTTTCGCCCATCTTTGTGTGGGACCGTATGTGACCGCTCTCCCATCTGAGTTTCTGCCTTGCTGGGTGTGTGCATCAGTGTCTCACCTTCGCGTGTGAATGTACGGCCATTCAAAGCACCTCTACTTCTTGTTTCTTCTTGTCCTAAAACCCTAACTTTGACCACATGAAACAGATTTCAATTGATTCATTGGCCTCCTTCTTCTTTGTTCTCTTTTTTAAAATTTAGATTTATTTAATTATTGTTCAAGTACAGTTTTCTGTCTTATATTCCCAACCCTGCCCACCCCCCTCCATGGCCTCCTTCTTCTTGAGATGAGGATAAAGACATGGAGGAGGCCGGTGCTGCCCCTCACCAGGGCTCTTTGCCTTCAAAATGCCATTTCTTTTTGGTACTCGGTGGTCCTGATCAGGCTGGGGAACCACGGGAGCCCTGGGCCTTGAGTGTCCATAGCATCCTTTGGAATATTTCAATGGGATCCAGCTGCCAAAAAGAAATGGCATCTTTTTATTTTCATATTAATTAATTAATTATTTAAAGGAGAACCTTTTTAGAAACCCAGGGCTGCTTTCCACTCCCCTACCTCCCAGAACAGGGCTAACATGCCCAACACTGTTTCCGGTCTTTGCCTCCTTGCCTCCCTGCTCCCCACCCTTTTCAGGACCTCCTTTCTTTGGGCCTGCAGATACACTGTGTCCCTGCAAACAAAGCCATCCTTCCTGCTCTAGGGGAGCCCAGCCACACCCTGGCTGGCCATAGCTCAGAAGTATAGCTTCCTTCACCCATTCTTCTTCCACCTTCCTTCACTGCTGGATTAACCCTTTCATCTCCTCCAGAAAGCAGAGGAGGTCAATGCTACCTTCTTGCTTTTTGTCTCCAGCCCTCCCTGCGTCTCCCCCTTGCTGCCCTACACTGCCAAACCCCTCTCCAGCCCAGAAGGAAGAACAAAACTGCCAGTTAAGGCCAGAGGAGAACATCGTCAGGCTGAAGACCCAAGAGAACTGGCTTCTCTTTCCAGCTTCGTCACCCCATTTTCTCCGTGACCCTGAACAGTCTCCTCACTACATCTTAATAGCATGATCTGTAAAAGGGGCAGGATTACAGCAGCCTCTTGCTGCTGCCAAGCATCTGTGGAGCAACATTGTCACAGGAGCCCAGGGCTGCTGGGGACAAGCTTAGGCCTGAGAGAGGGCAGGATGAGTGGCCCAGGATTGGGAAGACAGACGGTGTAATGCGATTATCTTACTAGTAGTGGGAAAGGGCCTGTCTGGCAAGGGGAGCTGAGTAAAAAGTACAGCAGGCTCTCCTCGAAGATGTCACCTTGGTGTGCCCTTCCTTGGTTCCTTTCCCCGTCTCCATCTCAGACAAAGCTGCCTCCCACATCACTGGCAGGAGTGCTTTGGGAGTAGAAAGTGAAACCCACTCCCTCTATGAGGTTGGGAGTCTCCTACCTGGGGGCAGGGGCTGGGTCCTAGTCGCCCCTCCATCAGCATGCTTAGTATGGAGACTGGAGTGGAGAAAAGTGAGCCCAGTGGTGACTGAAGAGCTGGCGCCCCAGTGGCAAGGTCCTCCTCTGGTGACTTAGGCTGAATGGCAGGCCCGAGGGTATCTCCTCCACCTCCTGTTTCGCCTCTGTCATGAGAGGGGAAGACAGTCCTCTCCCGACTAGAAGCAAATGTGTTGTCTCCTCTTGAGATTAACAAACAAACGCGCAAAACTGAGTGGGATTTTCCCCATCATGATGTCCTCAAAAACAGGAAACACTTCCCTTTTCCCCTACCACAACCTCTCTCCTGGCGTCTGGGCCCCGACTGCCTCCCCGTTTCCTGATGGCCTTTTGTCTATCCAGAAGGGCTTGTGGGGCTTGACTTCCTCCTCTTTCAGCCACAGAAGTTCCTGACTCAAGGTCTTGGTTTCCCTGTTGGAGGAGAAACCGTCCTGTGTTTTGCACTCTTTCCTTCCAAGTGCCAGCCACCTTTCCTCAGCACCTGCTCCCCAGGGGGAAAGATGTGGGTCGACGGGAGAGAAGGGGCTGGAGCGTGTTCAGCATGAGGACCAACCTCTTTTGACCCAGACAGGCTCCAGGCTTGCATGAACTCTCCCTCCCAGGGGAGAGTGGAGGAGAGTCCATGGCTTCAAGCAGCATGGCGGACGTGGCCTCTTCCACGTGGCCTCCTGCTCCCAGGCAGAGAAAGGGCCTGGCAAAGAAACCGGCCGCAGCAGCACTCACGGGTGACTAGAGGCGATGAGTGAAGCGTGTCGGTAGGTTGGTGGGCACCCTCTGCAGCTCTCTCCCTCTCCCACTGGTTTGATCTCCCTCCCTGAGACACCCTCTGAGGGAAGGGGTGCCCTACTGAATCCCAGGAAAGTCTTGTCTGGTCTGCTGGTAGGATGTGTAACATTTCCCAGCCCTTGGGGAGCAGCTTCTCCAATAGCCAAGGGTGTTGATGATCATTCAAAGAAACCAGAACAATAACTGTGCTGTGGAGAAGGGACACAGAGTACACAGGGGGATGGAGGACCTCCACTTAGTTTTTGCTCCCTAAAAAGAACTTTAAAGCTAGAGGAGAAAGTTATAATTATGGACAGTAATACCTCTAACACATGTTGTCTTAGACGAGGTGCCAGGCTGCAGCCACCTGAACTCCCCTGCGTTTCTTCCTGCCTTGTCACGTGAACACGCACACAGATGCGCATGTACATACAGTCAGTTGGAGAAGCGTAACACCAACCACAAGCTACAACTCCTGTGCTCCTAGAACTTCCGCCCGCCAGGAGGCTGCTGCCTCTTCCAACTCTGCTGACCACGTATACCAAGTCACAGACCAACATACAACTGCCCCTGATGCAACAGGAGAGCTTGCATCTTTGGGGCTCCCAACAAATGGACCGCAGCCTGGAGGCCTGAACTCAGTAGATTCGAGGCCCTCATTCACTGACTGCTTCCCAGGGCACAGAACAAAGGTCATCTGGGGGCCCGGGGCCAGGATAAAACTCCCTCTGGGCAGCATGTGCTCCTGTCCAGAGTTGGATGACCTCTGTAGGCCAGGCAGCACTATATCCCCAGGGCCAGCCGTTAGGATGACTTCCCAAAGCAGCAAGTTATTTGCCTCTGAACCCCAGCTGGCCATCAGAAAATGGTCAGATGGCAAGAGTGCAAATCAGTATTTTGCCCAGGAAGGGTGATTTGGTAATACCTTTTAAATTTGCAAAAGTAGATGCCTTATGATCCAGTGATTCTATTTGTAGGAATTTGTTCTACAAATATACTACACACATATGAAATAACACGTGAACAAGTTATTCACTGCAACAGCATTCATTAATAAAGATTGGGAGAAAATTAGATGTCCATCAGTAGTCAACCAGTTTCATGGGTTATGGTATATCCATGCAGCGGAATACTAAGAATGGGGAGCTTTTGTGTATTGGTATGAAAGGGTCACCGATATAGACTGTTAAATTAAAATAATTAAGGTGCAGGCCCTGGCTGGTGTAGCTCAGTGGATTGAGCGCGGGCCTGCAAACCAGACGATCGAGGTTCGATTCCCAGTCAGGGCACATGCTTGGGTTGCAGGCCAGTTTCCGGCAGGGGCCAGTTCCCTGCAGGGGATGCACGAGAAGCAACCATACATTGATGTTTCTTTCCTCTGTCCTTCCCTTCCCCTCTAAAAAGATAAAAAAATAAAATATTTTAAAAATAATAATTAAGGTGCAGCCCTCACTGGTGTGGCTGTGGATTGAGCCCTGGCGTAGGAATCAAAAGGTCGGCGGTTCAATTCCCAGTCAGGGCACAAGCCTGGGTTTCGGACAAGGTCCCTAGTAGGGAGCGTGTGAGAAGCAACCCCACATTGATGTTTCTCTTTCTCTCTTTCTTCCTCCCATCCCCTCTCTGTAAAAATAAATAAATAACATCTTTAAAAAATAAAATAATTAAGGTGCAGAAAATTGGGAATATTTTACTACTATCAGTGTAGAAAAGAAAGGACAAAAGCACAGGCATTTGTAATGACTTATTTTTATGTAAAATATTACTGGAAGGACAAACAAGAGAGGAATGGTAGTTACCTGCTTGGGCCAGACAAATCGGGATGAAGGCATTTTTTAGAGTTTGATGGTTGAAAATGTGACTGCATGACCTATTCGAAAGATTAAATTTAACAGGAAATTGAAGTGGCAAAAGGAAGAGCCTTTCACCCTGCCATCAGTGTGAGCTGGGGGAAGGCCAGACAGAGAATTCTGGGAGGACGGTCCCCCCACCCCAGCAGAGGAGGAAGTGCCAGGTGCCCCTGGTGCTCTGCTGGCTCAGCAGGGCCTCCACTCACAGAGGCCTGGAACTGCTCTTCTCACAGCCTCCTGTGGTCACCGGCATAACCATTCCCCAAACGCAGGCACACTCACGTGGTTAAGGAATTTTTTTTTAATGTAAACATTTTTATACACTTCTTCAGAATAACAAGGTCAACCTGTAAAACATGACATCCTTTAAAGTTGCTTGACTTCCTGGCCCCCCCGCTTTCCCTTCCCCCACCAATCCTGATGGCCTGGGTAGGGGGGGCCGGGGGGAACATTGCTGAATGGCATGGATTTGTTTTAGAGATTACTCTTTAAGAATCTTATGACACCCCTTTGAGATAACTGGCAACACTCTGGGGTGTTGCAAAAACAACTTGGGAGTTGGTGATCAGCAGGAGGCCTGAGCCAAGACTCAGGCCAAGTGGGGCCTCTACCCCTCAGACCTGGGGCAGAGGCTGGGGCTGAGCCTCTTCACCTCCAGCCTCTAGGCATTTCCTTGGAGCCCAAGGTCTGCTTGGGGTACTGCATGGGCACGAAAGTCATTTGCTTGGGAGCCAGTGACAAACCCTGCTCATGGGTGAGCTGCTGGGTCCCTGGGAGATGAAACTGGTTCTTTTTCCTCAGGGATAATTTTAGGTCCTCACTTGCCCTCCAGGCTTTCAAACTCCCAACCCCTGGCTCAGCCTCCCAGAGGGATTACTTAGACCAGTGACTATACAGTGCTCTTTTGAAATATAGAGCTGTTCAAAAGAGACATGCTAAGGCATGGCCCTGGAGGCATTTTCCATGATAATTTTTCCCCTTTTTGTCTCATTGTTTCAGGGGAGGAAGCAAGACAGCTCAAGTCAAGTTCTGATAGAACGTAATAAAGGTATTATATCTTCCTGGCCCTGACCTTGAACCCAGGGGCTTATTTTACAGCCTCACCTGCCCACACCCAATTTCAGAGGAACTGGTTTAGAGACTGGAATAGCTTTGCTGGGAGAATCAGCTGTAAATCTGGGTGAGAGGAAGTCAGCTCTGGGCTTCTTCAGGTCAAGGGAACCTCTAATGAGACTGCATGAGAGACCTCCAGAGCATTCAAATACCAGGCGTTTCATTCCGTCCACTCAAACATGCCACATGTGAATTCCTCAACTCGATGTCCTTTAATTTTTCAAAGTTTGTAAATAAAATCTTCAAGTAAGTAGAGTGGACACATTCCCATTGGGATGGTGATGATGGAATATTTGTGGGTGGTTGGGGGCTCTGTAGGCAAGCCTCAACCTCAAACCCATTCATTTGTTTTTCACATATCTTTACAGTGGAAGATTTTAAGCGTTTTTTTAAAAGTTTTATTTATTTATTTGTTTTGAAAAATTGTATGTATTTATTTTCAGAGAGAGGGAAAGGGAGGGAGAACGAGAGGGAGAGAGACGTGGATGTATGGTTGCCTCTCACGTGGGCCCTGACTGAGGAACCTGCAACCCAGGCATGTGCCCTGACCAGGAATCCAACCCCAAACAGCGGGAGCCACACCGGTTAGGGCACAACAGAGGATTTTTCAGAGAAAGGGCCCATCTCGAAAATGTCAAGATGGAAACGTGTGTGGAGGAGCACTGCGAACTGGGGGGAGATGGAGAAATCGAAACTCTCAGCATCCTCGGCTACAGGAGGCCAAATCAAAATTTAAATGAGGGGGCTAGAAAAAATGACAAATTTCACCAGTAGCCGGGTCGGGCTGGGGGAGGGTAGCCAGAACAGAATAACGGAGGGTCAGGGAGAGTAAGTGAAATAGAGGGAAAGGGGACAAATTTCACGGAAATGACCTCTCTCGAGAAGAGGGGATATTGACTGCTTTCTCTTACTTAACTTCCTGTATCTTAGGGGAGGCTCCCAAGTAGCTGAGGGCTCCTGTGCATGGAAAGGGTTACCCTTTCCTCTGACACAGTGAGGAGGCCAGGAAACCAGTGCCGACCAATTCTGTGCTGAGTGCGCGGGACTGGTCATGGCAGGAGTGCGCACATCCTGGCAGAGAAGTCAGGGCCTCTGTACTCCAGATTTGGCTAAAGGAGAAGTCCGGCAACCATCCCTACCCTCCAATTCCCCTCCGGACGCCGAGTTTTGAGACTATGGGCCGCTGCCCCTTTAAGGACCGCCACTCCCCGGCACCCCCCCGCCGCCCCCGCCCCCGCCCTAGTGGTGGCACCAAGTGGGGTGGCGGGTAGGGAGGGACTGGGTAAGCTAAGTTTTCTCTCCCAGTCAACTAGGGAAGATGGCCCAGGCCAGGAAGATCGCTCCCACGCCCCGCTGTCCCCTCCCCTGAGTCGCATGAGCTGGGAGCTCCTTTCCCTCTTCCCCTCCCCGGCGCACGACGTGGGAATGGCTCCGCGGCCAGACGGGAACAGCTCTCTGCCCTCGTGGCCATATGTCCCCATCATGGCACTCAATACTTCCAACACGAGTGGGCTGTCAGGGGTGCCGTGGGCAGTGGCACTAGCGGGGGCGCTGTTGACTCTGGCCGTGCTGGCCACCGTGGGAGGCAACCTGTTGGTTATCGTGGCCATCGCCCGGACACCGAGACTCCAGACCATGACCAACGTGTTCGTAACTTCTCTGGCCTCAGCGGACCTGGTGGTAGGACTCCTGGTAGTGCCGCCGGGGGCCACCTTGGGGCTGACTGACCACTGGCCCCTAGGCGCCACTTGTTGCGAGCTGTGGACTTCGGTGGACGTGCTGTGCGTTACCGCCAGCATCGAAACTTTGTGCGCCCTGGCGGTAGACCGATACCTGGCCGTGACCAACCCACTGCGCTACCGCGCACTGGTCACCAAACGCCGAGCCCGGGCAGCCGTGGTCTTCGTGTGGGTCGTGTCTGCCGCCGTGTCATTTGCGCCCATCATGAGCAAATGGTGGCGTGCAGGGGCCGACGATGAGACGCTGCGTTGCCAGTCCAACCCGAGCTGCTGCTCCTTCGCCTCCAACATGCCCTATGCGCTGCTTTCCTCCTCCGTCTCCTTCTATCTTCCGCTGCTTGTGATGCTCTTCGTCTACGCGCGAGTTTTCATCGTGGCTAAGCGCCAACTGCGCTTGCTGCGTCGGGAGCTGGGCCGTTTCCCGCCAGAGGAGTCTCCGCCGGCTGCGTCTCGATCTCCGTCCCCAGCACCCGCGGGGCCGTTCGCTTCGCTGGCAGCTGCGCCGTCCTATGATCGCAGGCCGGCGCGCCTCCTCTCTCTCCGGGAACACCGGGCCCTGCGCACCTTGGGTCTTATCATGGGTACCTTCACTCTTTGCTGGTTGCCCTTCTTTGTGTCCAACGTGGTGCGCGCCCTCGGGGGCCCCTCTCTGGTTCCCAATAGGGTTTTCCTCGCCCTTAACTGGCTAGGCTATGCCAACTCTGCCTTCAACCCTTTCATCTACTGCCGCAGCCCTGACTTTCGCCGCGCCTTCCGCCGCCTGCTGTGCGGCTGCCGGCCAGAGGAGCACCCCGCCGCTGTCTCGGCTTCTCGCACCCCTGCGCCCCTGACCAGCTCCTCGGAGTCCAGGCAGTTCCCACCGCTCGACAGGTAGGTAACCAAAGCAAAGGGGTGGGGGGCAGTTCAGGATCAGGAAGCACTAGGTGTCTCCTCAGGTCAATTTTTTGAGTTTGGGGTTTGGTGGGAGAAGGTGGAGCTGGGGAGGGACTCTGCATTTAAAGAAGGGGGTACATGGATTAGGGAACAAAAATGGAAACCACGGTCCATTCTTCTCAAATCCGACCCGTTCGGCCCTAGGACTGACACGAAGGAGGGCGAGCGGGTTGTTCTCCACCCCAGCGTCCCGTGTGAGCGCCAGGAAAGTGCTGCTGTGCTAGAGGCCCCTGGCCCGCCTGGTCAGTCAAGTTTCGAGTTTCTACCTTAGCTCTGTGGTCACCCGGATTCCTGGCCACCTTTTGGGCTGGCTTTGGGCTCGCAGAGACGACTGGAGCCCCTCCCGAGTCCTTGGCCTCAGTTCTGGTTTCTTTGAAAGGTCTGATAGCTCTGAAGGTGAGAATCCACTTAGGGAATGAAGGACAGAGGGGAGTGAGGAACCAGTGGGTGTAGGTGGGGCCCGGAGGTTTTTGTGCAGTTACGTTTTTTCCAGGGTCTCTGACCCCCTCCCCCCAGTTGCCCTGTCCCCACCCCGTGTGTCCCCACCCCGTGTGTCCCCACCCCAAGATTTGCTATGTTCATTTTTTCCAGGGCTTCCTGGGGGATTTCCTAGGCCTTGAAGGACAAGAAAGCACAGCTCCATTGATCCAGAACCCTTGGAAAGCTCTGGCCTCTGTTTAGAATGAGCCCTGTGGAACTTCCCAACTGAAACACTGTGTCCTCCAGAACCTGATGACTGGGCCACCTGGAGGGGAAGCGGGGACTGAGGGGGAGGGGAACCCTTACCGAGCAGGTTTTTACCATCCCCTCTCTTTCTTTCTGAGAGAGGTTTCCTAAACGCCACCCCTGAACTTCAGCAATACCTCAGCAGCTGGAGAGGCCAGCTGCCTGTGCTCAGCTGTGCTCTTAGAGCAGTGGGGATAGCTTGGGCGGGCACTTTGCTCACCGGTGTGCATGTGCTTAGGGCAGGGAGAGCACCCCTCATTCTATACCTATTGCCCCCACCTCCCACCCTGCCCCCCCCCAGACCTGATGAACCAGTGTTCTCTAGGCTTGGCAGCCCAGGCTGAGAGCAGGAAGCTAAAAAAAAGTCAAGGTTTGGGATTTGTGTCCCTGGCTTCCTCGCCACAGCTCTCTAAGCACCAGCCTCTCTTTAGACACGGCACAGCTCCGATCTACCTCACAACAGTGTCTGAAGGGCCTGGGGGACTCTGAGGTTCATAGGAAGGTGAACCATTAGAATGGATCCCTTCTTTACTTTTTAAACTCAACTCAATAAATATTATTGAATGCAGTTCATCCACACCCTCTTTTTTCTCCATTTGTTTTCTTTTCATAATCCACTTACTCTCTTTTTAGAGCTGGCTTTTAACAGAGGCAATAAATTAGGACTCATCCTTGTCCCTTTCTTCTTATTCTCATGAAACGAAAATGAAACATTGGCTTGGGTAAAGGGGACCAAGCTTGAACCTTTGACACGCCTGCCAATCCCCATCCTTTTCCAAACTCTTGGAATCCACTTCAAGTGAGTAGCAAACCCATGGTACCCACAGGGCTTGAGCAGAGTGTCCTTAGCTTTGGGTTTGCTGGGCTCGGGATCAGGGCACAGGGAGCACGTGTCAGCTCCCGGGCTGTGGTGGCTTCATAGGAGCCCGTTGCCAGCAGGGGCCAGCTTTGTTCTGCACTGTACATGTGCATTTCTGGAGGCACAGAGCATTGTGTTGGGCAAATGCCTTGGGTTATAAATATATTCTGACGTTTCCCATTCTCTTCATAACCTCTACCTTCTCACTCCCTTTCCTGGGCTGCAGAAATCTATCTTATCCTCTGAAAGTAAAACACTGGAGTTACAAGTTTGAACCCGTTGATAACTTGGTTTTTTCTTAGTCCAATTTTTATGAACCTTATCAGGCAGTTTTCTACGGAAAGGAAATGTCTATGGAAATCACGGATCGTTTTTGTGCGTTCTTCTCTAAACTCCATGAGCAGAGGCCATTGTCCGGGCTGATTTACAGGGGAGCTTGTAAATCATAGAGAGTTTAATGTGATGTACGACAGCAGCACACAATGCATTGGCCGGGTTCAGGGGCTCCAGGCCTATAAACCGTGATCTGCCCTGAGGATAAGCCTGGTGGATTTCCACATAAGGGTGTTCCCTGCGAATTGGGCCTGACCTGGGCTGCTCTCTTTTCTCCGGGGGCCCAGGTTTTATTTCTCAGGATGTTTGCATACCAAAGTTGACTTCTCATTTTCGACCCAGAGCAGTGCGAGATCTCTGCCGTTTGAGGTTAGAAGGTTTCTGGGCACGGGCTCAACTTCTGAACTCTTAGAGGAGAAAGAAGGCTTGCTTTAGCCTGAGAATAAGAGAGCCTCCTCTCCCCATCTCTGAATATTTTCCCAACATCACCGAGGGAAGCCGCCCAGTCAGTCCTAGGCACGGGGAGGGGGGCGGGGAGGATGATTTGGGGCAGGGGGGGTGGAGTGGAGCTGGATTCTGGTTTGTGGCAATGTCCTTGAACATTATCCAGCAACGCATACTGCTTGAGTCTTGCTTGACATGTACCCGTGTGCCAGCTGTCAGACTGCTTTGGAGTGTTTAGACTCACACTGGGGCTGTGGGCTCCATCTGCGAATTGTCACCAGTGTATCTGACAGACAGAGAGGCAGCCGCTCTGGTCGTATCTCCAGCAACTCGTGGCCAGGTGTCAGGCCAAGGGAGGTTTGCATCCTTGGATGGGGAGCAGGCTGCTTGTGTTAGCGTAAGGCCTGAGCACTTGAACCGTGGAAGACAAACAACCGTCCTCTGAACCTAGAGATGTGAAGACTTACAGGCCAGTGAGAATGAAAGAGCCCGTGGAACCCCTGGCCTTGCCAGAGTCTGTTAGCAGGAACCGGGTGTGGGGCAGAAATCACAGGGAGAAAGGGGCTGAGTTGGAGGAGAGGGAAGGAGGAGTGATTGCATTTTCCAGAGGAACTGCTAAGGAGCAGGCAGAATGAGGGCAATGGGGAGGCTGACAACAGATTTTCTTCAGAGTCTCTCCACGGTAGATTCTTCTGGGGAAGGGTGGTAAGTTCTGGCTGTGGTCCTCGGCTGTAATTCCACACCAGCTCCATTCCGAAACACTTTATAGACTAGAAGCAGCGTCTTCCTCTTGTCCAGGGGGCACAGGTGAAAGGCACAGAAATAGTGTTCCTTTCCATCCTGAAAACCAAAGATCTAGGCTCCTCCCGGGCCTCCTGGTAGACCACGCCTGTGTTTGAGGGGAAGTGGGTGCCCGGAGTGGGGAGGACTGCTAATGCTATCCCCGTCCCCAAGCAAAAAGTCCTAAATATCCTCAGCCTTAGGCTAATTAGTGAGCGGTTGAAGCACAATGCAGAACTCAGTTTGATTAGCAGATACTCCAGAAGGCAATCTAATCTTTCATTAGCTCATCCTATTATGAGATTAAAGACAATCAGAATGCTTTCCCCATCTATAAAGTAAATGGAGACTAAAACTTTCTCCTCTCTCTTGCCTTCAGAAGGGGGATGAGCATTTCTGGGATGACTGGCTCTCTCTCCTAAAGTTCTGTGAATTCCTAGGAAGAGCTTAGCACCTTTAGCACCTGCTGTACCCAAGGCATAAGTGATGCTAGGCGCCCCCTGATGGAGATGTGAGGTACAACAGGTGTGGGCTTGGCAAGGTGGATGTGGGGAAAACAGACAATGGGGTGTTCCACCCTACCCCTCACCCTGGTCCCGCCTAAGCCAATTGGGAGAGACCACAGAAACGATTTAGTGCAATCCTTTGACAAAACGGATGAAGAAACTGACTTCTGGAGGTGAGAATTGTGAGAAGCCAAGATTACTTCAGTAAGTGAAATGCAACACTGTGGTTGGTAGCAGAGGATTCACAGCTGAAAAACAAGTAAGAAAGGGAAGGGGAAAGAAGTCATCATTCATTGAGCACAAATAAATACGACTGTTTTATTTGGTGTCACCAGAAACGTTGTGTTGTGGTGACACAAATAAAAACCAGAGCCTCATAGAAATCGAATAGCTGGCTTGTCTCAGTTCAAAGGACAGTCTGCCAGACTCCAGAGTTTGTTTTCTTTTCTCTCCACACACTGCTAACCATCAGTCATGTGACCCTGAGCCTGGTCCTTGCATCTCCGACACGCTGTCTGCCAGTGAATCAAATGGAGATTTTATTGTTGCTCCACTCAGCTCACCCAGACTGTTTTTGAAGACCAAAGGCAGCCCTGCAGGTAAAAACGGCTTGGAAACGGAAAGGGCTTCTCCAGCGTAAGTGCTGTCATTGGAGTATGGAGCTGGGACTAGTTTTTAGGTCACCTGGGTTTGATTCTTGTATGGCCCTGCTTCTGTCCATAGCCTGGACCTCAGACGCCCTTGCCTTTGGTCTCTGTGGGAGCCTCCCCACCTCATGCCAATTCTGCGGGCTCCATATTCACGCCACCATATACGTCTTCTCGTCTGGCTCTCTTTTCACGTTCGGACCCTGGTCCGGCCTGTGCCTGACGTTTTGGTTCTGGTCCGGTTCATCCTATCACTGCCCGTGCAGCATTTATAATGAGCTACATTTTAAGGTTGGATGGAAGGTTTAGGATGGAGAACACTTCCAGATGCCGGTGCTTTATGGGACATAGTGAGGTTTGTGAGAAAGGGGCCCTAAGGAGCCAGGAAAAAAGGTAGTGTACTAGTTTGCCAGGGCTGCCGTAACAAAAGGCACCAGGCATTAATGTATTCTCTTGCAGTTCTAGAAGCTAGAAGTCCAAAGTCATGGCGTTGGTTGGATCATGCTCTCTGAAGGCTCTAGGGGATGAATCTCTCTTTGCCTCTTGCTGTTTCTGGTGTTTGGGGCCATCCTCGGTTGCTTGGCTTGTGGCTGCATTACTCCAATTCTGCCCCCATTTTCACATGGCCTTCTTCACCTATGTGTCTGTGTCCAGTTTTACTTCCCCTTAGAAGAACACTGGCCCTGGCTGGGTGGCTCAGTTGGTTGGAACATCGTCCTGCACAGCAATAAAGGTTGCAGTTTTGATCCCTGGTCAGGGCACATACCTAGGTTGCAGGTTGAATGCCCAATCTGGGAATGTGTGGAAGGCAAGTGATTGATGTTTCTCTATTACATCTGTGTTTCTCTCTCTCTCTCTCAAAAATCAATAAAAACCTCCTTGGGTGAGGATTAAAAAAACCCCACCACTTATTGGATCAGGTTCTAACTTAACTCCATAAGGCTTAATTTTTTTCAAACATTAGTGGTTAGTGGCCTTTTTTAAAAGACTTTATTTATTTATTTTTAGAGAGAGGAGAAGGCAAGAAGAGAGGGAGAGAAACATCAGTGTATGGTTGCCTCTTGCACGCCCCCTGCTGGGGGCCTAGGCTGCAACCCAGGCCTGTGCCCTGACTGGGAATCCAACCAGTGTCCCCTTGGTTTGCAGGCCAGTGCTCAATCCACTGAGCCCCACCAGCCAGAGCAATAAGACTTAATTTTAACACGATTACATCTACAAGAACTTTAATTCCAAATAAGGTCATATTCACACATTCTGGAGGTTAGGACTGCAACATATGTTAGGGGGATACAATTCAACCCACAACAGGGGGTATGATGGAGGAGGAAGAACCCTATTGTGTCTAGACTTTTCATGCTCATCTTATTCCTGCTGTTCCCACGTTTCCAAGGCTGTTTCATCCTGTATTCAGTCAGAAGTGTGGTGGAGTGCTTCTATTCCTGGATTTCCATTTCTAGGCCTTTCCTCCCATCTCTCTGGGCCCCAGATTAGAGAGGCCACTGAGAAGTCAAACTTGTGTTTGTTGTCTCCTGTGGGCTGAAGTTGCCACGCCTTCTGCATTCTTCTCTCCATCCTTTAGTGATAGATCCCTTAAGTTTTAGCTATGCACATGGTCTCGTGGTAGTCATAGTGCAGCCTTACTTGCAGCTGGGTGTGACTATATACTAAGTTTGGGCCAGCTGCAGTGGGTAGTTTCCAGGTCTGCCATGAAAGAGGGAAGGCAGATCCCCCACATCCACCTCTCCCTTTCCTGATGCCTGGAATGCAGGTGTGATGGTAAGAAGTGATGCAGCCACCTTGAGTCATAAGACGGCAACCATGTGTTGCAGATGGCAGAAAAACCGGGTAGGGGGAGGAGCCTGGGTGTCCAATGGTGTGGAGCCAGCATTTTGTCCCTGACTGCTTATTTTTAAGGCTCGTAAGTAAGAGAGAAATAAACTTTTATCTTAAGTAAGCCACAGTTATTTTAACCTTTTTAAAAACAGCAGCAGAATCAAACAAATACATCAGTGAGGAGATGATAAAAGAGAGTATGAATGGGCATCTGCCTACATTCTGTGATCAGTGGAGGTTGGGTTGCAGAGCTGCCTTGCTGTGGTACCTCTGAGGGTACCTCTGATCTCTGGGAACTGGCATCTCTGTAGCCTGAGTTGGGGTTGTACCTGAGACCACCAAGTCCATCTCCTTGACATTGATTCATACGGAGGTAATGATCAGTAAGTGTACTGGTTTTCCAAGGCTTCCACAAAAATGACCACAACCTTGGTGGCTTCCAACAACAGAAATTTATCTTTTCCTAATTCTGGAGGCCAGAAGTCTGAAACCTGACTTCAGACTTCTGTGAGTATGGCTCCTTCTGCAGGCTCTGAAGGAGAATCTGGGCCATGCTTCTTTCCTACCTTCTGGTGACTCCAGCGATTCTTAGCATTCCTTGACTTCCATATACCTCTCACCTCTGTCTTCCTTATACTTTTCCCCTGTGTCCTTGTGTGTCTTCTCCTTTTCTTATAAGGACATGCATCATTGAATTTGGGACCTGTCCTAATCCAGAATGATTTCATTTCAATTATATTTGCAAGTACCCTAATTCCAAATAAGGTCACATTCTGAGGGTCCAGATGTACATATCTTTTAGGGGACACTATCCAACCCACTACAGTGAGACACACTTATGAACCCTTTAACTAAAAGTTCTGGTCTCGTAAGATTATTATCCACACCAGGCACCCCTCAGGGAAGGGCTACTCTCATGGACAAGGCAGTAGCAGAATTCTGAAATGACCCCCAATAAACCATGTCCTTGGATAATCCCCTCCCCTGGAATGTGGGTGGATCCTGTAATCTCACGAACAGGATATGGCAACAGTGAATGTTGCTTGTTTGATACGTTATACAAAAGAGGTGAGGGGATTTCTAAGATGCCATTAAGGTCCCTATCAGTTGACTTACATTAATAAAAAAGGAAGATAATCCTGAGTGGGCCTGACCTAATGAGGCGAGCCCTCTAGAAGAAAGTCAGAGGTCAGAGACGAAAGAAATCAGAGGGACAAGCCTGTCGGCCTTCAAGGAAGCTAGCCACCGTGAGTTCTGCAACCGCAAGGAGTGGATTCTGCCAACTATGTGAGTGGGAAGAGGACCCTGAACCTCAGATGGGACCGTGGCCTTGGCTGACATCTTCACTGCAACCTGGTGAGACCCTGAGCAGAAGACCCAGCTAATCCGTGTGCAGACTCATGATGCATGGAAATTATGAGATAATAAATGTGTGTTGTTCTAAGCTGCTAAGGTCGTGGTAATTTGTTACGCAACATTAGAAAATGAATATAGACTCACTGCACGATTCTACCTAAGGCTATTCTTTCTAACAGTCCTTCTGTGGTGTTTGAAAAGGTTCTCCATCAGAAATGAAAATATAATGGGACTAGGAGCTCAGGAAGACCCCGTGATCTGCCATAGCCTACTGTTCTTGCCAAAGGCTTCCTGGGGACTTCTGATCGGTGTCCCAGGGGCGGGGTCTCTGCATTTCCATCCTTCACTTCTGAGGTGATGACCAGCCATCCCATTATACCTCGACCTCAGCCCACACAGATTGTTCAGAAGATTCAGAGCTAAAGGTTCAGAACCCGTTTACTACAGTTTTCATTTCTAAATTGCCAGTGAGGTGCTGCCCTTTACAACGCAAAGGCATGCACACATAGTCCTCAAAATTTGTTTAGCGAAAAACAAGATGAAGTATTATTGCTTCCACTGTTGGTGTTCCCAGAAGGGGGCAGAAAGGGGTCACCTCCTCCCAGAGAAGGGAGAAGTGGGAATAGGAGAGTTTCGCATCAGCTCAGCACCCCCCCGCAGTGTCTCGGGTTTCCCTCCCAGTCTCTGCATCCTGTGGGCACGCCCTTCCCCTCAGACCTCCCCTTGGGCCCACGCCCGAGGCTAACAGGCATTGGAACACTCTCCCAGAACATCAGGGAGAGAGGCTGCGAGGACAGATGCAGAGGCAGCTGCTTCTCCAATGGAGAAATCCCTGTCATTTCTGGAGGAGGAGAAACACATGGGCCCATGGGGGACTTCACTACTCCAGTCACCTCAGGCCTCAGAGGCCAGCTTTGTGGCGGCTTCCCCTTACCCACTGAGAGGAGAACTAATCGGAACAGCAAACTCATTCTTCCCCTTAACCCACTCTCATGTCCATCCTCTTGGTAAGGCTGCTGGCTCCCTGAAATTGACCTGGGGGGTCTGGTATTGGACTTCCGACCTGGCTTTCTTTGCAAGTTGTAATGAAGGAATGCCTGTTTCTTGAAAAAACACAACTGAGGTATGCAAGTGGTGCAAAAATAAGTGGCAACTATTACTGACCCATTGGATACTGTTTAGAGTAAGCAGATATTTTTCAGAACCACCCCTGCGCGCGCGCCTGCGTCTCCCTCCAGGCCTGGTCTGGTGCCCGGGGTTTTCACGGAGGACATCTGGCAAGTCTCCCCAGTAGCCGCTGCCATAGCCTGAGGTCTTCACCACTTCTAGCTGAGTTAACCAGAACAGTCCCCACTTGGCCTTCCTGCCTAGTTCTGACTTCTCTCTAATTCGGGGGTGTCAAACTCATTTTCACCAAGGGCCGCATCAGCCTCAAGGTTGCCTTCAAAGGGCTGAATGTATGTTTAGGACTGTACAGATGTAACCACTTCTTAACAGTTAAGGGAGAGCTCGGCACTGCCGCTGGGTAGAAACTGGGCTGGATCAGACAAGGTGGAGGGCCGAATTCGGCCGGTGGGGCTTGCATCTGCCGCCCGTGCTATACTTCATCCTCCACAGGCCCTCAGAGGGCAGGTTTCTAAAATACGAATCTGACAATGTCATTCCCTTCTTAAAACTCACTCAGTGGCTTGCTGAAGTGTTTGGGGTAAGATTCAGACCCCTTAACACAGAGGCCTGGCAGTAGATGGGCAGTGCCTACCTCCCTAACCCGATTTCACCCCCGCTCTCCGCCCCTGTCCACTTTTGATTCCAGCCAGGCTTTGATCCACTAGAGAACTCGTTCTACTTTTCGCTGTCTCTGTACCTGCACACAGACCACACCCTCTGTCATGCATCCAAACACAGGTCACACACCCTGCTGTCCGCCCATCCCTTTGTCCCAGCAGTAAGTTTTTATCAAGAGAACAGACTCTAGATGTGTTGCCGTGTAAAACTGACAAGGTTTGTCCATGGCTTGGGTGTGGCATAGAAAGAAAAAGGGAGAAGTCAGAGATGAGACCAAGATTTCTGGCCGGAGTGCCTGGCAGAGTGGACTCACCTCTTGCTAAAATGGGGGGGAAAAGTGAGGGGGACAGGAAACTATGAGTTAGTTTTTGGACATAGTAAATTTGAAAAGCCTATTAACGATGTCTTAGAGTATCAAGTAGGCACTTAGATTTCCAAGCCTGTAGGTCAGAAGGGACATCGGAGATGGGTTCACAAAGTGGGCAGGAGGGTATTGAAGCTTGTGGGGGTGGCTGAGCACACCTGCGTGGTGACCACGGGTGGAGAATTCCGACGGTGTCAAATCAACAAGCTGTACACCTTAAACTCGCACAATGTTGTATGTCAGTGATACCTCGATAAAGCTGGAAAAGTAAACTAAAATAACTCGAGGTATTAAAAAAGGAATTCTAGGGACTGAGCCCTGGAACATTGTAACAGAGGTTGGTCATAGAAGGAACCGGAATGCCACCGAGAAGTGGCAGCAATGAGGGGAGAGGAGAAGCAAAAGCAAGTAGCAGCCTGGGTACCACGGGAAGAAGGTGCTTTCAGGAGGAAGTAGTCAGTTTTGACACATGCTGCTGAAACATCAAATAAGAGGAGACCTGAGGATAGGCCTTCGTACTAACAGAACGAAGGTCTATTGTTTGTTACCTTAACGAGAGCAACTTGATGGTGTAGAGGTGAAGAAATACTGATCAGAGAGGTTCCACAGAACTTGGGGGGTGAAGAAGTGGAGGCAGAGAATATAAGACGTTCCTTCAGTAGCTATTGCTCCGAAGGAGGCCAGAGAAATGCGGTGTGATTGATGATCCTGCTGTTACTTTGGTCAATCTGGGCGCCCTGTTTCCCAGAATCCTTGTTGGATTCCAGGTCAGAGATTCTCTAAAAGAGGATCTTGCTCAAGATTTGAGAGGCAGAAGTGAACAGAGTCCCCACTGATACCTGAAGGACTCGGGGTGAGACACGGAGGCAGAGGTAGCAGGCAGTTCCGACTTGTCTTTGGACAGCCCCCGGTCCAGGCCTGTGTCGGACTGTCGGCCCCGCCATCCCTCGGAGCACCGGGGCCCACCACCAGCCACGCAGCTGCAGACCCACGGGCGTGGCAGCTGCCAGGAGCTGTACCTTCCCCGTAGACCTCTCCACGCATTTCCCCTCCTCTGTGCCATTCCTGCAGCGGGGTGTATCTGGCTTCTTGAATTTTCCTCCAAGCCCTGATTTGTCCACACCCCAGTGCTTCAGGAAGCCTGACGAATGATTTTTCTCTGATTCTTCAGCTCCCTCCTCTGGACCCTCACTTCCCCAGGCCCTCCTCCAATAGTGTGAGGCTTGATTCCTGTAATACCCACAGTACTCCCAGCAGATCTGTTTCTTGGCCTCCACACGGGCTGACGCGGGGTGGGGGGTGGGTGATAGCTGCAGAGGGGATGTGAGGCCAAAGGAGTGTTGTTTGTGTTTAAGATGGGAAGTTTGCCGCCTGTTTGTGAGCTTGAGAGAATGTTCCGGGGAAGAGGAGGAACTGATGATAGAGAAGAGAAAGGGCAACTTCAGGAGTGTGGTAGCTGGGACCCAGGGCACAAAGGGGAAGGGTGCATTGAGATAGGGGTACAGGAGAGGTGGGCTGCCCCGCTAGGAAAGACAGAGTAGGTGGGTACCTGTGCAGGTGGACCGGCAGTTACAATGGGGCCACGTGGAAGCCTCTTTCAATGGCTTTTCTTGTCTTCGTGAAAGAAGTACCAACAGTAGATGAGTCCACTAGGAGGAGAAAGAGAAAGGTGTGATATGATTGGGAATATTTGTCCTTTTTGGGGGCTGCCTTGCCTGTGGACCTCTTTCTAGCCTTTGGAGAATTCTGTGTTTTCTGAATCTTGATGGGAGACAGAGCCCACCCATCACAACTGAAATAGTCAGACCCTCAGTCCTACCAGCCTTTAGTGAGAGCATGGGGAGGGGCCAGCAGGTCACATGAGTAGGCTCAGCCAATCAGACAAAGACTCTCTCAACTGTGCGCCTGGCAGGTAAAGTTAGAGGGGACCACTGTGTGCCCCAGCAGCTGTGGAAATAAAGCCCTATCTGTCGGACATGCAGTGGCATTAGGACCAGCAGAGGGATGTAAGGGTGGAGCCGGTCACTGCGTCGTCTGTTGTTCGGAAGTGGCACCCTCACCCACTTCCTTCTGCCCCCAAATCTCCAGCTTCCCCGCCAATTCCATGAGCTACCAGATATCCTTTTACTAAATCCCTCTTGTGCTCAAAACAGCAAGGCAGTTTTTGCTGCTCACAGCCAGGAGCTCCAACTGATACTGGCAGGAATTAGAGGCTTGATTCAGCTAACAGGTCAGCGTTCCAGATTCTCTCTCCACCCAGTTGGCATCGTTTGGGGGGAATTGCCTCCCTATCAGAGGTCGTGACTTCTGGAAGCTTTAGTTAGGATCCTTTCCTTGTAACTGCGTGACTGGAGAGCAATGAAAGGCTCTTCTCCAAACGGACTCAACCACGTTCCCCTTCTCAGAGCAAACACTGGCTCAGGATTCAGAATCAAAGTTCCACCCCTGGCTGTGCAATTTGGGAGGGATGGAGACCAACCACCCTTGGCTCAAGGCAGTTGGGTTAAACTCAGTAGAGGATCCCATGCTCTGCCGTGGTAAGATCAAGGATGCACTGGGGAGTCCCTGCAGCTTCCGGAGAGGAAACGTCCTTGCTCTCCCAGGGAGCAAAGAGGAGAGATGCTCTGACTCCCTCTGGGTAATAGAGATGTGATGTCTGGAAAGGCTGCGGCCTTTTTTTAAAAAACATAAACACCGTTTTTGAATGGGAAATCTCTTCATGCGGTTTAACATTCCAAGGGCGCAAAGTAGCATACAGTGAAAAGCAAGTCAGCCTTCTTCCCTGTCCATGTCTTTTATTCCTCCCCAAGTGTTCCCCTCTTGGCTCTCTACTCCCTGCCGCCCTTGTTTTTACTTACTGATGTTCTTGGAGAGTTCTCACCGTTACATGTATAGGTATGCCTGTAACCGCAGCACAGGATTCCATTCTGTAGATAGTCCATTATTAATGGGAGCATTCTTTCCGTGGTTGACATTTAGTTGATTTGCACGTGGTTGCAATGACAATTCCTCCAATACATATCATTTTGCACATATGCTACCCTTGCTTTTGCTCCATGCCCAGAGTCAGCCGGAGACCAAAGCCGAAGCATCCAGAAGAGCAGAGACAAGGGGACTAGAGAGAATGAAGCTGGCACCCTGACGACGCTGTGACACAGTGGACTGGACTGGGAATGAAGTCACGTGTCCCTGGGCCTGCCCAGTGATAGAGCCCATAAATTCTCCCTCTAACTCCATGCAGTCTGAGTCAGGCATTTTAAATTATTTGTAGCATAGAAAGTTCTCACGGGCACCCATGTTAGAATTCTCACGTGTGAAATGCAAAGAAAGCGCGATGAAAAATGATACGTCAATTTGATGTCAGTTATCTTAAAATACAAACATTATTTTTTAAAAATCGGAAGGGGGCCACCAAAATGTTAACTGTGGTTATGGATCAATTGTAGGAAATCTGTGTTCTTTGTTGTAGTTTTTTGAAGTTTTAAAGTTTTCTCCAACCATGGGGGTTACTTTCATAATCGTTTGTCTCAAGGCAGGCTCCCTGACAGCAAGCCTGGGGAGGGATTCGGGGCTCGTGATCTGCAGAGGGAGCCGTCCCCTGCGGGAGGGGCCTCTGAGGGAGTGAGGGGGGCAGGCCTGTGAAGGGGTCAAGTCCTGCAAGGATGGGGTCCCAGGGCCCAAGTCAAGTTTTGACCTGATATGTGGATGGGCCCTGGAATGGAGTCCCAGAGTTACCCCAAGACAAAGGGCTGGCCTTTTGTATGCCTAGATCAGTCATTGGCTACCTGTCTTGGTGGGACTGTGAACTGCCAGGCAATTTTTAGGTGAGTTGGCTCCTGTCAGCCAAAGGCAATACTCCAGAGAAAGTAGATCTGCAAGATGAAGCTGAACCCACCAGCGGGGCTGGGAAAGGGCATCTGGGTGAGACGCCAACAACCCTTTATTTTTATTTTTACATTTGAAGTTATTTTATTTTATTTTTACATTTTGGTAAAAGATTTTATTTATTTACTCTTAGAAAGAGGGGAAGGGAGGGAGAAAGGGAGAGAAAGAAACATCGATGTGTGGTTGCCTCTCACATGCCCCTAACTGGGGACCTGGCCTGCAGTCCAGGTACGCGCCCTGACTAAAACCAGTGATCAAACCAGTGATCTTTCAGTTCGCAAGTTGGCGCTCAAGCCATTGAACACTAACCAGGGTTATGAAGTTATTTTTTAAAAAATAAAAGAGAAAGCAAAATTCAAGATTGATCCTCCAGGGGGTGACTCTTTCCACCCTTGACCTTTGCCTTTTAACCTGCTGCTTGGCCACCACTGAAACAGTTAATAGTGTACAAATCTTAACTCTAGATAGCTGAGAGAAATAGGCTGGCTTTCTTTGATTGTAAGTTATACTGTTCCTAAACCTAGGACCCTTTATTAAAATAACTGTGGAGCCCTGGCTGGTGGAATGAGTGCTGGCCTGGGAAACAAAGGGTCATGGGTTTGATTCCCAGTCAGGACACATGCCTGGGTTGCAGGCCAGGTCCCCAGTTGGGGGCATGTGAGAGGCAACCACACATTGATGTTTCTCTCTCTCCTTCTCCCTCCCTGCCTCTCTCTCCAAGAATAAATAAATCTGGCCCTGGCTGGCGTAGCTCAGTGGATTGAGCGCGGGCCTGTGAACCAGACGATCACGGTTCGATTCCCAGTCAGGGCACATGCCTGGGTTGCAGGCTGGTTCCTTGCAGGCTAACTACCAGCAGGGGATGCACAAAAGGCAACCATACATTGATGTTTCTCTCCCTCTCTCCTTCCCCTCTAAAGATAAATAAATAAATAAAATCTTTAAAAAAAAAAGAATAAATAAAATCTTAAAAACACTATGGAAAAAACTTGTTAACATCAGGAGCCCTTAGCAAAATGAAAGTAGAAACTTTTTGAATATATCCCTTGGGGGTGGGGTGGAGGGGAGTGGTAGGGGGAATAGTTGAATAATCAATCAATCCCTTGATTCGCTGGATCTGAGGTTTTCACTTTTGCTGGAGGGGCCCTCACCTGGCTCATTGCCTGCCTGCCTTGCCCTATCTTCTTTCTTTAAAAAAAAATATTTTAAAAAAGATTTTGTGTATTTGTTTATAGAGAGAGGGGAGGGGAGAGAGGACAAAGGGAGAGAAACATCAATGTGTGGTAGGCCCTCATGCACTCCATACTAGGGATCTGGCCCGCAACCCAGGCCAGATGTACCCCAACTGGAAATCGAACCAGCGACCCTCTGCCTTGCAGTCTGGCACTTAGTCCACTGAGCCACACCAGCTGGGGCTGCCCTACCTTCTAAACTGACTTGTTATTTTGGATTGGGCGAATTGCAGCCAGAGAAGAGAAGGCAATGATTTAGGACCTGGGAATTCCGGGTCCTCTCTACTCCCTCGCCCAGTCACCTTCCAGGGGATTCTCCTCAAGTGCCGTAGAGCGTTCCCATAGTCCTTGAAGATCGCCACCATGGAGACTGGGAGTTGGGTTCTGTTGCTCTGGTGACCAGCTGTCTGGGGCCTCTGCATTGGAGCTGCCAGGGTTCTGGAAAAAGGCAGGCCTGTGTGGCTCCAGCTTAGAGGAAGGCTTCGGCCAGAAGTGGGAGAGAACATAGGAGTGGAATCATAGTCTTGGTTCTTCTTTCATCCTGGTGATGTCCACCCTTTCAGTATTCTTGGATGTGCCTGCAGCCCAGAAGCTGGATGGCAGCTTGTTAAAGGCCTACAAACAAGACGATTGCCCCGACAAGATATTCCTCGCCTATAGAGGTAGGTGCCTAAGACTTAGTACATCACAATTGCCTTTAGGGGGCAGTATTCCCTGTGGCAGAGGAAATGGGATATAAGTCCGCTCTTGTTAACAAAATTGTCCAGTGGGGAAAAGAGCAGATAATGTCCTGGATTGTTCCGCCTTTCTCTGGGGGCTTCTAGATACTTGATATAAGCTCTGGTATATCTAGACCCCCAGCTCTGTGTGGGGCTTGCGTGGGCCCTACACTTTCTTCTGCCTCTTCCTCCACCGCTGCTCTGTTCCTCAGCGAAGAATGGTTCCCAAAATGGACACTTAAGATGCACAGCCAGCCCTTGCCACTGTGAAAGTCACCGTTACCTTTGTTTAATCTCAGGTATCTATAACTCCCAGGCTGTGTATATCATTTTTACCCTTTAAAGTGGCATAGCTTTCACTTGTCTTCTTTAAAAAGACAAAAACTATACATATTGACTAATGATGCATTATTTTTATAAAAGAGAGGAAAAAAGGAAAGTTGTCTTTTCCTAGGCAACTTTCCCAAGCCCCAAGGAAGCCGGGACAGATGAAGTGTTTGTGGGCTGTCTGCAGAGCCCCCAGGCCCGGCCTCCAGAGCGCCCTCTACGGTTCTTGTCACAGTCTGCATGACCAGCGAAGGCCAACCCTGGGTTTCTTCCGTGGTGCACAAGACCCGCCTGCAGATTGCACAGGATCCCTCCCTGAACTATGAGTACCTGCCGGTGAAAGGCATGAAGTCATTCATCCAGGCCTGCTTGGAACTCCTCTTTGGAAAGCACAGCCAAGTCATTATGGAGAACAGGGTGAGAAGAAGGGCCTGTTCTTCCCTCACCCAGGCACATGGAGTGGAGGTCAGAGATCGCACAGTCTTAAACCTGAAAGGGACTGTGGAGGGCCCCCTGGCATTGACAGGGGAGACACCTGAGGCTCACAGAGTCCAAAGGTTGTCACTGAAGGGCAGAGCCAGCATCAGAAGCCAAAGCCCATGCTCCCGGCGCCAGCCCACACTGCTGATATACAAGCTCTTGCTGGAAAAAATGGCCCTGAATCTAAGTATCACCACTACTCTTTTTTTTTTAAGATTCAATTTTTTTTTAGAGAGTGGGGAGGGAAGAAGAGAGGGAGATCTCTAATGTGTGGTTTCCTCTCATGCACATCCTACTGGAGACCTGGGCCACAACCCAGGCATGTGCCCTGACTGGGAATCGAATCAGCGACCCTGTTGTTCACAGGTTGGTGCTCAATCCACTGAGCCACACTAGCTGGGGCACCATTAATCTTTTAAAATGATATTTCTGTTTACTTTTTGCTGGCAGGTAGGGGGTATACACACTGTCGGTGACAGTGGCGCTTTCCAACTTGGGGCCCAGTTCCTCAAAATTTGGCATCGGGATTCTCAAGTAGTTTACATAATTTCTTCTCAAAAAGGTGAGTGTTATGCAGAATGAGGGTGACAGCAGATCCCCGTCCCCTGTTCCTAATTCCCACCCCATTTACAATCTTCACCGTTGTCCTTCTCACTCCCTGTCATGACAACTGGGGGACAAGCCAAGGTACTCTTGTCTCGCCATTGGCTCACTTTCACCCAGTGACCCTCAGGCCCGTTCTCTGGCGTGTCTGCCTCCATCGCTCCATTGCCCATGTACCAGCTGTGTTCCCACAGAACCGCACGGACTCATCTTCCAGGAAATGGGCTTTACAGTTTACGAACACTGCTTCTGGGACTCCAAGCAGCTGCGCATGGACCCCAACATGCTCCTCAATGTGGTGAAGGTAGAGGGGCCCCCCTCAGAATCTGCTCCCCAGACCTGACTCACAGTTTTATTTTCCTTTCCTCCCCACCCCCCTGATAATCCAAGGCCTTTTCTAGGCTTGGATTTGTCTAGCCCTTTGGTAGGAACCAATGTGGAGGGTTGCTTCTCCTCCAAACCCCCTGGTGCCACTACCACTCGTTGGGGGCAGTGCCTGACGCGACAGTCTCCACCCTCCAAACCCCCTGGTGCCACTACCACTCGTTGGGGGCAGTGCCTGACGCGACAGTCTCCACCTACAGCAGGCCCCACGTGGCTGTGTCTTTGTGATCGCGAACATTGGCAACTGCAAGTTGACACAATATCAGTGGAAAAAGTTGATGGCCACCATGAAGGTGAGCCCGATGTCTCTCCTGACTTTTCTCCCCCTCTACCGTCACCTTTCTCAGTCTCATCCCTGTCATTCTCCTTTCTCCTACAGAAGAAGCAGATATTCCCATTTTTTGACATTCCCAATCAAGGTTTATCCACCGGCAACCTGGAAGAAGATACTAGATTCTTACAGTACTTTGTGTCTGGAGGCTTGGAGTTCTTCTGCAGCCAATCGCTGTCCAGGAATTTTGGCGTTTACGGTATGGTATGTGTGGAGGGAGGAGGGGCGTCTGGTGCTAAAGTGGTGCCACACCCATGGCGGGGGTGCGGTGTGACGTCCCTTACCCTGTGGGGAGAGCTGAGACCTCCAGAGAGAGGGCAGCATGGAGACCCAAGAGAAGAGGTGGACTGCGGGTTCTTGGTGCCATAGCTCAGTTAGTTAAACTGGCGCCCTTTACACTGTTTGCCCCCTTAGGCCTTGTTTCCCATTTACAAGACAAGGGGTTACCTTTCTAGTCCCTTCCACCTCTGAGACTCTTACTTACTGCTACTCTTTCTGCAAGGAGAGCCTCTGGCGACTTCTTGGGGCCTGGACACCGGCTTGGCTGGGCTGGACCGATGGCCCTGTGGGGTGCCCTGCTCTCCCTTGAGGCTGGAGGCAGAATGACAGGGAAAGCCCTGGTAGGGGTGGAGGACACGGAGAACGAGGCTGTCTCTCCCAATGCTGCAGATGAAGGCGTGGGGCTCTTAGTCGTGGTGGCGCTCAACAACGAGCTCCTGCTGTGCGTCCTCTCCCAGCTGGTGAAGGTAGCTATGGCGCTATGGCTAAACCCTCCTACCTCCGGTGCCCGCATTATCACCTCCATCCTCTGTAACTCTGCGGTGCAGGAAGCCTGGTAAGGGTGAAGGGTGGAGGCAGGGAGGGACGGGCAGAGCCTCTGGGCACCTGCAGACTTCCTGGTTCATGGGATTCTGCTGGGTGCTTCTCTTCCTGCCACTGTTGCCCCTTCACTCTATTCATCCATGAACGTTTACTGAGGACCCACTGTGTTCCAATGACAGTGACTCTGCCAACACTTGCCCTACTATAGGGGAGTAAGTAATAGGACATTCTGTTGGGACACAGGCTGATAAATTATTTGAACCCTTCCAGATTGCAGGAGATTAGGAAGCCTCAAGGGCTTGTGACCCTGGCAAAGTCTGCTAAGAGTCTGCTTGGCTTGCTTGAATTCATACAGGCTGAAGCTTTTCTCCTGTTCATAACCGGCTCAGATCACTGGCTCCACTAGTGTGCCCTGAGGCACTCTGGCTGGGGGCTTCTGAAAGGAAGAGGGATGGAAGGGCAATGCGGAGCTTGGGAGCAGGGGGAGACCTCACACTCTAATTCCTTACTATCCTTCCTTTGGCAGGAAGCAGAGTCTGAAAGAGGTTGTAGAGGACATCATGCTGATTAAGGAAAAGGTCAAGGAGAAGCTCCGGCTCCTGGGAACCCCTGGTTCCTGGGACCACATCACCAACCAGAATGGGACCCATTGCTACCTTGGACTCGACTGTAAGTGTCTAGGAGGGGATAGCTCTGCTCCTTCTGACCTTGGGCTTATATTTGAATATTAAACCTCGCTGACTAGGTGACCAATCTCAAGCTTCACACCAGATTTCTATTCTTCCTTGAGGAAAGTGAAGCTGCTTTGAAGACTCCTCTGGCTGTGCCCCCCAGAAATGCTAGATAGGGCACTCCCTATCTCCCATAATCCACCTTGGGCTAGAGGGGACTTAGAGGTGCCCACCCCAGGATCTAAGACTCTACAATTATCACCAGTCCAACAGGTGGAATACATGGTCAAGAAGAAACATATCTACATCCCCAAGAATGGTCGGATTAACTTCACCTGCATCAATGCCTGCAACATAGATTACATCACCAAGAGCATCAGCGAAGCTGTCCTCCTCACTAAGGGCTCAGGGAACTATTCTCAGAAAGTAAATGACTCCTAGTTAGAATAAAGGCTTTGGCCTCTGCAAAAACCCTGTGCTGATTATTCACTACAACAGAGAAGCAAACTGCAAAGCACTGTGCAAAGCACTGTGTCTCTCCGTCTGCTTATAAAGCATTGGACTGGTCTCAGCAAAGAGAGAGGGGGAGAAGGTTTAGAGAGGAAGGGGATATCTACCCTAACACACCATCTCATATTTATTGAACGCTTACTACATGAAAGCCCTGCTCTGGTGCCTTAGTTTGTTCGGGCTGCTGTAACAAAATACTATATAGACTGGGTGGTTTCTAAACAACAAATTTATTTGTCACGTTTCTGAACGCTGGGCAGGCCAAGAGGAAGGCGCCCACAGATTCAGTCTGGTAAAGGCCCGCCATGTGGCTCCTAACCAGCATCTTTTAGCTGTAACCTCACATGGCAGAAGGGGTGAGGGATTTTTCTGGGGCTTTTTTCATGAAAGCACTAGTTCCATTCATGAGGGCTCTTCCTTCATGACCTAACCACGTCCAAATACCATCTCCTTGGTGATTAGGTTTCAACATATGAATTGGAGGGAAGCACATTTAAACCATTGTGTCTGGGCATCAAGTGGAATGTAAAAAATCAAGGATAGTCCAGCCCTTTCTCTCCAGCAGCTTACTGGGAGACAGCCTTAGTCACGTGAAACAGTTAAGTGACATTTCAAGGCCGACTGTAATAAAATGTGGCAACAGATTATATAGATGTGAAGGTTCCAGTCCTGAACCTTGATGTCATTCCAGTGGAGTAAAGGTGAATTGTCCTGAAGAGCCCTCCCCAAATTCCAGACTCATGAGAAAATTTAATGTTGCTGCTGTTTTAAAACACTATGTTTGGGAGTGATTTGTTACACAAATTTAAATAGATGGAACAATTATTTTGTCTTTTGTGTTTTCTTTAATATGTAGTTTCTTCCTCTATCTTTTTATTCCTGCAATTTTTTATAATTTGAGAACTGGATTTTTCATCCTGTAATATTTCTCATAAAATGAATTTTGCTAATTCCATCTCCATGGTGTCATTAACATGTTCTTCATTCTCTCTGTATTTTTGAAAAATAAACATCTAAATTAGCCCTGGCTGGTGTGGCTCAGTGGATTAGGTGCCTGCCTGTGAGCTAAAGGGTGGCAGGTTTGATTCCCAGTCACGGCACATGCCTGGGTTGCAGGCCAGGCCCTCAGTAGGGGGCATGCAAAAGGCAACCACACATTGATGTTTCTCTCCCTCTCTTTTCCCCCTTTCCCCTCTGTCTAAAAATAAATAAATAAAATCTTTAAAGAAAATTTAAAAAAATAAAATGTCTGGCCTTTGTCCTGGCCTGCATGGTGGTACTCGGCAAACTGAAGGATGGCCTGTTCAATTCCTGGTCAGGACACGTGCCTGGGTAGCAGTCTCTGTGCTTTGGGGTGCAATATTTCTCTCCCTTGATTTTTGCCTCCTTAGCTCTCTATCTAAAAATTTTTAAAAAACAGTGAATAGTAAGTCAGAGACTATCACATTACCAAAAGTATGTCTGACTGATACCTTGCTTGAGTACATTTAAAAAAAATTTTAAGTGTACTTTGAGCCATAGGAGCCAATTTAAATTAGTTTGTGAGATCTTTTCATGCAACCCTTGTACTCTTTGATAGCTTCTTTACTTTCTGGCATGAGAAAAAGTTCCAAGAAAATTTTGATTGTTTTCCACCCCAGACCTAGAATCAGTCCTTTCTCAGAGGAGCGCTAGTCATCGTTGGCAGATGTAAGTATTTATGCGCCAGTCTGGGCTGTTAAGGTGTTCGTTGGGACTCGATGGGCCGTTATTTCCAGCTCTTTTCAGTGAGATAAAATACGTGGAGTTGCTGTCCTCCTTTGCAAACCAGCCTGGGACACGGGCGACATGGGCGCTTAGGCTGAGTCGTCAGTAAGTGCCCCCGATGCTTCCAAGGAGTCAAACTGTCATTACTATTGCAGCTCGTGGCCGTTGAGTGCTTATCCGGAGCTGTACTGTTCTAAGAGCTTTACCTCCATCATGTCGTTCAACCTTCCTAACAGGTCAAAGAAGTAGGTTATTGATATTATCATCTTCACTTTACAATCTTGGGGCCATCAGGAACCTGACCAACCACGTCCACAGCCACAGAACAGAGTGCAGGGGTCGACATGCTTGGTGCTCCGCCTCCCGCCACCTCGCTGCCTTCCTCCACCCAGGCTGCTCCCATCACCCCTTCATCCCCGCCCTCAGGGGCTCTTGCACCTAACCCTGGAGAGGTAATACACGCCCAGAGCAGGCCCAGAGGAGCCCTCAGGTCCTGGCGCGTGGCGACCCAACTACTCCGCCTGCGCCTCGAGGAGAATGCAGAGCTGCAGAACCGCGTCCCCGCGGAGCAGATACTGTTCTTGGCGGGAAGGAAAACTTGCCCACTGTGGGGCTGGTATCACAAGGAGAGAAGGGACCGCAGGACGAAGGAACTGGTCGACAGCTTTTCTGATGACTGGGAAAATCCTGGGAAAGGACGTGAGGCTCCACTAGCTGCGCAAAAGTAATCGCGGGCCAGCTGGGCTGCAGAAAGGCCAGGTCCCGTGGCCGGCCGGGGCTGCAGGAGGTTTCTGCCCAAGGCCCAGAGTCTCCGTTTTTGCTGTGATAGTCAGGTTTCTCCCCGTCGTTGCTGACGGCAGGCCGACGCGACCTCGGCGGGCCCAGGCTTCTTTAAGTGTCTTGTTGGGGGAGAGGACGCCTGTGGAGGAGCAGGAATTTCGAAACGCTGTAACTGATAGCCCGCCCCCCGCCGCGACCTGCCCTCTGGGATCTCGGGTGGTCTGAGATCACCTTCAAAGGTGCATCGGCTTTTGAAGGTGCCTGGCAACTCGAAGGTTCTCCTCGCGGGGGCACGCTGATATTCCAGGGGGTGGCGGGGGGGTCCCAGACGATCCCAGGGACAGGTGTCCCAGCGTCTACTGGCAGGGGCGGCCCCCGAGCCCAGCAGTGTGTGGGAGCGCGCTTTGCGGCGCGTTTCTTGGGCTGCCTTCTCCCCCTTTCCATCGGCTGTGGGTCCCACAAAGCCTGGTAGCAAATGAAAAGAAAACGGGGGTGGGGAGGTCAGGTAGGCCTGCTCTGGTTGGCGGGTGCTGGAGGTGCACTGTAAGCCCGGGCACCAGGGCACTTCATCCAGGACGCCCTGTTCTCTGCTTTCCGCGGGCAGAGATGGCTTCAGGGAGGGCCTCAAATTCAGGCGTGTGTGGGAGGGTGGAAGGGGAGCCCAGGGTCGGAAGGACGTCTCAGCTTCGTCTGAGCAAAGTCCAGAATGGTGGGCCACGCGGGCGGCCTCCCGAACCGAGCGGACCGCGGAGACCCGGAGCAGTAACCACAGTCTCGCTTTCGACGGCGGTTGCCGGGGTTATGGGCCCAACGACCAGCTTGCCCCCCAGGTGGGAGCTCGGAGGTGAGAGAAAGGCGATACCTAGGCACCTTACCTGGGCGGGATGGAGGTAGGGGTCGGTCGGAGTGGATGGAGGGGGACTTGGAACTACTCTGAAGCGCTCCCAGCGGGCCTTAGCCTTTCCTGGCAGGTTTCAGCCTTTCCTGGCTCTGGGGTTTTCCGGAGCAGCCAAATCTTGAGTTCTTGCCCACGCTTCTCCCATGCACATGCAACAGACACCCTCACCCTGCCCCGTGATTTAAGATCTAAATGTTGTTTTCTGCTTGCTCACCACACTCCAGCCCCACTGGTCTTCCTCCAGTTCCTCCAATACAAACAGGCCTTCCTGTCTCAGGGCCTTTGCATGTGTTGTCTCTTCTGCCAATAACACTTTCTCTGCTCTTTGCAAGGTTAGGTCTGTCTCATTGTGTGAGTCTCAGCTCTTAGCATAAATATGTCCCCTGAGAGAGGCTTTTATCTAGCCATTTTACCAAGTAAGTTCTCCCCTCCCACACAAACATTTATCTCCTATCTTTCTGGTTTCCTTTATAGCTCTTGTCACACTTTGTATTTGTTCTATGTCATTCTCTGATTTTGACAATTTAATGTAAATTAAATTGGGGGTGGGGGACATATTGCCATCTCAAGCCTGCGACTCTCACTTGCTAGGTTCTCAAATTGTTGTGATAGTACTTTTATTAAGTAATTGACTCCTTGCTCCATACCACATTAGAGCCAGAAAATGTCTCTGTGGATGGGTGGTCTACCCAGGTTTGTGGGAATCTGCTGTTCGTCTCAGCCTAAGGCCGGCCCCGAAGCACAGTCTTCATTCACCGAACCTTCCCTCAGAGGCCTAAGAGGCAGCTGCCTCTGCAGGGCAGTGTTCCTGGGCTCTCACACAGGGCCTGGCACTCGGGAGCTCAGAAACAGTGGGATGCTGAGTGCAGTTGAGCCTCCCAATCACAGCCTTGACTCCTCCTCATCTCCCTTTGAGGCAAACTCAGGTGTCCCTGCATTCCTCTGACATCTGTCTCACACCACCAAGCCGAAGCTGTCATGGGGTCAGGGGGAAGGGAAATTATCCAACATGGCACACTCAGTAAAATCCCCAGTAGGCCCCCCTGTTGTTCCCCTAAAGTCCCTGGCTGGCTACCAGCTCCCTCATTTTCCTCCCCTTCCTCTTACCTGTTTACAACCTGTCAAACCTCCTAATGATCTTGAGCAATTCAGTTCAGAGCCCAGGCTTATACCCTGCACTTAGCACAGTCCAGCCTCAGAAGGCAGCGTAGAGAGGACCTCTCAGTATGGGAGCACACCCTCTGGGGTGTCACCCCCTCCACACACCTGAGCAGCTTATTTAGTATTTCCCCGAAGAAAATGGATTTCCTTGGATGGGATGAGGA
The DNA here is from genome assembly GCF_014824575.4 of Sturnira hondurensis. Taxonomy (NCBI): domain Eukaryota; kingdom Metazoa; phylum Chordata; class Mammalia; order Chiroptera; family Phyllostomidae; genus Sturnira; species Sturnira hondurensis. The sequence continues at coordinate 19,395,295 of NW_028081271.1, read as the reverse complement.
GGAGGGGAGGTGTATTCTGTACTTAAGAAAAGTGAGCTTTTCTCCAATGTATCACAATTTTTAAAAATAAGGATAATTTTATGGTTAGGAGAATGCCCTTTGGGGTGAGGCGGGACTGAGTTTGAATCTGTGCTCTGCATTTATCTGACTTTGGGAAAGTTACTTATTATCCCTAAGGCTGTTTTTTCCTTTGTAAAGTGGGGATTGAAGTACCCACTTTTATGGGTTGTGGTAAGATCATGTCTGCAAAGAGCAAAATGAGTGTTATTATTAGAAGTCTTCTGGAAAGTTCTGTGGTCACTCAAGTTCCCAGGAGAGAACGCAAGGAGTCGCCCAAGGCCAGAGTGGGTTGTGAAAGGCTCCACGAGGATTCATGGTGTCGGTGAAAAGAAAAATGTTTATCAGTCAAGAACCTGAGACATGAGAAGGGACATGATCAGAATGGGGGAGAAGGTGTTGAAAGTGTTACTGGGGTTCAGATGGAAAGAGTTTGGGGAGCCTGACTGCACGAGAACGTGAATCACTTTCTGTGCAGCCTCCTCATGTCTCTGGCTTCCCAAGAATGTCTGCAGATTCGTCACCCTTCCCTCACAATTCCACTTCAGTCTTTCTTCCTAGCGCGAGGCTCCAGTTATCCTCCTGTGATGTCCTTGCCACACTGTTGTCCTCGCTCACTCGGTCCACAGCTGTGGTCACACACGGGCAGGGAGACTGTTGAGCATCCTGTGGTTCACAGGCCTTGATTGTCCAAGAAAGGATACATCCATGAAAGCCCCAGATGTTGGTTGCCAAGGGCGCCTCCTGTGGTCTCAGCTTTTTCTGGGTCAGGGGCCCCTTGAGAATCAGGGGAGAGGTAGAGAAAATCTCCCTAGAAAAACATATGTTCCCACATGCACATGAAATTTGCATACACTTTCGGGGGTGTGGGGCTCAGTGAAGCCCGTCCAGCCCCACCTACGTGCCCTTGAGATTCAGGCAGCTCAGCCGACAGTGCTCAGTCCTTTCCTGGTCGGTGCCTCACAGCTGCAGCAGCAGCAGCAGCAGGCAGACGGTCAAACCTCAAGTGTGTCCTTTTCTCTGCCTTCTCTTCATCAGGAGGTGCCAAAACCAGGAAATAAAAACTGCCTCAAGGAGGGGTAGAGACAGAAACTAAACAAACCAGTGTTTATAGACAGCCTGTGGGGAGATGAGAAATGGCTGAGCTAGTGGGCTAGAGTCTGCGAGCTCCGCAGGGACTCACGGCGTCTTTGAAGCAAATGTAGGGCAATCAAGAAGAACTTGAGGTATGAGAGAGGACGTGGTCAGAACTGGAAGGGAGAGTGGTGTTGAAAATGTGACTGGATTCCAGATGAAAAGACTTATGGGAGACTGGTTGCACAAGAATGTGGATTACTTAACAGTACTGAACTGGACACTTAAAAATGTAAGTTCTGTGTTATGTGTGTTTTACCACAATTTTAAACACTGACCGAGCAGCATGTCTTGTATGAGAACTTCGAAGGGTTTGTCCTACAGACCCGGAGCGCACCAGACCCTTTCCTGTCAGGGTGTGCAGAGGCGCAATGGCAGAATCTGGGTTCAGGACCTGTTTTCATCAGGGGTAAGCTGGTTTTGGGGGGATCGCTGGTATTGTGGTGGAATTGGCGTAAAGCTGTGGGAAGCTGGTGGTTGAATGGAGGGGTGGGGCTGCAGTGGAGTGGGCAGCGACTGGGCAGGAGAGGGCACAAGGCGGGTGTCGGTAGGATGTCCTGTCCCGCCTCTGCCTTTTCTGAGTCTCATACACCGTGAGACTGAGAGTCTGTAACTGACACACACAGACTTTCTCGGGGTTCCTGATTTTAAGGCAGCAGGTGGTGCTGTTTAGCAAACTTGGGAGCTGGGGAGAAGCAACCTGAGCTTGAATTGAGCAGTGGGGCACCTCTGCCCTGGTAACTCCTTCCCTTTGCCTGGGTCAGAGCAGAGGAGGAGGGAGGGCTGGGATCTGCTCTTGTGTGTGTTTCCCACGTGCCTTGGTATCCCAAGTGTCTTTGGAATGTGGCTCAGGTGAAGTCCTGGGTGGTGGCCACGAGTATTTGTCTGGGAGGAGTAAAGAAATTCAAAGGCATTCTTCCACACCCCAGCATCAGCCAGGCTGACTCTCCGTCCACCCAGCTGTGCATGTGTGGGGGTGTGTGGGTGTGCACGTGCGTGGAGGGTGGGGATGCTGCAATGGCTTTGCCTGCTCCTGCTGTTCCTAGGAGCCCCTTTCCCTTGCAAGCTTGAACTGCTCTTAGGAGTCTGGGACTCCACAGCCAACAGACCAAACACTTGGACAAACATCTCTTTACAGGAACTTTTCAATTGCAGCCGTGTATCCGGTAAGCTCGGGTTTCCAGGAAGCACCCAGGAGGACGAGCTGGTGAGCTGGGGTGCTCGCCACCTGCGTGAGGGCACCGAATTAGGTGGGAGGTCTCCTTCTGGCCTGTGAATCCGGATTTGATTGTTCCACTGGGCTTTGTCCCCAGCAATGCTAGGATTCTGGAGAATGAAAACACGACACTGGTTTAACAGCGTCAGCAAGTTTTAGAAAGCCCGGCACACCAAGGCCCCACGTGCCTCTGGGACTTCGCAGCATGTTGGTCTCACTTGCAGCAGCTTCCAGCCCTGCCCTTGTTTTCTCTCTGCCTCACCTTTCTCGAGGCACTCTACTGATGTCGTCTAACTGCAAGTATGTGGTTTTGTAAACAACATTAAATTCTTTTTCCTTAGATATTTTGATACTGGCTGAACCTTGTCCTACTGCAAGAAAATGACCACCTCCTCTGTGACCACAACATCCAGAATCTTCCAAGACTGATGGTAGAAAGAGGATCTCCTTATGGAGAAAGGTGACAGAACCACACAGCCTTGACTTTTGACCCCTAGCCTTCCTGACGCCTCACCAAGCTTTAGGATGCTGGGGTGGGGCCTGAGGAGGCTGTGTCCCTTGAACCGCTGGGCTATCTTGGACTCACGCATGACCTTTCACCTAGTAATCCCCTCAGAGTTTCTAAGTCCCTAAACTCATAAGGTTGGAATGTTTGAAATAACTTCTAAAAAGACCATGAGACGGTGGCATTTGGAAGGAAAATTTTTTCATTCCTTTTCACCTGAGGATATATTTATTGATTTTAGAGAAAGTGGAAGGGAGAGGGAGAGAGAAAGATGCAAGAGAGAAACATTGATTGGTTGCCTCCATTCTGTGCCCTGACTGGGGACTGAACCTGCAACTTAGGTATGTACCTTCATGGGGGAGGGGGATTGAACCCATAGCCTTTTGGTGTAGGGGATGACACTCCCACCAACCGGGCCACCCAACCAGGGCTGGAATGAATTCTTGTACAACTTCCAGCTCAGCTTTAAGCACACGAAGGTATTTTAATGGCATGTCTCCTATCTCTTGGTTTGGTTCTGATGAAGTAAATAATATTCCTAGTAAAAACCTCTGCTCTGAGCTCCAGACCCATAAACCCCACAGTCTGTTTGCCATCATCTTGGGTGTCTCAAAGGGTACCCAAAGCTCAACATGACCAAAAACAAACCTGATCTTTCTTCCAGTCTTCCCTGTGTTAGTTAACAGCATCATTGTCTGCAGTACACAAGCCAGAAACCTGGAGAAGGAGCATAATCTTCTGTCTTGTCTTCTGCTGCAGCTTCAAGATCTACAACAGCACATGCACAGTGTGGGTATTTCATAAGCCCTGTGGAATCACAACCTGCGGTCTCCAGATTGCACTCTTTTCCTTCCTTCTCACCATTACTACTCAGCCCAAGCCGTTTAACTCCCTTCACCCAGGCTCTGCCCTGTTCTGTGTCCACCTTTCAGCCAGTGATCTTTTCAGAACACAAATCCGTTCCTAAGACAAGTGTTCTTGCCATGGCCTCCAGGGTTGTGCATGGTTTGTGTCCTACCATTCTCTCGGCCTTATCTTTGGGTCTAGTTGTTAGCCTTTTGACACTGCCTCCCATTTCTGCTCCCTCCTGCCACAAGGCCTTTGCACACACTTCTTCCTCTGTTAGGATGGTTCTTCCCCTCTTCACTCACGTAACTTCTACCACCCTCCAGTGCCACTTTCAGAGAAGCTCAGATGCATTTGATGTCCTGATGTCAAGTGCATCTGATGAAGATGTCATAGTCAAAACAAGTTGAAAAATGCTGAGATACCTGAATAGTACTTGTCATGTTTTTTTTATATTTGTTTGTAGAACAGTTTTCTGCATAAAACTTTCCACTATTTGTTAGAGATTTTGACTGTCTTTCTATGGGAGGTCAAGGATCTAGTCAAGGACTACTAAAACATGTCAGTCTTTCTCTCTGCACGTATGTTTGGAAAGTGCCATCAAATATATTTAACTGTATTTTTTCTATGGAATATAAATCCTCAAAATATAGATCCCACTCTGATTTTGGATCAATGTTTATGAAGATTCTTCCTTAGTACAATATGAATGTTTAATAATGTTTGATAAAAGTGCCCCATGGGGGTAGACTGTGAGGTCCTTCTTAGTTCGTGAAGGCCTTATGGGATGGTTTAAGTGTAGTTCAGCCTGAAGACAGGTATGGACCTTTCAAAGTTTTTCCTTACCCTGTGATATCTGGATTCAGTAAAACTGAGCAAAGAAGAGGCTTTCCACGTTATATATGTTCTTTTCTTGAAATGTACAGAAATAGGTTGACTCAATCTTATGTAATCAGATGGTTAGAATCACTCAGGAAGGCTAGATGTCTCAAACAGACCCTGTCTATATATATAAGAATTTATTATACAATTAAAATGAACATAAATCCAATAAGTGGAGGGTAAGGTTATTCAATAAAATATGTTTTAATATTTAACTAGAACTTTGTAGCCCTGGCTGGTGCATCTCAGTGGATTGAGCATGGGCTGCAAATCAAAGGGTTGCCAGTTCGATTCCCAGTCAGGGCACATGCCTGGGTTGTGGGCCAGGTCCCTAGTACCGGGCATGCAAGAGGCAACCACGCATTGATAACTCTCTCATTCTCCTTCTCTTCCCCTCTTTCTAAAAATGAATAAATAAAATCTTTAAAAAAGAATTTTGTGGAAAAAAGTAAAAGGTATCATTATACCACATCATATACTAATATAAATTTCAGAGAGATTGAAGCATAAAATAATAAAAATTCCAGCCAAAACAGGCTAGGTGAAAAAGGATCAGATAAAGCAAATATTTATCTGATATCCAAAGGAAAGGAGACCTAGGCTTAGAGCAGTGGAAAATGCCACCTCTTCCTCCCGTGAAGAACCTTTCTGTCTATACAGAAATAAGACATTAGTGACCAAATTAAAAGTAAATGACAAAAAGGGAGGAAAAAGTAGATTATCAGAAGCTATAAAAGGGGTCAATGTCTACATAAGGGTATTTGTAAATTAGTAAAAAAGCACTAAGACCCCAACAGAGAAGTTAAAAAAAGGCTACAAATGAATAGTTCACACGTAAAACAAAATAATTGATTGACACACATGAAAATATTAAACCTTGCTAGACATCAAAGAAATGCAAGTTACACTGTTTTGCAGTTGCATAAACACAGAAATTACCACTCAGTCTATCAGATTAACACATATAAAAATGTATGATGTTGGTAAAGGTTGGGTGAAATAGCTTTTCCAGTATATTATTGAGGGAGTGATATTTGTCGTGATGGATAATAAACATTAAGAATGTTCACAGCTTTCAACCCATTTTCCAGACTATATCCTAAGGAAATCTGTTAAGAAAATAAATCTAAATATGTACAGTGTTTTGTAATTGAGTTTTAGAGAGAGAGAGGATGGGGGAGAGAGAGAGAGTTTTTGTTCCACCCGTTTATGCATTCATTGGTTGATTCCTGCGTGTGCCCTGACCAGGATCAAACCGGCAGCCTTGGTGTATTGGGACAATGCTTTAACCAACTGCGCTACTCTGCCAGGGCTAAATGTGGACAGTGTTTTATGCACAAAGATGTCATGTAAGTGTTATAGTATTAAGTTCGGTAATAGGGAGATGCTTAAAAATACCAGTTTACATTCTCGTAATGAAATTAAGCAACCAGTGGAAATTAAGTAAATGAAATTGTCTAATAAAATGAGAAAATGTGGGGGAAATAGGACATACAATTGTATATATTTTGTACACAGTATAATGCCAACTGCATTTAATGTGTACACAGAAAAAGTATTGGAAAACATACACTGAAATGATCACAGTTGTTATTTTTCCAAGGTGGAATATGTGACTTTTAAAAACTTTTTTTCTACTTTTCTTATTTTCCAGGTTTCCTATGAACCAATTTTCTCTCCTTTCCTGGGTTAAAACTGAGGAATTGCCATAAAAACAAATGAAGTTCTGTTCCATGCTACAACCTGGATGAACGTTGAAAACTTTAGGATAAGTAATAAAAGCCAGACACAAAAAGCCACATATATTCCATTCACAGGAAATGTTTTGAACAGGCAAAGCTATAGAGACAGAAAGCAGATTAGTGGCAAGTGGGGGGTGGGGGAAGAGGAATTGGGACTGATTGCTAATAAGCATGGGGTTTCTTTTTCTTGTAATGGAAACGTCCTGGAATGATACAGTGGTGATGATTGCACGATATAGTGAGATACTAAAGACCATTGAATTGCACATTTTAAAATGGTGAATTCTATGTTGTGTAAATTATAGCTCAATAAAGTAAATAAAAAGAAGCTTGAGATTTAAAAAACAGAGAGAAACTGGGGGGAACTAGGGCTCTAGGTTAAGAATTTAATAGAGCCCATTTTCAAATGCTAATTTCTTTGTGTTCTTAAAGGAGACCTCTTTCTTGCTCCCGGTAGGCCCGAAGGACCTCACTGAGTGGTGTGTATGCTAGAGAAAAAGAGAGGAAGAGAGAGAAGTAGAGAGAACGACCAAACACCACTGGGTTTTGTGACTGATGGGCTCCTCTTAGGACCAGAGATGTTTTACAAATTATAAAAGGTTTTTAAAAAATGAAAACATATCATGATACTGTTTATAATAATATTAAAAACATCAAATACTTAGAAATAAATCTAACAAAATACATACAAGACCTCTATCTAGAAAATTCCAAACATTGAAAGAAATTAAATTTAAAAAGGACACACTTTATTCATTGTCTGTAAGATTCAATATTATAAATATATGAAATTTCCTCAGATCATCCTATAAATTCAATGCAATCTCAACCAAAATTTGAGCAGTTTTTAAATTTAATTTAATTTAATTTTTTAAAAGATTTTATTTATTTATCTTTAGAGGGGAAGAGAAGGAGAGAGGGAGAGAGATATCAATGTATGGTTGCCTCTCATGTGTTTGTTCATTGTCTGGGTTGCTGGGAACTGGCCTGCAACCCAGGCATGTGCCCTGACTGGGAATCGAAACTCGATCCTCTGGTTCGAAGGCCCGCGCTCAATCCACTGAGCTACACCAGCCAGGGCGAGCAGTTTTTTAATTTTAGAAATTGACAATCTATTCTAAAATATACATATGAAAATGCAAAGGGCCAAGGATAGCCAATAAATGTAGATGGAGGAAGGACAAAACCGAAGGTTTTACATGACTAGATATCAAGATGTTTTATAAAGCTGTGAGGGCTAAGACATCACGGCATTAGTTTAGGGATAGACTTGCAGGCCAGTGGAGCAGAGCAGTGTTCATAAAGGGATCCATGTGTGGAGAAATGGTGATGGTGAAGAGGTGGCGAAGGAAGGCTGGGCTTTTCAGTAAATGACACAAGGTCTATTTTAAAAAGTCTTGAAGAACCCTGACCCCTGTCTGATGCCAAATGGTAGGAAAACTTTGTGCTTCAATGGAAAACTGCATTTTCTGTAGCATACCCTCTGGGTTACCTGATTTTGACTTTATGGCAGCTATTCTATAACTCTGTGACTTGTGAATGGTTGGGATCAATGCAAATTCATGAAAATAAATTCTGTCTGGTGGAGGGATAATCTCGTTCCAGTCATGCAAAAACCAGTTTTGCCTCAATTTGCATATTCATTCCAATATTCCTGCTCTATAAATGTGTCTGTCTGTTCTTTGGATTCACCTTTGAACAGGTGGAAACACCTTGCCAGTTTTCCTTACTAATTCATTAAACAAAATGCTAACATTTCTTTTTATATCTGTATGAGAGTCATGATTTTATCTTTTCATTGGAAAATTGTCTTTTAACAATACATAGAATGAATTCTAGATAAATTGCTAATCTAAATGTGAAGGATAAAGTAAATAATGCTTCTAGAAGATTCTAAAAAATGTGTTCATGACTTCAGAGCAGCAAAGATTTTTAAAAATAATTTTGGTATTAAAATTTTTAATATTTTTATTATTTTTTCCATTTCCATTCATCCCCCCATACCGTCTCCCACCTCCACCCACTCCCCTACCCCCCTCAATCACCACACTTGTTCATCTCCACAAGCAGCAAAGATTTCTTAAAACAAGACACAAAAGCACTAACCATAAACAAAAAGAATGGTAACTCAGATATCATTAAAAGTTAGAACTTCCTTTCACCCCAAAACTTCTCAAAGAAAATGAAAAGGTAAGTCATAGGGTGAGAGAAGATATTTGCATTACATTTTTTGACAAAGGTCTTACGTGTGTGTATACATACATACATATACATATACATATCAAATATTTAATGAAAAAAGTATCACATATATTATACATATAACAAATCGATAAGACAGATCACTGGAAACATGGACCAAAAATGAGTAGGCACATCACAGAAGATCATGTTCCAATGGCCAGTAAACAGGCACACACCCCATTAATCTTTGGGAAAATGCAAATTAAAAACCCTGCACATCCACCAGAGGGGCAAAATAGAAAAGACCAACAATTCCAAGGCTGACAAAGATGTGGAGAAACTGGATCTGTCAAGTGTTGCTGGTGGGAGTATAAATTGGTAACCATTCTGGGAAATTGTTTGGCACTGTCTCTTAGTGCTAAGCATGTAGCCACCCTATCATCCAGCAATTCCATTCTTAGGCGTACGTTTATTATGCATATGTATTGTACCAACAATATACACCAAAATGCATAGCAATTTATTCCCAGTAGCCCTGTACTAGTTTCCCGTGGCTATCATAACAAATGACCAGAAACGTGGCTGCCTAACACAACAGTGATTTCGCGTCTGGCTGTCAGTCCTGGAGGCCAGAAGTCTGAAGTCCAGTGTGCTCAAGCTGTGCTCCCTCCAGAAGCTCCAGGCGAGATTCTGTTCCTTGTCTCTTTTAGCACTTTGTGGTTTGTGGTGATGTCACTCCAGTCTCTGCCCCCACCTGCTCCTGGCCTTTTTCCCCTTTCAGTGTCTTTAATCTCCTTCTGCCTCATTCTTTGAGGGACTCTTGTCATTGGATCTAGAGCCCACTTGGATAATCCAGGATGATCTCATCTTAAGATTCTCAACTTAATTACATTTACAAAGAGGTTTTTTTCCTAAACAAAGTAATATGCACAGGCGCCAGGGACTAGGATGTGCACGCGTCTTTTGTGGAGCCAACATTCAGCCCACTACAAGCTGCAAACTGGAAACAGCCTAAAACGTCTATCAACTGTAGAATGAAAGATAAACTGTGGTATATTCATATCACGGAGCACTATAAAACAATAAAGAGGAATAAATGGCTGCTATAAGAACACCGTTGGTGTTGCTCATAAAGATAATACTGAGAGAAAGGAGCCAGACCCAAATAAATACCTAATGTCTGATTCATTTCTATAGTGCTCAAAAATAGCAAGACTGATCTAGGCAGATAGGAGTTACGACAGTGGCTACTTTTGGAAAAATGGGCACCTAGTGACTGGGAGGATTCAAGAGAGATTTGAGCAGGTGCTGATACTGTTCCGCTTCTTGATCTGAGTGGTGGAAATTCACTGAGCTGAACACTTCTGTGCGGTGTTCTTCATATAATGGTTACAGCACATTTTTCTTTTCATCTTCTTGCCTTTATCGCAGCTATGCTGTAAAGCTCTAATAAAATTGGTTTAAAAAAGTCTGTCCCTGTTATACAAACATTTTTCTTTCATTTGCTGAATATATTAGATTTTAATACATATATGTATTAAAAATCATGAATGGTTACAACATTTTCTTTCTTTCTCACCTGGTTTAGGTGATACCACCTATCAGGAATGTTTGATTTGGGGATGTGGGTATATATTTTCAGCCTAACAGATTTTGGAGAAAAGTGGAGTTGGAGAACCCAGATGGGGCACGGAGCAGGCTGCACTGTGCTTTGGTCCTGAACTGCCCTATGAGGCTCAGTGTCCCCGACCTTCCCTGCTGAAACTTGAAGTGTGGGTGGTTGGGGTGGCAGTGGGAAACCGTGCTCCAGGGCAACTGATTCAGACTTAGGAAAGGTGTTATGCCTACTAGGATGGGTCAGGGTAGGGTTTCTTGAAGGTGGTCGCAGGAGGGACTACAGGGGCAGGTAAGAAGAGGGTGCTTCTCCGTTCCTGGTGGTGCCTCCTACAGGGAACCCTTAAGTAAAGAGGTTTTTTTCTGGTTTTCCCCCTTGGTCTTGGTGAAATGTCATATTGATCTCAGCTTTAAGCTTTGAGGCCTACTTTGTAATTCCTTAGGTTCAAAAGTCCACATACCAAACCTAGCAAAATAGAAACAGACTCATAGATACAGAGAACAACCTGGTTGCCGGAGGGGAGGGCAGGGCGGGGCGGGGGGGGGGGCGGGGGGCGGATGAGAAAGGTGAAGGGGAAAAAGAGCTATAAACTTCCAGTTATAAAATAAGGAAGACATGGAGAGGCAATGCAGAGCAAAGAAAATAGTCAACAGTATAGTGATAACTTTTCATGGTGATAGATGGTTACCAGACTTATTGTGGCAATCATATCGTAAGGTATATAAATGCTGAATCATTATGTTGTATACCTGAAACTAATATACACTTATATGCCAACTATACTTAAAAAAAAGTCAGTGGATTCATCAGCCCTTTGCTACACATTGTGGCATCAAAAGGGGAGAGGAGTGAAGGGATGGTGGGTCCGCCCACACCCACCTCTTGGCCAGCTCTGCTGCAGTGGGGTCTGTGTCCAGAAGGCCCAGCAATTGAAAAGGTGGAAGCTCAATGGCATGTATGGGAGAGGCCAAGAACGAGAGCCTGAGAGGGGGACTCTAACGGGAAAACTCAAGGAGGAATGTATACTCAAAACGTCTGCTTTCCCTCGGTATGCTGTAAAACTTATTCTTAAAAGGTGGAGTATAGCTTGCATACAATGAACATATATTTCTTTTATACCCAGAGAAAAGAAACCTTATATTCTTTAAAAATATTTATTTATTTTTAGAAGGGAAGGGAGGGAGAGAAACACCAATGTGTGGTCACCTCTCATGCACACCCCCACTGGGCATCTGACCCACAGCCCAGGCATGTGCCCTGACCAGGAACTGACCAGGAACTGATCCACCAACCCCTTGCCTCGCAGGCTGTCACCAATCCACTGGGCCACAACACCCAGGGCTACACCTTACATTTTTAAAAGGGGGTTGGTTATGCAGGGTAGTGCTAATTGTGGTGGTAGCAGAAATGAATGGGTTAATGGCAATGGCTTAAAGTCATTTATACCTCTTCTTCTTAACTTGAACTGCCTTTTATTTGCAAGGAATGGGAGAGCTAAAAATGGTGAGGACCATACTTACTGCCTTTAAGATGTTTACAAGTGAATAAAGCAATTGCTGAATCAAGTAGAAGAAATAAGCTGGGCCCTGGACAGTTGGTTGTTGTCCTGCAAACCAAAAGGTCACAGGTTCAATTCTCAGTCAGGGCACATAGCTGGGTTGTGGGTTTGATCCCTATTCTGGGTACGTGTGCAAGAGGCAACTTATTAAAATGTTTCTCTCTTGCATAGGTGTTTCTCTCCCTCTCTTTCCCCACCCAAACCTATTTCTTTCTTTTTTTTTTTAGCTATTCTTTTCACATTTTTATTGTTGTTCAAGTACAGTTCCTTCCTCTCTTTCTAGAGTCAATAAGCTTGTCCTCAGGTGACAATAAAAAAGAAAGAAAGAAAGAAGTTAAGAAAGAAGAAACAATTCTGGAGGAAGAGGCAGAGGGAAGGCTTTGTGCAGAAAGTGGGAAGGGAACTCGGCACAAATTCCCTATGGCATTTAAATTGTGGGATTCAAGTGCCTTCTTGGAAGGGACTCAACAAATTGGAAAGAGAATACCTTTGCGTTATTAGTGATGCAAGTTTCCTCAACAAAAAATGCCACCCACAAGAGCGTGTGGGAAATAGGGAGCCATTTGCCTGTAGAGACCCATCCTATGTCCATAAGGCAGGAAACCCTCACTCCTTGCTCCTAGAGACAACACCTGGAAGGTAGTCTCCTTGGTCAGCCCAGTGACCCTGGAGAAGCCAGAGGGCTGTTTACCAAGCTCAGCAATGAATGAGTCATGCGTGTGGACTTTTGTCGCCACACCTCAGAGTCTGAGGCAGAGGAGAAAGACAAGTAGCCATTCCCAGCCCCTTTGTGGGATAGCACATTCGCCCCTCCCGAGTCTCCAGAGGAGATTTTTAAGTTAGCATTCCTGCAGTTGGGGGGTGCTGGAGAGCTGTGGGAAGGAGTGATTGGCAGGTGGCAAGGCTGTCAAAATCCCTCCCCAGGCATGCCCTGCCTCACAGCACCCCACATGGCTCCACACAATGTCCTGGAGGGGAATTCTTCCCAACTGTGCCTACAGGACAATCTGCTCATAGTCTAGCTGCACAGGTGAGCGCTGCTTGTGGAGAGGCTCAGGGTTGGGTCTGCCGACTGGAGTCCTGGTGCTCTCCGTTCTGCTGCTTTGGGAGAGGACAGGTGGCTAACTTGTCCAGTCTAACCTGCCGGACACCTTGTCAGAGTGCTCTGGGCCGACTGAAACTCTTCCTCTCTCAGTCAGAGCTAGAGGTGGGGCGGGGTGAGAGGAAGGAGCAGTCATCTGGCCGCACCCTGGCTGTGGGAGGTGTTTGCAAACACTCAGGGCTTTCATCGAACCTTCAGGGTCCACCGGCCCAGGGCCAACGACAGTGGGTCTGTGAGGCGGGGAGAAGGCAGGTTCTCACTCCAGAGCAGTCAGTGTGTGAGTCTTAGGGGCCAATGCGCTCTGACTGGAGGAGCAGAGAAGAGGGCTATCCAGGAATCTAGGGAGCCCCAAAACGCCCTGCTCTGGAGCTCCTGGTTCCTCTCTTCTCTGACAAATGTCTAATTCCTGCCTCTAGTGCCCCCCACTCCTCTGAGTTTACCCCTGCCACTGCCCAGTGTCCACAGAGAAAGTCCTTGATCTCGATTTCTCAGGGGTGGCCAGGCAGCCCTGCACTCCCCCAACCTGCCCCCTCTGCTTTAACCACAGAACCTCTGTGTGTCTGACAGAAACCCAAACAGATGAGGTCACAGGTACTATGGTTTTTCCACCCCTCACTATAGGGCCCTTCCTCCACTTTGTCCTCCAATCCTTTCCACGACTGGAAGGAATGCTTCCTGTCATACTCAGCCCGTGAGGCTGTACAGGTAGGTTTCATTCCTGACTCTATTGTGAGGGCTGTACTAATAGTTGAGTGTCGGGAGTGGGGAGGGGAGGCCAGAGCTGAAAAACTTTTCTCCCAGTGTCGGTTTTGATCTCTGACTTTGCCCAGCTGGGATGTAGTGGAGCAGTAGACAGGTAGGACAACCAAGGGGGAAGAATATTCCTTATTTAATGCAGTACCAGCACAGAACAGACACCAAGGGTGGATAAGGGCTGGGACAGAATGGGGCAGATGTCCCCAGGTGAACATGAAAGTATCTGGCTGTGACTTGCCATGCTATTTGCTACTGAACTACCCCTTACACCTGCCTTGTAACCTACAGCACAGCCACTGCCCAAGAGGCTCTGAAAGCTGGCTCACCTCGTTAACACTGTAGTATAAACTCCTTGCCCTGGAGTTCATGATTTACATGATCTGGGCACCCGTTTCTTGGCTCTCTAATCTCCACCATCTGTCCCCAGTGCCTTCCTAAAATATTACACATTCCAGTCTCAATGGACTCATAACCCCTAAACATGCCATGAACTCGCTGGACCCCACCCCTTGCTAAGGTTGGTCTGTTCTCTCCTTCCAAAATATTCTTCCACCATCATCTTCTCTGCCCATCAAATCTGGTATATCCTTTAAGATACAGGTCAATACTACTGCCTTCACAGAAATCCACTTGCTTAGAGAAGTCACTTTCTCCTTAAAGCATCCAAAGTATTATATTAATATGGGACTTCTTTTTTAAATATATTTTATTTTTTTATTTTTAGAGAGAGGGGACTGGAAGGAGAAAGAGTGGGAGAGAAACATCAATGTGTGGTTGCCTCTCATGTGTCCCCTACTGGGCACCTGGCCTGCAACCCGGGCATGTGCCTTGACTGGGAATCGAACCAGCAACCCCTCGCTTCACAGGTCTACGCTCAATCCACTGAGCTATACCAGCCAGGAATATAGGACTTCTTTAGCGTTTGTCATTCCTTGGAACTGAGTCTCTTTGGAGGTAGCACCTAGCATGAAGTAAGTTCTCAATAAATCTTTACAGTAATCAATGGACCCATGAGGTTGAGTGTGGTTAATAGATGGCTAGGAAGGAAAAACAGCACAAAAACAACAGAGTTTTGTTAAGCTTTCCTGCCTCTTATGTGTCTGGTGCCTCCTTTCCTTTTCCCTACTGATCACATTAAATGTTTACAACATACTAAATTGGCTTTTCCCACACTGTAGCCGCCCTCAGGGTCAAACCTGAGGTATAATGTCTGTTTTGTAATTTCCTACATGTAAAAGAGAACATTGTGTACTCATGGTTGTCTAGAATAACCTGCAACTCTTCAATTCCATAGCACTTTCCAAGGACCTACTGTGTACCCAGGTTTCTGTGAGGGGCTGTGGCAGAGACAAATCAAGTAAGTCACCACCTGGTCCCTACCTTGAAGAGGGATGTCAGAAGCCAAACCGTGGAGAAATCTGAGTGAAGCCTTGCAGTGGGAAGGACTTGGCTAGGCAGAGGTTGGCAGGGCAGCCACAGGACAGCCGAGTGCTAGAGACCTGGACGTGGGAAGATTATCTTGGTTACAATTTGTTCAGGAGTTAGAGGAGAATGACTCAGCATGGGGTCAAAATTGGAATGTCCTTAAATCTCTAAGTCTGAAGTTAATACAGGCGAGGCAACATGGTAGGATTTCGAGCAGGTTAGTTAGGGCAATGATACTCAGTATGGACTAGAGGGAGGAGAGCCCAGAGATTGGGGGATACTAATAGAAATGCAAGATTGGGGTTCTGAGAATTCCAGCCAACAGAAATATCGGATGAGAGTCAGGACAGTTGGGTTCGAGTCCTGGCTTTGTTGTGGGGCCTTGAACCAGTCACTTCTCTGTTCTGGGCCCTTTCTTAACTGTAAAACCTAAAAACCTTCAAAGATCGATCCACAGTTGAGCCTTTGAAGCAGGATATTGGGAATGAAGGGGAGATGCCAATCATGGACATTTGGAACAAGGAAGTCACTCACTAGGAGTCCAGCGATAAAGAGAAGAGGGAAACCGAAGAGGGTCCATCAGGAAAAAATGGGGAAATGAGGGTAGACGAACCCTCCACTCCTGACTTCTGGTTTGGCAATCCACGTTCAGTTTCCCCTTTCTTCTCCTTCCCTAACTTAGCCTTTTAGCCTCACCATATTTGGTGAGGGCAGGGCAAAATAGGACACCCCACACCATCTCATAACGTCCCCCCCCTCCCCGCCCCACTTTACCTTCCCCTTTTCAGGCTTTGAAATGATCCTCCTCCTTCCCCACCCACCTGGCACCATCCCAGAACTCACCGTCCTTCACAGTAACCACACGGGCGGTCAAAGTAGGAAGAGCGGTGAATTTTTGATCGTGTTCATTTATTACTCTCATAGCCAGTGTTTACTAAGAACTCACCACGTGCCACACTACATTATTTTTTTTACAGCAATTCTAGGAGGTGATTGTTAACTCATTTTACAGATGGAGAGACTGAGACCAAAAGATGTTCTGTAATCTGTGCAAAGTCACACATGGCAGTGGGCAATGCCAGACTGGAAATGAGGTCTGATTCCCAAGTCAGTTCTCTGTCCAGTTCCGGTTGAGAGGTTGTAGATCCCATCCCTCACCTACCTACCACCTCGCAGACCAGAATCCTCCAAGCCCCGCCCCTCCGTCGCCCCGCCAGCCCCGCCCCCGGCTCTCGGGGCACCGCCCGCTTGCGCCGGAGCAGTTGGGGCCGGTAGCGTGGATGGGGCGGGGCCACCTGAGGAGGAGGGCCCAGGCGGGGGCGTGGCCGGAAGCCTTAAAGTGGCCGGGGCGGCGGGGCGGGCTGTAGAGGCCGCGAGCTGCGGCGATCTTCTCCTCGCTTTGGAACTGGTCACAGCGCTGTCACCATGTCCCTGGCGGCTTCGGCGGGCCGGGGCCCGGGAACCGTGTGGTCCCCAACACACGTGCAGGTGACGGTGCTGCAGGCGCGGGGTCTGAGGGCCAAGGGCCCCGGGGGCACCAGCGATGCGTACGCCGTGATCCAGGTGGGCAAAGAGAAGTACGCCACCTCGGTGTCAGAGCGCAGCCTGGGCGCGCCGGTGTGGCGGGAGGAGGCCACCTTCGAGCTGCCGCCGCTGCTATCCGCCGGAGCTGCGCCCGCGGCCGCGGTCACCCTGCAACTGACCGTGCTGCACCGCGCGCTGCTCGGCCTCGACAAGTTCCTGGGCCGCGCCGAGGTGGATCTGCGGGAGCTGCATCAAAACCAGGGTCGCAGGAAGACGCAGTGAGTGCGGGCCACGGGAGAGGACCCGAAGGAGGGGCGCGGGGAGTGCGGGGGCGCCTAGGCGCTTAGATCCTTTTAGAGTGATTGGGCGTCACGGCGCTGCCGTCTCAAGACGGGCAGGGAGAGACCGTTCAAAAGGGATCCCTCCTTGGAGTAGTACTATTTTCACCTACCTTCAACTTCTTTGGCTGTCCCGCCCCAGGTCTCCTAGTATGTGGGCTCTGAAAGCTGGGAGGGGTACCTGGGGCGATTTTGAATCGGCAAGACCTCGCTCAGCGTCTGGAACTTAGTAAGCACTTCATGAATTTTTAATGAATTGAAAGTACATGTGGGCTGACGGATTCCTGTTATTAGTGTGGGTAGTGTGTATATTTATTTTTTTTAATTTTTAAAATGTTGTCCAAGTACATTTGTCTCCATTTCCTCCTCACTACTCCCCCCACCCCACCTCCCACCTCGATCCTGCCCCCCCTTTAGCTTTGTCCATGTGTCCATTAAATATGTTCCTTGACGACCCTTCCCCTCCCCCACATAATCCAGTATTGTGTATATTTGATATACGCACTGATTATGTGGAAAGCTTCCTGGGTATTTCATTGTACAGGGCACAGAGAGGATTAACTGAAGGAGTGAAACCCACTGACACCCCCGGCTCTAGGGGCTCATCCAGGGACAGAACAGTGTGGGGTGGGTAGAGGTGAGGGCGCGGGAATGGGAAGTGCAGGTTGCCTGGTGATGGCTATCTCCCACCCCCAACCTCGACCACCCTGGCCTAAGAAATTCATGAGGAGAATTTGGCCCTCCCTTCCCCCCCTCTCCTCCCCAAAGAATGCTAGAAGAGTTTGGTCTTAACCCTCAGACCGAAAAATATTAACCCTGTTTGCCTGGGCTCCAAATTAGTGTGAATTTCCCAGTGATGTCTGGAGCCAGGCTCTGCCCTTGGCCAAGCTCAGCTGGGAGGTAGGCATTGTTTTTCTTTGGAGTTTGTCAAGTTCTGTCCCTAGCCCTGCTCCCACCAGATGGCTGCTCACCTGTAGCTCCCAGTTGAAGGTATCTCACTCCTGCATGGAAAGCTGGGCAAAACCCAGTTCACTCCATGATGTTACCCAGTTATTTGTTCTCTTTCCTAGGTGTTTGGAATGGAACATTTGATTATACATCTAGTATACCAAAAGCTAGTCTCGCTTAGCTTTCTTGACTACTTGCTGGACCTTACATATGCAAGCCAGGCTCATTACCACCTAGCCCCTACAGTTTATGAAGCATGCTGATTCACATTTTGTGTTTTAGATATAAACAGTATTTTAACTTTCCCTTGTGAAGGAGATGGGAAAAGCCAGAGGGTTTGAAGTTACCAGACCCCTTTTTCTGTAGGGTGGGTCCAATTTCAGCTTGCATGCTTGCAACTGTAATACCTCATTTACTTATCTGGCCAAAGATGAATAGGCATTTCTGAACTCGAATCAGATAAAAACAGAGAGCCCTGAGGTGAGGATGGATGGGGTATCTTCTTGGCATCAACTTACAAGCCATAAGGTGAGCAGTGTCTTTGCTAAGGAGAGGCTGGAGCTATGCTCATTTTTCATTTTATTAAATAACGTCAGGGGCCTTGGGTTGGCTTCCTTTCCAGCTTCAAATGGGTGCCATTATCGGTCCCTTGTTTGGTCCCAACCCAAGATGTGTGGATATTATCATCTGTCTCTACCATCTGTTTCTTATGGGAACATTTTACTCCCATGAAAGATAGAGTGCATCTCCCTGCCAGAGATGGGGACTCCAGATTCCACGGTCTGGTGCCCCTCTGGTCCTGACTCATTGTTGGGCTTCAGGCTGCTTGCTCTCTCAACACCCAGGCTTCCCTATTTTTGAATGGAGCTTGTTGCCTGGCTTGATTAGTGTTTGTAAGCTGTTTCTGGGTTCCTGGATTAATATGGATTTTAAAAGTTCTGTTACTGCTTTGTGAGGCAAGAAAACCCCCCTAAGCTTCCTATTTCAGGAAGGGTTTAGTCTTTGCATCTTCATTTCCTTGCTCTTCATTGCATGCTCTCCGATTTAATCGTGAACTGAGATGGTCACTTCTATCTCTGTCATATGAGCTGGTTACCACTGAGTCACCATATCAGCTTATAGGAAAATGGTGCTTAGTGGATTTTTTTTTTTAAATAACTGCAAACAAAGGCTTCTTTGCTTCTCTAGTGGGAGGTGAAACTACAGGCTTTCCATCTATCACTTCCTGGGACTTTCCGAGGTGCTGGGGGAACCCAGTTAGACAAATTGTCTGAGGCTAGGGCACAGTACCCAGGCCCTCAACAGGGCTGAGATTTGGAGAATGAGAGACGGAATTTTAACAAACTGGTTGGGCTAGGAAGTAATTTGAACTAGTTATTAATGGTTTGACTCCACCTCAGACACTAAAAACCAGAAATAAAACAAAAACTCATGCCCTGGCTTATGTGACTAAGAGGATTGAATACCAGCCTGTGAACCAGAGGGACGCTGGTTTGATTCCCAGTCAGGACATAAGTCTGCGCTGTGGGCCAGATCCCCAGTTGGGGGTGTGCTAGAGGCAACCACACACTGATGTTTCTCTCCCTCTCTTTTACCCTTCTCCTCTCCCTAAAAATGAATGAGTAAAATCTTTAAAAAATAAAACAAAACAAAGGCTCCTATCTTGGTGTATAGGTCTGTGTGTTTGCGTGTTCATCTCTAGCAGAGGAGGTTGCTGCTGTAGAGTGTGACCTTCATCGTGGTCGAGAAGCTGCAGTCAAGGCATTTAGAGCTGACCGTGCTAATGTGTGCATTTGTTATCTTGATAAGCCCTCATCTACCCTATCTTCGGAGTCAAGAGAATATGCTTTTTATCATGACTCAGATTCTGGGGACCTTGATTTTAGGGTGATGACACGCACTGTAAAAACACCGAACAGGGGCAGGCCTGTAGGATAGGGTACATCTAGTAGGGAAGGGTGCACAGCCCCTTTACTTAAGAAGAAGTAGTAGTGAATTGGTTTTACACTTACATGTATCTGTTAAAGACCTGGGGCTCCAGCTGGGAATCAGTTAAGTCTCCAAGATTCATAAAATGGTCATAAAAACAGACATGCGCCTGAGAGGCAGAATCAGGTGACTAACAGGTAGGGTTCTCTGCTCAGTTCTCTAGTCTCATGTGGTTTGGATTCTAGACTGATAAAAAAAAAACTTTTTAGGATACTAAGGGCAACACAATTTGGGGAAATCATCTGTTGAAGGTAGATTAAAATAAATATTCAGGCTGGTGACTGGAAGGCCATTGTGTAACTGTCATGAAACTTAATCCTGGAATCATCTTCTTTTGGACATGAAGAGGATGAATGAGTGGTGGAGAGTCGTTTCCTATGTCTGTTTAGGCTTTGAGAGGGAATCGGGTTGTGTATGAAAGGCTTTGGGTATTTATAAAGGTTAACTACTTGGAAGGACCGTAAGTGTAGAAGAATGCTGTAATAAGTTGCCAAAGGAAATTTGGGACTTTAAAGAGAATTAAGGGCTAGAGAGTTGTTTTTCTGGGGGAGTTGGGTGCAGGGAAATGACTTAGAAGACTGTAGAGATGCGTAATACACAAATTATACATAGTCAGTATAGGTGCTTATACCTTTAGGTTTCCTAAGCACACTCTTTCAGTTGTTCCTAATAGAATGGAACATTTGAGCAACACCGGTAAGGCTTTCCTTTCTTGGTATTCCCCTTAAAGATACTACTGGGCCTTCCTGGGACCGTTCGCACCTCCCACGCCGTCACAGTCCCTTCCCACTCCAGTGTAGGAAACTGATCGCTCAAAGCACAAGAGTGTTCTCTGTCTGCTCTGGGACAAACCGTAACCCGTTTGCAGCAACGGAGTGAAGTGACTAAGAAGGGGGAAATTACTTCAGAGTCATTTTTCTGGTGCTATGATAGATGTTCCCTTGTGTTTTTCATGGTATTATTTGATGATAATTTTATTTGTAAGACATTCAGTTAGCATAGGGAAAGTTTTAACTGCCTTTTCCCCCTTGTCCTTACAGTTTATCTATACTTTTCATAAATATTTTTTAATACCTACTATGTGCCAGGTTCTGGGTATACAGTGTAAACAATGGTGACCAAAACAAACACGATTCCTGCTGCCGGGAAGCTCAGAGCCTTGGGTGGCTGGTGGTAGTGGTGGTGGAGGTGGAGGGCAGAGGCATTAAACAAACAAACATGTAAATAAATAATCATGTATTATGGTAAGTACTGTGTAGGAAGAGAACAGGCTCTCATAAGAGAAAAGAGCGGGAAGGACATGATTTAAAGAAGATCACAGATAGCCTCTCTGAGGCGAAGATCTGAAGAATAAGGAGGAATTTTTCTAGTGATGAGTAGAGGAAGGAGGGCTGCTGTGGGGGAGGGGGGTGCAGTTTGTGCAAAGGCCCTGCAGTAGCTAGAGAGATTGTGTGGATTGAGGCTGAAGAGGAAGCCAGGGCTTCACTGAAGCCGGTGAGTATGAAAAGCTGAGGGGTGGTGTAATCCACTTCGTCAAAAATCGCTGTGGCTGTGGGGTGGAGAATGGATTTGCAGCAGGCCTAGTTTGGAGTCAAATAAACAAAATGGGGGGCCACCGCAGTAATCCAGGGGACCAGTGTTGGTGGCTTGGACCAGGGTGACCACTGTGGAGATGGACAGAGGTGGGTGGGTTTCAGAGAGACTCTGGAGCCTCAGTTGGCTTGGCTTGTGATGGACTGGATGTGGGTGGGGGTGAGTGAGAGGAAGTGATGAGAATGAGCGAATGAAATGAGGAAAGCTTGCTATTGAAAATGAACCAGGAAGTGAGGTCTGCTTTCTTTTCCCAGCAGTCCTTGCGATAGGGTGAGGTCACCATCACAAAGACGGTTTTGGGCAGTGACACCTGTGAGTTGAGTTGAGTCTGCTGGAGTGCATTAGTGGGAAACACAATTAAAACTAGGGTGTGTATATGTGTGTCCTCAAGTATTTACAGTTTTAATACAGGCCGAGTCTTTGTTTTGTAATAGTGTTGCTCATGTAGTTCTACTGGTGTGTTCCAGCACAGCTGATGAAGTCACTACTTCAAGGAATATAGGACCAAGAAAAGGGAAAAATAATATGTAACATTAGGAAAAGTAAACCCATAAATGGAAAATAAAACTCTGGAGGCAAGTAAGTCAACCATTTAAATGTTTTTCACATTAGGGAATGTAAGTGTATAAGAGCCCTGTGCTTTTTCCCTTTTGCTTAAACTTCCTTTTGGTTACAAAGACTTCTATTGTGTTTCTATAACCGCCATCAGTGGGAAGGTTTTTATAAATAGTATCTGTCATTTTAATTGTAGTTATTAACTAAAAAATGTTGTAATTACTTTAAAAGCAATACATGTGCTGATTAAAATGTCATCAGCTCAAACATATTTGCTTATATCACCCCTCCTCCTCTTTAATGAATCTTAGATCTATTAAAATACTTACGTTTTAATTGCCACTTGTCCTAGAAAACTGTTTTTCTCACTCTGTACTTTTGGAGGGACATTAGCTCTGGTTTAGCTCCAGAAAGGCAGGGAAACCACAACCCGAGTGGAGAGAGTGACGGGGGTCATTTTAGGCCTTATCTTCACCTCAGAGCAGTTCCCTGGGTGGCCTCTGTTTCTGGGTCTGGTATAGATCTCTAAATTCCCAGGTCTTGAAATTCTAACCAAATCCATAGTCGGACCCTTGTATTGGCCTCTGAAGAAAGTAAGCCCACTGCCAGGATTATTTTTCTTGTGAAAAACTTAGCAAGTGTGTTCTGCTCCCCTTAAGGTGGCCTGGGTCAGACCTTACGCCCCAGCTGGCCCCAGAGGAGACCAAACCTGACTTTTACCTGCTTCTCCCTTGGTCAGGGACCACGTGATCCTGTTTTTGCTGTGTGATCCATCACAGAGCTCACGGTCTCTGAGAGTGAGTGCATGTGTATGCATGTGTCTTTGCAGTTCCTTAGGCATGGGCAGGCGTGTTTGCCCGAGTGGATGTGGAGAACTGTTAAATCTTACATTTAGCCCAGTGAATTAAAGACTAGAGGTGTCAGAAGTGTGAGGGTAAAGCTCTGCTCTTTCACTTTCTCAGTTTGTGTTCTTTCTGCACATTGAAGAAGCAGGTTGCCTTCTGCGGCTTGTTGGCTAATGATGCTTTTGGCAAAGGAGGCACTTTTAGTCACTAATGAGAAAAGAAATTCCTTTCCTTCAGGGAGAGGTCTGTAGATAATCTGTTAGGGGAAAAAAAAGTCACGTGTTTGTCTCCAGGGTGCCCCTGAGGGACACATTTAGGAATGTGCCTGTGGAGAGAGAAAAGGCGGTGGTAATTAAGTGTCTTCCTGAATGTTGGCCTCTGAATGGAGAAGAGGGAAAGCATTTATAAGAAATCCCAGAAAAATGTTTCTAGAGGTGTGGCTGCTCTGCATACTTCACTTTTAAAAAGTACTCTTATTAAAACAGACATGGCTAACCTAGGCAGAACAATTAAGGCTTCCAGAAAGTCTAGTCTGAAAAGGCCTCTTGTGGTCAAGGAAGAATGGTGTCCTGTGTGCAGAGACCAGCAGTAGGCTGGGTCCTGGGACATTTCCTCGAGGGTGTGGCCCGCCACAGCTCCGGTCCTGCGGGGTTTTCCTTTTTCACACACCGATGGAAGTTTTCTTCTTAAAGATTTTATTTTTTTACTTTTAGAGAGAGGGAAGGGAAGGGAAGGAGAAAGAGAGGGAAAGAAACATCAGTGTGTGGCTGTCTCTCGTGCACCCCCTAATGGGGACCTGGCCCACAACCCAGTGGCATTTACATGTGGGCTGGAGGTGAGACACCTGATCGGATGGTAGAATATTAACATTTGTGGCTTTTTTTTTAACCAATCAAGTAAAAAAATTGGTCAGTAAATGATTGCAAGGGTGGATTTACATGGTTAAAAGTGCATTAATTTTTCTAATTCTTAGAGAATCTTGAAATGCTGTTGCTTGCTATTCCCTTTAGTCTTTTAAAAAAATTTTTAAAAATAGTCTATTTTTAGAGAGAGGGGAAGAGAAGGAGAAAGAGTAGGAGAGAAACATCAGTGTGGTTGCCTCTCATGTGTCCCCTACTGGGGACCTGGCCTGCAACCCAGGCATATGCCCTGACTGGGAAGTGAACCGGCGACCCTTTGCTTCACAGGGCTGTGCTCAATCCACTGAGCTACACCAGCCCGGGCTCCCTTTAGGCTTTACCTGCAAGGAGTTTAGTAGTGCTTTCAACTTAGAAAACATGTCTTGAACCTTATACTTCAGTGGATTATGCCCTCTTGGCGTATCTCTGAAACAGTTTGGAAGCCCTGTTTCTCGTCTGTCCTACCTGTGTAGAAACCCTGAGGACCATTAACAAAATCTCTTGGTAAGTTACAGACAGTATACACCGATCATGGTATTTTTTCAATCCCTATATGCTTTTTAATTCTGAAAATCATGTAATACAAACTAATTTTATAATTGAGTCTTTTCTTACCCCTTTCAAATGCACGTTGTTGTTATTTAATGGATGTTTGGATGCCTAGTGAGTCAGAACTGTAGGTAAATTCCCTTTGGAGAACCACCTGAATGGGTAAACTGAAACATACGCACTTCACAGAACGTCACGCAGTCATTACAAATGATCGGATCGGTGTGGAGACTGCAAGAAAATGAAGTCTGTAACCTACTGCAAACAAAGTCGCATATGTGCTTTGGCTACAACTGAGTGATAATTACAGCTAGCATTTGCCAAGTGCTTATTAATACCAGGCACTGTTCTGAGCACTTTACATGTATGAAGCCATTTGATCTTCACATCCTCGTGAGGCAGGCGTTTTTTACCCTGTTTCAGAGGAGGGGCCTGAGCCGCAGAGAGGTCAGGTAACGTGCCCAAGCTCTCTCAGCCGGTGACTGTTAAAATGCGCAGGAAAAAGACTTCAGGAAAATACATTAAAAGGTAATGGTTGGATTGGCATGAGTGTGAGTCAGTTTTTTAAAAAAAACTAAAAATGTCTCTATAACCTGTTTTGATCACTTCCTAACAGAATGTTGGTAGAGCAAATAACATAGATAGGACCAAAAATCATTTTCAACCTGCTTTTTCTGTACCCTGTCGCTTACCAACTTTTAGGATTGAGTTTGGTGACTATATAGATAGCTTATTGTTACTGGTAGAATGGCTAAAATGAGGGTAAAAAAGGATCTATTTGCTGCTGTTGCGATTTACCAGTTCTTCCCAGCCATTGTCGGGGGGCAGAGGGGAAGGCCCTCCTGGGCAGGGGAGTTGGCTGGTTGGTAATTCTATATGCAGAGTTAGGTAATGATGACCAGCCACCTTGGTCAATGACAGACTGGTTAAACTACTTAGCTTCTGGAAGGTACACACCACACATGTTTTATAGGTCATAAACATTTCTGCCCCTGTTTGCTATGCATTGCTCCTAGGCGCCCAAGAGCAGAGTCTGGACCTTTTACCTATCACTCCTCTTCAGAACCCTCATAGGCGTCCACGGCTGCTAACCCCACATGATTTTCAGCCTTAGTTTTATTCCCTGGGGAAGACAATTAAGGAACTGCTTTTTAAAATTTCTTCAGCGAAGAAAGATGAATGTGTCCTGTTTCAAAACACCACGTCAGGCGCTGTTTTGCTCTTCCTGCGTCTTCCCTGACCTGGGGCCATGATCCCCTGGGTCACGATGCGCAGTCACGATGCTTGGTTATGGTGCAGGTGACGCAGGCTGCAAGTCATGGGTGAGGGTTTGCAGAGGAAGGGAAACAGGCAGCCCGCCACTGGCCCTCGAGTCCCAGCTGGACCCTTGGAGGAGGCTCCCTTGAAATTAAACAAACACGGTGAAATGTTGCACTAACTCGGGAGCTGTGGTCTTTCTTTGCCTTGCCTTTTTTTGTGTCCAATCTGAGGATACAGTATTAGTTCATTCTGCTGGATCCCTAAGTAGGTGGTTCTTATAGCCCCTTGGGGTTTAAGCTAGCTGCCGCCAACCGTTTTCGCGTGTGAGTTATCATCAGTGATAAAATAATAGAATCTTTTCATGTCTAATTATTTTCTCATGCCTCAAAGGTAGAAAGAAAAGGCAGCAGTCATGCCAGTGCCACAGACACTTTGTGGCAACATTTGCAAGCTCACTCTCTGAGCCATCCCTGGAGTTAAGTTTTCCAGGGCAGAATCTGGCCTCTTCGTGTCGTGTTTTCAGTGCCTGGCATGTAAAACCATCCTTTCTCTGAGTCTGCCCTCAGGAATGTTGTGAAGGAAAGACATGCTTGCCTCATTTGCAGGGAGATTATTTTTGAGACATACCAGTCAGTCCTTCACAAGCGCAGTCCCCTGTCCGCGCCTCTCACTTCCCCAGAGCGGGAGCTGCACTGCCCTCACCCCGCCGCATTCCGATGAGGGCCCCTGGGATCCGCTTTCCATGGGTTTGAGAAACTCCACGTTCGGGGGCAGATCAACCCTGAGAACCGGGCATGGTTCAGTGGTTTTAGCTGTTCTCAGGGTGGTTGTTGCAAAGCCCAGGAGACTTGACAATGCAGATCTGGGCAGTAGCTCCGACTGGCCACGGGGAGTGATGGGGGCGGGTGGAGGGGGGTCCTGTCCTGCGTCTTTCCTTCCTCTACCCAGTTCGTTCTTTTTCACATTTCCTACTGCTCTTAACAAGGCTTCTTTTTGAAAATGTAGACTTAAATGGAGTTTTCTGTACCATTTTGTGTGATTTGAACTTTTACCCTATGCCTGTTTTTACTTAAAAAATATAGTTTATGTAAGTTTTCTGTCACTTCCTATGTATTCAGAGATCCTTTTATGTTTTGAAGAACTAGATTTTAATTATAAGTAAAAATCATTATTTGCTTATGGAAGGGATCATTTGATATTTTTTGGTGGGTTTTCCCAGAAAGGGGTTTAAAAATAAACTTGCTACATTGGGATTATGGCTTTCTTTCTATTCTCTGCCCTTTGGACTAGGAACCCAGCCCTGATTTCTGAGATAATGCGAGGTTTCTGGGCCTCTGTGAAAGGTAATGCTGAACGCACCCACGCTGACATCACATGCTCTGTGGCCGTGCTTTAATATTTATGGACTGCTGCAAGGTGCTGGAGTTAAGTGAACTTAAAAGCAAATGAGCCCTGACCTGTGTGGCTCAGTGGGTTGGGCATCGTTCCACAGAGCAAAAGGTTGCCAGCTTAATTCCTGGTCAGGGCATACGCCTGGGTTGCAGGTTCATCCCCAGTCTGGGCATGTAGGAGAGGCAACTAATAGTTGATTTTCACATCGGTGTTTCTTTCCCCTTCTTTCTTCCTCCCCCCCTTCTCTCTAAAACTAAATTAATAAAATCTTTTTAAAAAGCAAATGAACAGAAACACTTAAAATGGAATTGATGTTTTAAATATTAAAACCCAGTTACATGTTCTGGTTTGGGATTCCATAAGGTGATTTATGGATCATGGCTTTCACTGTTACCAAATTATACTTGTGTAATATCCCTTGGATAATATTGATAATAGAAGAAACAATTCCCGTCTTCCTCTCTGGCTTTTACAAACCCAGCATAGAGTCAGCTTTAGCTCAAGCTGTTTCTTTTTCATGGCAGATGCTAATAAACCCAACGCAGGTATTTAAAAATTCTGCACATTTGCATGGGATGCTTACCTGGCTCTGATTCTGTCTGCCTTTCACTTCCTTAAATAGTCTGATGGCTGTTCTTGGCTACCTGGTGTTTGGTTTGCTTTTGAAAATGAGCAGACAGGACCAGTGGTGAGGGGCCTGTGCATCCCTCCAGATGGTGATGGAAATTTCCAAAACGAATCTCATTCTAGTGCCTGGGGATTGAACCTGTGCATCAGGTGATAATAGGCCCTCAGGGAGGATTCTAGAGTTGGCTGGAGATTTGCTCCAAGTAAACAGCCCTCAGCACTGATATTTTTGGAAAGGTGCGCCTAGTCCCCAGAACTGTCGGGTATTCTCTGAAGGTCTGTCCGTCTCCTCATGCCCTGGGTGGGAGGCGACATGCTCTGCTGTGGCTGCTGTGGTCATCTGAGCCCTCACACTCAGCTTCCAGCAACTTCCGCTATTCAAGGTGCCTACAACTGGTATTTACAAAAGTTAGCCACCCTCCATCACCAAGGCTACCATTTAGCACATGACTGTCAGAAGAGAAAAGTACAAATAATCCCCTCGACATCTGAGTCAGAAATATGCAAACAATTCCAGGCCAGCCCCTGGAGAATGCACTGGACGGACGCTGGGCCGGCAGAGGCCAGGTTGTCTGTCAGAGTGGTGCCCCACCTCCCTCTCCAGCTGTGGACTGTGGTTTCAAAAACCACAAACTCGAGATTTCTCCTCAAGGTCCAAAATCATAGCTCACACCATTTTCTCCGGTCTTGGCTATGTGTTGATAATGCAGGTTAAATTCTCTTGATGGCTCTGTACACTGGACTTTATGAAAGCTTATGATTTAGAACTGACAGCAAACTATGGGGAGTTTTTTTCTCTTTCTACTTTTATCTTAGGATGTTTAAATCAGAAGCGGAAACCTTCCTTACAAAGAGTTTAAATTCGAGCCCTCCTTTCTGTGTGTTGCGGAAGGCGGCCTGCTGAAGATAAGTGAGGAGAGCCAGCAAAGCAGTAGTAGTCTTGGTGTGTGGCAGAGACGGGGCTCTGAGGAGCAGAGCCGGTTGGGAACCCACTGTGCCCCTTAGCACTTGTAACACCTGTACCAGTTGCCTCACTTACAGGCTCGATCTCCTTATTTGTAAAATAGGTAGAACATCTCACTTTAGAGAGAAAGAGCTGTCATTCTGGCGAGACTTAACTGAGGATGTTGCTCCGTGTGTGCATGCCAGGGGTGCTGCACATGGTGCTTACGCGTTAGATTTCTACTCCCCTCTGCCCCCTTCCTGTAAGTGTAGGGCCAGCCGCCTTAGGGGGGGCAGTGATCTGCCCTGTGAGCAAGGCAGGCTGAACATGAAAGAGGAAATCGTGCTTGTTTGGGCAAAACCATCATTTCCTTAAAGCCCTTGGCCCTCAGCTCTTAAATAGGTCACTGAAGAGAAAGTCAGATCTGGGTTCTCAGCTTGTGAAGGTGGCCCTGGGGCTGGCTGTCAGGAGGTCACGCACTTGGAGCTGCTCGTTCTGTCGTGGATGTGCCTCACATTCTTGCAGTTTCACCAGCTGGAAAACGCTGTGGAGAGATTTCCTTTTTCTGAAGTTGGTCTTTCAGTGGCGTCAGAGTGATATATCATTTGCCATATCTTGAAGTAGTTTGCAAATGACCAAGAGAAATCCTTGAGTAATGTTTGAAATACTCCCCCTTTCTTCCTTGATTATTAAGCTAGGGAAGAATGCATCCTCTCCGTTTTTCTCTTTAAAAACACTGTGGCAAACAAATGCCACGTACGTAAGAAAATGTGCCACTTTAACCATTTTTAGGTATACAGTTTATGCTGTTAAGCACATCCACACTGTTGTGCAACCATCCCCACCATCCATCTCCAAAACTTTTTTTATTTTCTGTGACTGAAGCTATATCCCCACTAAACACTAACTCCCCGTTCTCTTCTTCCTCCAACTCCTGTGACCGCCATTCCCCTTTCTGTCTCTTTGCCTTTGACTAGCTGCCTCATGTAAATGGAATATCTATATGTTTTTACTGTGTCTTATGTCTCCCGTGACTCTCTGGCGGGGACCTTTCTATAAACTCTTGCTTTTCTCTGAGATTTCCTTGTAAATTTGCACTCTACCTTCTCAACTATTTGTGTATAATCTTTGCATTTTCTCCCTGTGGAAGGAAAATACCAGTCATAGGACATGATTTGATGGAATGTTTATTTTATTTTTAGACATAATACTATTAAATTAAGATATTAGGTGGTGCTACACGAGTACAGAATCAGATCCTCTCTTTTGCCTAGTGGATGATGCCTCAGAACTAAAGCTACAAGTTCTCTCTTCGTCCCCTACCCCAGCCTTGACTCCCCAAGGAAGAGAACATAGAATGTGTCTGTGTCAGAGGCTGGTGTTTGCAGAGAGGAGAGGCCAGTTAGTGGGGATCATGAACACTGTTTTGGGCTCTTCAGCCAAAGTAACCTCTCAGCCTTTCTCCTTGTAGGTGGTACACCTTGAAATCCAAGCCAGGAAAGAAGGAGAAAGAGCGAGGAGAAATCGAGGTTGACATCCAGTTTATGAGAAACAACATGACCGCCAGCATGTTTGACCTTTCCATGAAGGACAAGTCTCGGAGTCCGTTCGGGAAACTGAAGGACAAGATGAAGGGGAAGAATAAGGATAGGGCCTCAGACACCGCTTCGGCCATTGTCCCTAGCACGTCACCCTCAGTCGACAGTGATGATGAGTCATCTTTGAAAGACAAGAAAAAGAAGTCAAAGCTTAAGACCCTGTTTTCCAAGTCTAATTTGCAGAAAACACCGCTTTCCCAGTCCATGTCTGTCCTGCCCACTTCGAAGTCAGACAAAGTGCTGCTCCACCCTGGAGACTTTCAGCCGAGGTGGGAGGGTGACGATGAGGATGAGTCCTCCTCCGCCTCGGACGGTGAGTCTCCTTCTGTTCCCTACTGGGCCTCTCCCCCAGCTTAGCTCACTTCGCTCTGCGGGAGAAAAGACAAACAAATCTTAAGGGGAAGATTTTAGTTCAGCTTCTCAGTGAGTAAAATGACGGTGGTGAGGATGATGGTGGCGATTGGTTAGGATGGGGGTGGTGCTGGCGATGGTGATGGATTACCTCTGTTAGGAGAGCCTTCTCTGTTTTTTAGCCCTCTGGTTTCTAAAAATGTACAAATTCCTTTACCAAAATGCCTGACTTTGTCACTGATGCACATTAGTTCAAGCTTCTGGAACTGACAGAATGAGTGTATCCAGGGTTGTTTGTCTTTTTTTTCCTTTAAATTAAAGGTGAACCATAGAACATTACTGGTATTTCATGAATTCATCAGGTATTTATTGAACTCCTAGGATTAGGCTTAAATGTCACGGGATACGCCCCTGGTGAAAGCTGAGGAGTCCAGTTCCCCGAACTCTGAATTAACTGTGTATTTTGAACAGCAGTTTCAATAATCAAATTCCTACTGTTGGCCAGATCTTGCAACTCTAGCAAGGGCGCTCCCCTTTCCGTTGGTTAAGCACAGGGTTTCTCAGCTTCAGCACTACTCACAGTTTGGCCCAGATGATTCTGTGTGGCGGGGGGGGGGGGGGGGGGGGCGGTNACAGATTCTGTGTGGCGGGGGGGGGGGGGTGCTGTCCCAGGTGTTGTGTGATCTTCAGGTGCATCCTGAGGCTCTGTGAGCCAGGTGCCAGTAGATGCCCCCACATGGTTGTGACAACCAAAAATGTATCCAGACACGGGCAAATTCCAACCCTTCCCCCAGGTTTTGAACCATGCGTTGACCTTATTCCCCTTTTCCTCTGTTTTCCTTCCCACAGTCACGTCTCACAAGAGAACGGTAAGTGCAGACCCTAAGCAGCTGAGCCAGATCAGCTTCAGCCTGCCCAGGAAGGAAGGGCTCTCCTTTCTCGGCGGCCTGCGGTCCAAGAACGACTCCCTCTCCCGCTCCAACGTCTGCATCAATGGGAACCATGTTTACGTGGAGCAGCCGGAAGGCAAGAACGAGACCAAGGACAGCACCTCTTCCTCCTCCCCGTCCCCACAGGGCTTCAGGAAGAAGCATTTGTTCTCGTCTACAGAAAATCTGGCCCCCCGGTCTTGGAAGGAGCCTGGGGAAGGGGGTGCAGTGCCTTCTGACAAGCGGCTCTTGGAGTCTTCCACAAAGAACTCTCCGAAATCCATGACCCTGCCGTCCTCCTGGCTTCCAGTCAGCGGGGACATTTGGGAAAACACAGGTCCAGCGAAATCAGAGGCTGTGAAAGAAACCAAAGAGAGCAAGAAGCAGGAGAACAGGAAGTCCTCTCTGCTTTCTCTGGTAACGGGAAAGAAGGATGTGGCGAAGGGCAGTGAAGGCGAAAGCCCTGCTGCCCCCCTGGGGAGGGAGAAGGAAGACATGCTTCGGGAGGCTGCGCCAGGGCCTGTGGAAGGCCTTGTGAAGAAACCCGAGGAGGACACAACAGCCATCATCTCTGGGCGAGGAGAGTCCCTGAACCCCTTTGAAGAAGTGCAGATTACAGAACCGGAAGCTGACCCAGGGCCGAAGTCTGAACCGACACCACTTGTTACCTCTGCCAGGGCTCCCCAGACCAGAGCCGTGAAACCTCGGTGAGTCTCGGCCCTTGTCGCCCGATTGTCAGACCCAGGGGAAAGCCACGGGGTGTAGCAGATTCTGAGGGGTGCACGTTGGAAATGCCAGGTTTTGGTGGTAGTGTGTGCAGGACCTGTGTTTGAGTTCGCACACATCTCCCGTTGAGGCTGATGTTATCTTTCCTCCCTGCACTGTGGCACTGATTTGCTGTCATCAGAGACGCTTGGTCCACTCTCAAGCGTGCATGTGACGGTTCTCTGTGTTTGCTCTGCATCTTGTTGCAAGAGCCTGAATGAGCCTTGGGGGTTCTGCTTTTCAGCATGACTCACATTCCCTCACAGCATTGCTGTGGTCTGGGATGGGAGAGGCTTGTTTCTGAGATTCTGCTTGCTTTGATTTCCCAGGGACACACACAGATGCACACAGATACACAGAGACTTGTTCTTCAAAATCTGTGTGTGTTTCTTGTGGTGCATCTTTTACTGCTTTGAACCTTTTAGATGCTTTTGGTGTTTATCGCCAAAAGAAGCGAGGCTGTTGCTTTCCCTGGGCCTTTCTGCTTCTGTTGGAGAGCCCCTGTGTTGCAGATATGCTTGGTGATAGCAAGTGTCCCTTTTGCATATTGAGGACTGTTGTGTTCCTTTTTTAACTTACAAAGGTACTGCCCCAAGTATAACAGTAAGTTCTCCCCTTTGAATGACTGTATTTTTTACATGTTTTCCGCCTCTCCAGCATCTGCAACTGACCTGCAGATTTTATCTTGTCCTTTTTGCAGACTGGAAGTGTCTCCAGAGGTTCAACCCACAGCCAGGCTTCCTTTCCCCAACTCTCCTCCCTATGTTTCTGCTTTCCCCTCCAGTTCTGGTCAGACACCTGTCCCTTCCCAACTGGGGCTTGAGTCAGAGACACAGTCCTCAGAATCTCCTGTCTTCTCCGCTTTCTCACCTCCACTAGCAGCTCCCATTTCCACATCCACTCCTATTAAAAGCTGGCCTTCCATCGACCAGGGCCAGGCTGGTTCTGAAGAACCACCCCTGCTCCTTAAAGCAGAGTTGCGAAAGGAGAATTTAACACAAGTTCCAAATACTGTTTCTCGTGCCCTGGGATCACTTTCCAAACAGCCCCCGGTTCCCGCGTGTAAAGGTTCAGAAGAGTCTCCAGTGGGGAGGACCAGTGAGATAGACACGGTCAAGAATACGAGTGGTGATGGTTTAGAGAAGTCTCTCTTGATGCAGCCTGAAATGGGGCAACAAGAAGAACTGCTGAGGTTTCCCCCCAAAAAACAGCAAGACTATGTCCCTTCACCTGACGGGGCCCGAGAAGTAACAGTTGCCCTTTCAGTGAGAAGTGGCAGGACGGAAAGCCCAGCTGGGAAGCCTCCGATGCGGCTAAACGCCGACTTGGAGAGTCCGCCTGGGCCTTTGGAGGAGAGCGGACTTAGGGATGGTGCAGTGCCTTCTGCAGTCAACCCAGCAGCACCTCCTCTTCGAATGGGAGGACCGGTCTCCTCACTTGCCGCCACCAGTCAGAGACATGAAGAGATGGGGCTGAGTGTTGATGAGGGCCAGAAAAAAATCAAGAAGCACGTGTCGTTTTCTGAGCAGGTCTTTACAGAAGGGGAGGTGGAGAAGCCCCCTGGACCGGGGGAAGAGGACAGAAGTAACGCCCAGGAGCTGAGGCGTGGAGGGGCTGCCCCCGGCAGTGTGTCGGGCAGACAGCCTGCTGAGCCACCCCATGCAGAAGACGCCAAGGGGGAACTTGTGATTGCACCCAGGCCGCTGGATTCCGGTGTGCCAGGTGCCGTGGACGACCACCTTCCCCTCCCCTCGTGTGAGAAGAGTGTCTTAGAAGGCCCAGTGTGTGACCCAAGTCCAGGGAGAGACATTCCACTTTTTAGGACTAAGGAAGATGATACTCTTATGGCTCAAAATCAGAGCAAAGCCAGTGACCATGAAGGTCTATTGTCTGATCCCATGAGTGACCTTCAGTCTGCCTCAGATGTTAAATCTCCAGTCACGGCTGATTTGGACTTAACCCTTCCTTCCATTCCTGAAGTCACATCGGATGATGAAAGAGTAGATGAGGTGGAAGGTGACAGAGAGACAGCAAAGGTGGTGACTTTGGAAGTGGGAGCTTCCTCTTTGAGCACCTTGCCTGCCCATCCTGAGAAGGTGCCGAGTGGCGAGGCAGCTGGGTTGGCAGTGCCCACGGACAGCCTGCATGACCTCAGGTCGAAAGCACCCGAAGCATCTGTTAGGGCTTCTTCAGAGCAGAGTACAGCTTCAGGAATTCATAAACTGTATCTTGGCAGGAGCTCCCGCTTGGATACACAGCTGCCAGGCCCTGGTGATGGCGAGGAGGAAAAGCTGATGGGAAATGGGAGGCTAAGTCAGCCTCCTGACTCGGCCCTGGATTCTGCTATCTCCAGCCCCTCCTTTTCCGAGCCCTCTCCTGCCACACACTCTCGCCCTAGCTGTCCACACCCTGACACTCACCACACCAGTACAGCAGAATCTCAAATAAAAGCAACAGCAGAGGGCCTCCCTGGGAAAGTGGAGAATTCTGGCAAGAGGAAGCCGCTTCTTCAGGCCTGGGTCTCACCCTCGGAGACACATCCAGTCTCAGCTGGAACTGGGTCAGCCAAGCACAGGTGAGAGTCGGGGAAGATTGTCTTCGTACATGTGAGCAGTGCCCCCTTTGCCTTTTGCCTGTGGAGGTTATTGTGGCTTTTAACTGCACGGACGCACTAATGGGAGGCCCACCTGTTTGGCTGGTCGGGCCTGTTTTAAAAAGGGTTATCTCCTGTGGTGGGAATACCTTAAGAGCAATCTTGCTATAAACTCTGTGTTTGTAGCAAGAACGTAGCGTTAGCCTTCAAAAATAGTTGAGGAGTGATTCCGCACAGTCAGACTTGGATCCCTCAAATAGCGTAGATGTGCTACGACCAGTATCTTAACAGTGTCAGAAACCAGGTGAGATCGAGTGGTAGCAGCAAGCTGTGTTTTAAAGCTTCCTTTTTGCACCATTCAGTGTGAAGCTGGCATGTTTGTTCTGAACTCCTTCTTTACTGCTGGGGAACAGAAGGCTTTGCACGGACGCCCACAGTGGAGTGCTAGGCTGCAGTCGCCTCCCAAAATAAGAGATTGGCTTTAGTGTTCTCCTGGCATCAATAGTGAGGACGAGGGGCTTGTGAGAACGTCAACACACCTGGCGCGAGGGGTGTGCTTTGCTGGCTTGCCTGTGGCTGCCTGCTGCCAACTGCTTTCATTTCCTCAGGGACGTTGGCGTGTGTTAGACCGGAGATGAGAACAGAGCATCTGACCACTCTCTGCCCTTGTCTCCTTGGCCGGCTGCCATCTTTGAGATGGGCAGAGTCTCAGTTTGCGGTAACAGAAAGGTCTAAGGACCCTTTCTCCTTTTTCTTTAGACTTCATCCTGTGAAGCCAATGAACACAACAGCCACCAAGACTTCTAACTCCAGCTTGGGAACTGCCACTATCATCAGTGAGAACTTGATCAACGAAGCCATAATGAAGGTATGTCTTCTCCAAGAAATGGACATGTTAATTAGGGATCTAAAAAAAACCCCATATCTAGAATCACCATTATGTACAGCTCCTCGGGCCATGGGTAACTCCAGGAGTGACTTAATCATGCATCTCCTGTCTTTGGATAATCTTTAGAAGCCTTACCTCCCACAGTAATTACTTTTCCATTATGGTTATTTGGTTATTGTTGAATTTGTTGTATCTCAAACAACATAACTGACATTAGCACTTCTCTTTAATAAGAAGAAAATGTCATGCACCCTCAGGCCCATTCAAATGAGATATTTCCATTGTTCTGTATCCTTTTTTATCTTTTGGCAAGGATATAAAATTCTTGTATTTATAATCATTGCATAGATATATGCAACTTTTGTAACTTTATTCTGAAATAATTTCAAATTTTAAAACAGTTGCAAGAATAGTACAAAGAAGTCCTATGTACCTTTCATCCCAGTTCACCACTGGTAACATTTTATAGGATTTATTTTTCATTCTTCCCACCCCTGCTTTGTTCTCTTTTTGTGTGTCTATGTTTTTTTTCCTGAACAATTTGAGATTAAGTGGTTTATATCATGCCTCCCTTACCCCTAAATAATTCAGTGTGGATAAATGTCCTAAGATCAGGACATTTATCAAAATCAAGAAATTTAACATTAATGTGATACTCTTTTATCATTTATTGTCTGTATTTCAGTTTCACCAATTGTCCCATTAATGTCCTTTTTAGGGTAATTTTCCCCTCCAATCCAGGATCACTCATTATATGTAGTTTTTTCTAGCCTTCTTTGTTCTGGAATAGTTCCTTGGCCTTTTTTGTCTTTCAAGACATTTTCGCCTTTGAAGAGTGTAAATCAGTTGTTTGTAGAATTTGCCTGAGTTTGAATTTGCCTGGTGTTTCCTCATGTTTGGTTGAGGTTACACACTCTTGGGGAGGAATTAACTATAGAAATAACGGGTCCTTCTCCATGTGTTGCATAAACAGGCGCGTTATATCAGCTTATACCAGCTGTGGAAGTGTTAACTCTGCCATTGATTTCTTTTTGAAATTTTTATTTATTAATTTGAGAGAAAGAGAGAGAGAGATGGATTTCTTGCGCCACTTAGTCATCCCTCCGTTGGTTGATCCTCGTGTGTGCTGTGACCAGAGATTGGACCCACAACCTTGGTGAATCAGGACGACGCGCTGACCAGCTGAGCCAACCTGCCAGGGCGGTGCTAACTCTAGTGACTGAGTTTAGGTGGTGTCCACCCAGGTTCTCAAGTGTACAGTTGCTAATTTTCCCTTTACAATTAATAAGGAATTTGTGGGGAATTAATTGCAGACTATCTAAACATCCTGTTCCTCGTCAACCTTTGATTCGCAGGCTTTAGTGTCCGTTGATGGATATGGTAGTTGCAAAATGATGATATTTCCAGCTCTAGCAGCTGCATGGAAACACGCTTTGGTTCTTTTTCACTTAATAGTGTAGCATAACCTTTTTTGCATGTTGCTACTTAGTTACTCTTGGAATGGTTATACCAATATTTACTTGACCATTTCCCTATTATTGGATATTCAGGTTGTTTTCTGTTTTAAAATTAAATTTATTGAAACAAATTTAATTGGTTAATAACATTGGTTATTAACATTACATAAATTTAAGCTATACAACTTTACAATATGTTTTCTGTTTTGCAAGATGAGTAATACCATAGTGAACAGTTTCTTGCATAGAACTTTTTTCTTCCATTAGATTGTTTCCGTAAGCTCAATTTCTTGGAAGAGTATTGCTAGATTAGAGGCCCGCTTCTCTTTAAAAAGCTTGGGCTAACATTTTAAAAAAAAAAACTCGCTACAAAAACAACTCAACCTCCCAGATGATTTCTGCTTTGAGTGTCTTCAGCCTGCCCTTCCTGGTACGAAGATCGGAAGGATTTAGAATCCTACCTTGTGGCAGACCTCTGGTCTTTGACTCATTGTCACATGCTCTGGAGGAGAATGATTTCCTGAGTGACTGGTGACCATTAGTGGGCAAGGATGCATTGTGTTTGAGCTGTGTGGAGAGGAATTACCCAAATGACTATTGGGGACTGTAGTCGGTAAAAAATAAAGTTTATTTTTACAGATGGCATCTCCAAACTTCATTCAGTTATAGATTTTACAGTCCCGTGGACTCCAGGACATCAAACAGTTTTTGTTTTTAAAGTAAAGCGTTTTGCGCTTGTCTCCTTCCCTCTTGCAAGCATGTTGAAAGTGCTAGGTGGTTGTTAATGCCTCTGAGCACACTGTACCTATGCCACCAGGAGCTGGGGTGAAGTTTCACTAAAAGCTGGAGATCTGAGTTTCAGGTAGAGAGGATGAGTAGTAATAATGAGTTGTGGCTGGAAAGCGGTAAGCATCGTCTAGCCATCTTTCCTTATCTCCCAACTACCAGCTGCAGCCGGAGCGGTGCACCTACTATGTTTTAGCCCTGCCCTAAACATGTACTATAACTGGAACAGCTCAGCTTGGCTGGCCTCTGTGGCTGTGTAGAAGAGGCAGCGTTTGTCTTTCTGGAGTTAACAATATTTACCAGGAAACTGGGCGAAAGAACAGCATGAAGGTGATGAAAACTAAAGTCATTTAGTGGCCTCCCATGCCCTCTTCCTTTTACTGTGGAATGCAGCTTGGCTCCAGAGAGAAACAACACCTAACTTTCAGGAAGTGAGCCAGAAAGACCCTTGGCTCCCAATTTATTTACTCTTCAAAGCTTGTTTAATCAGGGGCTTATCTCCTGCTCCTGATGAGAGAGAATAACTTACTTAAAACAAAAGCGCCTGCTGCTTGGTTCGCCCATGATTTTATAAGCCTGGCTGTTGCCCCTCCGCCTGCCTGCAGCAGACCTCTGGTCCTGGACCCTACCTAGTAAATACTCGGAGTAAATATGGAGAGTTTCCTGGAGACTGCTGTTGGCTGGCCATGTATTGGATGCTTTGCACTAAGGCAAAAACAGTGCTTATAGAAAGAATCACTCTTTGGAATGTTGCAAAGTAAGACAGAGGTTAAAGAAAGAAATTGCATAGTTACAGCTATGAAAAGCCAGCTGAATCTTTACTATATTGGGTTGCGGGGAGGTATTTTTCTTAGGGCCTCCATCTGTTATAGATGATTTATAACTAGGGGTATATTATTTACTCAGGTGGCTTTGACACTTCCCTTTAAAAACAATACAGCCAACTACATCCGAAAATCATCTGTCTCATGGAAGACGTTGGCCACCATTTGAATGTACATCATTATTATTACAACTGTGTAGGGAAAAAATCCAATGTAAAAATCCTGGGGGAATATGCACTACTGAGCACTGTTGTTTCTGAGCTAATGGGCATTTTCTTTGCGTCTGTTCCTATTCATGGCCATTGCTCACTTTCTGTAATGCTGAATCGTCTTATGGTTCTCAAAGTCATCACATTCCTAGAATCTTCTAATGACTTCAAAGCCCTGCACACTTTCCCCTTTGGAGTACAGAATCTAATAGCTGTTTGACAGTTTGTATGAAATACCTTAAGTGTACGCCTTTTTAATCTTATGCATTTATTTTATTAAGGAAGTGTTTAAAGATATGACCAAAGATTTATGTTAATAAGTATTAGTTAAAATGTTATTATATAATTGTGAAAATTGAAAATAACCTAAATACCCAGTGAGAGAGATGGTCAAAATATAATGCAATTTTAAGCATCCATTACAACAGCAATTTTTGCTAAAACTTAATGATGGGAAAAGACTCACAAAATAATAGGTTAAATAAGCTGTACAACTATATTTTGTGTGATATTAAAGTTGTAAAACATACCATAAAGAAGCCAAGGGAGAATAAGAAAGAGACCCAAATGTTATGTGTTGGAGTTATAGGTAGTAATTTTTCCCCTTCTTCCGTATTTGAGATTTTCAGTGATGAGCAAATGTTCCATTTATAATTAAAACCAAAATCCTGTTTTCTGGGAAGGAAGTGACTTGTAATTCATCTCCAAGGCCCGGTTCACGTGTCATTCTGTCTTCGAAGCTTGTCTGACCACCTGTGTAGGAGTGGTTTCTTGTTCGTCCAGCTCGGGAGGCACATTGTACCTTCCTGAACTCTGACCTCCTGAGCCTCGGGTTACGGTCACTGAGCCCCTCTTTTGTATTTCTCTTAGATCTTTAGACTTCTTTGCTGACTTTATCTCTTTTTTTCCCCTTTTCTTCTCCAAAGAAATACACCCCCTCGGACCCTGCCTTTGCTTATGCACAGCTAACCCACGATGAGCTGATCCAGCTGGTCCTCAAACAGAAGGAAACAATAAGCAAGAAAGAGTTCCAGGTTCGTGAGCTGGAGGACTACATCGACAACCTGCTAGTCAGGGTCATGGAAGAAACCCCCAACATCCTCCGAGTTCCGGCTCAGGTCGGCAAGAAGGCAGGAAAGATGTGAAAGGCCGGCGTACAACACTGAGACTTCTCTGTGCATTTGTTTCCACCTCCTCCTGAGGTCAAGGACTCCGTGTGCCTGATAACCAGCACACAGGCTCCAAAGTCCCCATCTCCCTTGCATGTCATCTGGCAAGAGTCAGTCCTACTGCCAGGAGCCAGGTCAATTATTACAATGAATCTCTTACTGTACATTCCCAGGGTGTTATTTTTAAATGCCACTGTGCCTTATGTTGTAAATACTTCATGTCTGGACCAGAGACATGGTCATAAGATCTGATCCTGGCCCAGAGATTCCTGTGGTGCCAGGGGTGTCAATATATTTTCTACATTGGGATTTCCTTTCTTTGATGTTGAGATTCTACAATGTGTGTCCCCCAGTCATTAATGCTTGGGGTGAAACGAGAAGGTGCTGTGTTACACATCCTTTCTTGGCTGTTGAGTAGCTCAGGTGTGGCTTTTTGGCTGCAGATGCTAAGTTTTGATACCATGTCAACCTCACAGGCTTCTTAGACTTGGTCTTGATGGGACCGAGCAGAAGAATGCAGGGAAAGCCTTTGAGCGTGCCTTGTAGATTTGGAACAAGTTGCCTTTTCGGAACATCAGCTTCCACTACTTTCTAGCCTCACAGAGTGCTCTGTGCAGGGCCACAGGCCCTGGAGAAGTGTAATAGAACGAGGGGAGTGAGAGAGTCACTTCGCACTCAGTTAGGGGGTGTTGGTCCGAGTCCTTCCATGACAGCAGGGTCCCTGCTGGCTAGCATGGCCTGGCCAGTGCCTTGGTAAGGGGTTGGGTGACCCAAGTGCTTGCTCATACCGGCTCTGCCAGGTATGGAATGACTTTAGCAGGATTCCTGTGGCCTTTGCCCCTGCGCCT
Source organism: Sturnira hondurensis (assembly GCF_014824575.4). Taxonomy (NCBI): domain Eukaryota; kingdom Metazoa; phylum Chordata; class Mammalia; order Chiroptera; family Phyllostomidae; genus Sturnira; species Sturnira hondurensis. The sequence continues at coordinate 19,354,393 of NW_028081271.1, read as the reverse complement.
TAGCGCCCCGGTTTCCTGGGCAGCTCTTCCTGGCATTTCTCTCCCTTGTTATGAAATTGTAAAGAAGGTGATACTTATTTTGGGATTGATGCATTTTAAAAATTAGATTAATACACATATTTTAAAAAATTAGGACTCTTGCCCTCTTCTTAATATGCCAGCTCTGGTTCTTCAGATAGTTTCATTGCTAGTTACCTAATATTGGAAATAGAAGGGTTCTGTATAACTCCTTTTTTTCTCCTGGTTGTGACAGAATCTCATCAGATCTTGACCTCTCCCCCTGGGGGAGGAATGTCACCGGCCAATGGGGTGGGCAAGGGTGGCAGTACTAGCAAGTATTAAACTGGGAGTCTCTTCTTCGTATGTTCTTGTTATGTTGATGTTAAGAGGCAAGATTGTTGGCAGCAGAATTTCTTTTCAAAATCATGTTTGCTTCAACCTTAGTGTTATTGGAGCACTTTAATCTGAAGGATGATACTGTAACTTGATTTATCTAATTAACTTTTAATTATCTATAACTATTTTATTTAATTCATTCCTACAGTACTGGGGACCATTGTAAACTTCTCAGATGACTTGTATTTTTGTAGTGCTATGAAACTTATTTACATACCTACAAAGAGAACTGTGTTCACTTGAACTCTGAAGATGTACATGTATATATTTGTTCTGCAACATGTTTTTTACTTGATGTATTTTGACTGTGATAACCCAAGTGTACTGGGGGGGCAGGCGTGCTCTGAATGGTTTCTCCTTTGAAGAGCTGGCAGGGAGACCTGTGCTGTTCAGTGGGGCTGCTGGGTTTGGAGATTGCTGCTAGGACCTTGGGTGTGTACCTTGGTTGGTATATAAGAGGGACGTCTGGGTGGAGGAGTGAATTCCTGTGCTCTGAAATGCCACTTGGGAACTCTGGAGAATGAAGGACAATTTACTTCAAGGGTGTCTGGTTTCTGCCACTGCTGGGGAAAAATTCAATTTATGGTATTCCTGAATCTCTCAAAGTGGTTAGCCTGAAGGTCACTAGTTAATAGCTGTCCCTGAGGACTCTGCTTTGGGGGAGAATTTATTGAAGAAAAGCTTTAGCCCGCTCTGAGCCATTAGCAGGGCTTGTTGCGTTGGGGTGCACCGGACCTGTAGGAGAACTGGGACTCGAATGCTAATGTCCCAGCTGCTGTGAATGCTAACCTGATGGACGGGCCCTGGGTGGAGGCTGTGCTCGGGAAAAGCAGGGGCAGCTCTCCCCTTGGCCTTGCCGAGCTGCCTCCAGAAGGAACAGTCAGTACTTTAGGGAAGCATCAGATTAAATACCAAACACTTGGCAATGAATTTCAAATGGAGGTCAGCTCCGTGAAAAAAATGTCAACCCTTTGCTTGGTTGTTTCATATCATCTCATTCCTTGGACTTTGACAGGTGTCCTGTCCTTCCCTTTTATTTCTCTATCTTCACCTTATCAGGGCAACAGAATGGCAAAGGAGAAAGTCTGCCCTTGGCCACACAGAGCAGCTGTTGACCTGAGAGGTGTGTGCCTGCATGCACGTACCAACAGGTGCGTGTGTGTGGTCCCAGCAAGCACATCGGGGAGAAGGAGGAAGGTCCCTGACACTCAGCCACATGCTGTGTTGAAGCCCAGCGGCAACTGGGTGTTAAATTATGCAGGATCTTTCCTTACCGCTTCCCTTCTCCCAGCCGACTCTAGTCTCTGTTTTAGAACTACGAACTAATAATCTCTCGAGGCTGAAACATTAATTGTCTTAGGTGGAGAATGAAATCTCCTAGTGTCCATACCAATCTCAACTCTGTGGTTTCTCAGTGTCTATTATGTGAGCTACTAATGTGACCTCTTTCTCCCCCCAACTCTTGAAGGATCGCCCAGTGTTTTTGGGTTATAGAGTTTTTTCCTGCTTTGTTACTTTGGGAATTTTGAATATCTCTGATTTTGTTCTGAAGAAGTAACCTAAAATTTCCTACAACACTAAATAAAATGGTACTACCTTTTAAAGATTTACGTCTGTGGTTTAGTATGGGTGCACTACAAATTTCTCTATCCTCCTGGACGACTTTCCTCCGTGGTGTCGGGTGGGTGGCCAGTGTGTTTCTTGCCCCCTGAGAACCTCTCACCTGCATTCCCACTGCTGCCGCCTCGCCTGGTGCCCAGGGTCCCAAGGTCCTTTCCTCTCCAGGGGAAGGAACGCCCTCCTCTAGGACACACGCCTCACCCTGGCCTGCGCAGCGACCCTGGGTCCTCACAGAGCCCAGTGAGAGCCGCTTCTGTCCTCGCATATCAAATACTCATTTTCAGGCTGAACCTTGATTGCAAAAGGAAGGCCCATGTACAGAGTTCCCACCTTTCACTAAGCACACCCATCCCCCACCCCGCACTTGGTCTGTAGATTTCTCTAGGTAATGTTATACGTCTTCTTGGGGGCAGGGGGAGAGAAATCCTACAATCCTCACTACCAAGAGGTAACTACTGTTTTTTATACAAACAGATACATTTTTAAATGAAAATGAGAACACGCAGTAGAGTGTTCAGAACATTTCTGCATGCCTTTAGGTAATCTGCAACAAGAACCAATAATGGCCCTGGCTGGTGTAGCTCAGTGGATTAAGTGCAGGCCTGTGAACCAAAGGATTGCGGTTTGATTCCCGGTCAGGGCACATGCCTGGGTTGCAGGTCACTTCCCAGCAGAGGACACATGAGAGGCAACCACACATTGATATTTCTCTCCCTCTCTCCTTCCCTTCCCTCTAAATTAAAAATTAAAAAGAACCTCTGGGGGAGAACCTGCCCCAGCAAAACACCCCCTACCACAGGAGCTGTTGGCAGCTGCAAAGATGATCGAAGTCACTTCTGCCTCAGGTTACCGTCACAACCACCTATGACGAGCATGAGGACTTGCTGAGGGACACCCTGTCTCCCACCCCCATGGAAAACTGTCACAGGGTGTAGTTACCACTCTTGGATCTTGGCCAAAGTGTCAGCAGCATCAACCCAGGCTCTAAGCAAATGGATGCCATGCCTGAGGCTTCGTCAGTTAATGTCTTTTGTCATCTGTGGCCTCCCCTGTGCAGGGAGGGCGGGACCTGTCACTCCACATTCAAGGCTGGCTTCCTGTGCTCGGTGGGGCTAGCATATTCCACAGCCACAGAACCTCCTGAGGGAGAATGTCCTCACTTAACCTTTGGATGTTCAATTATTTTACACAGAAACCTGTATCCTGAGCCCTGGAAATCGTCACCTTGGTGACAGTGATAGGCTCTGGCAGAGTGGAGAGAAAGCTGCTTCTGTCCTTGCGTATCAAATGCTCGCTTCAGGCTGAAACTTGACTGCAAAAGGAGTCCCTCCTGTTCCTAAGCACTGACTTCGAATTCTCATCAAAGTAGATAAGATCTCCATTATGCAGATGAGTCTAAGGCCTCAGAACTTTCGTTTGCCTAGGGTTACACAGTGGGCAGTTAAGGAAGAACTTGAACTCACCTGTCTGACCTGGAGGGCTGGAACGGGGGCAGCACATGCGGCCTGTTTCCTGTTTTTGTACAGCCATCGAGCCGAGAATGATCTTTCCTTTTTTTGTTGTTGTTCAAATGTAGGACAAATAAGTCTAGAGATCTAATGCGCACACGGGTAACCACAGTCAACAACGCAACCCTGAGTACTGGAGATTTTTACATTTTTTAATGATGAAGATAAATCTAAATGACGCTACTTTATGACACATGGAAATTACATGGAATTCAAATTTCAGTGTCCACAAAGTTTTATTGGAATACAGCCCTGCTCATTTTCTTGTCTACGACTCTTTCTTTCTACGTGACAGCAACAGACTAGAGTAGTTGCATCAGAAACTTTATCATATGCCAAACCTAAATATTTGTTATTTGGCCCTTTACAGAAAAAGTTTGCTGACCCCTAGTCTAGGATCACTTTGCGGGGTCAAGAAGACAATGTTCTGATTCACTTGGAGTCCTGGACAGTTGGAGCAGGCAGGGAGAGTGAAGACCACACAACTCAGTCCTCCCTTCAGAGGAGGCCAGATAAGCCTCTCAGGCTCCCTGAGGAAAGAGGTTCCAGAATAGGTGACTGGTGTCCAGGCTCTTAGTCTATGCCATGAAAGGGGGGCCCTGTGACCACCTCCTTAGGGCTATCAGATGCCTTTGTTCTTAGGAGTTCAAGAAAGCCAACATGTAAATCCTCATTCCTGGAGAGGGCCAATGTGTTGGGGGTCACAGAATAAACAACGCAAGAGGGAAGAGTGCACATGAGTGAGGGAAGTTCTTCGGCAGCAGGGTTTAGGAAGTCCTGGCCGTGTTCAGCACTGCGGCTGTCCCCAGTGAGCGCTGGTGGAGAATGAGTGTCAACGGCAGAACTCTGAGGCGCTGGGAAGGGAATCCTGTCAGAACACCGTGAAGGCCCAAGGCGACTGCCAGGCTTAGTGTGACAGAGCAGAGGGTGTTCTTGGGGCTCAGAGCGAAACTGGTTTAGAGTGACATTTCAGGCAACAAAGCTGGGAGGAGCCCAGGAGCAAGGCCAGAGGAAGGCCCTGAGAGCAGCCCAACTCTCCCTAGTTACTCGCTCTAGATTGGAATGATCCCGCCTCTGAGAAAGCCTGTGTGTTGCTTCTGACAGGCCCGCCTAGGACAGGCATTCCCAGGAGTTGAACGTCTCTTTCCTGGGTGCTGGCCCTCTCTGCAGGCGTTCCTGGGACCCAGGGATGAAAAAGCAAGATCATTTCCTCAGAGACTTGCAATCAAAAGGCCAGTCGGATCAACAAACAACGAACTAAAATACACACATCTCGCCATGGGAGGACTGGTGGAGAGCTTCCTTCGGGTCCCACACCACCACTGCCTTTTTTTTTTTTTTTTTGGGGGGGTTTCCTTTCCAGGAAGAACTCTGGCCTTAAGGTATTTCCCATCTGAACCATGGCTAGGGTGGCCTTTCCAATAGCCTCCCCTCCACAGTAGCTTTCTGCTCAAATCCAACCCATTCTGGGCACTTAGCATCCTAAAAGCCTGAGTATCAGGTACCAGGTGAGCTCTGGGGACACGGAGATAAGAAACAAGGTTCCGGTTTCAGATATGGGCGGGGAAGCAGGGCTGGAGGAGCATCTGTTAAACAGATCATCACTATCGTTGAATGATGGTAACTCTTGGAAGTGTCTGTAGCCATGGGAAGGACACTGGGGGTGATGTATCTGTCCTGGTTTTCCAGAGGAAGGCAAATCAACTTTCTAAATAAATCCATTTCTTCTTGGGAAAGTGGAGAATCCCGGACTTACACATCTTGGTAGAGTGCGCCACCTTCTGGCCTGGGTCCTGTCCACCTCCCAGCCTGTTAGTGCCTAAGGGCAAGGCCCTCCAATGCTATCACACAGTTGTGGCTGGGAAGGAAAATCACCCCTCCACCCCAGACAGGTGCTGGTTGGTGGATCATAAAATTACTCTTCCACTTTACTTTAAGTCATGTGGGAGAAAGCAGAATTTTAAGACTTCTGTCATCTGCAGATGACTTTAATAAAATTCCACCCTTAAAAAATGCAGTTATGTTCAAGATCTGTACAAAACTAGGGATGAGAGGAATCCTATGCTGTTCTCGTCTGGTAATGTAAAGAGCTACTCTCATTACCGATTATGTTGTTTTTAGGCACATGTTTCCCTCCTCACTAAGAACGTCGACTGTACTGCCTAAAACTGACTCAGAAATTCTGAAGTGTGTGTGCGCACAAGCATGCAAGTATGTCTCAATATTTATCTGCTGGACAGCCAGGAATAAACCCTCATCACATACATCACACTAATGGGGAAGTCTAGAAGAGAGGGGATTTGAAATGCCCAAGGCTGGTGCATGGATTATAGGCAACATGGTATCTTTTTTTGTCATATGTCATTGTTCCTTATTGTGGTCTAGGCAATTCACAGTCTCATTAGGCACTGACGGAGCCTTCTATATCTGACTGACCGCTGATTATAGCTCTTTTCAAAGAACCTATAGCTCTGTCTGATGAGATTCCTTGAGGACTCCAAAGCTCTGTTTGAGCATTAACTAAATGCATGGCCTTGACACCTCAGATGAATAAGCACTATTTTTCTTTAGAATTTTTTCAGCTCTAGGATGCATGATAATTTACTGATCTTCTAAAGAAATCATCTGTAACCTGTATCTCATTCCTCATGGGAGTGCGTAATCCTATTTGTTAAGGGACTAACAAGACACCCTTACCTTTCAATCCACTCTGCATAAGTGCTGCTCAATGGTTTTCTGTCCTCAACAGGAAGGGATGAACTCCTTCTGTACCCCCAACTCCCAGTGAATGTTGAAATTTCACCCAGAACATCTTCTACAATCTACTAATGTCAGAGGCTTCCCTGAAATTCTCCATTATTAGCCTGAGAAACAGAAATGTTTCACACTTGCTCTAATGACTCCCATCTGCTTTCTTGGAGTCATTAGGACAGGCCTCTGGCTGTATTTCTCATTTAACTCAACTTCCTTATTTTTCACACACAATTGATTCTAAAACTCCCAAGCATTAACATATTTACTATTACAGTGCAATATAGATTTACTTCTAAGAAAATGTACTCTTTTTGGTGACTTGATTTATACTCAAACATGACATAATTTTTAATTAGTAAGCTTGGTTTCTGTAGCAGTATCCAGTTTGCTTAAGATTCTTTGATCTATAGTAGCAATTTTCAAACAGTGTGCCACAAGAATTTTTAAAACATGCAATACCTATTTAGTTAGGGTTGCTGACCTCTTATCCCTTAGATTGTCAAATAAGAGAACAACCAACACAACAATACCCATCCAGTGTGAATGAATCAAAAGTATACTTATTTTTTGTTGGATTGGCAAAAATATATTTCCTGGTGTGCTGTGCAGTTTTAATAATTCATGTATGTATGCTATGAGATGAAAAAGGTTGAAAACCACTGGTTTACACTATACCAAGCTATACCAAGGAACTTTGGAGCCAGAAACTTGTGCTCCTTTGACCCCTCTTACTCTTGCTGTGGGCTTTCCTAGGTCTCTTGGAACTTAAAGCTCAAGCTTTTAAAAACATCTACATCTGCTCGAACCCTTCATTTTGCCACAGGCTACACCACTCCTTATTTTTTCATTCCAACTCCCTGACACATTGCTTGCCTTGCCTCTGAAAATGGTTGAGTTCGCCACTCAGGATTAATCTTATTTCCTCATTCTACGCATGAGAAAAACAAACTGCAAAGAGGGGCAACAAATTGCTTGGGGAAGCCGCTCTGGAAAGTAGAACGCAATTTCCTACTCTCACTACACTACTCTCCCTTTTAGGGACTTACCGTACTTTGTTCCATAGTCAAAATCAACATTCGTCACCCCCTTAGAAATGGAGAATCTCGGATTCCCCCAGCGTCTTAGAAAAAAAGAGTTGTTTGGGGACGGCAACAATTTCTCGTCTGTTATGTGGGTCCATGTAGGCAGAACATTTACCAAAATCCAACCCGCAGTCTGACCAGCCTCAAACCACCTGAAGATAACTGGGAACCCAAAGACATAGTCTAAGCCAGGAACCTCCTCTCCCAGCTTACGTTTTCACCCGAGTCTTCAAAGGAACGGACCGAAAGTAGCGTGCAGTCGCAGAGTGGAGAGAACTAGTGTTGGCCGGAAAAACAAGGTGCAGCGCTTAAAAGGTTCCCCTCTTAGTTCCTGCTTTCACACAGTTGCTGTTGGAGACGTTGAGTTGGGGGTGTGAACGGTTTCGCTGGCGCTGGGCAGGCTGCGAGATGCCAGGCGGAGGCCGCTGCCCCGACTGCGGCTCCGCAGACCTAGTGGACGACGCGCACTATTCGCAGAGCCAGCTGGTGTGCTCTGACTGCGGCTGCGTGGTCACCGAGGGAGTTCTCACTACCACCTTCAGCGACGAGGGCAACCTCCGAGGTACCTGTGCTGTCTTTTCTAGGGCTGTGGGCAGTGGAGGGACTGAAATCAGATTTATCACCTGCCCACTCCTTGTCACGTACACACTTAAATACGGGAAAAAACAACCTAAAGTGAATGAGTGAGTTGCAGAAGGTTAGGGACTATCGTTCACGCGTGTCTTCCTAGCATCTAGTAAAATAACGGGCACGAATAGTAAATATAAAAAAGCTCAATAAATAAAACAAAGTTCCGCTCAATTTACTCAGTCTGGTCGTGGTGGAAATATTGTGGCTCAACTCTACAAATACAGTACATGCTATTGCCCTGAAGTAGTTTTTAGTAGTAATTGGGAAAGCATATTTTTTTTACCTATAAGTTTGCTTGCCCAGTCCCTGATTAGTGCAGCCCTCAAGATCTGCAGCCAGGAAAATTGCCTGGATTGGATGTGTGGGAGGGTGCAAATTTGAACTGATGTTTACGAAAACTTGGAACTCCTAGAACTTCAGTACAGTCCTAATCTTCCTCAGTCTCTGCGTGTTTGATAGTGCTTGTGGGCATAGTCAACCCGGTGGACCTTTACTATGCATAGATGGGCACCTTCTGTGAGACAGCAAGCAGATACCGAATGATCTGAATTCTCCTCCCTGGTATTGTGTAGTGGGAGCGCGGGGGTCTGGTGGATAAATGCTGAACAAGCTATTTGTTGTCCCCCACCCCCCACCCCCTTTTTTTCCCCCAGAAGTAACATATTCCCGAAGCACAGGGGAAAATGAACAAGTTAGTCGCAGTCAGCAACAAGGTAAGAATCAACCTTTTATAACACAGTGGCTTTAAAGCATATTTGCCTGATGATCCTGCCCGTGTGTTTGCTGTCCCTGATTTCAGTATTACTATGTGAGGTAAGAACAGAAGAGAGTGGTGATTAGACATAAAGGATGGGGAAGGTTCTAGGAGAGGCAGTGTACATTTGGGGTTTCCTCAGAGCTTTGTTTGAGGTAGACTCCAGGAGTCCAGATCAAAATTTGCCTTGACCCTGAATTAAGCCAGCCTCTTGGATTTGGGGGAGGCTGAAACGTGACTTCTTCCCATGAATTTCTTTGTGCCTTTAGAGTGATCTACTAGGTGGCGTTCCTGTTATCGTAGGAAGGTACTGTGTTGCTCGCGTATCTCATATCAGAGGCAAGTTTAGCAGGAATTGCTAGCAGCTGCACAGTAGCTCCTTTGACCCCTCTTACTCTTGCTGTGGGCTTTCCTAGGTCTCCGCCGAGTGAGGGACCTCTGTCGGGTTCTGCAGTTGCCGTCCACATTTGAGGACACAGCAGTTGCTTACTACCAACAAGCATACCAGCACTCTGGCATCCGTGCTGCCAGGATGCAAAAGAAGGAGGTGTTGGTTGGGTGCTGTGTCTTAATCACCTGCCGGCAGCATAACTGGCCCCTAACTATGGGGACCATCTGCACCCTGCTGTATGCAGATTTGGATATGTTTTCTGGCACCTACATGCAGATAGTGAAGCTTCTGGGGCTGGATGTGCCGTCTCTGTGCTTGACAGACCTGGTGAAGACCTACTGTAGCAGGTACCTGCTTAGTGGGAGACGTGGGGATGGGATGGGTCCTTAGACCTGAATCCTTTTACCTTCTGCTGTCTCTTTTTGACCAAAGCCCATCTAAAAGGATGCGAGAGAAAAATCTGTCCTCCCTCTCCTGTGCCTAGTACTACCAAGGTTGATCCATTGTACTTTTCTAGAAGGCTATAATTTTGAAAATTCTTTGTCCTCACAGCAACCTAGTGATGTAGGAAAGTACAGATTGGCCTTCGCACAGGGCTCCTGAGTTGCACCACTCATGTGTGTGGCCTGCGTGGCTGGCAACACCCCTGCCTCAGTGGGATCGGCTGCGAGGGGAGCTGAAAGAATATGAAGTAATATTAGTAGACAGCAGAGCTACAGTTAGAAGCTACTCCTGTTTTTGTTTTGTTTTGTTTTTTAGTAGTTGTATTCTTTCGTTTTTTTCTGACAGATGTAGTAGAAAGGAAAGGCTGTCAGTATCAAAATAGTCTTGGGTTTGAAGCTTGGTTTCTTCCGAGCCGGGTGACTGTGGGCAAGTTTTTAACTATAAATGCCTATATCAAGGTGTAGAGAAGGCAAAAGAACATCTTTAAAGCACTCAGAGGCTGACGGGGGTTGCTCCATAAATGTTAGCTCCCTTCTGCATTCTCCTGCCCTTGACCTCACAAGCAGGACTCATCCAGCCTTCTCTCAGTGCTTGTATGAAGCTTGCTGCCCAGCAAGCTTGAGTGTTCCCAAGAGGCCAGAAGGGCTTGCCCCTCTTGAGCAGACTGTTCTTCCTCACTTCAGAAGAGCAGCCTCCCCATAGGCACTGAGACCAGACCCTCATTTTGGTTATTTCAGCTTCAAACTGTTTCAAGCCTCCCCATCTGTGCCCGCCAAGTACGTGGAAGACAAAGAGAAGATGCTGTCCCGAACACGGCAGTTGGTGGAGCTGGCAGATGAGACGTGGCTGGTGACTGGGCGGCATCCCTTGCCTGTCATCACTGCTGCTGCTTTCTTGGCTTGGCAGTCACTGCAGCCTGCAGCTCGTCTGACATGTTCCCTGGCCCGATTTTGCAAGTTGGCAAACGTGGACCTGCCCTACCCTGCTCCCTCCCGCTTGCAGGAGCTGCTGGCTGTGCTGCTGCGGATGGCTGAGCAGCTGGCCTGGTTGCAGGTTCTGAAACTTGACAAACGGTCTGTGGTGAAGCACATTGGTGACCTGCTCCAGCACCGCCACACTTTGATCCGCAAAGCCTTTCGAGAAGGACCAGCGGAGGTGGAGGCCCGGGAGAAGGAGCTGCAGGGATGGGGACAGGGGCAAGGAAAAGGGGAAGTGGGCAATAGTCCCGTAGATTTGCCAGAGGGGAAGCGACCAGCTAGTCCTGCCCTTCTCCTCCCACCCTGCATGTTGAAGCCCCCAAAGCGGGTTTGCCCTGCCCCACCTGCCTCCACGGTCACTGGAGATGAGAGCATTTCTGATAGTGAAATAGAGCAGTACTTGCGTACCCCTCAGGAAGTGCGGGACTTCCAGAGAGCCCAAGCTGCCACAAGGAATCCTAACCCTCCTTGATGCACTTTGAGGGTTGAGAGGAACTTCACCCCATTCTGACAGCAACTTGATAAAAGGCTGTCCTATGCAGAGAAATAAGAGTGTAAAGTCCTTATGTGTTGTCTTTCCTGTTTGAAGGAACCAAGAGGGGCTCTGCAGCTCAGTGGAGCCCAGGTCCTGGAGTAGAAGTCAGAAGGAATGTAGGGAAACCTGGGCTGGGGAGAGACCCATTCTTGAGTGCGTATGTTCGCATTCTGTGGGATGGCTTTCCTCTTGGACTGTTGGGAGAATGGCAGGCTCTGTCCTGCTCCTGGTTTGAAGTGGATATGCCGCTGCTGCAGGGCTGACAGGCCTTCCCACTGGTGTGGAGCAGTTGGCATTTCCATTACCCGCCCTCAGAGGGCAGGGACTGGGCAACTCTCCGCCCTGTGTCCTTTCCCAGGTGGTGGGTTAGTGGGTATGGTATCATGAGATCCTCTACCTCATAACAAAAGGACCGTGGGTGAACTGAGGTTATAGCTCAAAGGGCTTTGCAAAATTTTAATATATTAAAACAAGAGGCATCTGCTAGAAAACATTCTATTGTATAAAACCCGAGCTTTTAAAAACATGTTTTCTTTGGCACTTCTCATCCCCTCCCTCCCCTCTCCCCAGCGTATTGCAAAAAGCTCTCCAGTGCTAAGGCATTGGCAGGGTATGTAAACAGCAGCCAGCATATGTGGAAGAATAATACAAAGCTTTTTTTTTTTCCTGTCTAATATCGTCTGTGCAGCAAGCATAAATAACAGAATCCATCCCAAGGCATGTGGGCTTCTTTTCCTCCCCTGTCTTCGCTCACTTTGGTGATCAGATCAGGCTGGGGAGACCTGGAGACTGCGAGGGGACCTGGACCAGGTCGTGTTCTCATGATGCTGTTTACAAGGCCCCAGGCTCCCTCCACTTTCACTGGGTCCTGTAGTAAAAGGCTGGTAGTTGCTTTTCAGGTTGGGGGAAAATAGTGCTGGTGTTTTAAAGTGGAGGCTCAGGGCTCAGGGAGCCGTGGGGACCGTGCCTACCACCTGGAAGGATTCGGCCTGGGCTTCTGTGCAGCAGGAAGCTGGTCTCGTATTTTGGAGGCTTCCGCCTAACGGAGCTAGAGATCAAAATGATTGGGATGGGTCTTCATGTGGCCTCACGGAGGCAGGGAAGTACTTCTCCTTAGTCCCTTGGTGTTGGGAGGCTGAGACTGGAGGCATGGGCTTGTACTTGAACAGAAAGTGCTTCTCCAACACGTCTTGCAGTCCTGTGCTGGAGCCCCTCTTCAGGGCATTGTTTATAGGACTAGGTGTGAGGCATGACTAACATCAGCCCCAAATCTAAGCACTCCTCTCTGCTTCCTTCAGATTATCCCCCCAGGCACCATCAACATTTTAGGTGGTCCTTAGCTTTGTCTTCAAGTGCCACCTTGGATTCCTGCTGTAAGGTATGTGTATCCCTCATACCTCCCTAATTGTGCACCTGCCCCTCCCCCACCCTCTTGGTCTTCCACGCTGCCTTTCATATTGTCCCACCTTCTCCTCTTGCATAGTTAATCTGAAAAGCAGCACCTTGTCACCTCCAGTTGGTCCTGGTCACTTGGCTCATCTGCTAAAGCTGGCGCCTTAGCCAAAAACTGGGTGAGGGAGAGACCCTAGAATCTAGGCACAGGTGGCTGACTTCAGAGGAGTGCAGTGAGAGAACACTGTTCTCATGCTCCCATCTGTGTTTTCCTAGTAAGGCAGGTGACTGCCAGTGAGGCAGGTGGACGAGATGCAGGAGCACCTTGGGAGGAGCCTGCCTGGGCTGTGCTGGTCCACGATTCATCACTCCAGGCTGACAGGACCTCCCCTGCCCTTGATGGCACTGAAAATTGCCCAAACTAGCCTGGACTGGGACGGAAATTATCCTGCCTGTGGCTCTGGGATTGTCTGTCGCTACCCCAGAGGCATGGCCCTCGGCTGTGGCAGGCCTCTGCCGATTCCTTACCCCAACATCCAGAACCAAAGCTGGCGCGCCTGGGTGCCGCCCTGGGCACTTCCACCTCAAACCTGTTGACGTAAGGACAGACGTCTTTGAGGCCTCCCAAGAAGCCGGGCTAATGAACCCATGTGGCCAGCATGTCCTAAAGTGTCACTTGACCCACCCTAGACGGTGGTCTCGCTCTTCCAGAGGCCTGTCTTCATGCAGCCACCCCCGGCCGCCTCCGTGCCGGAGGCCATGGTGATGTCGTCGTACTTGCCGCCTTTGGGGGCACCATTCAGACTGGCGGTGTTGAGCGGGTAGGAGCGGCGCTTGCTTTCCTTCTCCAGCACACCCTTGAGGTTGTCGCGACTGGCGCTGCGGCGCTGGCCCGGCCGGCCGACCTCTGGGAGCGGCGCGGCGCTCGTGTCGCTGCCCTCCGAAGGCGTGAGCGTGGGCTCGCCTTCCAGCTGGAGGCGGGCACCGGGGCTATTGCGGCTACTGCCCGGGAAGCTGTCGGATGGGCTGTTGTGCAGGCTGCCGCTCTCGCTGGACAGTAGCTCGGGCGCCCCGGCTGCGGCGCCCCCGCGCAGTGCCTTGAGCCGGTTCTTGCCTCCCGCCTCCCCCGTGCGGTGCCCCTTGACCCGACTCTTGTGCGCTCGGCGCCCGTGGGGTAGGTTGTTGGGGTGGCGGGGGGCGAGGCTCCCTCGGGAGCCCACGGGCTCTGGCTCCCCTTCCCCACGGGCCACCACTCCTGCCTCGCACACCTGATTCTGGGCCAACTGCAGGTTGGTGAGCTTGCAGGGGCCCAAGGCTGGCGCATGGCCACTGCTGCTGCCACTCGGGGATGACTTAAGGGAGGCGGGTCCCTCTCCAAACACCGGGGAACCATCGTCTGGGATGGAAGCAGGCACGGCTGCGGGTGAGGCGCGCGCGGCCGAGGCAGGGGGGCAGCAGGCGCGCCAGGAGGCCCTAACGTCCCTGCGCCTGGCACAGTGGTGGGTGAAGACGAAGAGGCCCAGGGCCGAGGCTGCCACCCCATACAGACAGCTGCACACCACCCGGGGCAGCCAGCGCTGGGACACCGCCAGAGCCCCGCAGGCCCACATGGCTAGGTACAGGAAATGCGTGGTCACCAGCGCCCCCAGCTGGACCCCCGGAGAATAGAGGCCATCAATATCCTCTGGGGGTCCAGGCGTCACCGCCCCCACGCTCCCGGTACCCAGAAGGGAACCTGAGTCACTCAGGAGGGGGCCGCTGCTCCTGAGCCTGGTGGAACCCCTCAACTCCTCCCCTGGGTCCAGGGAGACCCTGCTCGTGCCCCCCTTTGAGCTCTGTGCCAGAGGACCCCTCAAACGCAGCCCTGCACACAGGAAATAGATCCAGGTGATCAGCAGAATCAAAGCCACGGGGATGTAGAAGGCTCCTAGGCTTGGACGCCACACCAGCCAGCAGCTGAGGGGAGACACAGGCAGTGGTTGAGGAAGGGGTGCAAGTCCGAGGCTGGGCCCATAGACTGGGTGGTTGGGGACACAGAGGATACAGTGAGTTGACAGGCAGAGACTGGCTTAGTCAACATGCACGGGCCTGGGTGGGATACTGGCTGGGTGGGCCCAGCAGGCGCCCCTGCCAGTGGAGTAGAAGGCAGCCGGTGCTGGGGCGGGTGGGTTTGGGGTGGGCAGGCAGGCAGGCAGTGTGCTCACTAGGGGCTGTGGTCCCGGTAGTTGTGGATGTTGACAGCAGCTGTGATGCCGCAGATAATGAGCGGGATCCCTGCGGCGATCAGATAGAACCTGGAGAGGAATGGGTTGGGGGGTCAGAGAGGGAACAAGGGAGAGGAAACTTGACGCTCAAAACCCTTGACCCAGGGTCTCTGTCCCATCTCCTTTCCTCTTTAAATCCTGTCACATTCCCCCCCCCCCNATTCCCCCCCCCCCCCCCCACCGGGATGCAAGGCCCCTACAGGGCAGGCTTGGTAGATCCCTAGGGGACGTGGCCAAGACTATTCTCAGGGGCGGAGGCCAAACTGCTCTCTCTCCCCCTGAGTGTAGAAGTCAGAAGGTGCCACTCAGGTTCCTGGGATCCCTGCCCAGTGCCCTTCCCTGGTATTGTAGTCACTTCCTTCCCTGGCCTGTCATGCCTCCAAAGCCCTAAGGACACACCCACTCCATGACCTTCAGCCACCTGGCTGGTGCCTTGCCTCTCCTGTCTTTGGAGCTAGGTTCACCGGGACCTTGGACCCACCCTGCATCCACCCGGAGAGAATCGATTTGGTGTCTTAACCACCCTCAGCCCTTTCCCACTGCAGAGCTGACATCTGGAAGCAGGTACCGGAGCATGGGGCGGGGAGCAGATGGGGCAGAGTCCCCTTCCTGTGGAGGGGGCGCCCTCCAGGTGAGCTCCTTGTGGAGGACGCGGGCCTTCACACCCATCCAGAGCAGTGTGGACAGCGAAGAGTAGTGCAGGGTGATGCCCACCTGTGGGATCAAGGCGCTGAGGCTGGGGCTGCTACCAGGTCAGGGGGACTGGGCTGCTACCGCTGGCGCCAGGCCAGAGCCTCAGACCGCAGGGTGCTCCCCCCCTCCCACAGTCCCAGGCCCCAACTCCACCCAAATCCTCCCCCAGGTTCTGTCCCTGCTATTAACTTCTACTTCCAGCCCGGCTTCCCCCCCACTCTGGTGACTCTCCATGACCTTGTTATTGCTGTCTGGTTTGTCCTCAGCCTCTCTTCCATGGCAGGTCCCCACTTTGAAGTCCCACCTCCTAGTTTCTCTGCCTCTTACCCCCTTCTACTCATGCTCTCCTCCCCCTACAAGTAAGGCTGGACACAGAACGATGGAGCTGGGGCCTGCTGGTGTGAGCCCCTGTTCCCTTCCCCCACCCCTCCCTACTGCCTAGGCTGCTATCACTAATCTTGGAGCTGCCCCGGCCACCACTCCAGTCCCCTCTCCTCTTACCGCTTGGCAGACCATCTGGTAGTTAGTGAGGGTGATGCCTCCTGCAAAGACGGCGGAGGTCATGGCCATGTGGAAGCACAGGTTCAGCAGCATGTGCCAGCCCTTCCGGGACACGTGGATGGAGCTGCCCCAGAAATAGTAATTAATGGGCCACCTGGCCCAAGGTCAGGCTCATGGGGTCTCAAGGCCATTGGGAGGGCTGGAGAGAGGGTGCAGATATCTGTGTGCATGCATGTGTGTGAATGTGGTAGAGGCCCCAGGGCAGGATGGCCTTAACCCACAAAATGTGCTGTCCAACCCCAGAACCTTCAAATAAAATGCTGGGCAAGAGCCTGGGAAAGTGATGTGGCCCCATCTGGGAAAGGAACACCTGCCAGCGCTTAGTGAGACCTTCCCTGCCCCAGCCTTCCCGCCACCCCCTCCCTCCCTGCAAGAGCTCTCACCTGTGGTTGAGGATGTAGGTGATGATGGTGGAGAAGAGGCAGAGCAGCAGCAGGGCTGTGCAGGGGTACACGACCGGATGCAGCCCTGTGCCTGAGCCCCCCACCTCCCTGGGAAAGGCACTCAGCTCCTGGAAAGAGTAGGAAAGAGGAAGTGTGTACTAGGAAGCCAGGAGTAGAGGCCGTCCCATAGAGTCCTGTCAGGGCCAGTCCCCTGGACCAGTTTTCCTTTTCACCAGCTCGGTCGGCTTTGGTCCTCAGCTTAGTCCATCTGGGTAGGCAAAAGATGTACGTGCCAGGCATCCACTCTTAGAAGGTCGGCGTATGTTGCATTAATAATCTGCTGCCTACCTTTCTGGGGACTTTTCAGAGGGGGGAGTCTCTGTCTACAATACCGCTGCATGCCTGCTCCAGGTCTGGGAAAGGGGTGTGTGGATGTGGGGAGGGAGGGGAGCTAGGTACGGCTGAGTGAGGAGCATGGCCAGAAGGAGAGCTGTTGACAGATTTTTTATCCACTTTAATAATCTGGACCTCAGGGAGTACAGACTGGGTCTCGGGAGAGCAGGCTGGGTACTTCTGGCTCCTGCTCTCTCATTTCAGGAGAGGAAGCAGGACCTCCCTGTCTTCTGAAAGGTGAGAAGTGTGGGGGAGACCAGAGGGACATTTTCCAGAGTCCTGGTGACCAGAGAAACTGCCCCCACCCTCCAGCACACCTCCCTGGTGCCCTGTCCCTCTCGCCCAGCCCCACTGCACTCACCATGAGCACGGCCACGTTGCCCAGGTGCTGGCAGTGCAGAGAGCTGACGTTGGGGTGGCTGGAGCGGAGCTGGCAGCCTTCGGAACTCCAGCCCCCAGCCCCACCTGGCCCCTCCTGGCTCCACCAAGCTGCCGCAGGCTCAGCCCCTTCAGCCCAGTGGCGCAGTGAAATGGCCACTGGCTCCGTCAGGTTTCCCACGCCACAGCCACCTGTGGGGGAAGAGGAGTCCACACAGGCATGTGCAAGGCCACGGGAGGCTGGCCGGGTGGAACTGAGCAGCCGGCGAGCAGGTGCGGGAGACCCGTGCGCTGGGTGTGCCCTGGGCTTGAGGATAGAGTGGGATGCCAATGTGGGCCTGCCCTTCACATCTTCAGTCTAACGGAGGAGACACCAGGGTGAATCAGAATGAAAGCACTGGGAGGTGGCCCACTCCAAGTGCCAAAAGAGCGGTGGTGACATGCCCTGAAAGAGAGGACTCCAGGCTGGAGTCAGGGACATGAAGGTAGAGGCAGCGCTGAGGGAGCAGAAGCCTAGGTGAGGAGAGGACTCAGGAGAGCATCCCCCGGAGGCGGAGGTGGGGCAGGGAAAGGCCAGCCAGGCCAACAACTGGTTCTCATAGCCGCTTTGAAATCTGACAAATCTTGCACGTACAACCCGTGTCTTCCTGAACCTTTTCTCCAACGAGCCCTTTCTTTAAGGGATGGCCAGGTCCCCTATCCTCCTTGGAAAAGGTGAGGGCCACCATTCTCTGCCACCTCCACCAGGATGTTAGGGGGCATTGGGGGTGAGGGGAGAGCCGGATGAAGGGGCACAAGGCGGACACTGAGGAGGGGCCCCACGCGGTACCTGGAGTTCAGCCCCTTACTTGTTCCTGCAAAGATGACAGGGGTGGCCACACCGCGCCTCTTGCCGGGTCCCACAGCTCCTGGGCGGGAGGTGTTGCCATGGCTGCGGAAGAGGCGGCCGTTTCGGAAGACGAGCAGTTGCAGGGTGCAGTCTGGGGGTGCTGGGGGCGCCAGGGCAGCCGGAAGGGAGGAGAACAGACTGGGCGGCAGCTGGATGGAGGCCAGGGCCACGCTGTTCTGGGGTGCGGGGGAGGGCGCAGGATTTCCTCAGAGAATTCCTCAGAGACACCCGGATCCTCTGGGACTCTGATGTTCCCCAGCCCTTCCTCCCACCTCCCCACCTCCGTTCCTGGGTCCAGCCTCCACCTGGCTCCTGTATCTCAGCATCTCCCCTCTTAGGGTCCTCCCTGCCCCGGTGCCCACCTTGATGTGGAAGGACGACAGGGAGATGTTGGGCCTTCCGGTGGTACAGCGGAAGCGCAGCTGTTGATCAGCCAGGGGCTCCGGCTCGGGAGAGGGGTTCTGGCCCAGGCCTGCGGGCCGGGCGCCGGGCCCACTTGCCTCCCTCCTCTGGAAGGCTGTGCAGGTCAGGCCCACGTAGCTGTTTGGCTTGATGAGGTAGGCCTCCAATGCCACATTCCTCGAGTTCTAGGGATAGGGAGCTGGTCACCCGACCCTTTGAGGTAGCTGGCTCCCTTCTGGCCTTCTCTTGCCTGAGACTGCACAGTCCTTCTCTACAGATCCGCTCAGGCTGCGCCCCTGTGCCTTTACTCCTCACTGTCTTCTCCAGGCGTGGCCAGTCTTATGTCTGCTGTGGTGTCTCCCCAGTCCCTGGCCACGGTGCCTCCTTCCTCCTAAGGCTCTTCCCCCCACACATACACGCCCAGCTTGTATCTCGCTCGCCTCTTAACACGGACTAGTTCTGCTTCCCCAGCTAAGATGCAGAGCAGGGTTCATGTCTAACCTCCCGTGTCACTCAAAGGGACCAGCACAATACCTTGCATGTAGAAGGTGCTCTGTCGTGTTGGTAATTGGTCCATGACCCACCACAGGGAGCAGAGGTCTCCATTACCCCACACTCCATCATCACAGTGTTACCCCCTACAACTTGGTTCCCCACCACAATGCCGGCCTCAATTCTCCAGGGTCACTGGCCTCCCTCTCTTCTCACTATCCCCTGACTATTCAGGATTTGATTCCCCTCGACTGGGAGTCTAGTCAAGTCAGGTGTTCATAGCAGGTGCACAGCTGGAGGACCTGCTGCCTGAGACTGAAGCGCTTCCCTTCAGGGTGATGGGAGGGGCGACTCTAAGTCCCCTCCCAGTGCCTGGCCCCCTAAGGAGCTCCCTCCCAGCTGACCCACATTACCACAGAGATGTGCTGGGCGTGGGGGCTCAAGGCGGCACCCCCAATGCGCTCCAGGGCACCCACGATGCCGCTGCAGGCCTTGTCCTCGCGCTGGGCCAGCCACAGCAGGTGCTCGTCGACCAGCATCAGGTTGCTGGCCATGTCCACCATCACCTCCACCAGCTGGGGGGGTGGGGGGAGTCACTGAGGCATGAGTGCGGTTTGGGACCCAGGGGCTGGGGTGTAAAAGGCTTGAGCAGAGGGGGAGCAGGAGGTTTCCAGGGGCCCCAGAGGCCTGGTTGAATCTCACCTCTTTGATCTGGTCGACGTAACCCAAAAATTTCTGGATCATTTGAGCCACATAGACTACGTCCATCATGTCTGAGAAGCTGGCAGCCTCGGCCGTGTACACGCGCAGCTGGTGGGCCAGGGTTAGCGCGTTGGAGGCATTGATGGGCATCTGGGAGTGTTAGGGAAAGACAGGGGACAGTCCAGTCGTTCTCCTTCTTCCCCAGAACTGCCCCTAGAGGCCCCTCCACTGTGCTAATGCTTAGGGCCCAGTGCCTGGGGAGAGGGGTCTAGCCTTCCAGCTGGGTCTAATCAAGACAGGAGGCAGGTAGCCCTCAGCAGTGTGGCTCAGTTGGTTGGGTGTCATCGCCCAAAGCAAAAGGTGGCCAGTCTGATTCCCAGTCAGGGCATATGTCTGGGTTGTGGGTTTGGTCCCTGGTTGGGGGGTATGCAAGAAGCAACTGATTGATGCCTCTCTCTTGCACCAATGTTTCCCTCCCTCCTTTTCTCCTGACCACTCTCTAAAAATAAGCAAAATAATTTAAAAAACCCCAAATGGGGCACTTATAAGGAGTGAGCGCATCACAACCCAAGACAATCCACTCCTAGCACCACTGGCCCAAGGATAATGGGATGGCTCGTGTGTCCTTGTTTTCCTCGTAAGGCTGCCCTCACAGTGTTAGGAGATCAAGATGCTTGGGGTGGCCGGCACTTCCTGAGTGTGGCCTTCGGGGTCTGAATCCCCTGGAAGGAGGGCAGCCGGGGAAGAGCAGGAGCTCCTCGTGGTGCATGCCCACGGAGCAGTGGGGCGCTTGTGAGGCCTCTCCCCGTCCCACTCCCTGGCACCAGAGCTGACGGGGAACCCCCACCCCCTGTCCTGGCCTCACCAGCACGAAGGTGTAGAGCACCCGGGTAATGTCGTTGGTATACAGACAGTGGGAGTAGTCCCCTGGCTCCCAGCGGCCAGCTCGGTCACACCGGCGGGAGGCCCGAGTGCCAGGGGCACCCCCACTCAGGGGCACCGAGGTGAAGGGATACTGCAGGCAGGATTGGTAGGCTGTGATGCCAGCCAGAGTTCGAGGCCACCTGGGGGCAGAGGCAGGAGTTGCCGATGACCCAGGCCTCTGGAGGCAAGGGCCCCTCCCCTGCCCTTGAAACTGGGATGTTAGAGCCCTTGAGGGAATGAATGATCCAGAATAGGGGCTCGGGGCTGGCCTTCAAGGGGTTCCCAGGCTCCACCTTCCTCCTAATTGTATTTGTACTGCTAATGCTGTCATTGGTGCTATGGGGGCTAGACTCCAAGTCCCAAGTTCAAGTCACTTATCCTTTCTGGGCCTCAGTATTCTCAGCTGTATGATGGGGAGAACCATACCTCTTTCCTAACTGAGAGGGCCATTAGGGTATTGAGTGTGTATTCCTGTGGGACAGCTTTGCAAACTATGAATGTAAGGAATCAAATAAAGACCCCTCACATTTCAGAAGGTATAATCTTGGGGTTTGAGAACAGAAGGAATGTTCTCTCCATTTGAGAGTGGGGGTGAGACCCTGGTCACCCATGGGCTCATAGGCAGGAGCTGGGGGTGGGGTGGGGCGCTGGGGTGGGAAGGTAGTTGGGTCGCTGGGGCAGCAGGGCACACCAACCTGAAGTCCCCGCGGTTGTTGGCGACGCGCTCGGCGGGGCAGTAGGAGGCGGAGGTCTCAAGCACCACGATCTCCACCTTCTTGCTGGCATTGCCCTGGACCGTGGACACGGAGCACTCCCATTCGCCCGAGGCCCCCACACCGATGTGAGACAGGGTCAGCTCACTGCAGGTGGGCGGGCAGGGCTGGCTTGCGAGGCACTCGGCCATGCACCCCCCCCAAGTGCCCCTGGCTTGGCCACTCACAGGCGCCCTGACCCGGTGTGTAGGATGAGCTTAGGTTCTTTATTCCTTAATTGAGTGAGGGATACAAGCACATACTCCTTTAATTGTGCTTGTATTGGGCCTTGTGACTGGCCTTGGGATAGGCTTCAGAATTCTGGCCTCAATGCTTCTCTGAGCTTCGGTTACCCCATCTTTATCATGGAGAGAATACCTCCCTTACAAGTCAATAGGAGAGACTAGGTCTGTAACTCAGGTGAGTATACATTGTAAAAGCACTAAAGAAATGTCAAGTATAATCTTTTTTTCTATCAGGCATAAATTTCTGCCCCTTAGCTAGACCACTGATTTAGTCCTGGATTTTTATAGACATGTGTGTGTGCACACCCTTACACAGATGGCATACTCCTGGGACTGTGAATGGGCACAGCCCCTTTTGGGGGCTGGGGAATGGGTGCTGTGGGTCCCCTCTGCCCTGGCTGAGAAGGGGCAGAGGGGCCTGTACCTGGTGATGAAGGTGCAGTCGTGGATGAGGCTCTCGGCCAAGAGGATGCCCGCCTGCTCATCGCCCTCCACTGGAGCCCGGTTGTGGTACCAGCGGATGCGGGTGTCGTTGCCCAAGTAGCTGGCGGAGCACTGGAAGGGCAGGCGGTCACCCTGGAACACCACTTGGCGTAGGGATGGGATGAGGTGGTGTGTGTGTAGCTCCAGGGCCCCCTCTGCGGGAGGAGACACGCGCCGCAGCCTGAGTGCGCCTGCGCCAATGTGAAAGTGCCCGGGAGGGCAGGGCCCAGCCTCCACTGTCTGGGGCCTCAGGAAGGAAAACGGGGCAGGAGAACGCGCCAGCGATAAGAGCAGGAAGATTTTGGACAAATAAGTAAAGGTGCTGCTTTCCACAGCATACTTGTCAACGGAGATGAAAACATAAAGCAGCAGCCCCAGAGAAAGTTTAGAAGGTGGTGGAAGGTGACCCCCAGTGGGATCTGAGGGAAAGGGTACCCAGAGAGCTGCCTGCCACCCAGGAGCCCCTGAGGCAGAGGGAACCTTGAGCCAGCCAGGCCCTTCAGAAGGGCGTCTGGGGTCTGAGGGACAGGGAAGATCCCTGGCAAGGTGTGCAGGGTGAGGATTTGCTCACCGCAGCGCAGCTGGGCCTCCTGGAGGCCGCCCAGGGCCTGAGCGTGTAGGGCACTGGGGTAGGCACAGAGGGTGCGCTCAGACAGCTGCAGTGAGTGATTCCGGGCCCAGGACGGCAGCCAGCGCAGGTGGCAGTCACAAGTCAGGAACTCGGTGCCGAAGTCTCTGCAGAGGGCGGGTAGAAGGGCCATGGAGTGGAGCAGAGGGGCGTGGGCTCTCGGTGTGGGGTGGAGCCCCAGGAGGGCCACTGGACGTCCTGCCTCCTCATGAGGCTGGCCACGGGTCACAATGCCTAGGGGCCTCCCTCCTGGGCAGAGGAGCAAAGCGGGGGGCTTAGTTCTTGGGCTGAGGAGACATACTCACACAAGCTTAAGGGCTGGCAGCTCATCAAAGACCCCAGGTTGCAGACTGGAGAAGATGTTTCCAGATATGTTTCTGCAGAGGGCAGACAACAGTAAGACGAGTCTTAGGGTCTCCTGGCACCAGAGGGGGTAGGGGGAGTGAGGAGCATGCAGAGACCTGGAAGGGTTCGGGGCTGCCTTCCTCCTCCCAAACCCTCCTTTGGGGCGAGCCTGCCCTCTCCCCCTCCCTTCACTCACAGGCGGAGAAGCTTGGGGAGGCCTCGGAAGGTCTCGGCGGTGAGACAGCCAATCCGGTTGTTGGAGAGATCTCTGGAAAGGCACACACACACACAACCACAGCAAGTTGGCCACTCGGTGGCACACCGATCACCTTGCTAGGGACCCACAAGTGTGGCTGGGGCTTGTGTGGGAAGCGGAACGGAACGAAGAAGGAGATGGGTTGGGGTGCGACATTCCTGCTCCCAGCCAATATGCTGCGTGGGGAGGGGGCACCTCTGGGTGGGGGTGAGTAGGAGGGGTGGCTGCTCATGGAATCCTTGGGGCCTTCTCCTGGGACAAGGGGAGGGCTGTGAGGTTTGGGGGGCAGGACATGCCACTCACAAGCGCTTCAGCTCCCCCAGGCCCAGGAAGGCCCCAGGCTGCACCGTGCTGATGACATTGCTCCTCAGGTCCCTGTGGAGGAAAGTGGGGAGGCCTCGCACCTCTCCCAAGCTGGGGGCTGTGCACCCTCCCCAGGGCCCGGTGGCCTCACTCTCACCAGAAGTGTTGGGACTCAGTTTCCTTTTCTCTAGAAATCCCAGCTCCCTTTAGCACTGGCTGGGGAGTTGGGTGAAGGACCATGCCCTTCAGACAGGTCTCAGCCTCCCTGCCTGACCCAAGGGCACTAATGCTGAGAGAAGGGAAGGAAGGGCCTCGGGCGAGCACTGGACTCCCAGTCAGGAGGCCTTGGTTCCACCTCTGAGCTGCCCCAAGTACCTCACCAGGCAGGTGTGAGAGTCATTTCAAAATGGGTGTTAGGGTCTTTTGTAAATTGCTCTACAAAGGTGAAGTCTTCTTCAGCCTGGCTGTTGAGAGGTATTTTTTATGGCTCTCCTGTGAATCTCTCAATTCAGCAAGTGAGGAACTAGGGCAGGCAGTGGGCTGCTGACCTGTTCTCGGTCTGGACTCCAGGGCAGGGCTGTAAGTCACCTGGAGGCCAGCCCCTCAGGACAGAGGTTTGTTCACAGTCCTGTGCCTGTCTCCCCCCAGGGTCCCCTAGGCGCCCACAGTGCTGAGAGAAGGTGACAAGGAAAGTGCTACTCAGGGCTGAGCTCCAGCAGGTCATAGACAGGACAGAAGATGGTGATGTGCCCTGTTACCCACCCAGCCCAGACTGAGAAGGGGGCTCTTGGCTGTTCCTGCCAAAGCCTCAGGGGAATCTCTGAATTGTGGGCAGGAGGGGGTTAAGGGAGCCAGCTCCCTGCTGAAAGGAGAGGAAATGGGTGTCCAGGATGGGGAGGTGCTGTCCCACCAGGGGGCCTGTTTTCCCACTGACTGTCCCAGTTGGGGACGTAAACAGAGAGAGAGAGAGAAAGAGAAAGGAAGGAAGCACCCTGCTCAGCCCTAAGCATGGCCAGGGGTCCTCGTACCTCAGCGCCTTCTCACACTGGGGACTCTGCCAGCCTCCATAACCCTGAGTCCCCTTGGGAAAGAAGGGTAAACCACCAGAAGGGGCCTGCCTCCTAGAGGGGTGGCTTCCATACCCAGGCGTGCTGGGCGGTGCCCCAGTGCTGGGTGCAGGCCAGGAATGGGTAAGCATGTAGAACCCAGCACACTCCTGGAGAGTGGAGACTGCAGAGGACTGGATAAGTGGCCCGCCTGGTCAGGGCTGCCCTTCCTGCCTGTCACCCCCTTTTTGCTGCCCAGACACCCCCTTCCCAGCCCCCCTTCCCTGCGCAGTGCTGTTCCAGAATGTGCCCCCTGGCCCCTGTTGGGGTCTGGCCATTCTCAGGACTCTGTATCCCACCCCCATGCGGGGGGACAGGCAGAGGGAAACACATTCCTCATTGTGTCACTTCCCTTCATGGGCTGCCAAGGGGCCGAGGCTGCAGCCCCCCACCCCTTCCCTCTAGTTCACTTGTGTTTATTCTCATTTCCTCCCTGGCCCTCCTCGAGAACCCCCACCCCGCCTGCCCCACTGATGCTATGCAGATGGGAGCAAGGCAGCCTGCTTGCTTGACCCAGCGCCTTCCTGCCCTGTATTTCCTGCAGCCTAGCCATGCCAGGGCCTAGTGAAAGGGGAGCGTCCGCCAAGTGTTGGCACCCCTTCCCTGGTGCTCACACCTGCAGAGTGGCTTCCTGGGTGACCAAGGCAGCACCTCAATTGCCCCTGGGATTTGGCCTGCTCTCCTGGACCAGCCAGTCCCGAGTCCTTTCCTGAAGGGCAGGGGCTGCTTCTCACCAGGCTGAGCTCTGACAGGCCAATGGGGCTGGGCCCACACACAGCAGCTCCCTCCTGGTCCCTGGTCCCTAAGCAGCTCTGGGGCGGTGCCCTCCTCAGCAGCCAGAGGGTATGCTATGATAGAACCTTTTTTAGAAACTACGAGGCCCTTATAGGTCAGTGGTTCTCTGCCCTTTTGTTGCTTAGCACACACCCTTTTGAAAATTCGATGATGGCTATGCTGTGGACTCCTGCTGCCCTACCTGCCCACCAGTGCACACATCCAACATTGTGCATGTGACTTCAGGGGCTGGTACGGACCCCCAGTGTGAACCCCTGTTCCGCACTGTCTAATCAGATCCCTTCGTCTCTCGGGTGAGGTCATGAGGGTGCGCAGATGCTCCTGTGATGTGGGATCTCCCTCCCGTCTCTGCTGCCCCAGAGCTGTGGTCATGGAACATGGAGAAGGTGTGCATGTGGAAGGAGCCTCCCCTCCACCAGACCCCTTGCCCAGCTCAGACCAGGCCCCCTGACTCAGCACACCCTTCTCCCTGTATCTGCGCTGATAGGGAGGGGAAGGAACCCCCGAGACAGAAGTTGGGGGAGGGGAGACTTCTGGGAGCAGATCATACCCTATTCCTTTCTTGAGAAAACAGCTCAGGAAGCCGAGTGTGTAAGAGTGTGTGTGTGAACACAAGTACCAAAACAGCAGATTGGTAAGTTGGACTGAATTAAAAAGTTAAACCTTTTGGTTTTTAAAGGACACCATTAAGAACGATGACCCATGGAATGAGAAAACAACTTCCATAATCACATGCCTGATAAGGGACTTTTATCCAGAATTTATAAAGAACTCTTACAGGTCAGTTATAAAAAGATAAATAACCCAGCTGAAAAAATAGACAAAGGATTTACATAGACATTTCTTCAGAGGATATAAAATAAAAATGACCAATTAATGCATGAAAAGATGCTTAGCACAATTAGTCATTATGGAAATGCACATCAAAACCACAGTGAGATTCTGTTACCATAGACAGTCATTCAGGGTGCCGAGGAGTTTCTCCCATTGACCAAATGGCACAGGGGAGGTTCTTACACTGAGGCCATCAAAAGAAAGATGAATGGACGGGGCCCAGGCACGCCAAAAGCTAGAAAGACGAGGGGAGAGGACCTGAGTACACTGGAAGCTAGAAAGGTGAATGGACAGTTAGCAAGATAATTGAATAGAAAAATAAAAGCCCTCCCCTCCCCTCCCTAGCCCTATAAGAACCATGGGCTTGAGCAGGAAGGGCTTGATACAGTCTTTGAGATGGGAGTCCACCATCCTCCTAGGTAACGCACCTGAATAAATCTCTTTCCTTTTACCAGCACCTGTCTTAAGAGTTTGCCTTTCATTGTGGTGGGCAGCCAAACCTGCATTTTCAATTACAGTTTTGGGTGACCCAGATGGGACAGTGTGGACCTCAGGAAGTCCAACAGGGCCCAGGCTGGGGTCCCAGGTGCCTGTGGCAGGCTGATGCCAGGAGCACACTGTGAGGACTTCTCAGCAGCTGCGGAGAGCTTTTCTCAGGGAATTTCCCTGCACTCCTCAAGGCATCAGCTGTCTGAAACACTTGGCTGGTGAAAGGAAACGAGTTTTGGGGGAGCAGAGGGAATTTAAGCTTGGGTAAGCTGAACAGCATGCACACTGGAGGTCCTCTACCCTGCTGCTTGGGCTTCGTGCCGCCACTTGGGTCTGGTCAGGACCATCTGCAGGACTGGCTGGTAGGCCACTCCTGCCGCTCGGGCTCCATGCCACCTGGGCTTTGTGCCATCTGGGCTTCGTGCCACTTGGGTCTGGTCAGGACCACTTGCGGTATTGGTTGGCAGGAAATAAGATGCTAGGACTTGCCTGTGAGTGCTCATTTGGACAAATGGAATTATGGATCCAAGTTTGGTTCATATGTTCCCGCTTTGTCTGGGTCTTTCTATGGTTATGGTTTCGGGTTTGTACTTTCGTGCCATTCGTGTTCTGTTTCGACTCCTGAAGGGAGCCAAATTTTAACAGATTGATCCCTGTACAGCTATAATCCAATGACAAAGAAGGAACTGGTTTTTTATTGTAGCACTGCGTGGCCTATGTATACTTTATATCATGCGGAAAAATGGCCCCTAAGTGGTTCCATAAATTCCTACACCATCATACAGTTGGGATTGTTGGGCCGACCATCAGGGAACCGGGACAAAATCCTTTATGTCCATACATTTATGTCTTTCCACATTAAGGATTCAGCAACGGGAACAAACTAATCATGCATAGAACTGACTTCACATCCCCTACCTGATAGTGAGATACAGGAAGAAACGGAAAATGGAAAGATGAGTCTCTTTAATGCCCTGATCCCGGGGGACGGAGGATTGGCAGCAGAAAGATTTCTCTCCCCACCACCCTTGCTGCTAGACACCCCTGAAACAGGGCGCAGAGGGGTAACAACCACACCTCCATGAGATAAAGGAATAGGCTCCCCACTGGGGATCCAGCAGGGCACACCACTTGGCCTGGGAGCAACCATACCCAGAGCAGGACGCCTCCCTTTAAGGCAACACCCTATTGGTGGAGTGAATCAGGAAGCCCAGCCCTCTGGCTGCTCCTGGGTCAATACTCCACTTTCCCACTTCAGATTTACTGAATTGGAAGAATTCCAACCCCTCATATAGATACTCAGAAAATGGCAGAGCTTATTACCTCTGTTTTTGCCCCTCACCATTCAGATGTACAGGCTGTCCTTAACATCTTGCTAACGGCAGATGAAAGGTGGCTAGTTACAAATAAGGCTAATGAAGAGGCTTATTACCTCCATCAGGAAAATCCCAATGGGACCCCCAACCCAGCCAGAGCAATTCCCTTGACAGATCCCAACCGGGACCTGAAGAGCGGGGACCTGGCCTCCTTGAATATTACAAAAGGTGCATATTGGAAGGGCTTACGAAAGAGGTGCCTAAGTAGAAGAGCCTAAATATGTTATAGGCCATTCATCAAAAATCAAACAAAGATCCTTCTGAATTTTTAAAAAGGCTCTACCAGGCCTATCGAAAGCACACTGGTGCTGCCCTGGCTGGTATGGCTCAGTTGGTTGGGCATTGTCCTGCAAAGTAAAAGGTCACCCGTTCGGTTCCTACTCAGGGCACATGCCTGAGTTGGGGGTTTGGTCCCTAGCCTGAGCATGTACAGGAAGTGGCCAATTCATGTTTCTCACATTCACATTTCTCTCCCTCTCTTTTTCCCTTCTTTCCTCTCTCTCTAAAAATGAATAAATAAAATCTTAAAAAGCAAGCAAGCACACTGATGCTGACCCACAGACACCAGAAAATGTCTGGATGGTAAATATGACTTTTATTGGGCAAAGTGCCTTGGATATCAATAGAAAGCTCCAGTGTTTAGACAGGGCATTGGGAATGAATCTCTCCCAGCTGGTGGACATAACCTTTAAAGTTTGTTATGCCTGGGAGATAAGGAAATTTAAGGAAGCCACATTTTAGTAGAAACAGTGTGGAAATACCAGAAGGAGAGGCAGGACCCAAAAAGAAAAGGGAAAGACCCACTAGGTGCCAATCAATGTGCCTATTGCAAAGAAGAAGGCCATTGGAGAACGGACTGCCTGAAATTTAAAAAAAATTCTAGAAACCTTCACTGAGAAATGTTAGAAAGGAGTGGCAAATCTGAAGACAAATGAGACAACTCCCAACCCAATACTATTTCCCCACAGAAGCTTGGGGTACCAGTGGCAGTGGGGAACAAGCTAATTGATTTCCTCGTAGATACAGCAGCTACATACTCAGTGCTAAATACAAAACTAACCAAGAAAGTTCAGCTAAGGTGTTGGTTACTGGAGTCACCAGAGAATGACAAAAACAGGCATCCCTTCGGCCTCTAGAATGCCAGCTTGGTAATAAAAAACGTATGTATAATTTTCCAATATGCCAGACTGCCCCGTTCCATTGTTGGGCCAAGATTTACTTTGTAAATTTCATGCACAAATAACCTCTTCCCCCGAGAGGCAGCAACTGTGCGTAGGAGTCCTGCTGGAACATGCCCTGCAGCCGCAGGTGCTTCTGACTTGCTCAGAAGGGCCCACGGGCGAGTTCTTCCCACCTGAGATCTATGAGTAGGTCGACTGAGCTGTTTGGGTTGATGGAACCCTAGGTCTCACTTTAAAAAGCCGCCTGCAACACCACCTCTTAAAATATAAAGCAGCCTACCAGCTTCTCTTGTTCAGCAGTGCCATCCTCTAGGCACCGAATATGTTGCCTTCTGAAGACAGCAATTCTTTCCCCTCACATAAAGGCTTCCCTCCATTCTTGACTCGCCCTCTTCCTTTAGTAGACAGCAAGAACCGCTGGACCTGGGGATAGGCTAGACTACATCCCTTGACAGCAGGAAGAAACTATAAAAGATGAGACCTCCATCCATTTACCCTTGTAAGATTACAAGGGTCCCGAGTTTTGAAGGGGGTAACTGTTACACGTAGACAGCTGCTCAGAGCACTGGGGAGTCTCCCCCATGGCTGAGGTAGCACAGGGGGAGGTAGGGATACTTACACTGAGTGGTGCCAAAAGCTAGAAAGATAAATGGACAGGCCCGAAAGAGCCAAAACCTAGAAAGATGAGAAAGTGAAAACCTAGAAAGTGGAAAGGGCCTCTGTGCCGAAAGCGAGCAAGGTAGCTGGATAGAAAAAAGCCACCCCCTCCCTATTCCTGTAAGAGCTAGAGCAGGAAGGAGAGATGGTCCTTGAGACGGAAGTTCATTATTCTCCCAGGTCACAGCACCTGAATAAACTTCTTCATTTTGCACCAAAACAAGACTCACAAGTCTGGCTTTCATTGCAACAGGCAGCCGGACCTGAGATTTTGGTTACAAGCACTTCATATCCAATAAAAAAGACAGACAATAGCAAGTGGTGATGGAGACGTGGAGAGATGGGAGACCTTGTACATTATTGGTAGGAGTGTAAAACAGTGCAGCCACTCTGAAAAGCAGTACGGCAGTTGGCGGTAACACGTGACCCAGCATTTCCGCTCCTGCGTGGATATCCCTGATGAGTGGGCACACATCCAACAAAAATCTGTACAGGAGTGTTCATAGTAGCATTATTCACAAGAAGCCCCAAAGTGGAAAACCCCTAAATATCCATCAGCTGATAAATGAATAAACAGCCCTGGCTGGTGTAGCTCAGTGGATTGAGCACGGGCCTGTGAACCACATGATTGCGGTTCGATTCCCAGTCTGGGCACATGCCTGGGTTGCAGGCCAGGTCCCCAGTAGAGGACCCACGAGAGGCAACCACACATTGATATTTCTCTCCTTCTCTCCTTCCCTTCCCCTCTAAATAAATAAAATCTTAAAAAAATAAAATAAATGAATAAACAAAATGTGCTATAGTCATATAAGGAATATTATTCAGCCATAAAAAGGAATGAAATAGTGATACATGCTATTATATGAATGAACCTTGAAAACATTATGCCAAGTAAAAGAGTCCAGTTACAAAAGACCACATAACCCCATTTATACGAAATGTCCAAATCTACAGAGAAAACTATGGAGACAGAAAGTAGATCAGTGGTTGCTTAGGGCTGGGAAATAGGGGGCGGAGGAATGGGGAGTGACTGCTAATGATTCAAGGTTTGAGGACGATGAAAATGTTCTAAAATTAGATCATGATGATGATTGCACAACCGTGTAAATATACTAAAACCCTCAGATTGTACGCTTTAAATGGGCAAACTTTATGGTATGCAAATTATAGCTCATTAAAGCTGTCAAAAGAGTGTGTGAGTTTGTAGAACAGTGTGCATGTGTGTGTTTGTGTGTGTACACCACGTTTGGACAGGGTGGGGTGGCACGCAGTCGGCTCCGTCTGGCCCCTGCAGACCTCCCTGCTTGTGGGTTTCAAAACTAAATTATTGGTTCAGAGGCCGCAGAGCAGCTTTCCCTGGTTCTTCCAGGCCTTCCAGGGTTCGTTAGAAAGCAAGGGCTGGCTGAGAAGGGGGCCAAACCCCCCCGCAGGTACACAGATTGTCTGGGGGGAGGACAGGGAGAGCTTCTGGTGGCTGGGAGGAGATCCAGGATGGTCCTAGCCTCCCTCTCACCCCCAAGCCCTGAGCCCTCTCATCTCTGACATCATCCAACAGGTATTTATTGAGCACATACCCTGTGCCAGGCATTGGAGCTACAACAGCAAGCAAGAGGGCTGTCCTAAAACCCATCAGCCTCCCTTCCCCGCCTTCCGCTGCACCAGAGCCTAGGGCAAGCATTCCTCCCCACTGTCAAGGGGGGTGGGGGGTGGATGGAAAGGGGAGGAGGGACTGAGGCCCCTTGGCCCCGCCTACAGATTAATAGAAACCACCTGGCGGGTGAGCAGCACTCCGCCCGCCAGGCCCCCACTTGCCACCATTCCCATGACCATCTGCTTCTAATGAGTGTCCCATCCCCCTGCATACCAGCCCCCCCACCCCACCCCAGGCTTATTAATCTCATTAGGCAATGACAAATCATCCTGGGCTAAGCAGGCTCCCCGCCCGGGGCCCTTTCCTCCAGGCGCACAGCCCCTGGGGGCGGTGTCCACACATATCCACTCCCTCCCTCCCAGGCCAGTCTCACTCCCTTGGCCTCTTCAGGGGACTGTCTGCCCTGTGGCCCACTTGGTCCCAGGCAGGGGCTTCTCACTGTGCCTGGGGCACCCTTGGAACCCTGGGAAGTCTTCTGGTGGCCTGCTCCTCGTTGAATGCGCGTGGGTGGGGGAATTGGGGCAAAGATGTGAAGCCCCAGAGAAATAAGCCAGTCTCGGGTACTTTCAGCACATCCATTTCATCTACGTGCCTGCCTACTCAAGGCTGGGGGACTCTGGACAAAGCCTATGCAATGAGGGGCCGTTGAACATCTTGCAACTTGGAACTCTTCCGAGGAGAAGGAAATGGCCATTTACTGACTGAAAGCGCATGCTGTCTGGGGCCTCTTCTTAGACAAACTCATTCATTCCCTTGGCAACCTGCCCGGGGGTCATACCTTGCCCCGTTTTCCAGGTGAGAACCCCGACCCTTGGACAGGAATCCAGAAGGTAAATGCTAGAGGCAGGATTCAATCCCAGGCCTCTTTTTAAAGCAGAGTAAAGCCTTGTGCCCCTGCATAGCCTGCCCACGCCCGCCCCAGAAGTCTTTCCTCTGGGCAACAAATAGGCTTGTCCTGAAGAGGGGTGGTGGGATGCAGAGCAGAGGCCCTCACCCATGTCTGGGCCCTTCTGCACTCTCCTTGGGCTGGCCACCAACTACCTCTGCTGGATACTATTTCAAGTTCTCTTGTCCATCCTACCTGGCCGATAGAGATGTGTCCCCTGCATCCCAACCCTCACCCCCAACCTCCATGGAGCATGGGTACTCTCATAGGACCAACTCAGGCACATGCTGGCTCCTTGACCTTTCTGTCCCGTCCCCCGTGACCACACAGGCCCTACACGCTTACCCTGGACCCCTTCTTAGAGGCCAGAGGGGTGTACAGCACAGGGAGGCAATGCCAGCATTTTCTAGAGCAGGCCAGACCTACCCCTTCGGTTATCAGACTAGGCCCCAGCCCTCCCACAGGACTTGCTGCTGTGGACTGTGGGACGTTAAGCTGCCACGGCTCAGCTGCCCAAGCCTGGATGTCTCAGCCCGACAGCACAGAGAGATCAGTGTTTCCCAGCACCAACTGCACGCCCAGGCCATGGCGTCTCCTTTGTCATGAATAGGCCCACAGTCTAGGGGTCATCTGGTCCACTGGTTCCCAACCCTGGATGAGCCTGAGAATCGCCTGCATACCTTGTAAACAATTCCCAGGCCCCTTCCAACCTGATGAATTAGCATCTCTAGGAGCCCGGGCCGGGATCTCTCCCACCCCTGGGATAGTGTGGTGATCAGTTTTAAGTGTCCCCCACAGGCCAGGCTGTAGCACCAGGCAACTTGGTCAAACACTGATCTAGTGTTGTCTCTGCGTTTTGTGGATGTGGTTAACATCTATGACCAGTTGACTTTAAGTAAAGATCACCTTTGATAATATGGGTGGGCCTCATCCAATCAGTCAAAGGCCTTTGTAGCAAAAATTGAGTTTTCCCATAGAAGAAATTCTGCCTCAACACCACAGCATCAGCTGCTGCCTGACTTATCAGCCTGTGGGTCTGCCCAACAGATTTTGGATTTGCCAGCCCCCACGTCATGGGAGCCATTGCCTTAAAATACATTTCTTTACAAAGGAATACGCCCTGGCTGGTGTAGCTCAGTGGATTGAGCATGGGCTGCAAAACAAATGGTTGCCAGTTCAATACCCAGTCAGAGCATGTGCCTGGGTTGTGGGCCAGGTCCCCAGTGGAGGCCAGTGAGGGGCCATGTGAGAGGCAACCACACACTGATGTTTCTCTCCTTCTCTTTCTCCCTCCCTTCTCCTCCCTCTAAAAATAAATAAATAAATAGAACCTTTAAAGAAAAGAAAGAAAATAATTCGTATGTGATGTAGATACACACACACACACACCCTCTGATTGACTCTATTTCTCTGGAGCACACTGACTGACACAGCAGTGATCAGCCAGGCTGGAGACCCTGGGTCCCCCAGCCCCTGCACTGCCTTTCTGTCCCTGGGAGGCATGGGCACCGGCTGAGCACAGTGGCCCCCTCTGCTCAGAGGGCTCCCCTCCTTTGCAATGACCGGCCACATCACTGTGACCTTTGTGCTTTTGTTTCACATGCAGTACCTGTGGATAACACACACGCACAGGAAGGCAGACTTTTAAATCCACAGTGCACGGTACAAATCACTGTCCCCACTTCCCTCTTTACAGAGGAGGAGACAGGCCCCAGCCTGGCATCCACCCCTGCATCTGTCTGACCCCTTGGTGGACCGCTTCCCGGTCACGTGGTCCCCTGCTCCGCAGACTCGCCAGCATGAGACCCCAGGGCCTCACCACGGCTGTCCGCCACGGCTGTCCGCTCTGCCCTCCAGATTCCTCCGTCCCTTGAGGTCTCGGGCTGGCACCTTGTCAGCGAGACCTTCCTTGACTTCACTAAATAAAATAGCAACCCCCTCATAGCTTCCTACCCCCTGACCCTGCTTGGCCTTTCTTTGTAGCGCTTATTAGCTCCTGACATAGGATAGATACATTCATTTGCTATTTTCTGGGTCCTGTCAGGAAAGGGGAAGTTTCACGGGCAAGGGCACTTGTCTACTGTGTTCACCCCCCATGCCTAGAACAGGGCTTGGGCACGTAAATAAAGGAGACTCATGATACGTTAAGTGGAAATAAACTATAATAAATAA
Organism: Sturnira hondurensis; assembly: GCF_014824575.4. Classification (NCBI taxonomy): domain Eukaryota; kingdom Metazoa; phylum Chordata; class Mammalia; order Chiroptera; family Phyllostomidae; genus Sturnira; species Sturnira hondurensis. Next base: position 19,319,670 of record NW_028081271.1, on the reverse strand, counting down.
AGGGGGCTCAAAAACTTCCTCTGAAATGAATGGCTAGAATGCTCCCTCGCACAGGGCAGGGCCTCAAACTCAGAATTGCTCTTTCTCATGCCCAGCACCGCTTCCGCCTCACTCGACTCAGGGTTTAGTCGTTGTTCTCTGACTGTTCTCCCGCTTTTCTCATTGCCTCCCAAGCTTTGCATGCATCTGCTGTGTAGGGGCCAGAGTCGCAGTGCTGGGGACAGGGGTCCGATTCAGTGTGCTGGCATGGCTGGGAAGAAAAGGGCCATCTTTTTTTTCTTCATCAGAAGGTCTCCCCTCACGAGATTGAAGCATGAGAAGGGGCAGAGCCAGGCAGCTCTGACGCCTAGAGAGGGAGGGTGGAGGTGGGAAGGTGTCAGGGAGGCCGAGAGGGGCTCAGAGTGGCGCCTGCTCGTGCAAAGGAGAAGGGGGAACCTCTCTGGGCGGTGCCTGGCCCTTGTGGGGCAAAGCAAAGAGCTGGCGAGGCAGCTGCGGTTTGTCTTCCTCCAAAAGATCCTAGAAGGAGAGTCTGGTTTCCTGCCACTCAGCCCTCTAAGGCTGAGCCTGGGCCGAGCACAGGAACTGGCGCTCCCTGAACGCTAACTGCTCTGGGAGGGCAAAACCTGCCCTGTTAGCTGGTTCCCAAGGAGACATTTAAATAGCAGCGCGGTGGCTGCTCTTCCTCCTGGCCTGGGTGGCCCTGTCTGCGAGCTGCAGAGCAGATGGTCAGAGGGACCTGCTCACAGAGCTCTGCGTACACCAGAGCCAACATCCCAAGGCCCCCCTCAGACCCCCAGTGTGCCCCAGATCAGAAAACATGCTCTGCCTTCCCAACCCCACTAACTGAGCATGCCACCGAGCTTTCCCCACCGCATGGGATGGGCTGGGGAGTTTGGAGGAGAGGCGTCCCCCTCCCCTCGCAAGTGGGTGTAATGGAGACAACTTCATAAGGTTGCCATGGTTCAGGATCTAAACTCCTTGTCACGTAGATACTGCCTTTCTCTTCCCCTTGAAGTTTCCAGCCTTCACGGATCCTTCCTTTGGACGTCATGTGGAACCCATCCTACCTAATTCTAACATATATGGCATTGTCTGGTCTCCAATAGATGGTAATCTCTTTGGCTCTTTGAGAGCAGGCTTCCGCCTTATTTTTTGTGTCCTCCATCACACTGACCCAAACACTTTAGGCAAAATGGTACTAGAGAGGCAGAGACCCCGCTGGGGGACTTGGGAATGCCCAGCAGGTTGGGAGCAGAGATGGGAAGGGGCCGCTGGAGGAGGGGAGATTGAAGGGTCGGGTCTCCAGGAAGAGCGGGAAGCCCACGTCTTCTGTGGAGGAGACAGGACCCAAAGCTCTCACACAGGCCATGGATCCTGGAGCCAACTCAACACGGAACTGAGAGAGGGCTGGTTCAACCCCCGCCACTTGGCAGGTTGAGTGAGTTCTTTGGGGCTAGCAGTGCCCTCCTGAGTCCATCGCTGGCCTACCTGGGTCTGCACGCCGGGTCAAAATCGGCAGTTCTGTACCAGGAGGTGGGGGGTGGGTTTCTGTGGGATCAGTATCCCCACCTTCAGCCCAGGGCTGTGGCCCCTGAGGGCTCTGTTTGTTGATTTGCTCTAGGGAAGGAGGAAGGAGGTCCCAGCCACACTAAATCTTCTCTCAGCCCTTTCTTTCTGCTGGGCCCCCAGCTGGGAGAAGGCAAAGGCTTCTGGCCAACTAAGGGGCTCAGCCCTCATAGCTAATTGCTCATTAAAGAGCGTTAATGAACTTCCCTTAGTTCCATCCCTGCCTACACCAGTATCCCGGATATCCTGAGGACATTCTCTACTTCTCTCTGCTGTCACTGGTGAAGGAGCTGGTCTCTCAGAAGAACCTCTCTCCGCCTCTCACCCAATGGCCAAGTTCTGGGTAGGGTCCCAGTGGATCTGACTCTTGGCCAGCAGGTTCTGGTTTGTGGGGTCCCTTAGTGCCCAGTGTTTCTCATCCTCCCTGGACTGAGCTCTTGCCCATGACCTCCACCCCCACCTTGCCCAGCACTTACAACTTCTCCAGCAGGGACAGTCCCAAGAAGGATCCATTCCGGAGCCCAGTGATCTTGTTGTTGCCCAGGAGCCTGAAGGCAAAGGGAGAACACAGATAGGAGAATGTGCAGTTACAGCTGGAAGGTGTTGACGGAGTGGGGAGCCAGCCTCACCATTGCAGCCGCGCTGCCTTCTGTAGGAATGGCGTTGCCTAAAGGTGGGCAAGGCAGCAGGCACACCATCAGCTCCAGGAGACTGTAGGGAGGGGCCCGCAAATGGTTCAGGTGGACTGCTCAACCCACTGAGCCCCAGATCAGACTTTTCACCTGCCCTGGGTGCCCCTACGGCCTGGGTCTATCTTAGGGCTCTGTGTGCAGGTGGGCCAAGTAGGTGTAAGGTTGCAATGCTCCTTTACACCTTGGAACCTCCGGGTCTAGCCCACAGCGCCCCCTTCCAGCCCTCCACAGCTCTGTCTAGCTCAAGTCCTCAGCCCAGCATCCTGAGGAGGACAGTGGCGGGAGGGCTGGGTCAGGGCTCTGGCAGGTGGAATGGTAAGCCCAGCAGGTGTGGAGGCAGATGGGAGGAGCTGCCTCTCCTTAGGGTCTTGGACACTTTCTCTGTGAGCTGAAGACCTCACTGGGACATTCCCAGCCCTGAAAGGGTGCCAACTCAGGGGACCTCAGTGCCTTCGCCTCCCTGAACCTGTCTGCTGCCTTAAGAGAAAACCGATAGGGCCCTGGGCTTCCCCCAGGCCTCAGCCTTTCTGCCCACTCGGAGCTCTGTTTATTTATTAGTTTGTATTTAGGGGGAGGAGGAAAGAGGCCCGGAGCCAGCTGTCTGAACCCACTCGGCCCACCCACTCAGCCTTTCTCTGCCAGGCTCCCTGCTGGGAGGAGGCAGTTCCAGACCAGCCAAAGGGCTCATCCCTTGAGTTAATTGCTTATTCAAACACTTTAATGAGCCTCTCTGCGCAAACTCTTGCCTGCCCAGGGATGATGCCAAGGGTTTTCTTCTTTGCTCCTACTGGTGGACCTGGGAAGGCCAGACGTACAGGCCTGGGAACTTCTTTTGAGTGGGCAGCCTCGGAGTTGGGCAGTATGGGAAGGGCAGGGCTTGGGGACAAGCAGGAGAGGAGCTGCCAGAGTTCTGCCCCAAAGCTCACTGGGGCTGTGTAGGTGAATATACCAACAGGCGCAAGAGGACCCCAGACATTGGACATTCTAGTTACTACGTGTTCAAGGGCTCGTGGAGGACAGACAATGGCCAGGAAGGAGACAAGAGTAGAAGGGGCTTTCTGGGTCAATGGGAAGGGGTGGAGACCTCACACCCTTCCTCCCTCCTCCCCTCTCCACACAGACCCTTCCTACCCTTCTCGTCCCTGCCCATGGCCCCTCCAACGATGGCATTTCCCAGTAGGGCCCAAAAGGTGACTGTGTGGAAGAGCTGAAGGGGAGAATGCTGGGTTTCCAAAGTGCTTCTCACACACACACACAATGTTATCTTGGTGTTTCCACAAGTACATCACACAAGTCACTATGTGAGCAATCAGAACTTTCATGAACCCTTTTATTCTTGTTTTACAGATTAGGATAGTTTTATTTTGCATCACATGTGGTGGTGGTAAATCATAAATAGTCTTGTCAGTTCCTAGTGCCTCTAATGGTCTCATTCAGGCCCTGGTGGAGCTGGGCTGGCCCCCTTGGGGGTGACTGGCTCTTGATGGTATGACTTTCAAATCAAAGCCTGCCTCAGCCCTGGCAGGGTAGCTCAGTTGTTTAGAGCGTCATTCCAATATGCCAAGGTTTCTGTTCAGTCCCCAGTCAGGGCACATCCGAGAATCAATCAATGAGTGCGCACATGAGTGGAGGAACAAATCGGTGTCTTCCTCTCTCTCCTCCATCTTCCTCTCTTTCTCTAAAATCAATTTAAAAAAAAAAAAGCTTGCGTCGTCTCACCTCCAGCTCACTCCCTCAGTGCAGGTTATATTAGAAGTTGTGGATGGCAAGAAGACCCCCTCCCCAGTATCCTTAGGAATGTCAAGGAGGGGTCCTGAAGTATCAGGAAGAAGGTGAGTCCTGGCTGGTGTGGCTCAGCGACTGCACACTGGCCTGTGAACCAAAAGGTTGCTGGTTTGACTCCCTGTCGGGGCACATGCCTGGGTTTCAGGCCAGGTCCCTGGTTGGGGGCATGTGAGAGGCAACTGAAAATGTTTGTCTCACACATCTTTATTTCTCTCCCTCTCTTCCTTCCTCCCTTCCCCCTTTCCCTCTCTCTAAAAAATAAATTGAAATCTTAAAAAAAAAAGAAAATGAAAAAAAGGCATCCCTTTCAGTCTAGCCCCACCCCCAGGTGTTGCCCCTGCCTGGGTCTGTAGGGGGTGGTGGTGAGAGAGGGTGGGGATGTTGGGGGCACGAGGGAGAGGTGGGGGGTGCGGGAGATGGAGGAACGGGGCTACCAGATTTTCACACCCTTCCCCCCGCCCCATGAAGCAGGAGGCCTGAGAACAAATTTCTCCAACTTGGGCTGAGTGTGGACCTGTTAAAGGGATGAGAAAAGGTATCTTATTTCCTGTGAAAATGTCTGAGGATTCCAGTTTGGGAAACTTTGACTTCAGAAATGAAAATCTTATACTGTGAAAGTACCTTCTAATAAAAAATTATCTGCAAAGAGGTTTTCTAAAAGATCATTGCATTGAAAACAGAATATTTCAAAATTCTCCAGCTCCCAAATCACTGAGATTAAAACCTGGGATCCTAATTTGAGAACGCTGTCCAGACAGGTCTAGGGTGGTATTGGGGGGGAAAGTACCCCGCCTTCACCAGACTTTTCAACCTTTAACCCTTGAACTCCAAATTCTTTAACCCAGAGCTCAACAACAGAAGTACAATGCAAGCTGCGTACGTAATTTAAAATGTTCAAGTAGCCATTTTTAAGTTTAAAAATTAAATTAACTTTAATATTTTATTTCATACACATATCCAAAATGTTATCCCTTCAACATGTAATTAACACACAAAACTAGTGAGGTATTTCCTTTTCCTTTTCATACTAAGTTTTCAGAAGCGAGTGTGTGCACTCCCCCTCCAGCATGACTCAGTGAACAGGCCCACTACGAGTACTCAGGGCCCCCTTGTGACTGGTGGCCCTAACCCTCACCTAGTCTCCAGCGCCCAGCACCTCCCGGGGGAACGTCTGCGTTGCATGAGAGACACTGAGTGGTGTGCATGCGTCTGCACGTATGCGTGTGGCGTAGGATCAATGCAAAGGAGCAAGGCAGGTGAGGACCAGCCTCTGGCACGGAACAGCTCACCTCTTGCATCCCACGCCTACTGGCCTGGAACTCAGGTCCCCTGCAGGCCAGAGCCCTTCACTCTCTCTGAAGCAGCCTCTGTTGTGCTGGGAAGGAGAGGGCAGAATGGGGTGGGGGTGTGCGGAAGCCCAGGCTTCCAGCTTGGCTGGCCTGGTGCAAAGTCCAGCTCTGAAAATCTTGAAATGAGATTTTTTTTTCTTGTTGCAGAGAACCCTGATCCCACACCTTTGAAGCCACTCACGAAAGTGGGGACACCAGGCAAACAGCACTTCACCCTTCTCCAGTGGGCCCCCTTCTCGCCGCATTTCCAGTTCTTGGACAGACTTTGGGCAGACATCTGTATGACTCAAGTCCCCAAATACTCAGAATTGGGTCTTCTGGCCTTAACAACCTAGGTAGGGTTCAGGAAGTTTTCCTTGAGACTCAGACTCTCCAGAGAGTGGCCTCACTTGTGCTTGTCGGTTTACTTCCCCAGAGGTACCCCTTGTGGGTCTGATGTTGTGTCGTGGGCAGGTAGGAAGCTGGCAGTCACAGGGCTGCTAGTGGGGAAAGCACACACAGCCTTGAGCTGTGTTCCCACCACGCAGGTCTGTCCCACGGGAGGAAGAAGACAGGTAGGGCAGCCCCAGTAATCAGGCAGGGAAGGTGGGAGCCTCGGCCCCAAGGCTCTTTGCAGTGTTGCAGACAGAGTGCCAGTCTTGGCCCCATCTTAACAACCCCCTTCCTGCTCCCCAACTCCCAGACAGACACTTCCTCCACCTGCACCAGCCTCTGGCCCTGCACCAGCTCAGGGAGCCAGCCAGGTGGGTTTCCTTCCCAACCACACTGGCCACCCCACCCCACCCCACCCACCCCACTGACCTCTGGCCCGCTCAGCCCAGCATCTTCAGCTCCCTTCTTCCTGCCTCCCCTCCCCACCCCAACGCTGCCACTCCAACATCAGATTTTCATAGGAAGGCAGCCAGTCCCTGGAGTCCCCTGTGTTCTACCCCAGAATCTGAATCTGGCCAAGGAGAGGGGCACACTGAGTCCATTTCAGAACTCCCTCCCAGCTAGGGCCCTATTTTAGGGAACAGAAGCAAGCGGAGTTACCACTAATGAGGCTGGAGGCCAAGGGAGCGAGTGGCTGGCGTCTACGGAGAGGCCCTGTGGGCTCTGGGAAACCACAGGAACTCACCAGACCCCAGCCAGGCATCAAAGATGACCCTGTGGGGGTCATGTGGACACTGCTCTGTGGGGCGTGGGGCCAGCACATGCCTGAACCAAATGGTTCTCCCATGTGCAGGAAGAGTCGTACAGGTACGATACCCCACCCCAACGCACAGGAATGCACGGACCACAGGTCTGCAAGCCAGGGATCCGGCTCTCTAGAGAGTCTCTGGGCCTGAAATTCAGACCGTCCCCAAGGCCTCCTGGGCTGGAAGGCCCACCTCCAGCACCTGCTGCAGGTACCTTGGGGGTGTCTCAGGGAGACTGTCAGTGAGGGGAGGGGTGGTCTGCTTGCTGACCAAAAAGGTCAGCCTCTGCTTGAGGCCAAAAAGGCCTCAGGCCCATAATGTGCCCTGACCATCCAGGTGACTCTGGGCTCCCAGCCTGTCCCGCAGGTTTAGTGCCCAGGCCTTCGAGCAATTTCCAGGGCTCACAAAGATGTCTGAAACCTAAAAAAATCACTGCCTCTGAAACATGAACGCTATGAAATTGGAATAATGAATGCTTAACTATGTGACTACATGACTACCATCTCATGTCTGCGAACAGTAACTGTCATTTCCTGGAGGAGGGGTGCATCACAGTACGGGTGACCCGACAGCGGGGTCTCAGGACTGGGGCCACCGCTGGTCTGGGGCTCCACTCTTACACCTGCAGGCTAAGGGCCACCCTCCTGGGACTTGCCTTCCTCTCCAGGTTGTACTTTATGTCCTGTTTGCAGGGGACATGATTGTTGGAGAGGACATTCCACACTCCTGTACTTTCTGTGATCCTGGCCCTGGGTCGGAAGCCTCTCCAGTCAGCCCTGAACCTTTGCTGGTTAGTAGGAGACTCAGGTAGGGCCTTCCTTCCCTAGGCTTTACAGGGTCATGCCCTGAGACAGCCACTGACCTCAGCCTTGACGCTGGGCTGTCCAGGCAGGGCCTGAGATCAAGGTCAAGAGAACACACAGTCTTGCAATGGCTCCTATGAATGGGGTTTTCTTGTCTCCTTTTCTCTAACCTTCCCTACCAGGCACCCTGTCTTGGTGGTGAGCTGGTGTTTGCGGAATATGGACTGTGTGCTTTGATGGGGATTTGGGGCCCCCCAACACCCTAACTTGGGCACATGGAATGGAGTCTGCTGTGATCATTCACACCAAGGCATTCATTTATGCACTCTTCAAACCTACACTAACACCCACTGTGTGCTCAGCTCTGTGCAACACGTTGGTACTTCCAATGTCAATGAGATGGGGTATCTACACACTTCTGTGCATGGGAGGTGGAGGGAGGTGTGTCAGACAGGATGGGATGGATGTGAGTGTGAGTCCATCTAATTCGAGGAAACTGGGAAGTTATTCCCAATGCACCTTCACACTCCCTCTATCCACGGCCTAAAGTCTCGCCACTGGGGAGCCAAGCTTTTGGGTGAGGAAAGTGAGTTTTTCCTTGAATACAAGTGAACTTGAAAGAACTAATCTTTTATCAGTCTTGCATACATAAGTATAATTTGTCTGTAATCTTTCCATGCCAGGCCCTGATCCTCCCCCGCTTTGTGAGTCTGTATTTGGTCCCCCCCTACAGGACTGTCGGGCCCCGAGGGCAGAGACCTGGTCTCTTACCTCCTGGCCTGGGGCTGGGCACACAGGCACCGGCTGAATGAATGGATGGGTGCGTAGAGGGAAAGAGCTCCAGGGAAGGTGGGGGGTGGTCAGCAGACAGAGTTCATGCTGAACCCTGGTTGCTGCAAGTCAGGAGGCAGTGTCCTGCTACCTCCATCCCCAGCACACCCGTGCCGCGCCTCCCTGCAGTCTTGGCAGAGCTCACTACTGAGCTACCCTGGCTCTGAGCACAGCTCTCCAGGGACAGCTAGGGGTTGCAAAGCCCAGGAGCTGAGGGGGAGAGGGACAGGGAACATGGAGGGGAACACTTCAGAGACTGTGGCCCCACTTTTCCTGGGTGGGTCTGATTTCAAATGCTCTGGGTGGTGACAGTTTTTCCCCTAAGGACACGTGTACTCGTTAGGCTGTCGTTGGGGATGGGTGCCCCTTTTCCCTGGCTTCCAAATTCTTGTGGAGGAAGTGGATCAGCATATCTCTCCGTCTGTCCCCAGGGACGACATCCCTAATTGGTCATGTGGGAAGAGGCGGGTGGGAGCTGTGTGACCTCAGGCAGGCCAGCCCCTCCGAAGACTCACACTCCTCTCGTTTGATGGCTTTTGCCATCCTGGATATGCAGACCCTGGGAGCCTGAAGTCTACAGTGTCGGCCTCACTACACAGCTCCCCGCAGGCAAAGAGCCCTGGGGGGAGGGGGGCGCTCAGACCTTCCCTTCCCAGCTGGGAGATGTCTGGCCCCTCAAGTTCAGGCTGGAATTCCCTCCTCAGCCTGCTCCCTCTGCCCCATTCCCAGCTCCTCGGTGACAGATCGGTTCCCCTGCCCCTCACCTGGCCCCATCCATCTTGCACACCCTGTGCTCCCCCGTCTGCCTCTCCTCACTCCCAGGGCCCGGGAAGGTGGGCCCTGGGAGGCTGCCCAGGGTTAGCTAACTCCAGTGTCTCTGCTCCCCCACCCCCATCACCCAGTCCTAAAAACAAAGGAATGTTCTGGAGTTTGGGAAGGATGCCCCCTCCCCCAGGAGGGAGGAAGGGGAGGAGGCGGCCTTGTCCCGTCAGTGTCCGAGCTCTAAATAGAACAGAGTGGCTGGGCTGGGGAATGAAAATAAACAGCCCCTCTAGCAGCCCCTTCCTCGCAGATACCGGATTTTCCTTCTGGTTTCTCAGCTTAGGGCCACTTCCCTCCTCTCTCTTCCCCGGCTCTCAGTCTGTTCCCAGGGAGGCACGGGGCAAGCCCTATCTCGGGGAGGTGGGGGAGCGCGGGGCCCTGGTCCAGGTGGTGTGGCGTCAGGCCTGGGCTTTGGCGAGGAAAGCCCACTGGGTGGGGGGCCGGGGATCGAACACAGAGGTGGCTAGAACTCTCCCCCCCTCGGGAAAGGGTTCTTATCCCCATGACTCCCATGCGGCTTAAACTTAGAATCACTCTCTCCCTTTAAAAACATGACCCCAAATTTAAGGGTCAATTTCTGGTTAGGTTCAAATTACACTGGTTTGCCTGTGCCTTTGGGGGGAATTCTCAGACTCACCCCCAGGATTAGGGATTGCCGCCCCCCACCGCACCCCAGCATGAAGGGATGATCTTTGGTAGTCGCCGGAAGGGGCCGCCTTAGGGATCAGGAGTGGCTGGCTTCATGCTCAGGTTCTGAATAATTCAGGCCAAAGAACCCAGAATGGGTTCTGGATCCCATTGGGGGGCTGAGTTATAGGTGCTGTCTTTGGAGCTCAGTGCCTTGGCCTCCCCAGGCTCTCGGGGCCACGAGGAGTCAACATGCGAATCCCAGAAGGCTCTGTTCTCTGCCCTGTGCTCGCCCCGCAATGGGAGGGTGGACCCTGACATTCTGCACCAGAAGGGGGCCACAGGGGCAGGGGACGCCCCCCCCAGACCTCCAGGAAGCTATCTCCACCTCCTGGCTATCTCCAGGAGATATCTCCTGGCTGTCTGGCTATCTCCACCTCCTCTGGCAGGTAGGTGGCAAGAGTCAGGAAAGGACCTGGACTCCCTCTGGGCCCTTCATTTCAGACTGGAGGGGTTCTAGACCCTGCGCAGGGTGTCGCAGCTGAGACCTTGCTCCACTGGAGGGGAAGGGAGCGTGTGGGAGTGTCCTGGCCTCCTCCCACTTCTGCTTCTTCCCTCTTTTCTCTCCTTCTTTCTCTTCACTCTCTCCCCCTCCCCCTCCTCCCCTCACAAAAGCTCTCTGTACACAGCCACTTCCTCTGGCTGCTGTCTCTGAGCCCAGACCTTATGAGAACCATATGGGGGAAAGAGGCTGGAAGAGAAGGGGGTGGGGAAGCCAGCGTGGGCCCGCCCCTCCAGCCAGCATCACTCCACTCCCCTCAGGCTATGTGCATGGAGGTTGGCACACTTTGTCCCAAACCGGAGGGCTCCTACCAGGGCTGGAGGTCTAGAGGGAGAGCTGTGCTCAGGAACCACTTCCCTGAGGCTCAGGCGAGTGCCTGCGAAGGGGTGGGGCCATCCCTCCCGTCATAGTGCTTCTGAAGACCACCAAACTCACAGCAAAAGGACCAGCCACGGCTAGGCACATCTGTGTGGCAAATGCCCCTCTCCCCTATGTGGACAGCTGATGTGGTGGGCAGCACCCCCACCCCCCAGCTGGAGGGCTGAGTGGATGAGGGTGTGTTGGCTCTGGGACAATCTGGAGGGACCTGTCCCGTGTCTGGCTCCCTCCCCACCCAGCCTTGGAATGCTCCCAGGTCAAAAGGGCCTGGATCCTGCTGGGAAGGAACTGGGCTTTTTTAAAGCAGCTTTTGTGTCTGTTGGGTCCCAAGTCCAGCCAGGTGAACAGTGAGTCCCTGACCCGAGAGGAACGCTAGGGGAACCTAACCAGCTAATCCTGAGGCTGGTGTCAGCTAGCTGGGTGACTGCTAGCAAGTGCCTGGACCGCCCCTGTCAGCCTCAGCTTGCTCAGCTGTGACCCCGTAGATGCAGGGGTTGGACTTGCTGATGTGTAAGGGCCTTTTGGGCGCAGGCAAACAGTCTGGGAATTGACGACACTGGCTGGGATCCTCTGGGGGGCTGCTCAGATGTCCTGGGAGGTCCTCCTAGGAAATTTCCTTCTGGGGTTCTCTATTATCAGTCCTTCCTTAGAATTCCTTATAATGCCCCCTCCCTCTCACTCTAACTGCCAGAGCTGAGAACCAGCAGGCAGGCCCACCCACTGCTGCCTGGGGTGGGTGGGGGGCTCACAGTGGTCAGCATCTCCTTCTCACACCCAGGTTCTCCCTGTAATAAGCCACTCTGCCACGAGATCTTCCCCCATAATGGACAGGAACATAAGTGCCCACAGCTGTCCTGTGGACTGGGCCCTGACACTGGGGGTGGGGTGGGGTGGGGTGGGGCGGGGCGGGCGGGACAGATGGGTCAGGAAGGAAGCCAAGAGTTCTGCTTTCCTGGAAAACCTCGAATAAAAATCCATGTGGGGAGGGGGCATGCAGTCTACAAAAACGGAAGGCATCAGTCGAGATAATAGGGTGGAGGTAGAAGGGGTTTTGGTGAGGTAAATGGGGCCGGCTCTTCACAGAAATGCCTTGGAACGGCTTGGAAGCCTTCTCTGGGCAGACAGGCACCTAATCTAGCACTTTCTTTGCCTGAACAGTCCCAACACCCAGAGCCTACCGGAGTTCCCCAAGGTGCAGTCCCCTATGTCCTGGGACCTTTCCGCAGGATGGTGTGTGAAGGGGACTGGGGTCTGCTGGCCCATTCTGGAGGGAAGCAGGGGAGGAGGAGGGAGGAGAGAGCCACCGCCAAACTGTTGGCTCAAGTCCTATTGTTCGTACCAGGTGACAGGCCAAAAGGTGAAAGGGGAAATTTGTGTGGAAAAAGAAAAAGAGCAAGGAGGAGGCGTTTGGGAGGCTTCGGGGGAGGTTCCAGGCTCTTAGCCTCTTGCTTTGCTGCCAGGCTGAGGCGGCAGCCCCTTTTCCAGGCCTCTCTTCCTCCTTCCCTCAAGAGGCACTGGGGGTAGGGATGGGGGTGTCAGAGGGACTGGTACCAGAGAAGAGAATCCCGGCCAGGCTTCTGGTGCAGAAGAGCTTGGCTTCTTTTTCCCCTCACAGCCAGCACCCTGGGGGGTGGGGTGGGAGGGCAGAACTCAGGATGACGCTTATTTGGGGTGAGGGGAGAACCTAAGAAATACGTCTGCAGCTGGGGTTCAGTCGCACTCCAGGCTGATGAGCCCGGGGCCTCTCAGGCTCTTCTCTAGCCTGGGCTGGCTGTTGTCCCCGTGGGGAGGCCCAGCCAGGCTCAGGGGCCTGTTGGTTTGGAAGGTATCTTAAACCAGCTAGATCAGTGCCCTAGGGTAAAAGGGGGCCCTTCCCCTGGGGATGGCTTTGGGATGGGAAGGCGAGCTAGCAGTCAACTTGCTGCTGCCCTGTCATAATACACTGTCACCCAGTACTGGCCCCGCACTCTCTTTGGAGTGGCGTCGATAGGAATTAGCCATGGCTGGAAAGGATTAGTTGCCAAATCATTCTAAGATGTACTGCTAAACCATCTTTTAATGTTGTGCCCCTTCTTTCTGCCTTCAGTGCGTTAGGGTGTCCTAATCCCAGCAAACAGACACACAGAGAGACAGCGACCTTCCCAGGTGTGTGAGCACCGCCACAAGATCCATTATATACACACATACCCCTCTCAGAACTGAACTGTTGTGGCCCAGCCTCTCAGACTGCAAGCATTTTTCTCCCCCAGAACTGAGTGGGCTGGGGAATGCTGGGCCTGTCTGGACCCTTGGACACTAGGGGACACTCAGCAGGAACTGGAATGAGCAGTCACAGCTGCCTTCCCAGGCCATGGTCATATCCTCAAGGCGCTAGGAAGTGAGAGAAGGCAGACATACTGCCTTCACCCACCTAATGCACACATGCACGCACACACACACACCCCAGCTGGGAAAACGCAGGCCAGAAGGCCAGCGTCAGAGGCTGACCAGTCTTGTCCTGTCAGGAAGCGGGCAGCCTCAGAACTCACCCAACCAGAGGTCTTACTGTATTGTTCTGGACACAATCGGACAGACTGTGAGCCAGTCCCGACTAGGGCGAAGGGCGCTGGGGAAACGGTGGACATCGGGGTCTGGAGGACAGGGAAGGGAAGCCGCTTGCAGGCTGGATCCAGAACGACAGGCAAGAAAAGGGCCGCAGCGAGGGCCCGAACTTCCACCTCACTGCGTGGCTTGCGTGGAGTTCCAAGCACATGCTCAGCGCAGGAAATCGCTGCGGTGGGGAGGGTCTCTAACTCCTGCGGTTTCGGGACCTTCAGACCCCGGTCGAGGAGGCTTGGGGTCGGGCTGCCAGCAAAGTGAGGGCTAAGGCCCTGGCTGGAAAGGAAACGGGACGACGGAAGGAGGCTGGGAGGCAGCCGCCTCCCACTCCGCCAGGTTTCCTTCTTAGCAAAATTCGGTAGAGAAACAGCCAAAGCTGGTGTCCTAGCCAGGGGAGGAAAGAAGAGGAAGGGATGCAGGACCCAGCGCACTTCCCAGGTGCGCGCGGCGAGAGAGGGGTGCGAGAGGAATCGGGACGCCCAGGTCTCATTCGGACCAGAAGCGCCTGCACCCCAAGGGCAGACTTTTCTGAGCTCACCCTCCTGCCCTCCCTAAGTACACCGACCGGCTGGAAGCCGCAAGCGAACGGAGCGCCCCCCACTGGAGGAGCCTGGCCCGCCGTGTGAGCCCTGCAGACTCCTCCTGTCCGGCCCGCGACGCGTCCACGGTGCTGACGACCACGGCCACACAGTGGGACGCGGGCGTCGATCCGTTCTGAGACTTCCCCCCATCCCACCCACCTCATGTCCCCGAAATTCGCAACACCAGCCCAGGCTGGAAACTCAAGGGGCGTGGGGGTCCCGCCAGCGAGCATTCCCCTCCACCTGTGCAGGTGAGTGGGTGCCCGCGGTGCCTCCCTCCGGGCCTCGCCCGCCCCCCGCGGCCCCTTCTTCCCTCCACACCTCTGGAGCCCTAATCTCTCCCCTAGTTCTCCCTTCTCGGCGCCTGGACTCAGGCCCGTCCCGAAGTCTCTGAAGTGTCGGCGCCGTCCCAGGCCCCCTCTTCCCGCCCCTTCCGTCTTGTCTCCATTCCTCCCCTGGTCCAAGCTCCGGCCGAGCCGGCCGGGTCGGGTACTCACAGGGTAACGGTGCCGTTAGGAAGGAGGCCAGGCTCGGGAGGCTCCGGGAGTTCCCCGCCGCCGCACACCACCCTCCTGCGCGCTGGGTTGGGGGCGCCGCCGCTTAGCCCCTTGGGCCGCTCCCCCGAGCACTTGCAGCTGCGGATGGGGACAGGGCAGCCGGGCGCGCCCCAGGTCTCGCGCGCCAGGAGCAGAAGCCACGGCAGCAGCGGCAGCAGCAGCAGGCGCGCCGGCGTCCCTCGCATCCTGCGTCCCCCGGCGCCCATCAGCCCATAGCCCCGCGGGGACAGACAGCGCTGGGGCGGCTCTGTGCACGGGCCGGAGGGACCCAGGCCTGCGGGAGGCGTGCTCAGCAGGGGCCCGGGGCGCCCGAGGGCGGGGCGGGGGGCCCTGGGCGGAGGCAAGCCCCGGGGTCCCCGCCGCCGCACCCCGGGGGCATGTCCGGCGAGCGCCCCGGCGGGGAGGACGCCGGCGCCGCTGTCAGCGCAGAGTAGGGGACTCTCCGCAGCGAAGCCCGAGTCTCTGCGCGGTGCCCCGGGGCTGGTGGAGGCCGGGACCCTCCGCGTCGCCTGCTCTGTCGGCGCTGGGCTGGGACCTAACGGATTGCGCCCGGCTCCTGCCGCCGCCGCCGCCGCTCCGTGCCATGGATGGAGGCTACTCGGCGCGGCTCAGCTCCCGCCGCCGCCAGACCCCGCCCGCCCTCCCCAGGGTGCGCCCTCCCCTTGCCAGCTCGTCCGCTAGGCCCTAGCGCCTCCCGATACGCAGCCAGGCCAATGCCCTCCTCTGCGCGACAGCGGGTTAGCCGACTTGAGGCCTCGCGTGTCCCCTGCACGCCCCCTAAACCCAGACTGCTGGTCTCTCCCGCCCCTCTCCACCGCTCATTTTAGACCTTCAAGCCCAGCGCCATCGCTTTCCTCGAGTCACCCCCGTCCTCTTGCTCATCCAGCCCTGATGCTTCTGGGGCTTTCATGGACCTGCCGGCTTGACCAGAGAGGTCTGGCGCTCCCTGTTTAGGACTGAACTTTGATCACCGCTCTGGGGTTGCCGAGACTCGGCTTCCCTTGGCCCCTGACCTGATGCGTCTGCCTGGAAGCCGGCTCTCACTATCCCCGCCCTACTCCAGCCCCGCAGGGCACAGCCGAAGGCTAAGGAGGCCCAGACCTTCCTCTGCTGGTGTGACCTTGCCCAGCGGGGCGTACACGTCACTCGGCCAAGGAGGAGGCAAAGGCCAAGGCTAGATCTAGCTTACCTTTTCGGGCAGGCAGTGGCAATGAGGGAGCCCAAGAAAAGAAAAGCAGAGGTCCGTGCCGCGGTGTAGAGAAAGCTTTGTGCCCTGAGTTTATCGGAAAACCCTGCGTGACTTAGGACAGGGTCGCTGACATCCTGGAGTAGTTAATCTCGAGTCAAAATGGGACCCTCCCTGTCCCCTCATTCATGAATGCCAGTTGTGACATGAGAATGAGTGAGTGGGCAGTGGCGGGGCGGGGGGGGGGCACCCTCCAGTTACAGGAGGCAGAGGGCTGGTGGCTTTTGGAGGGGGTCTGACCTTGACAGCTGGGGATGGGGATGAAAATTGCCTGTGGGTCTTTGATGGACTGTAATGCAAGCCTGGACGGGGCTGGGGACAGAAGAAAAGAGAAATGTGGCCCAGTATGTCTGCTTCCTCAGTTTCCCCACAAAGCCTGGCTTTTCTGCCACTTAACAGAGCCTTGCTGCTGAGGGGCTGGGAAGGGGGTGGGGGGGGTCCCTGAGCAGGACTCCTGTTCTCTGTCCTTCACTGTGCTACCCAAGTGGTGGCCGCGGTGACCAACACCTTCTCTGTGTGTTCTTGGCCTTGCCGGTGTGTGTGGCACCTTTTCCAGGCCGGGGGTCTTTCAGCCAGTCTCCCACCCCTCCTTTGCCGCGAAGCAACTCCTCCCCCTCACCCAGCAGACACGGGGCCCAGACGCTGGCTTCTTCACTTTCCCTCTCTGGCTCCACAAGTCTCTCCCAGTTGCAGGCTCTGGTTCCTTCAACTTCCAAATATAAATAAATAGTGATTGCAAATGGAGGAAGAGAGAAGGGCAATGGACTCCCCCAGCAGGAGCCCTCCGCAGGCGGCAGGCAGGCTGAGGCTGCATTCCTCAGGAAAGGTCAGGAGAGTGGAGTGTGTCGCTGAGCCGCTGCCCAGAGGCAGGGTCTGCCATGCCCCGGTCCTGCGCAGGGGAGAGCAAAACTCAGAGAGGAGAAGGGAGGAGAGGAGAGGAGGGCCCTGGCCTGGGTCACACAGCTTTTCTGTCATTTCTTCTCACTTAAATGAAGAAACTCAAAGTCTGGAACGGAATTCCACTGTAACACACATTCTCTGAGGCTGGGTAGGGGCCAAATGACATTTAATAAGGTGATGCTTCCCCACAGGTGGGAATGAGGTGCTGCTGAAGACGTTTACGCAACGCTGCTGTGTCTGTTGGTCATCATTTTTGGCCTCTGTCACCCTCCGAGGGGGGTGAATGGGCTGGGGTTACTTCCCCATTTGGTAAGTGTGGATGAGGGAACCGGATCCCTCACTGAGCGGTGAGGAGCCAGGGGAGCGCACTTACCCCCTGATCCCTTACTGAGTGTTGCTTTCTCCTAGTCACTCAAAGCTTTTCGGATTGGAGCTCCGGGCTATTTGTCCTGAGGCGCAGGGCGGAGTGAATGAGTGGCCTGCAGGAAAATCTTTTTGTCTTGAGGGTTGTTTGAGATAGAAGGACGACACAAAAACTTTGCTCCCAAACTCAGGAAGTCTACCTGGGGAGTTGGCTCAAAGTCCCTAGTGTGTGATAAGCACTTGAATGGAGTGGTGATAAGGTACCAAGATGATGGGGACAAGGCTGAAGTGACCCTGACCGAAGCCAGGGAGTGGGGCTTACACAACTTCTCGACGGATCTAGGGCAGCAGTGTAACCCACAGGACTCTTCCAGATCATAACTATTCTCTTGGGGGGCGGGGTCTCACATCTGCTCTGCCCCTCTCAAAGAAGAGCTTGTCTTTGCCAGGTGCTAGCTGCAGGCCAACCTCTCTCTTTTCCCAAGTTCAATGCTGATCCATTCTCCCTTGTCAAGGAGTGACCGGGGCCTTTCCACCAGGGTAGCCCAGGCCCTTCACTAGGAGCAGCTGCTCTCAGGGGGAACGGGTCACTGACCTCTCTCTCCAAGACTGGAGCGGACCAGGGCTACCTCGGACCTGTGCCTAAGGAAGGTAACCTCACGGAATGCTTGTCATGTGCCAGGCATTTGTTGACAGCATTTGGTAAGAATTCGCTCAGTTAGTCCTCACGACAGAGTGAAGATGACTGTTTTAACAGGCAGGGAACTGAAAGGTGAAGAGGTACCTTAAGGGTAACTTGCCCAGTGACATATAGTGAGCAATAGAACCAGAATTTGGACCAGGTATTCGGGACTCCAAAGTTTTAGCTGACGTGCTCTATCATTTCTAGGGGAGAAAAGGGACTCTCAACAATTCCCCCACAAGTTTTACTCCCCTTGAGGTTTCCTTATTTTGACTTTCTGGCCCCTCTCTGACCTTTAAAGATGTCCTCTCCCAAATCAGAGCTGTGAATAGAACCACAGTATGACCACAGTATGTCATATGAGGATCCACTCCCCTGTTCTTCCATCAGAGTCACGAAAGACTGGAACCTTTCAAAGGAGCTTCACTATTCGTCTAGGAGGAAGCGAGGGGTGAATAAGGGCTGGCAAGAGGGCATAACATGTACAGAGTCAGAACATATCCCAGCTCCAGAACCTGCTGTGGAGGCCCCACCCTGGATGTTCACCTTTATTTTTTAGGTTTTCTAGCTCCTTCTGTGCCTTGTTGCCTTTCAGAGGCAAGGTCCAAACACAACCTCAGGACAACAGTGGGTAAGATCATAGCCCATAATTGAATGGACAGTGCAAATGGGACGTTTTTCTAGGGCTCCATTAGCTTGCAAAGACAGTGGAGGCACTGAGCCCAGGACACCCCCCACCCCATTCTCGCACCTGCCCCCTCCCGGGTTGGCTCTACTGGGCAGTCTTCTGAGGACTCTGTCCCCCTCTTTCCTGCCTTGTACCTCCCCGTGGGGGGCTGTGCTGAGCTGCCTGTCCTGTCGGAACTTTCACACCGAGTGCTCATGACAGATACTTGTGCCTCAACCAGAAGGAATGAATGAGAATTCATCCCTATCTAGAATATTTGGGGCTGCAAGGGCTTTCCTTTGGTGCTCAGGTTTCACCACATACCAGATACCTATATACAATTTAGACATTTCCAGGGCTATAAGCTCTGTCTCCACTACAATATGACTCATTCTATGAGCGAGATCTACTCCCATTTTTCAGACAATGGAGTATTTCCTCACTATGAACACTGTGGCTCAGAGCATGAACTCTGAAATTGAAGTCAAACCCTGTCTCTCCATTTTACCAGTCGTGCGACTTTGGGCGAGTCACTTAATTTGCCCAGGCCTCCGTTTGCTCATCTGTGAAAGGGGAGATAGTCATTATTTGCTTCAGGCGATTGTGATGTTGATCTCAGTTGCATGTGTGGATGAAAATGGTGCCCCATACTCAACCCGGCAAGCTCAGGGGAGGCCTGAGTGGCGGCCTCACAAACTCAGAGGCGGAAAGTAACCACATTGGGTGGCCTGAAATGAAAATTTCCGAACTAAAAGTGAGTCATGGCAGGTAGTTTGGTTCTAGGCCTGTAGCGTCCTTGACAAAAGTCAGCCTTTACCCTAAATGAGCCTGTTTATTGTCTGTTTGTGTGTAAGATAACTTTGAAATGACAGAGTAATCTTGTCAGGTAGAGCACAGAACCCCTCATTATCTTGTTCCCCGAATACCGTCTCTGCTGTGCTGTAAATGTTAGGTATTTACTATCTCTACCCACCAATGCAAAGGAAGTATGTGTCTCTCCATGTTGCTTTTTATCCAATGTCAGGAATTCCCTGCCTCTCTAAAGTACCACCGGGATTTCTTGTAACTTCCTCACGTCTCTCCTCTTGTTCTAGTATAAAATAAGCCGCAAAACTGCCGTTCTCCAGAGCATTTTCTCAGCCCATTGAGATTTTTGTTCCTGGCAATTGTTGTCAGTTTGGCTCAGATAAACTCATAAAAATTCTCAGTAGGTCTGGACCTTTCTTATGTTGACATATGTAAATGAGCGTGGGTGGTATGGTACAAAAGTATTTGGTCTTTGTCTCTGGTTTCTGACCCAGAGCTTCTAAAGCCCTTGGCATTTCCTGAGTAGTAGGAACATGTTTTGTTATCCCTCAGGACCCTGTTCAAGCACACCTGTATTTGTGCTAATGAGGTAATTTAGGGTGCTGCTTTTAGATAACCTCAGGGTGGGGCTAGTCACCAGAAAGAGCAAGTGATTGGAGGGCTGGCACTTTCAGCACCGCCCACCAGCCCCCGGAAGGGGAGGGGCTGCTGGAGACTGAGCTTTATGAGCCCTCTTGGGTAATGGTGTTCAGAGAGCTTCTAGGTGGGTGACCTCCTCAAGGTGCTGGGAGGGTGGCACACCTGGAATGCATAAGGCAGCTCCATGCTCCTCCCCCTATCTTGCCCTACACATCTCTTCTAGTTGGTTGTTCCTGATCTCTATGATAAACCAGCAAATGTAAGTTTTCCCCGAGTTCTATGAGCAGTTCTAGGGGAAAAAAAGGAAAAAAAGGGAAGAGAAAAAAAATAAAAACCAAAGAGAGTGTCGTAGAAATCTCTGAGGATTTATAGCCAGTCAGTCAGATGTCCAGGGGGCCCAGACTTGCACTTGGCGTCTGAAGTAGAGGAAGTCTTGTGGGACCCAGCCCTTCACCTGGGGGGTCCACACTAACTCTGAGCTGTCAGTGTCAGAACTGATCTCAGTTGTGGGCGCCCAGTAGAGATCAGAGAATTGGAGAATGGATTGGTGTCTGAGAACACCCCAGCCTGGCACATGGAAGTCCTCAGGAAATGTTAACTTGCGAGCTAACCTGCAGCTCCTAGGGCTTGCTGCTCTTTTTCTTGTTTGTACCTACACAGCTCTGTGAGGTCCGAATGCTTCTTATAACACACCTACACGTTATAGTCCACTGCCTGCACAGTTGACTCTTCCATTAGAACGCAACATTCCAGAAGGAGTTCTTTTCTGCATTTCTCTGATTCTCAGCCTGTGTTAGTGCCCAACAAATAGAGGAGACATTTATTTAACTTGTTCAACAAAGTGTTACTGAGGCCTCAGTCATTTACTTAAACAAAATTTATTGAGTATCTGCCATGGCCCAGATACTGTTTTGGGCACTGAAGATGCAGCAATAAACCCCAAGAAAGTGTGTGGTTTCATGGAGCTAACATAGCAGGGGGAGCCAGGTAACGCGTGCGTAAACAAATACGCCATGCACATGCGTAATCCAGCAGGCGGCAGAAGATCAGTGAAGCACAGTGAAGCAGGGAACGAAGGTGATGGGGGAGCTCTCTGGCAAGATGAACTTTGAGCAGAGTTCTGAAGGAAGGAGGAAGCAGGCCCCATGGATTTGGGGGGGACAGGGCATTCCAGGCAGAGGGCACAGCAAGTGGCAGCAAGGTAGGAGCGCACTTCCTGTGTTCCAGCAAGGAAGGGGTAGGGCCCTGTGTGGGCGGTTGGAGCGCAGTGAGCAGGGGGGAGAGACGCCCCTCCCACTCCACCTGTCACCTTGGGGGGCGGAGCCGGGGGAGTGGGTGTGGCTCTCTGGTCTCCACAACACTGGGCCCAGGTTCACACACCCTCGGGGGAGAGACCTAAAGCAGCACTGAAGATAAAAGAAGAGGAGCAAAAAGCTGTTTGGGGAAAGTGGCAGGTGTTGTTCTGGGCTGGAGGAGAGGGGGACTACAAGACCAGAGTGTTTGGGGTCACCCCCGCCCAGCACTGGGCCCCAGAGGGCTGGTCAGACTGAGAAGTGGGGTCTCCTTTTACAAGGCTCAAGGCTGGGCCAGTGTTGAGGCAAATGTGAACATCTCCTCCACAGAGATGCCTAGCCTCACCACTATTGACCAAGAGTATTTTTATCCAAGCCGTGCACGCATATGGTTCAAAAATGAAACCGTGTGGAAGAGCCTAGAATGAAAAGCAGTGGTCCCTCCCAGCCCTGTCCCCCAGAGGCGGCTTTTAGCTGGTCCTGCTTTTGGTTCCCACTTCCCGGAAGGAGGCTCAGTACCTGGGAGAGCTTCTTGTCTGGTAGTGGGTTTGCACTGCCAGCCTCCAGGAGCTCCCCTCCCGGTGGCTCTCTGCAGATTTCCAAGCCTGGTTCTCTGGGTCACTGTGGCCCTCTCCCAATACCGTGGCCCCTTCCCTATGGGTCAGTCACCAGGCTTGGGGCAAGTGGGAAGCCCCTCTAGTCACAGAGGTGTCTCAGAGAGACACCCTCATTTATACACAGCGGAGGTTCATCAGCAGCCTGGCAGGTTGGATTTCTAATTTTCTGGGAAAGTCTGTGCATGGAACCCTAATTCCCCGCAGGAGCGGTCATCTTGGTGCCTCCTGGGCTTGCAGTGGGTCTCTGGGGCCAGCCCTTCAGAATCTATCCCTTCTATCATCTCCTTCTCCTCCTTTCCCTTTCTCTGTGTTTGTCTTTCTCCTCTGCTCTCTCGCCCTCTTTGTGCACCCTCCCCTTTCTCTTTCTCTGGAAGGTCAAGGTCAAACTTCTGTGCATTACCTAAGACCTGTTGGGCTGCCTCAGGCCTGGGAAGGCCATGGTCATGGAGGGGAGGCTGGGAGAAATGTAAGAGGAGCCCTCTTTCTAGGCCTGAGGTCCCGGGGACACACTCAGGCAGCTTGCGTGTCACTGGAGTCTGGACCTCCCGAGGGTGTGATTTAGAGTATCCAGTTTTGGTTTCACTCTGGGCTGATTTTGCTGTGTTTACGCCCCAGTCCCTAGTTAGGTCTTTAGTTTAACGCTGTGGGGGAGTGAAAGGGAAGGTTTGGGTGCCCATGTTTGGGCAGCGTGTTACGGGGAAGCTGGGCTTTTCCACCTCCCCATGTCCAGCCCCGTGTACCAGCTGCACTCAGTGGGACACCCACGAGGGAGCTTGTTGTGTGCACCCAGGGCTTTAGTTGCTTCTTGGAGGGACCCCTTCCTCATTGGCCTTAGAGTATCATGTTTCATTTACGCAGGAAGGCAAGAGTTTTCCCAACAGTCCTTATCTGCTCTGTGCATCAGTGCTCCGCCCTGTTTCTGTGGGGAGACTCAGACAGACTGTAAAGCCCAGCTGGGCCGGGTCCAGTGTGTGGCCTCTAACCTTGACTGAGCTTCCGCCTCCCACCGGGTTTTGTGCACAGCACTTTACATGCTTTATCACATTTAAACTTCACAACAACACCATGGGGCAGTTGCTCTATGGTGCAATATCATCCCTATCTACAGATGAGCAAACTGAGGCGCCAAGGCGTAAATTCTTTAGCCCAAGTTAATTTGACGGGTAAAGAGCAGATTTGAAATACAAACCCACACAGACTGGTGTGAGGGTCCTGGAGCAAGCACCCCGCTGCTGTGTGTGTTTCCCTCCTCCCTCCGGTGGGGACCTGCTTTCAATCTTGCAGCTCTTCTCCCTGTATGTTCCTGAACTTTCTGCAGAAAGTCCTTTTGATGCCTGGGTTCCTTGAAGTGGACACAGTGAGAGCCCTGTTCCCCACTCCCTACCCCATGCCCCAGGCTCTGGGCCTCAGCTCAGAGCGCCAAGCAGCACGGGGGCTGCCAAATTGGGCCTGGGCCTCCCGGGTGAGCAGGGCCACGCTAGGGACAGCCAGCCCCACAGCCGAGGCGCATGCTCTGTCTGGGAGCCAGGCCCCTGACCAGGCCCAGTCACAGAGGCACGCACAGAAGTGCCTGTGAAGGCCCACACCTGCGGCGAGGGAGAAGGTGACTCCCACCTGGACCTAAGTCCCTGATCACAAACCTGGAAAAGGGACACAGCCATAACCAGGGGGAGCCACCTTCCAACAGAGGGGCCGCCCTCTATAGTCGGTGCGGGTACCCGAGTCCTAGCACCCACAGTGGCTAACTCCCTCCCTCACTGTTGGATACTAGGCAAAGCATGGGATACTTAGAGAACCCGGCTCCAAGGGCAAAAAGGAGAAAGGAAGATGGCTGAGCTCACGCACAAGCCTCAAATGGAGGGACATTCTTTTTCTCCAGTGGTGTAGATGCCCGCGTTTGGAAGCTGGCAGGAGGCAAATGAGGCTGGCTGGGGCTCCAGACCCCAAACAGCGGCCCGCATGTGTGTGGAGGTGTCTGTGGGGGAGCTCTGGGATCAGCAGCAGCTCTGCAAGCCTGGGGCCCAGCTGGTAATCTGGCCTCTGCAGGGGCCAGCCAGGCCCCAGCCAAGGAGGGCTGTTGGCAGAGGCTGCCTCTGCAGATCTCTGGCTTTATCTTCCTCACACATTGAAACCATCAGGTCAGTCCTGACTGCAGCCTGCCCAGCTCTGTCTGCTGGAGACACTGTGCTTTCATCCAAACCAGGCCTTCCCTCCTCCAGGTCCCCACTCAGGGGAAGGGGGGCAGTGAGCATGGCCTCACTTCTGCTCCCCGGGAGCCAGTTTTAGAACTTTGTACCTTTGTCCCCTATTTGGCTCTCCTCTCTGAAATGGGTAGGAGAGCTGGGGTCCCACCTTCCACTCTGGGACCCCAGCTCCACCCTCACACCCCAAAGGGAGTTTTAGTCGGTGCTGCAGAAAGCAGGGAGTTCTGGGGGCCCCCAAGTCCTGAGCTGCTCCATCAAAGCAGCGAGCACTCTTCAATGCCTCATGTTCTGGGGAAGCCAAATCAAAGGCAAAGCCTGAATTCCTCTTGCTCACGGCCAATAAAAACCTTGCTTCAGTGCCGGCTTCCTCTGCTGAAATCAGATATCCTAGTAATAAACAAGT
The DNA here is from genome assembly GCF_014824575.4 of Sturnira hondurensis. NCBI lineage: Eukaryota > Metazoa > Chordata > Mammalia > Chiroptera > Phyllostomidae > Sturnira > Sturnira hondurensis. Next base: position 19,295,521 of record NW_028081271.1, on the reverse strand, counting down.
CCGAAAGGCAGGGAAAGACTCTCGCTTCTTTCTTCTGATTAGTTTTTATTCCTTTTAAAAAAAGTTCTCTCTTAAAACAGGATGCCTGCCCCAGAAACTTGAGCACAGAACTGCCCTCTCTTTCCCTGCACCCCGCACTCCAGAGTCCTCACCCCCTGGGTGCCTGCAGGAGAGGGTGGGGCCTGGCTTCCCTAACACTAGCTGGCTTAGCTCACAGGCAGGTCAAAAAGGGGCTTGGGGAGAATGGGCCTTCGCTGCCTGGGGCGTCAGCTGCCCGCTGACAGGAGTAACTGGGTTCCGTGGCTGCTGGTGGTGGGCAGACATGGGAAAGCGAAGTTAGGACACATTGGGGACACTTTTTAACTATAGCAGCCTTCTGGATCCCCTCAATGCACCACGGGGCTGTGAGAAGCCCTGTACCACGGGTTTACGTGTTGAGCGTACAGTTGAGAAAGCTGCATAAGGCGGTGGGTCTTGAGGCAGCAGCGGGGCTGGGAGGGCAGAGGACTGGGATCTGGGCTTTCTGGGGCTGGCCTTGCCTTGCACGCAGCCCTCTCCCGGGCTCCCCTCCCCTCCTGCGCCCCCATCCCTTCCCAGGGTGAACCGTGTCTCCGAATGTGGAGGGTGCCCTCCCCTGCGTGCTGTTGCATCTCCCTGCAACCCCTCCCTCCCAAATAGGCTTTTAAGTGACTTTGCTGTCAGAGATGCTATTCTCTTTGTTTTTCCTTCTGACACTATCTCTCTGGAGAGTTTCTGGTCAAGAGAATTATATCGAGGCTGCAGATTGCGAGAGAATTACTCCTAATGGGGAACAGACAGACAAGACACCTTTCATGTCCAGCCAAGATTTCCCCCCTCCCTTTCACTCTCCCAACATCTCATCTTCCCTTTTTGGCTTCAAAGTTGGCCCTAGTTTGTGCTAGTTTCTTCGGTACAGCTGGTGAATAAGGTCACACATTGATTTTATTTTGGAGATTGGCAGCTGGGTCAAGCTTAGCTGTGAGGCTGGAGAGCAGCACAGCTCGCTCCCTCCGCCAGAGCACATGCCGTGGGGGGAGTGCAGCCTGTGCCCCTTTGGGGGGGCCGTTTAGAAGGCAACTCCAGCACCCCAAAGGTGGTTTCCACTCCTTAGTGATCTCAAAGCTTGAGAGCTTGAGCTCGTAAAATTTATTTTCAACATAAGAAGGGTACGACCCAAAGTGTCCTCTCAGTCCCTACCTGGGGATATTTAGGCTTCTCTGTGCTGCACTTTATAGGACAAAAGTGTTAGTTCTGAGGTTCCTTGGGACCTTGAAGTGATTCTGGGAGAGGAACTTAGGGTTCAGGGCCCCTACCTTGTAAATTGCTACTTAACCACACATAGCTGTCCATGCATACTGGATGGGAAAGAAAGCTTTTTTCTTTACCTACGTGCTTCCTGAGGGGAGAGGGCAGATTAGTAAAGCATCTTGGTAGATGGTTGGGATTCTTTTGCCTTTAGTATGAGGCTGATGTAATAGCAGTCCACTGATTGCATGCTAAAGACAGCCACGGTTCCCAGAGCAAATCATTTCCAATTGCACCGCAATGGCATCCACCCTTATCGCGGCCCTCCAGGAACTGGTGGGCGAGTCCTTCCTCCTTCGGAGCCTTGGTGGGAAGCACCGGGCCACATTTTTTTTTTTTTTCTGGAAGGGCAAAGATGTCTTGGATTTTAAGAATGTCCCATTGGCCCTGGCTGGTTGAGTGGCTCAGTGGATTGAGTGCCTGCCTGAGAATCAAAAGGTCATCGGTTTGATTCCCAGTCTAAGGCACACGCCTGTTGCAAGACAAGGCCCCAGTAAGGGGCATGTGAGAGGCAACCACACATTGATGTTTCTCTCCCTCTCTTAAAAAATAAATAAAATGTTAAAAAAAAAAAAGAATGTCCCATTGGACATCATTCCTTCTTGTCCAGACTTGGAGGACAGAACGTACTGCCAGTCCCCCTCTGGGGGATGAAGGGCATACACACTCGGAGCCTTGCAGACTGTGGGGCAGTGTGAATGTGGGGGGTGGAAGGCGGGTGTTAGGGAAAATGGGTGACAGAGGGGAAGGCTAGCTCCACCCAGGTCAGGTTCGATTTTCTCCTTCTTTCTCATGCCCACTGCTTATAGTTTGGGAGTTTGTTCTGCATTAGGATGTGTCAGTTCTCAACCCTACAATAGACTAAAAAACATACATTTCTTTTATGTTAGGAAGTGTCTTGTAAATTAAGCCTGTAAATCTAAGAATATGCCGCTTACCAATTGTTAAAGCCCGAGACAAGAGAAGGTGCCAGTGTGATGCAGTGGCCAAGTTCTGGACCAGGAATTGAGAGTCTTGAATTTACTTCTTACCCTGTCCCCCACCAGCTCTGACCTCAGACAAGTGCCTGGCCCACAATGGGGTATTGGCAAATAGCCTACATTCCCCTCCCAAATGCTGTGGGGAAAACTGAGAGACTACATGGGATAGTGGTTTACGTGCCATGAATGTTTTAAGAAGCAGGGAGTACAATTCGAGCATTGAGAGGCTGCTTTGTGGAGAGATGCAGCAGTCAGAATCCATGACGTATTTCTTGAGGACAAAGTCTCAATGGATTATTGGGAGCCTTGGGGTATGCAAACCTGAGGCCGGCACCAGGCAGACAAGGGCCCAGGCCGATGATAGCTCTCTGAAGCGTCATGGGCTGTCTGGGTGGGTCTGACCCTGGGCAGCCTGCTATTGTCGCTCAGGAAACTGCTGAGGATGTCATCACTGCTTTGATGAAAACCTAGAAGTTTTCAGACCTGCTGCTCATCATGTGGAATAACAAAAGACAGTCACAACTTTGCTCAGTTTTCCCATTGCTGAAGCCCTGGGCTGCAGTGGGTACTCTGGAGAGACATACTGTGGTCTACTTTCCTTACGTGGGTTTGATTCAGCCTCCGTGGCTCACCTCCTTTGTTGTTCTCCGTGACTGGCCACAAGCCCGTTATTGCTCAGACCATTTCACCTTTCCCGAAGCAAGCGCTCCACAGCCACCATCAGAACCCTCAGTTGAGTCGGCAAAGGGGCGTATCTGAAGGAATCTAGTGGCTCTGCAGGAGTCAGCCCTATCGCTTGGGAAAATCGTGTCCTCTCTGACCTCCATGGCTGCCCGGTAAAGAGGGTGTGAGAGGAAGGGTGAGTCCCTTGCAAGGTCCTGTGCTGACCGTGGAGCCCCAGTGCGATCCACCGCAGGCTAGCCAATGTCGCCATCTAGAGGCAATTTAAAAGTATCTTCCAGCAAGAGGTAGGCAACTTCTATTTTTGCTAATTCCTGAAATGCCGACATTTCGTTTTCTTGCCCTTGCAAGTTCAGAATCCCTTTTTCATCCATGGTGTGGCTTTGGCAGCATCTGTGACCCAAGGGAAGCCCTCCTCCAAGGCCGGCTGGTGCGAGGCCAGTGACAGGCACAGCTGCATCCTGTTGGATCCAAGGCCCCTCTCCTGTTACACTCACTCACTACACCAGATCTTAAAAAATAAATCTTTTAATTGCTTTGTAATTGGCACAGATGGCATAATTCAAACTCACATTTTTATTTAATAGACTCTGAAATATCACACTCTAGCTCTGACTGAAAGAGTACAGGGATCATACCGGCTAAAGTTTTACAAAATTACATTCAGCAGCAGCATCCTATTCTGAAAGTTATTTCATAAAGTTACAGAGTGGGGCTTGAATAAATAAGAAAAAGCCATCTAGGTAATAAACAGCCCAAAGTATCCTGCTAGTCCATCAACAAGAGCTGCAGTTCGGCTCATGAATAGTGTGCGCATGGGGAGGGGGCGGGGCAAGGGGAGGCCTGGAAAGTGCTCCTCAGGAACAGGAACCTCAAGGTCAACCAGGCCTGGCTGAAACTGTGAACCTGAGCCCGCTTTGAAGGAACCTTTCATGTCTGGGGATCTATGAGTCACTGTCTTTGATAAGAAATCACCCTAAGAGAATCATATCATTAACTCATCACTGTAGGGCCTGGGGGGAAAAGCTCAAGGCCCTGTCTCTTCAGGAGGATGTTAGAAATGCCCAAGTCCCATTCATGTTACCCCTACATTTTTCAGGGTCAACAGTACAGGGTAGTCAATGACAAATTCTCATCAACAATCATTTGGGTTTAGGGCATTAACTGGAACCATTTCCTGAAGTTACCTGTACTTCTATTCCAGAGTAGAGAGAAGTATTTACTGAGTGGGGGTGGGGGGCAGCAAAACCACCTCATTCCAGAGCAGCAAAGATGATTACTCAGCAGGGTTTTGCATGAAGTTGGTAATCACAGGGAATTTTCTGTTACAGCGAATGACAAATGGGGATTCCTCTGACATTGATTATATGCATCTGTGACCTAATTTTAACCTGGGGAAGGCATTCATGGGTTGGTTGGTGCTCCTGGACAGGATTCAATACTGAGCTCAATTCCTGGCTATTGACGTGGTAATTGCTCTGCAGAAATGTTGGGATTTCTCAGGTCCAATGCAGAGCCACAATGTAAAGAGAGCCTCCATTGTCAGACAAGGAATACAGATGGCTTCCATCAATACACATGATCCTCCATGTGTTCTCGCCAGGTCACAAGGAGAGCATGGTTGTGCTACAACCCGGGGAACATCAGAGTGGAAACCCAGGTGAGCGCACAGTCAGTCTTCCCAGACTAGGCCCGTGGGCGGCGAGCCGCTGCTGGCTGTTCCTTGGCTCAGTGTGCCTGTGTCACCTCCACCGCGGCTTTCAGGTCTGCTGCGGACTTGTCCAGGGCAGGTTTCTTTGAGTAATCTCGCTCTCCAAAAATGGTGCTTCCTATGCGAACATTTGTAGATCCTACTTCAATCTGTGGGAAAGAAGAGCAAGTGTTGAGGGCTGAGTGTGAATGAATGGCTGCAGCTGGCGCTGAGGCTGTGTCTCTCATTCTGGCTCCTGAGGGCCTCTGAGGGCATGGATGGTGATGCAGCTGAGGTGGACGGGGGTGGAGGGGGCAGTGGTTGTCCTTGGGGGCAATATGACCTTGGAGGGGTGTTTCAGAAATAAGCGAGGATTTCTTTGGCTTTCACAGGTATGGCAGAAGTCCCAGCGCGTGCGTGCGTGCGTGCGTGTGTGTGTGTGTGTGTGTGTGTGTGTGTGACAGACACACGGCAGCACACATACTCTCTCATATTCCCTGGTCAGGCAGATGAAAAAGCCTTATCATTGTCTCTGTATAGGATCTAATTCCATTTTACTCAAAAACACAAAGTATTTTTGCACTGTTTTAACCCATACAATTTTCCAGCAATGCAACTATTGTCTACACAGAGGGAAGTTTATTCTTTGATTTCTGCAACTTCGTTACTTGCTGTTCCAGAAATCATGTATTTGAGTTGACAATACAGAACAGCTGTACCATGTGCGTTGGATTTACGCCTAAGATCAAGCCTCGGACTTCATCATGACTTACTGTCATGTATCTATATACAAGTGTTTACATAGCAAGATGTCTTTTAAAAAATGATGGTTTAATTTCTCCTTATTTTCCTTTAGATTCCACTTAGGGAATTATGCTAGAAAATTAAATTACGTGTTAGGCTATGTTTTATACATTTCATTTCAAAAAGAAGGGGATGATAACATATACTTAAAGTACTCACACATGGATAAATAAAGAAGGGGCGGAGAACATTAGAATGGTTGAGAACCACTGCCACTCGAGGCCCTATTGCTATGATGAGGCATTTCAAAGGTTCCTCCAGCAAAGCCCGGCTCTCGCTGGGCTTCTGGGACCCTGCCATCACACGGTCCCCAGAAGGACACTTACTGCATGCTGGAAGTCCGTGGACATGCCCATGCTCAGCTCCACCCGGCCAGTGGGGATGCTCAGCTTCTTGCACAGCTCCTCACGGAGGGACGACAACATCTGACAGAAAGACACGTGCGACACCTGTTTCATCCCTGCCTCTCCACAGATGCCTGGGAGCGGTGGATCTGAACATCTCTGACAAAGGTTATTTACTTCTCATGGTTTCAAGGTCTGTCAAAATTGCCAGTAGTTACTGAAAGGTTTTTTTTTTTCCCTTCAAATTATCCTACTTTCAGAAAGAAAACTCAGTTCCTGGAGAAGAAGGAGCTCGTTTTCTCTAAAGAGTGTGTCTGAGCCAGGTTCAGACTGAGCTGAGAAAGCTCTGTAGGGTTTTGGAGACCCGTTCTCTTTTCACAGAGGAAACAGCTTGGAAGAGGGTTATAACCTCTGACAGATGGCACCTGGGGGTCTTCAAAGTTTGTGCTAACAGCCAGCCCTGCAGCAGCAGTGTGCTAACACAGTCCTTCAGCACGTGGGAGATCCCCCACCCCTGGTCCCCATACCTGGAAGTCCGGATTTGGTCCTTGACTAAGATCGTGCCCAAAGCTTCCTATGGTCATCAGCCCCACGAATTCCAGGCTGGGGCACTTGGCATTTATGTGTTCCACCATGGCTACTGTCTCTGACGGTAGAAGGCCATGTTTACCTTTACACACACACAAAATAAAAATAAAAATAAAAAAAATTGAGGACCCTTATACTAAAATGTTTTAAGTAGCCAGAGATAGGGTCCATTTTCACCCTTCCTTTCTAACAGAGGAGGCAATCCTCAGACAAGGATCTCCTCCTCTTGTTCTCAAGTCCAAAACAGTAACTTTATGTTTGAGGTCTGCATGTAGTTCCCCTTCTGGTCAGGTCTGAATTTCTCAAGAGAAGAGCTATACATTGAACTCTCCTGATTCTGTTTCAATATCTGAGCTGAGAACAGCTAGAGTACAAGGAAAAGAAAAAAAATACTGCTTTTCTTGGGGTACCAAGAAGATTTATATTGCCAAAATGCCAGATTGACCTCAGAGCTTTTCCCCAAACCTGGTATTTCTATAGTTTTAATAATTTATTAGTAAAATTGTAAAAATGTAAAATAAAGTATATATCACAGTTCTGACTATATATTTGGTAAATTTAACTGATCTCTGTTCTAAACATGAAACACAGGGAAGCTCAGTACCATTTCCAAGGTCACACAAATAAAACTGTGGACCTAGATTTGAACCCAGGTAGCCTGACTCCAGCACCTATTTGGAAAACAGAGGCCTATACTGAGCTCCTCCACGCTCAGATCTGGTGAATGCCAGTGCTCTGATGTCTGGAAGCAAGTGACTGATCTTGTAAACAAACAAGACGTGCAAGGTTCTATGCCAGTGGCTTCACCTGTGTGAGCACATTCAGTCCTCACAACAGTGCTATCACATTGTCATTGCGCCGCAAGGAGACTGAGGTATGGGGGGTAGGTGATTCATGCGAGGTTACAAAGCTGGGCGGTGGTGGGGCTCAAACCCAAGGTGTGTCTGACTTCAAAGCCTGTGCCCTGCTCACCCTGTTACACCGTTAGCCCTGAGATGACATTCACTGCCTGATGCTCACACTGCTTTGCCTTCTGGTTTCTCCCAATGTAGCACTAAGTAATTTATTTTTTAGGGCCCAGGAAGAGTGACTCCTCATGTAATTTTGCAACTTCTTTCAGGAGTGACGGTGACTTCTGGGAATTTTCGGGAGACCAAAATCACAATCCCCTTCTTGCTTCTCCGTCTGCCTCCTCAAAAATTAAGAATAACAAGTCATGATGTATTAAAGAATAGTATGTGGGCTGGCGTGGATGCCCTTGTGCCACCTAGATCCTACACAACACAGCGTACTTAACAGTCCGTGATTTCTTTCTATCACCTTAGTTATCAGGTAAATTAGGCCAGCATTCTTCCTGGGCTTCCAGTATCCTGGGGGTGGGGTGGGGTGGGGAGAAATCTACAATACAGTTCTGGTCACTTACTCTCTTCTCCACTGGTGTTAATCTGGACCATAACCTTTAACCTTTCGGGAGAACCTTTTTTCTGCCACGAACTGTTCACTCTGTCTGCCAGCTTCACAGAATCCAGTGTTTCCAGCATGAAGAGATTGGGGACAGCTGAAACAAGAAAGAAGCAAGAACATTCTTCATGTATCTTATTGCAGCTAGCAACAGCTTTTGGTGCATGGAAAAGTAATTTCTCATGCACCAAAAAGAAGAGAAAAAGACAGTTAAGTCTCAGTTCTGCTAAGAAGACTTATGTGGAAGTTTTACTAGATGTAAGCTCAAATGCCAGGTCACCACTGTCTAATCAGCAAACACGAACGAGGAGAGGAGAGCGCCGACACGCCACAGTCCTGCAGCACCTGTACCCACACACTCCAAGGGGCTGACAGTCACGGAGCTCAACCTCACTTCCAACTGAGAGAAACAGTTGGAAGGGGACAATATGGGAATAACCGGTGGAAGCCAAAGGGCTTCTCTGGCATGACATTACCGTGTTCTTGAACTTTCTAGGATGGGGGCACTAGAAATGATGCCATCAAGATAGTGAAAAGACAACCCATGGAGTGGGACGAAATATTTGCTAGTCATTTATGATAGGTCTGGTATCCAGAATATATAAAGAACTTTTATTGTTCAATAGAAAGATAAATAACCCAGTTAAAAAATGAGCAAAGGAGGTGAGCAGACATTTCTCCAAAGAAGATATATAAATGTCCAATAAGCCCACAAAAAGGTGCTTCACCTCATTAGTCACCAGGGAAATGCAAATAAAAGCCATCACAAGATACCACTTGACATATTTTTTTAACTCCATTTTATCTCCTTTGCTGACTTACTACTCTCTTTATTGTGTTATTTTATTGGCTGCCTTAGGTTAAACTTATCACAGTCTACCTTTAATGGTGTTACAATGCTTCACATAAAGTCTAAGAACCTTATGACAGTGTACTTCTGTTTCTTCCTTTCTATTCTTTATGCTATTGTTGTAATGTAGGTTGCTTTCACATGTTATAAACCCCACAATACATCATTGTTTTTGCTTATATAACATTATAATAAAACAATGGAGAAACATAAAATCAATCTGTGAGAAGACCGATAAATCTCTAGCCAGAGAGTCTAGAAAAAAAGAGAAGACAGAAATTACTAATACCAGGAATGAGAGAGTTGACATTACTACAGCCTTTTCAGATGTGGGGTTTAAAAAAGATAATAAAGGGAATTACAAACAACCCTATGCCCCTAAATTCATTAATTCAATGAAACAGACAGATTTCTTGAAAGACACGTAGTACCAAAGGTAATCCAAGAAGAAAGAGATTTTGTGAACAGCCCTATATCTACTAGTGAAATTGAAACTATATTTAAAAACCTTTCCATAAGGTAATCTCTGTTCTTCACTGGTAAATTCTACCAAATGGTTAAGGAAGAGATAATAGTAATTCCACACACAAACTCTTCCAGAAGACTTAAGGAGGGAATACTTCCCAATTCATTGTATGAGGACAGCATTATCCTGATAGGAAACCCAAATAAAGATAGTTCAAGAAAAGGAAACTAGAGACCAATGTCCCTTGGGAATATAGATGCAAAAACTCCAAACACCACCTAACAAATCAAATGACACATTATATTGAAAAGATAGTACTTTATGACCAAGTGAAATTCATCTCCAGGAATGCACGGTTGATTTAACATTTGAAAATCAATAAATGTAATTCAACATGTTAATAAACTAAAAAAGAAAAATCATATAATCATATTTAGAGTTTTATCTTACCCATCAATTTGTTGACATTTTGTTTCTGTAAGTGGCCAATGAAGTGCCATTTAATCTCAGGACATGAAGACAGAATCTGAAAAGAAAAAGGTAACTGTGTTTGACTTAGATTTTTTTCTTTTATCCTCACTGAAGGACACTTTTTCATTGCTTTTAGAGAGAGGAGGGTGATGGCAGAGAGAGAGAGAGAGAGAGAGAAACATCGATTTGAGAGGGAAACATCAATTGGTTGCCTTCTCATATGTGCCTCAACAGGGAATTGAACCCGCAACCTGGGTATGTGCCCTGAGCAGGAGCTGTACCTGTGACCTTTTGGTCTATGGGACGACACTTAACCAACTGAGCCACACCAGCCAGGGCATGGCGTCGATTTTTATGGAGGTCTAGCTGGCTCAAATACTTTGCATACTCTCTCTTCTGACCTTTCATTTCTACGCAATACGGCACCACCACCACCTTCAGCCAGGCTCCTAAGGATACTTAGAAAACCACCTAAGGCTTTTGTTCTGTTTCTCTTCCTTGGTCCCATCGACTCCCTCCATCTTTCAGATATCATCCATTAAGAATCAACTGACTAAAGCTTTCAAATCTCAAAAGAATCCTAGATTACAGCAAGCTCCTAAAAATCACCATTTTCAAAAAAACTGCAAAGGAGAAAACTATAATCTTAATAAAGAAAGAAAACCTAAATGAGAAATATTGGGGGCTCAAGGTAAAATGGACATTTCTACCACCAACCCAACCTCCTGGTGCAAAACTCAACCACCAACATGGGTCTAATTTTCCAATGAAATGTTCAGATTTAGATATATACTGAAGATTTCGGATATCTACTTACTTTAGGATTTGATGCTTTTTCTAGCAGTTCTTGAACCTATAAAGTAAAAAGAAAGAGACGTCAGAAGTTTGGCAAACATGATTCTTCCAAAGGAGGTTTGGAAAAGGGCTTACATAGTTCTCTCCGAAAGTGCGCTGGCCATGACTGTAGGCCTCAACCACCATGTCTGCAGGCTTGGTTTTGCTGACGGCTACCAGCCGGGGCTGGATGTCTGGGAGATCCTGCCAAGAGAGAGCCAGATGAGTGAATGTTTGGCTACATTATCCTGATAAATCCTGTAAGAGATCTTGTTCAAAAGTTCAGCATAGATCTTAACTTGGTATTTGGTAAGCTCCATTTTTCCAATACTGCAGGAAGATCAGTGCCAAATCATGTTGATAAGTATGTCTTTCAAATGTACTGCATTTAGCCTAGGCTGGTGTGGCTCAGAAGACTGAGCTCTGGGCTGCAAACCAAAGGGTTGCTGGTTTGCTTCCCAGTCAGGGCACACGCCTGGGTTGAGGGCCAGGTCCCCAGTAGGGGGTGCAAGAGGCAACCACACACTGATGTTTCTCTCCCTCTCTTTCTCCCTTCCTTCCCCTCTCTAAAAATAAATAAATAAGATCTTAAAAATACACAAATGGGAATAAAAGACACAAAACTGTACTTGAACAACAATTAAATAAATAAATTATAAAAAATATCCAAATGCATAGCATTTAAATCTAATACACTAGCTACTTTAATATCTAGCAAAAGATAGTTCTTAGGAGAGCTGGACAGGTTAGTAAAAGCAGTACATTTCCTTAAAATGCAGTCTTTGACCAACTATGTCAGCATCACCTGGGTCTCACTCCAGACCTACTAAATCTGAATCTCTGGGGCTGGACTCTTGAGAATCACCTTTCAAATAAACTCTCCAGGTGATTCTCTTGCACACCAATGCTGGAGGTTTAAGAATCACTTCAGCCCTGGCTGGTGTAGCTCAGTGGATTGAGCATAGGCCTGTGAAGCAAAGGGTTGCCAGTTGGATTCCAAGTCAGGGCACATGCCTGGGTTGCAGGCCAGGTCCCCAGTAGGGGAACACAAGAGAGGCAACCACACATTGATGTTTCTCTCCCACTCTTTCTCCTTCCCTTCTCCTCTCTCTAAAAATAAATAAATAAAATATTAAAAAGAAAAAAAAGAATCACTTCATTATAGGAAGGCATCACTCTCTGACTAGAGGGCCACTTCTGGTTTCTGAAACCCCCAGGTCAACCTTTTTGGAAGCTCATTCTGGCCCTGGTGTAATTATTAGTGTTGACTCTAGTCACATTCAAAAGCAGCCTGCTTAATTATATAATCTATTGTTCAATCTAATGAAGAACCAGTGGCAGACCTCAGGGAGGGACACGAAACCACCTCTGGACTCAGGACTAGATCTATCCAACCCCCCTCTCAAGGCCAGTACATGGAGAGCAAGGCGTCCCCAAATTCTACTGCAACCAAACACATACTGAGGCCGTAAGAGAAGAGACTCACCTCTCCTCACAGAGTTCAGTTTTCACGTCCACCATCACCCTTTTGCAATTTTTACAGAATCACAGTATCCTCAAAGGGCCTGAAGAGTCAGACGAATTACAAAGAATTTCTTCGTCTTTCTGAGGGCTATATTAACAGTCTTTTATAAGGTCATGTCATAACTCCTGGGATTACTTTGATGAGTTGATGGTTTCCAGACCGAAATGGGGAACAGGCAGATTTGCTGAGACAATCTCCAAGGGTGATGTTTATTAGGGAAATCCCTAGTTTATCCTGGAGAACCACTGGGAATCACAGAACGTTAACTCCAGGAGCGAGCTTGGAGCAATCAGAGTTCCTTCCCTTTCCTACACAGATAAGGGAACTTGGGGCCAAAGTGGTTAAGTGACTTGTTCAAGGTAATATCGAACTAGTAGCCAAGGAAAGGCTACACTAGTGCAGGTTTCTGTCTGCAGGCTAACATTCTGTATGCGTGTGCGTCTCATTTTTATTTTTCAATTATAGTTTACTTTCAGTATTATTTTGTATTGGTTTAAATTGTACAACACAGTGATTAGACGATCATATGCTTTAAATGTGTTCCCCTGATACTTCCAGTAACTACCTGTCACCTTACATAGCTAATGCAATGGTATTGACTATGCTCCCTACACTTTACATGCCTGTGACTATTTTGTAACGGCCAATTTGTACTTCTTCCACCCATTCCCCCAACAGCCCTCCCCTCTAGCAACCACCCCTCCTCTCTGTGTCTGTGAGTTCCAGGCCTGCGTTCAGAGTCTGACACCCTAGGTACAGATGAGAAACCTTTGACCTCTCTGTTGATGGATGTCTAACTCCACACCATCCAGCTTAAACTTGCACAGAGGGAAGCAGATATCGACTGACTCTTGGTCTAATGAAATTCCTGGAGGAGACAACAATAAGAGGTGTGTGTGCGTGCGGGGGGAGTCTCCCCATAAGGGGATTAGATGTCAGCTCCTCCGTGCTGGAAACGCGAAAGAACAGCTCGCTGCCTCCGATCAATACTATCTGCTTCGCCTACACGTGGAACTGACATTTACTGAGCATCTACTAGGTGTTAGACGCTGCCACACACATGATATCAGGCAGATCTGGCCTCCTTTGCCGTGCTCTTGTAGGAGACGTCTTCTCTTGCCGCTGCTGGGCACAGGCCTGGCCCTTCCCCCGTCCCCTAAGGCTGCTGACTCCCACACGAAGCGGGAGGAGCAAAGGCTGCGATTTATGCCCGGACATTGGTCATTTTCCCGGAGTAGCGGATACCTTCGGTTCCAGCCAAGCCAACCTCCAGGCAACCTGACAGGCTCATCTCGAGGTCACTGAGGAAGCCCTTCCCTAGCTTTTTGGGGCTCTGCGATCCGTGCCAACGCCGAGGAGGTGGACAGGTCCCGCCCCTCCGGGAGAACCCTCTGCGTCACCGTGACGACCCATTCTCACGCAGGAGTCCCCCTCCTCACGGCGGCCGCCCACTGTCCCCACGCGGTCCCCTTCCTCACCCGCGGCCGCCGCGCCACCGCCTGCTGCACGCGCTCGTTCACTGTCCGCAGAGCAAACGCGACTCCCAGCTCCGCCGACATGCCGCCAGCTCTCCACATCCCCTAGGGATCAACGTCCAGACCCAGCCCCGGGTACCCCAGGGTTGAAACCACCTTCCGGTCCCGTCCAAATTACGTCTCCGTAGGGCTCCAATCAGCGCTCACCACAGAATCGTTTCGTCCAATCGACACCGGGCATTGCGGGGGCGGGGCGGGGGCGGTGTAGTGGAGGCTCCGCCCTTTGACGGAGGCCATCTTGAGGAGGTCGCTTTGGATAGAATGGCGGGGCGCAGGGCGCAGAGCGCTGGGGGCGTTTCTGTGCCGCCCGGAGAGCCTTCAAGGCTGTGTCGCCTGATGCACTGCTGCCCCCGCCCCAACGGAATCTTTCTGAAGCGAAAAACGTGGCCTGCTCCTGCTGTCCTATTTTCTTTCAAAATGCCTCCCAAATTTCTCAGTCCCTGGCGTTCAAAGAGCTGTGAACCAAGATTTCTGTGGGCAGGGACCAGGATTAAAAATTGCTAGAGCGGAGGACATCCCTTTAGAATCTCAGGTAGTCTTGTGAGGAACCGCTGAGAGATATAAACGACATGGCATGACTCAATGTATAGTTTCATCTTGTCATCCTTGAGACCAGTGCTGTCCAATAGAAATAGGTGATTCACATATGTAATTAAATAATTTCGACTAGGCACGTAAAAAGTAAAAGCGTAATGATACATTTTATTTAACCCAATATATGCAGAATAAGCTTTCCACATGTACCAATGGGAAAACTTCAAACAAGATATTTTAAGTTCTTTTTATCGTACCCGGTTTCCAAAATCGGGTGTAGTTTTGGCCTACAGCATGTCCCGGTTCGAGCTCTCCACCTTTCAAGTGGCAGAAGCCACCTGCGGCCAGTGCTGCCCTGTCGGAGTGCACAGGAGGTCTGGCACGAGCTCAGCCCACATTCCGTCTAGTTCTTGAGTCTCCCATGTGTCAGGCGCTGGGCAATGTGAGAGCCATGAACGGGAAGAGGAGCCAGACAATACGGAGACTAAAAGGTGAAATACTAAATTTGTCAGGTGGTGAAATAGGTGATGGGGGTAAGTAGGAAGAGATCCGTTTTGTTAGGGAAAGCGCTTTTTGGCTGTACTGTTGATTCTCAAACATTTAATTCAACTCAAGGAAGCGGGATGATATTTTGTTGCAGAAAGGGCCCACGTTTGTTCTCCAGGTTGTGTTGAGGTGACTGGGAAATGGGCGATATTCTTTCTTCTCTCATCATGTTCCCAGACCCCAGGGACTGAGATGAGGTTTCACATGTCCTTGCCATCAGGGACCTCTTTTTGGGAAGTTCCCGTTTACCAGGTACACATAACTAGGGTTGTCAAAGACATTAGGAGTAATCGTATTCAAATATCTCGGGACTTCGTCTCTACTCCTGCCAAAGCAGTAATTAAAAAATGCCTAGAATAAGCCTTCATGGGGTGAATAGAGTAACATTTGCTATAAATACAGGGTTCAAAGGTGCTAGCCAGCAGTTGGTGGTGGGAGGAACAAGGGATCACAGTGATGAAGTCCTGGGAAGGGACGTATAGAGCAAGAATTGGGTGAGCACCAAACACTTAAAGTGGTATATTATTTGGAAAGCATTGAAAAAACATAAGCCAGGTCAGGTCAGGTCTCTTCTTTGAATTGTAAGGTCAATCCTCCTTACCCCACCATCATGGCCTAACTGTGTGTAGCTCCCAAAAGGGTATCAGAAGAGTGATTTAAACTTTCAAGCCAGTAAGCGTCGTGGTGGCAAGATTGGGGGGAGGTGGCGTAGGAGTGACACAAGTTGAATCTTGGTTTCCTCACTAAACTGGGATCTTGGACAGGTTACTGAACTTTTCAGTTTTTCATTCATGAAATAGAGTCAACATCTCCTTCAGAGTTGCATTAAGGAGCAGTCAAGACAATGTAATATGCTTAGCAGACTGCTGACCGAAACAGGCACGAGTGTTCAGTGAATGTGGGCCTACCCATTTAGTGCATATTTACGGAGGTAGGTCTCTGTAGAGGCACCCGGGGCGAGACCACGATGAGGGAGGCAGGCTTTACTGTGGATTCATTACTAAGATGCTTTTTATCCCCAACATTCTTGACCTCATGAAAATGGAAGGACAAAAAGACCTCGGTGACCCCGTTTCCATGATCTTTTCCCATTTTCCAATTTCTTCACTTCTTAGCTGTGTTTTTCAATCAACTTTATTCCACTGTTTTCTCCGTGTTTACTTTCTTCTCTTCTTCTTCCTGGGATGTCAACCATCTTATTTATCTACCAATTAAAAAAAATATTTAACAAAGATTTTATTTATTTATTTTTAGAGAAGGGGAAAGGAGGGAGAGAAACATCAATGTGTGGCTGCCTCTCACAGGCCCCCAACTGGAGACCCGGCCCACACCCAATTCCTGTGCCCTGACAGAGAATCAAACTGGGGACCTTTTGGTTCATAGGCGGGCCCTCAATCCACTGAGCCATACCAGCCAGGGCTATTTATTTATTTATTTATTTATCTACTTACTTACTTATGAGAGAGGGGAAAGGAGGGAGAGAGAGGAGGAGAGAAACATCCATGTGGGAGAGATCGAACCTGCAACCCAAGCATGTACACTGACCGAGAATTGAACTGGTAACCTTTCCATTTGCAGGATGATGCCCAACTGAGCCCCACCAGCCGGGGCTCAAACATCTAATATAACCTTTTATTTATCCTTTTCCATTACCTAATCCTTGAAAAATGCAAGTTCAAAATCACTTTATCGCTAGTTAACTGTCTTTATATTTCTCTAATAATTTGCAGGGACAAAGAAGAAAAGGGAAAGATTAAAGAGCCGAATACCCAGAGGGACAGATTCCATAAATAATCTAAAACCTAGTATACTTCCTCACCATAAATGCCATGAAGCTTTTAAAACATTACCCCTGTCGTCTAATGCCTTGAATTATGAGAAAAACATTTATGGATTTAAAAAGTGTTTCCTTCTGAGCTTACTGTGAGTCTTTTGGGGGATAAAAAAAGATAAAATAATAGAAAATTACTGTTGCCTGGTTACTTGGCTCTGAAGAGAAATGGAGAAATAATGCTCATGTCCCGGTTTAAATGAATTCGGGCCGAGTAGCCATGACAGAAATCCCTCAGCAAACATGTTGTCACATCTGGCTCTTGAAATGTCAGTACAGATTCTGGAACCCTAGACTTGGAGAGGACCTTTAGAGAGCATTTGATCTTTCATATAGAAAGAGTGACATTTAAACCATAGAATCTCCCCAGTTTCTGGAGACCACCAGAGAGAAAAATGTTATCCATGCTTATCCCTAGATTTATTTATTTTCTATTTGTAGAAAGTTACTTCTATCCATTTCAAATTTTAGCCAGTTGTAAGTAAAATCTCTAAAACTACTGTATTCTGCAAACTAATTCCTCCTCTTTGGTCTCTGAAGAATCAGAAGAAAATACCTTGCCAACCATTATGCAACTTTTACAAATGTAGGTTTGGTGAATTTCCCATCTGCCTTTCTTGGGGTCAACCCATGAACTTTGTTTTTCACTTACTTTTTCCTTTTGGTTTTAACGTTTTCTTTTTTCTCTAGCCTTTTAAAGTCTTTCTTCTCAGGAGAGCCCAGAACACAGCAATTCGGACTATCAATAGGGTCAAACCAGGCTGTTTTCCACACATTACACTCTGCGGAGGTGTGTTCTCAGTACCGCGTCTGCTGCACTGCAGCGTCCTTCCCTTCTTCCTCCATGGGCTGTCCTATTTGTAATCTTATTCTGTGTTACCACATCTGATTTTCTTCTTAGTGGAACCCACTTAATAGTTGTGTACTGGCCTATTTTTCCAGACGATGAAAAAGAAGTGTTTTTGAACACTTACACAGGCTAGCCACAGTGCTAAAGCCTTGTGCATGATTTCATTTAGTTCATTCAGCCCGTTTTATAGATGAAGAGACTGAGGCGCAAACAGGTTCAAGAATTTATTCAAGACCTTATACTTCGGAAGTGGTAGAGTCATCATTTGAATCTTGGTGGCTTCATTCCAGTATTTATATTCTTACTAAGGTCATACTATTTGTGTAGTAGGGCTCCCAAACCAATAAAGCCTGGGATCACCATTAAAAACCTGAGGGAGGGGAAGGGATCAGTCAAAAAACATGTATGGATGACCCATGGACATGGACAACTGTGCGGGGATGGACTGCAGGAGTGGGGGTTGGGATGGGCAGAGAAGGGCAAAGGGGGAAAAACTGGGACAACTCTAATAGAATAACAACAATAAAAAACTGTAACCCACCCGCCCAAACCTGAGAAAGCCTGGGCTAGAGTTGTCAGATTTAGCAAATATAAGACAGTATACTCAGTTCAATGTGAATTTTATGTAAACAATGAATAACTTTCTAGTATAAGTGTGTCTCATACAATATTTGTGAGATACTCAATGCTAAATATTATGTTGTGCCCTGGGTGGTGTGGCTCAGTGGATTGAGTGTCAGCCTGCAAACTGGAGGGTTGCCCTTTCGATTCCCAGTCTGGGCACGTGCCTGGGTTGTGGGCCAGGCCCCTGGTAGGGGGTGTTTCTCTCCCTTTTATTCTCCCTCACTTCTCTTCTCTCTGAAAATAAATAAATAAAATATTTTAAAAAAGACTTTCCTTCTGTCCCATAACTAAAAAAATAACAATTATTTGTTTATATGAAGTTCATATTTAACTGAGCATTCTGTACTTGGCATCCCTAGACTGGGCATCGTTTCAGGGTAGAGACTGGGACTTTTCTACTGAATTGATATCAAAATGAATTCTGGGTCAATTAGAAGCATCTCTGCTCTTTGGAGCTGGATTGCAGTGATGTATAGACTCTTTAACATTATAAATCTCTATAGCACCTACCAAGAATTATGCCATGTTTACAAATTAGTTTTTACTGTTTCTGCATTGATAATGGGGATATACAGGGTCTGGTAGAAGGAAGGCCTGCTTGAGTGTGGTAGTAATACAGGTGTAATAATTCATAGTTTCAATTTGAACATTTCACCGAAAATGTCATGTAGTATCCTTGAATGTGAAATATTTTTTTAAAAAATTATTTATTTTTAGAGAGAGGGGAAGGGAAGGAGAAAGAGAGGGAATGAAACACTAATATGTGGTTGCCTCTCGCAACCCCTGCTGGGGACCTGGCCCGAAACTCAGGCATGTGCCCCCAATGGGAACTGAACCGGTGATGCTTTGGTTCGCAGGCCCACACTCAGTCTACTGAGCTATGGCAGAGAGGGTGAATGTGATACTTTTATGTTACAGAATTACACGCATATGATTTTATAATAAAAGAAAGGGGCATTATTGTGCCAAATCCAATATATTCATTTGAATACATTTTTAGGGTGATCTTGTACTCACTCACTCACTTGGCAGGAATATTTTATTTCTTATATCACCTATTCCACTATTAGCTGGTGCTAAACTTCACTTTGATAAAAAAGTAAATACAAAGACTCAGTTAGCAAGACTGAAAATAAAACTAAGACATGAGTTCACATCTTCTGTGTTGTCCCAAACAATTCCTCTAGCTAGCAACTCAAGGCAATGAATCCAGCATATCATTCATTTACAGAGTGGCTCATATAACAAGAATCATTTTTCAGTTACAAAGGGGGTCATTAAGCCTTCGGGGCTCTTTGAAACTAGAACTATTTTGATTGATCACTTGCTTACATAAAATTAGAAATAAAAAGGAATGGAAATACAAACACAAAATGATTGACCATTTCCTCTGTTACAAGAAAACATCAGAAACAGTGGCAAGACCCCTAATGAGCAGAACAAGAAGAGCACTGGTCAAGTTCTTAGACACAGAGTAGCCACTGGCCAAGATACAGATTGTCCCCTACTTAGGATTTTTTGACTTTATGATGGTCACAGTGTCACATTTTATTAAAAAGTAGGTTTTGTGTCAGATGATTTTGCCCAACTGCACGCTAATGTAAGTGTTCTAAACACATTTAAGGTAGGCTATACTAAGCTATAATGATAGGTAAGTTTTGATGTATGAGTTTTCAACTTAATATTTTTAAATTAAAATTTAAAAAATCCTTGCCTGTGGATACACTTATTGATTTAGAGAGAGAAAAGAGAAGATAGAGAGAGAGAGAGAGAGAGAGAGAGAGAAACACTGATCGGCTGCCTCCTGCATGTGTCCAGACCGGGGACTGAACCTGCAACCTAGGTTTGTGCCCTGACAGGAAATCGAACCTGCAACTGTTCGGTGCACGGGATGATGCGCCAACCAACCAAGCTGCATTGGCCAGGGCAGCTCAATGAGATTTTCAGCTTATGATGGATTTATTGGGATGAAACTCCATCATAAATTGAGCAGCATCTATACATTTTATCCTCAAACCCAAATAGATAATTCAGTAAATATGATCTTACTTTCACTATTTACTCTCTATAAATGATAAACTTACTGGGGTTCAAAGACAGACCCATAGATTTTGCAACAGGGCATTTATGAAATGTCTTTTTTTGGATCAATATACAGTAAGTCCTCACCATTGTTGATAGGTTCTGTGACTTTAAGTCAAATGACGTATAATGAAACTAATTTTATGACAGGCTAACTGACATAAACAAGAGTTGAGTTCCTATGGCATCTTATCAATGTTACAACAGAACGATGTTGAATGAAATAATTTTTTTTGAGGACCTGCTGTATTGCTAAAATTCAGTGATTTTTTCTCTCTCAACTTAATATGATTGTAGGTCTCCCCAAATTTATTTTATTTTAGTCATATAAAAATTATTAACAAACTTTGGTTCCCTTACAAACATTCTGTCCTTTTATAAAAAAGTGATTAAAACCAATACTGAATATGAATCACTTCTGCAAAGTTTAATGAGTGAGAAACATTCAACCAAGGTGGCTTCTCCTTGGAAAATTCTACAAAAACTGAATTATATAAACAGTTACTTATTTTGATAGAAGTTCCACTTATAAATAGCAGCCATGACTTACTGCCTACAAAATTGCAGGCTGTCACATTTTATGTGTTTAGAATAAACACATATCTGTTTATTTAGAATTCTAGTGTTAAGCTCAGATTTTCTAGTGTGCGCTGAAGAAAGTTACACAGGTAGATCGATTAGTTGTCCCATGCTAAGGAAACAGCCCACTTCCAAGATCTTACCATTTGGGCAGGTACAGACAACTGCTGGGTCTAAACTAGTGGGTACTACAACATTTATTTTTTGTTTAAAGAGGAAGCCACACTAACATCGAGAGGGGCAGGGCTGCAGGACTGTACTGGGGCTCTCCCGTGATCACAGTAGCTGATACAAGAGACACGCCATCACAGGATGTTAGTGTTAAGAGACTTTCAACATAAGAACATGAACAAACGTGCTATTCCAAGGGACTGAGATATCCTTGCTACCTATTCAGTTGTAGTGAAGTAGTGTTTTCTGAGGCCTACGTAGCAGGTCTCAGAGTAGAGGGAGCAGACACATATGTAAATTAGGGATGGTGGCAGCAGTGATTAGTGGCACTGAAGTGGGAGGAGGGTGAGAATGTGTTAGTAATGGATACCCTATGTTGGTCTGGGGAGACTGACTGCCTTCTGTGAGGACCCCAGAAGGTATTCAAATCCGCCACTCCCAGGAATATTGGGCTGCTTGTAGAAAAAGTGATCAGGACCAGTGGTTTGAGAATTCTAGACACAAAGTTAGAAAGGAGAAGGACAACATTTGAATTAAGAAGAGTTAACATTTTGCTTCTTCCTGGGCAGGCAGAAAGCTCCCCAAACTTGCTACTTTGGAGAAAGCTGGCCCAGTTCTGGGGCCATTTGACATAGTGGAAGTCTGAGCATGGGACCAAAAAAGAGGCGGGGATCAGTGCCACAAAGTAGCATTCACAGTTTCACCGAGCCAGGGGGTGGAGGGTGGGGTTTTTCTGGGGGAGGGAGAGAAGCTAATGACAAGGCCAAGTCCTAAACCAGAGCTTGTCATGGAGATTACCAACCTGCTGGTAGGTTAACTCCAGAAAGCTGTCTTCTGCTGAACAATCCGGTACACAATTTAGGGACTATACAGGCTGTCCTGCCCTCAACTCCAATTCCAGGATATGAGAAAACCTTTCTCTCATGTTTGCGCTCCCCCTTCCCCAATCTCCCAGAGTGACCCAAACTTTTCCTAATTAGGAATGAGAAAGAAAACATCAGAACAGATTTTGATGCCGCTACTTCAGCCCAGGGACTTGGGCATGGACTTGGCCTTGCACCCACACAGCCGTCTCTGGAGACTGAAGACTCAGTCTGATGCCTGTGTGGCTGCCTGGAGCCCTGGATTTAAAAACAGGCCCATCGCTGCACCAGACACACTCCCAGCACAAGCCATACGCCTTAAGATTAGGAATGCTTTTGGATGACCCTCCCTTCTCTTCCAGAGAATGTTCACTGTCGAATCTCCAGAACAATAAAAAGACACTTGGCCTCAAGGAACGTACAGAGTTTGCCAGGCAGGAACCTTTGTTGCTAACAGACATAATGATCTGACTTTTGCAGCTATTAAGACACTTGAGTTGTTTGTTCCTGCCTTCTCGATGCTGACTGAAACCAACAAGCAGATTGAGAGGGGAAACAACCCCCAAATTGTAGGATAGGTGAAGAGTTTGTAAAAGAATCATGTGGTGAAGACCAGGCCCTGGCTCTGACAATGAAGTCAGAAGCCACCACTTTAGGCTCAGGGCGAGGAGGGCGGCAGGTATAGAAAAGCTGGGAAATCTAGCACCCGTTCTGCTGGATGAGGGCTCACGAAGTGCACCTCCAGAATAACTCACGCCTGCACGGACAAAAATGCCAGGAAGGCCAAACACGCTGCAGCTGTTCGCCCACGGCTCTCCCCCGGCAAATGGACAAGAACGTGTTCGCTCAGTTGTGAGCCTCACCCGCAGGCATCTCCCACCTTCAAGGCAGGGGTGAGAGGTCTGGATGGCATTTTCCCAAATTAGGGAAATCAAAATCAAACCATCCACAGGCAACTCCCTCTCTTTCTCCCATTCCTTATGATAGCATCCTTAATTAAGTCAGCTTCAAAGGATTAAAATTAATGCCTGGAGGTCAAAAGTCAAACCAATGGTTTACAAAGCTTAACAGAAGTTATATAACCTATGTCCCTGACTAAAACCCCCAAATCACCAATCCCTGCCCCTGCTTCCCAGTGGAATAGATTTAAGTCCATTTCTTCTTTTCCACCACAATACGTGGAAGACAAAGAAGCTAGTGTGAGAGGGAGGAGCATCCGGGCTCGTCATTAAAAAATAAAGATCTCTTTCTCTGAGTGTCACCTGAGGCTGCATAAAAATCCTGTTTCAGTTCTCCTCGGTGTCTGCCTCCAAGGGTTCATCTTCTAAGCCAAAACTCAGCTTGTCAGCTAGTCCCTCAAACTGCTTGCCCAGACTGCCTGCAGAGTCCACGAACATGTTAGGGATGTCTTTGCCAAAGTAAATCTTGCTGTTGGAAGCAATGGCCTTGTACTTCATCAGCTGTAGATATTCAGGGGTCAGCTTCAGCTGTAAAAAAAGGAGACGGGAAAGAAGACTTAGGTGGAGCCAGGTGAGGGCAAATTGGGTGGCGCCCCTTCACTCGTCATAAGGAGAGGGACCCTGTCAAAGACATGTGCTCCTTCTACTTCTCCTGGTCTCGCTGTTACATTAGTAACAGGGTAACCACTTCTCTAAGAGAAAGTAATCCCAGATTTTCAAGGCCAGAGCAGCAGGAGTTTTAGGAGTTTCCGTGTTTAGCACAGACATTGCACTTCCACCGAGGCACTGCTAAGAAAAAGGGAAGTGCCTGCTCCACGCAGTGCAGGGGTCACTTCCGGCCACGAGGGGCTTTGGGTGGGGAGGGGGTCTTCCAACACCAGGGATTCTCAAACAGTATCAGCCCAAACCCACATACACATTCTCTTGAACAGGTGGCCCTGGGCGTTTACCTTATTTGCTTCGGCGATTTTCATAGCAGTATAGCACTCGGCGTCAGCCTTCGCCTTCTCCCTGGCCAGGAACGCAGCATCTGAGAGGGAGAATGCAGTGAACCACAGTGCGGAGGCCACCAGAACACTGGGTCTGGTGCCTGTCCCTTTCCCTGACTGCCTCCGGCCTTGGGGAGATTGCTTCCCAGCCCCCCACCCAGCCCTGGTTTCCTCATCTGTGAAATGGGGGAACGAGGGCCTCGCCAGCATCTCCGTGGCGGGGACTAGCTGTGAGGAAGTCTGTTGCCGTGCCCAGCATCTTTTCTTTTTTCCTTTCTTGGTTTTTGCTGACTGTGAGGTCCTACTTATTTTCCCTCAGAACACCCCCTGTCTTTGCAGGGAAAGGACTGACATTCAGGCTGAATGCTACCAGGAGCACTGTCACCTCGATGGACACCTTTAATCTACACTTGCACGTAACTTTAAAATGGATTTAAGTTGCCTCCTGCAATGCTTGTAAATGGAGAAGTGGTTCGGTTAAATCGCCCACATCTCATTTGACAGCATTACTGAGAAAAGCAGGGCTGCCCAGAGACACTTCCCGGTTCTGCACTTATTCCTCCTGTAGCTCTGCGTGGGGGAGGGACCCTGCCTCAACCTCCAGTCTGCGCCTTCCACCTCAGCCCTCTCACGCTGCACAGCAAAAGCAAGAGAGGCCCAGAGAAGGTTCTGAGTGCAGCCCGAGGCGGATCCACCCCAACACTGAACACTGAAAGCATAAAATAGTTCAGTTCCTCTCCAACTCCACTTTCCTTTTCTTTCCACCAATCATTTCAAGAAGTTTCTAATTAACAGTGGGTAAGCTGCCACAACTCTGAGCGAGTTACAAGCTATGGCCTGGACTAACAGCTGTTTGAATTAAGACCTGTTTAAACTTCTATTCTGCAAGCAATACACTTTCTCAGTCTGCTGAGACTTGCTCTCTGCCAAGCTGATGCACATTTTGGATATTTACTTCCTTGCCTTGGGAATGAGGCTGGTCTCACATGAGTAGCATCTGCAGCAAAAGGCCTGGAAGGAGCCTGCAGTCTGGCTGGAGGTCTGGCTGCGTGAGGCCGACTTACCTGGCCTCAGCATCCGATGACATGTATTTATAAGAAAGAAAAGTTGTTGTTTTGCTGAGTTCCCTAAAGAGGAGCTGCTGATGTGTAAAATCTTAATTGGCTCCTCTTTAAGCCCCTGCAAAGCCTGGCAAGCCCCATACTGTGTACAACTGGACACAGAGCTTTGGAGCCTGAAGCTGGGCTTTGGGGCCCCCTTTTTGTCCTAGAATTTGCTTGATACATACCACCCGAAGGAAAAGGTGGGTGGTGGGAATGAGGTAAGAGCTGAGGGGCAGAGAATCGAAGGTGAATGATATTCAGAAAAGCCAGCAAAGGAACACTCTCTCCAGCTCCAGTGTTGCTGATGCGCAAACGTGTCTTCTTCACACCCAGCTTACCACGTGCAGGGTCCCTGCAAGCAGACTCAGAGGCCAAAGCTATGGTGTTTGCCGACTTCCAAGGAGGGCATAGGTAAGGCATGGTGGGGAGGGCTGCTGTTTTGGCCTCGTCTTTTAGTTTATTTCCAATGCCAGACTGCGAGCTCCAAGACGGCAGGGACTGTGCGATATCCCTTTTTCTAATGCCTAACGTAAGCGTGCCTAGTGGTGAGGAGCTGACATTTGCTGAGTGAATGAATGCTCCCTGAAGTGGAAAATTAACGCCAAATCTCCCCCACAGTGAAAGTACAGAGAAAAAGTGATGCTCCAAAGAAATTGAGAGATCTTAGAAGAAAGGTTAAAGAGCAAAGAAAATGCCGTTTTTACCCCCTTGCCACGAAGTGGGGTCTGAGGAAAATCCAGGCATTAATTACTTTGAATTTCTTACCTTCAATTTCTGAAATCTTCTTCTCGGTCTCCTTTTCCATCACCTTCTGTCCATAGGTGATTTCTGCGACCTGAGCCACTTTTTCTGCCTCTGTATGAATGGAGTTGAGAAAAGGCTTAGAGCTCTGATATTTCAGGAGTTCGACTCAGTTCGCCTTTCACCCGAGCAGAGGCCCTGGTGCGCGAGCGCGGGTCAGATCAGATGCAGGCCCCAGAGGACGACCAGACAGGCATCCACGGGCAGAGACGGAGTACACCAGTGAGCACAAACCACGGCATCAGCGCAAGACAGGTACTGGGGAGATGTTGGGCCCAAGGGAGGAGAGCTGTCACGCTGATGAAATCAAGGAACAGGCCCTTACCTCTCTCTTAAATCACAAGGGTATTTCTCTTAAAGGACTATTTTAAGGAATGAGGCACTCTCTAAAAAGTTTATTCCAGCCACAACAGTCTAGTGCAATGGTCGAGGACGCAGGTTCTGGAGCAGAGTCCCTGGGTCTGAACCACAGTCCCACCACTTCGCTTGCCACATGACCTTGGGCACACTGTTCACCTCTGTGCTTCACTCTGTGTTCCAGCTCAGCAAAGTGAGGTTAAAGTAAGTGTCTCCCTCGCGTGCTAGCTGTGAGGAGTGAGAGGTTTTACATGTAAGAGCTCAGAAAAGTTCATGGCTCGTAGTAAGTGTCAGCCACCATCATTATGAGTGAACAGTAAGGGCTCCTTTCATTTCAGATATATGTGGAAACTTGAACTCATTGCCACTGGCCCCAATCTGACAATGTCAGCTTTGCTTCTGGGAGTCAAAGAGCCACTCCTACGGGTGGCAAGGGTTTGCCGAGCCATGTGGTCTAACCGTGCCGGAGGCTTCCCACCACCCCAGTCCTTCTGGCCTGAAAGGGGATCAGAGAACCACATCCAGACCAATGAGGGCCTTCTTCCGCTCTGTCTCGGCTTCTTTTTCCACCACCTTCTGTTTCTGGGCTGCGATGAGCAGCTTTGTCTTCTCGCTTTCCCTGAAGGGGAAAAAAGTATGCAGTGGTGAGGTCGCTATGCAAGAGCTTCTGAGGAACATCACAGTCCCTTGGAGAAGCCAAACTCTTCTGCTGAGAAAGGGGAAACTCAGATTTCTTCCTGTCTCCTGGTTGGTGGTTCAGTGTCCCGGGTAAAAGCAGATCTGTTGCAGACATGGCTCACCTCCTCCTCCTCCGAAATAACTCATTTGTGGGAAATAGAGCATAATTTACTTCAGTAAAGTGAGCCTGCCTGCCCACTTAATCGTCTTTGCCTCCTATCTTCTTTGACATGAGCCTGAAGCACAGACAAGGCCCCTGGTCCCTCTAAAAGCATCACTGCTCCACAGGGCTTCTCCGTGCCACTCAGTCCCCGACATGGAGCCCAGGTGACCGTCCTGGCATGCCTGCTCCACTCCACAGGGCCACCGGCTGTGACAAACACTCAAGATGGCAGTGAAAGCCTGGCACAAGTGAACGCTGGGGTGGGACAAGCTGGGAGAGAGTGGTGGTTACAGCTCAGGCGGAGGATACTCACATCAACTCGTAGTTTCTGCGGATCGCCTCAGGGATGTTGGGCTTTGTCACCCGCACAGCCTGCAGGAGGGGAAACGCAGCAGCTGATGGGAAGTCAGGGCGGTGAGGGGCCCAAGCAGCTCCCTTTGGTCCCTGACCTTCCTGCACAGAAAGGACATCCCTGGAAGGGGGAGGGGGTCTACCTTCATCAGGGGACACTCCACGGTGGCAGTGCTTACCTGGATGACAAGCCCAGGGGCCATGGAGGTCAGGTCCTGTTGCAAAGCCAGTTTGAGATTTTCATCAATCTGATCTGCAACCCAGAAAGACAGGAAAAGGGGTTGTCACGCTTTCTAGGCAGGTGGAAGGAAGTAAAGGTAAAATACCAACTCAAGAATGCATCTCCCAGGCAGAAGACCTTCCCTAGGCAAAGCGCTTATCACAGCTCAGACATCGGAAGTTCCCCAGCAAGACTTTCGGAGCAACGTGCCTCCGCAGTCCCTCTACACAGGCCAGATGTGAAAGTCTCCTTCTCCTGTGGTCTCTAGACAGAATCACCCAGGCTGTTGAAAATATCAACTTTCCCCCAAAGGAAATAGCTTTTTCTTTTTTTTTAAAGAACAAACAACAATTCTAGCACTTTTTTTGGACCAGGCAGCAGCCTTTCTCCAGATAACAGGAGCAAAACAAAAGGCAGGCACCCGGTTTTCATGAAGAAAGAAGATGGAATGGCTATGTTAGGTATTTTGAAAAGAGCAGAGCACATTAAGTCTAACAATTTTAGATGTTCCCCAAAGAAAAACAGATTCTGACGTCAAGGTGGCCTCAAGGAAGACTATTTCCATTAGGATCTCCATCAAATAACACAAGGGGAAAATAAAAATTTAGAGTCCTGGAAATGAGCCCAAGTCTTTTGATGTGTTGTTTGCTTTGGTCCCGACTCCTCTGCCTGGAATTCACACGTGAGTCATTTCACAGACAAGTGTAGGAGGAACTAGAACTGGTCCCCTTCTAGCTGCGGTCCCAGGGCCGCGGCACCAGGCTGCCTTTTTTTGGCCTGAGACCCTAAGTAAGATCCCGGAAGGGCACCAACAGAAAGACGCCACAAAACCAGGCTGGGGCATCTGAACCCACCACCTCCCTTACTGCCAGCTGCCATCTGCTGTAAGTGGCCATTCTTGGTCACATGTGCCCAGACAGGAGCCTCTGAGAAACAGAAACTCTAACTCCTGCCTTTTATAGGTGCCCAGCCTGAGATCCACAAAGGGTGAGGTGTGCTCGAGCCAGTTAGTAGGCAAAATAATGAACTTGTTTAATTACTCTGTTTTGATTTTTAGGGCTTAAAATGGTACCTTTTCAACCATCTCAGTGAGCAAGGGGTTTTAATGTTTCTATGCACTGGATATGCACTCACAAGGCTCTCAGCTCTGCAGGAGAGAGGCCCATAAAGGCAGGACCTTGTGCCTGACACTGGTCCAACAATCTGACAGCTAGAGATGAGCATTACGTTTCACAGTTTCTACTCTAAATAGGAGGTCCCTCAAATTTTAAGTCAGATGGCCTGTACCCTCCCATAAGTTATTAATAACAGTCATTTATCAGACCAAGTTATATCTGAGTTGAGGTAGAAACCTGTGGCCATGGGCTAGTAACTTTCTGGGAAAATCTGAAAGAAATATTTTGAAAGGTGGTTTACCAAAGTAACACTGGTGATAAGTTGTTTATAATTATGCTAATGAATGCTGGCTAAGGTATGTTACTAAGTATACATCAGGAAGTCATTCAGGTAAACTTTCGAACAAATACTAGTTTACATACATATATGTATATATATACATAATTATATCACATATATGTTATATACATATATAGTATATGTGTACACACACACACACACATTTTAATCCTCATTAGAGGATATGCTTTTCTTCCATAGATTTTAAAATCTATTTTGTTTATTTTTACAGAGAGGTGAAGGGAGAAAGAAAGAGAGGGAAAGAAACATCAAGATGAGAGAGAAATATTGATCGGCTGCTTCTCATATGCCCTCTGAATGGGGACTGAACCTGCAACCCAAACATGTGCCCTAACTGGGAATCGAACCAGCAACCTTTCGCTTTGTGGGATGATGCCCAACCGAGTCACACTGGTCAGGCTCTTCCATTGATTTGAGAAAGAGAGAGAGGAAGGGAGGGAGAGAGGGAGATAGAGAGAAACATTGACTGGTTGCCTCCTTTATACGCTTCACCAGGGTGCAAACCTGCAGCCTAGGTGTGTGCCCTGACTGGGAATCAAACCTGCAACCTTCTGGTGTATGGGACGATGCTTCAACCAAATGAGCCACCTGGCCAGGGCTGGATATTTTCATAAAATGGGCAAAGAAGATGCATCAGAGTGAGCAGGGATGAGAATTATGCAGTCATGTTCAAAGTCAGGGCTAGGAGAGCTGAGAAGAGGGAACTACAATAGAAAAAAACCTTGATGGGGAATTGAGGAGACTTCCGCTAAGATGGAGGCATAGGTGGAAACACTGTGCCTTCTCCCACAACCAAGTTTGAACACAACAAAGGTTTGGAGAACTAGGACACACCCAAAGACCAGAAAACGGAATTATACGGAAGTCCGACAACTACGAACCGTTCAATGGGGATGGTAAGAGAGGCGGAGCCAGCAGCGGAGCTGGGTTGGGCAGGACAGATCCCTCCGACCTAGGCGCGCAGGCAGTCCGGAACCAGTCGGGGTGTGGAGCAGAATGACCACGGTCGCACATTCGCGCACAATGAGACGGACCACGCAGGCCCCAGGGGGCGAACCCAGTGGTGGAGGGCTGACGGCGGTGGCACACTCGCGTGCAGTGGAACGAAACGCGTGCGCCTGGTGATGGTGGTGGTTGTGGCGCCGGGCCGCGGTGGCAGGCGGCAGTCCCGGAAGCCATTGTCCCTCTTTGACCCCGCCCCCACATACAACGTCACAACCCAGCGACTTAGTTGCCCTGTTCTAGTGAACACTTTAGGGCTCTGATTCTGCTACGGAACAGGCACGAACAGCCCAAAAGATGGTGCAAGAACTCAAAGTCCCAGAGCCAATAACTCTAAGCGACCGAGAAATTGCCAGCCTCTCAGAAGCACAATTCAAGACACTATTTATCAGGATGCTCACAGAACTGGTAGATTATAGTCACAAATTAGAGGAACATATGCACATATTAGAGGAACATATGAAGGCTAAACTAACTGAAATGAAGGGAGATGCACAGGAAACCAATAGTGATGGAAAGGAAACTGGGACTCAAATCAATGGAATGGACCAGAAGGAAGAACAAAACATCCCACCAGAAAGGAATGAAGAAATGAGAATTCAAAAAAATGAGGAGAGGCTTAGGAACCTCCAGGACATCTTTAAACGTTCCAACATCCGGATTATAGGGGTACCAGAAGGGGGAAAGAAACAGCCACGAGTGGAAAACGTATTTGAACAAATAATAAAGGAGAACTTCCCCAGTCTGGCAAAGGAAATAGACTTCCAGGAAATCCAGGAAGCTCAGAGAGTGCCAAAGAAGTTGGACCCAAGAAGGAACACACCAAGGCACATCATAATTACATTAGCCAAGACCAAAATGAAGGAGAGAATCCTAGAAGCAGCAAGGGATAAGGGGACAGTCACCTACAAAGGAGTACCCATCAGACTGTCAGCGGATTTCTCAAAAGAGACCTTACAGGCAAGAAGGGGCTGGAAAGAAGTATTCCAAGTCATGAAATCCAAAGACCTACAGCCAAGATTGCTTTATCCAGCAAAACTTTCATTTAGAATGGAAGGACAGATAAAGTGCTTCTCAGATAAGGTCAAGTTCAAGGAGTTCATCATCACCAAGCCCTTATTATATGAAATGCTAAAGGGACTTATATAAGAAAAAGAAGATGAAAAATGTTAACAGTGAAAGGACAGCAAACTCACAGTTATTAACAACCACACCTAAAACAAAAGCAAACCAAGAGGACAGCTAGATCAGGAGTGGAACAATAGAAATGAAGAACACATGGAGGGTTAGCAACAGGGGAGTGGGAGGAGGAGAAGGGGGGAGAAGGTACAGAAAATAGCATAGAGGGTAGGTAGAAAATAGATAGGGGGGAGGGCAAGAATAGTGGGGGAAATATAGAATCTAAAGAACTTGAGACATGTGGTTATAAACTAAGTGGGGGAGGGAGTGTGCAGGTGGTGGGGAATGAAGGGGGGGAATAGAACAACTGTAATGGTATAATCAATAAAATATATTTTTTAAAAAAGAAGCTATACTTTATTAAGCTACCATGCTGATCTCCAAGACAATAAAGTTTTTTAATGCAAAACAATTTCACATTTTAATTTTCTCTTCATGGCAATTAGAGATCCTTTGTTTTTTGTTGTTTTGAATGCTTTGAAATGTTCAATTAATGGTACAAGTTGGTAAACAACAGCTAGAGAGAAAGCAAATGATACTTTATAAAGTTGTTTGATGTTAAAAAATAGCAAATACACCAAAAGTTCCCTAAAAGCACAGTGAATTCAAATCTAATTAAATAGTCTAAACCCTATAAAGTGAATTTAGATTCATTTTCTACTGCTAAAAACTAAAAGTGATTCTGATAGTTTCCCAAATCTGAAACACAGTGCAAAAGGCTGTTTGCTTAATTAAGGTCATTGGCAACATCAGTGATTCTTTTTTTAAAGATTTTATTTATCTTTAGAGGGGAAGGGAAGGAGAGAGGGAGAGAAATATCAATGTATGGTTGCCTCTCATGCATCCCCTGCTGGGAACTGGCCTGCAGCCCAGGCATATGCCCTGACTGGGAATCGAACTGTGATCCTTTGGTTCGTAGGCCCATGCTCAATCCACTGAGCTACACCAGCCAGGGCTGATTCCTCTTTCTGTCTGTTCTACAAAACATTCTCACTCAGGGTCCTTTTTATGGAGAGTCTTGGGGAAAAATCACTGTCCAGTCCCAGTATCAAGAATAGCTGTGTTATGGGCTGAAAAATCCATTTACTTCTAGCATGGGAGCACTTCTAGAAAGCTTCTAGATGTTTATAATAGAACATTTTACCACAAAAGAGCTATAACAATTACTGAAATGCTTCCTTTCCTCATTGCTAAAGTTAGGCTATGTTTAATTTGACCAGATAAACAGACAAGAAATGTCTATTTAAGTATGTGGATCCTTTTAGTTTTTCCTATTCATCTCTATAGGAAAGCTTTTTCCTATCCATCTCTACAGGTATAGGGTAAACAAACAAACAAACAAACACCCCCCCCCCAAAGGTTCTTGGAACTGTAAGTAGCTACGGTCCTTGCCCCACCTGTAGAATTAAAGGTGAGCCATCCCATCCCCTCAGCCTTTTTGGGTGTCCTCCATTCAGTGTGACATGGTGGAAAGCATACCAAGTGAGGCCCACAAGGGGGAGGTTCTAGCTTCAGCCGTTACCACCCAGCTGTATGACTTTCTTTGCGCGTTGGTACCCTTATTTTGAAACAAGGATGTTGGGCTGGATAATCTCTAAGGTTCCTCTAGAGCTGAGCCTGTCTTCATTTCAGAACGAGGTTTCAGAAACACAGTTCCATTCCAGTCCTCTGATTTGGGCCAGGGGTGAGTGAGCCCCATAGTCCACCATTACTCCCGCACCCAAAGTTCCATCACTCTCACCCTCTTCCATTGTCACGGGCATTTTTGAGGAGCGCCCTTCGTGACCAGTTCCTGAGCGCTGGACTCTTTAACCCCTCCGGTCCAGCAGTGGCCACCCGACCCCGTGGGTAGCTCAGAAGTAGGCAGTGGGGGAGGCAGGGCTGCTAAGGCAGGCTCTGATCAGAAGAGACTTTCTTACCAAAGAGCTCAATGTAGACCTCCTGAAGCGTATGCACACTGCAGAACTGGTTCAGTTCGTGGTGGATCTTGTTGAAAATGAGGGCCTTGTCGTAGTCAGCAGTGTAGTTCTTCACTATGTCATACACTGGGCGGGGAGGGGTTTCGGAACAAGAGAAGGCGATACTTAAAACTTGCTTGGACAGAGCAGCTTTCCCTTCCTGAGGTGCTGTGACAGACGCTGGGGTGGCATGCTGGGGACAGTAAGCTGGTGGGGGGGAGGTCAAGTGGAGAAACATACCTGCATTCGGGACCAGGAAGTTCACCACTTCAATTCTGTCAAAGTAGATCATCACACCACCACTGTGAGAGGAAGGATGGACAAAGAAGTCACGAAGGAGCTCTGGGATACAGTGCAGCCTCCTAGGTGACCTAACATGCGACTCGGTGGAGAAGGAGAAGCGTGTATGAGAGGCTGGAAGGCATGAAGGAGCTTCCGAGCTTATAGCAAGGACACAATCTCCCAAGAAATCACACCTCCTAATTC
Source organism: Sturnira hondurensis (assembly GCF_014824575.4). Lineage (NCBI taxonomy): Eukaryota > Metazoa > Chordata > Mammalia > Chiroptera > Phyllostomidae > Sturnira > Sturnira hondurensis. Next base: position 19,262,164 of record NW_028081271.1, on the reverse strand, counting down.
TGCAAAGGAAAAAGCAAAACTTTTGATACACCAGTAATAAAAGAGTGGCCTATATCTTTGAATCTGCAATCGTTTTGACAACAATGATTGAAGGGAAAAGACTAAAGGAGGTGGAGGAGTTTTACGACAGAAAGGCCACTGTGGAATTCGTGGGCAGTCTCCTCACGTTGTCTTCCCCATCGCTCCAGGTCGGCACTTCCCCTTTCCTCCGAGTCGTCATTATACGGAAATTTCAAAGATACAGAAATGTTGAACTAAATAACTCATTTGCCAACACTGAAATTTAACAGTTGTTAACATTTTACCTTACTGATTAATCTACTTTTCCCCCCTGAAATCTTCAAAATGAGTTACACTCATGATACTTTACCCCTTAACACTTGGCAACATCACTTAGGTGTAATGATATTCTCCTCCAGAGACACAAAACCATTCCCAAAGCTAAGAAAATCAGCAGTAATTCCTTAACATTACTAAACACCCAGTCACTCCGATCTCCCCAGTGATTCCTATTACGGACTGAACGGTGTCCCTCCCAAACCCCTATGTTGAAACTCTAACTCCCATTAGAGTCGCTTTCTCCTCTAATGTACAGACAAAAGGCCATTTGAGGACACAGCACGGTGGCCATCTGCAAGCCAGGAAGACAGGCTTCACCAGAAACCAACCCTGCAGGTGCCTTGAGCTTGGACTTGGAGCTTCTGTAACTGCGAGAAAGCAAACTTCTGTTGTTTAAGCCATCCAGTTATGGCAGCCCAAACAGACTAATACAATTTCATCAAGTCTTTCACAGCTGTTATTTTTCGATCAGGTTCCAATTAAGGCTCACCATCGCATTTGTTTGTCTTTTAAGTTTCCTTTTCACCCCAGTGCCCCTCCAAATACAACTTTGTGCCAGGATGAGACCCATTACCCCATGGGGTGTCCCGATCCCGGGTTTGCCCACGTTTCCTGTGGTGTTTGCTTTGTTCCTCTGTCCCAGGTTAGACCTTCTTTCCTTTCAGCCGACCTCCGACCGCCGTTGTGATGTTATCTTTGGATTTCCTGCTGCTGAGGCCCCATCCCCATTGAGCCGTTCTCTATAGTTAGTTATACTAAAGTTAACTTCCTCTGTGAAGTCATTTATCGACTAAAAACCTTTAGAGGATCCTGACTTCTAACAGAAAAAGTCCAGACTTCTCATGGCATATGAGGCCCTCCCAAACGTAGCTTCCGTGATTCTCTCTACTGCACCCCACCACCCAGGAGAATCAGAACACGGAGCTAGTGGTCAGGAAACTTGGTAAAACCAGGGGGTACCTCCCTGTTCACCGTCTCTTCCTGCAACCAGCCCACCAGCCCTTCCTCTTATTTAGGCCTAACGGTTTTATTCCAGGCACCTTACCTAGTCCCGCAAGGTACATTCTTCACCTCATCTGTCTGCAGTGTGGTCTGGAAATAGAGGAGACGTACAATGCTGTAAGACCGGCAGTGACAAAAAAGTAACTTACTTTTGGAATTCTGAACGGCCTTGTCCTCGAACATCTATTTGGGTTGAACTCTGTCTTTGATAAACGTCTCCTTCTAAGTAACAGGGTGTGAGACTGACCAAACACAGGTGCCCAGCCAGTGTCCACTGCAAGTGAACCACGATGTGAACAAGCTGGGTAGTAATGGTTTAGTGAAAAAGACCCTGGACTAGAAATCCTAAGATCTGCATTTACTTCTACCTCTTCCATTTACTGGTCTTGAAACAGATTCTTTCCTCTAACCTGTCTCTGCCTATAAGACCTGCTCAGCCCATTCTCAGGATTACTGTGAGGCCCAAATGAGATCATGGGCACATGTGCACTTCAAAAACCACACGGCAGAGTACACGGCAGAAGAAACTTACAAGGAAAGTGCCGAGGAGGTGTCCCGGGATACCAGACACACTTCAGAGACAGCAGGTCTAAGTCAGCTAGGCTTCAGATCTGTCACAATAACCCTACTCCTGTTGGAGAGGTCATTTCCCTCACCAAGTTCAATATCCCTTGTCCTTCCCAGGAAGGACAAATAAGAGCCAGCGAAATTACCATATTTTGTTTCCATCTACCTCGGTAGCCTGTGATTTAAAACACAGACACACACATCCTACTCTTCCTTCTACACATTTAAAACAGATTCTTCTCTGGCTTTGTTTGAAGTGAAGAGACACCTCCCAGCTGGGGCTGAGAGGCCAAGGCAAGGACCCCAATCAGCTCTTTCAACAATCAAGTAACCCTCCAGAGTTAATGGCTCATGGAGCCTCATTCTTTATACATAAAACTTATCCTTCAATGATTCCTTGAAAAGGCATTGTACTCATCCAATGGCTAAGCAGTGCCAAATCATGCCTTAGTCACACCCCAGTCTGCAGGTGTCCAGCCCTACCACACAAGCCAAGCAAGTATACCTGCACAGACTTATACGATGTGATGAAAGGGAGCATGAGATGGAAACCAGGGCCGCTGGTGGAAGTCAGCAGGGCGCCGCCTCTGCAGAGGAAAGAGGGAAGTTCATTTAGCAGGAGGTACCTTGCACGCTGATACTCTTTGGGCAACTTTCCCAAAAGTATAAATGTTTAATAGACAGTGACAAGTGCCAGAGCCACGTCCACAGATCCCTGCCTTCCTCCCAGGTAGACCTAATATTCTAGGAAGCCCAGTGCTTAAACATAAAACCACAATTCATGCTCTTGCAGTGAGGAAAATAGGCACATAGGCTAAGTGGAATAAAGACAGCAGAATCCCCAGCTATACTTAAGAGGAAGTCTGTTTTACTCTGTAGTAACCATTGAACTTGTGGCAATCCACTGGGGCACTTAAATCCAGTAATTCAGTTTTTAACTGACTGCACTAATGTTGGATTCCAGTGACATTGACAACCAAAAAAATAATTTTAAGTACACTTTACAAATAATTTTAATGTATTTTTGGCAGTAGAGTTATCTTTCTAGTCAAGTTGTATGTAAATGATAATAAAAAGCCTTTTCTTGGGTGACATATAAGCAGAAAGTAGGGAGAAATAATTAAAGGGGTATAAGAAACCCAGAAATAAGCATCATAAGGCACATAATAAGGTCATAAAGACTTAAAAAAAGATTTCATTTGTTTACTTTTAGAGAGCGAGAGAGGGAAGGAGAAAGAGAGGGAAACATCCATGTGGGAGAGAAACATTGATTGGTTGTTTCTCTCATGCCCCCAACTGGGGATCTGGCCCACAACCCAGGCATGTGCCCTGACTGGGAGTCAAACCAGTGACCCCTCAGTTTGCAGACTAGCACCCAATCCACTGAGTCACACCAGCCAGGGCAGAAGGGGGTCATAAAAACTTAGAGCAAAAAACTTGGTTATGGAAGTTACTAAAAGGAAGGTAGCCCAAGACTTTTAAGTGGTCCTTGATTAATATAAATCAAGCTGCAGGCTCTTTCACTTTTCCTAAAATGTTAATATTAAAGAGTAGGTGCAAATTCACAGAGCAAAGCTATATTCTCCAGTTGCCTTCAGGAACTGGTCCTCATCAGAGGCAACCTTGTGGCACCAAGATGCACAGAGGGATGTAGGAGAGAACAATGTCTCAGAGATAATCTGCAAGAAGCATTAGCTGCCTTCAGTTTTGTCGCTAAATCTCTACATACACTAACCAATCACCATTCATCAACTTAGAATGCTAAACTTGAGATTTACAGTTATGTGTGTGCATGTACACATACAACACGTGTTCCCCTCCTCATGGCCACCAACACAAAAGCTCAACCTGAAAGACGTCCGTGTTCAGTAAAACACACACATAGATATTAAGCAGAATCTGCTCCGCCCTGACTAGGAAAGTCATTTAACAGGAAGTTGTAAACTTCTCCCTGACTCTGCCTTACCTGTAATAGACCCCAATATGTCCCTCTTCTATCTTGTGCACAGCTGAGAAGAGAGATGCACAAAAGAAACTGGCAGCCACAGCCACAACTGCTCCCAACTGAGCCATCTGTGAACCTTTATCCTGGGGAAAAAGATACCGGAAAACGTGTCTGGTCTGCGGTGCAGCGGCCAAGCTCGGACAGCCGGAGTACCTCACCAAGCGGAGCTCCCTGGAGGCGGCTCCGATCCAGCCCACTGCAGCATGAACACGAGGCTAGATCTACAACTCTTTTCTGTCCTTGCTCCCAGTCACCATTCCCATTCCTTAATCGTGGAATTCCGTTCCCCAGCTCGTGGAACAGGCGGTGGCTCCGGCTACAGCCGTGGCCCAGGGAACCAGTGCTGGGCAGCGCTCAGAACGCAACCTTCTCTTCCTATGAACACGAATGTGCCAGCCCTGGGGCCACTCACACTAGTAAAAGGAAAAAGAGGCAGCTGCAGTGTGTTGGCCCAAATTACAGAGGAAGTCGAGTGACAGGCAGTTGTGGCTTGTAATTCTGGTCAAAGCCTCCCGGTCCTAATTGCCTGCCACTTCAAAGGAAACTATTATTTACTCTTTTGGAGGCTGCAGCGACAGAGGCAGCAGGCGAAGAGTTCCAAGGTGGGACTCTGGCCTTCTGTCCACCCTTCCAGTCACACCTCGGGCTACAAATGAGAGAAGGCTCTGAACAAGACCGCAGGCCCACTCCCTCCCACATTCCTGTTACTTTGTACCCGACAGGTCCCCAAGCCCACGGTTAGAGAACTGGGGCTCCCCAGGGTGGGAAGATTCTGGACTCCTGGGTCCAACTGCGCTCGGGCACCAGGATGCGAAAGAGTTGGGATTTGGAGACTCATTCATCATACTGAATGATCTGGAAAAAGTAGGGTAACTGACACCAAAGTTCAGGGTGAGGGGTGCCTGGGCCAATCCGTGCAGGGCCTGGATTCTGCCTCCTGGATCTAGGAGAAGTCGGGCGCAGACATCTGCGAGGCGCTTATTTCACCGAGGCGGCCTCCAGCTACGGATTTGCAGCTGCGTCCTTCCCTTCCGAGGTAACCCCCGCCCCACCTCGCGCCCTTTCCGAGAGAAGGTCTTGCATCCCAAGAGCTGTGGGTAGGAGCTGGGGCTCCAGGAGCCTCAGCTCGATCCTGCTTGGGAACTAGGGACAGAAAGAGATTCGGGAGAGAGGGGTGGCTCTCTCGATACTGAGGAAGAGGCAGCTGGCGGGGGGGCCGGGGAGTATCACTCCTTAGCGCGGCCAGGAGCCGCAGCTAGGCCCAGTGCACGCACTAAGGGGCGGGGGCCGCGTACCAGGCTGTCCCTCCAGGCGCTCCGTACTGTGTCCGAACCCCGTGCAACCGCAGAAACGGCCACACCCCTTAGCCCACAACTTCCTTCCGGGTCCGTCGCTTACAGGACGCCTTAGTTCACGCGAGAAGACCACACCTCCTTACCGCCCTACTTTGTTAGCTCCACCCCCGCGTTCCGAATGGTCAGTGTCAGCCGGTGGCCGCCAGGGAGCGCCAGCGACAAGGGTCGGGCGGTCGAAGATTTGAGTCTAGGATTTTCAGGGGTGTCGGTGGTGTGGATCGCCTGGGGAGTGATCCCAGGGAGGACGCAAGCGGTGCTGAGCTTGTAATTTTTCGACGTTTTGACTTGGGAGATTGCTCCGGATTCCCCTGCACATTAGGTCATGACTGTCTTTTCTTTTTTTTTCCCCTCGGAGCAGGTACTAGCGATTTGCAACAGTTTTTAGCCCTCTGCTCGCCGCTGTTCTGTAGCACCCCTCAAGGAAACACATCTTTTAAATGTGCAGATCAGCTCCTTTAAAAGGTGTTGATCAGCGACGTCAGGGATGTCGCTGATCAACAGTACCTACCTTCAGCTGTCCTGCATGCTTTTGTAGGAGCTTTAGCCTTTGGGGTCCCCACGGCATCATAAAGTAGATGAAGGTGGAATTATTATTTCCATTTTAGTGGTCACAATTTAAATTCAGTACGGGGGTAATAGTGGATGAAAGCCTTCTTGGCGCTTCCTTAACATCTGGAGCCTAATTAACTGCCTTTGTGTCTCCTGTCACAGGTGCTTGTGAACCTCCTCGTCTCCCTGACTAGGCTGTAAGTTCTCAGGACAGGGACTGCATCTTCCCTTGAGCATGTGGAGTACTTAGGTGCTCAGTAAATACAGACTGAACAGTGGAACCAGCACCAGGCTCCAGGCTTTGTGTCTCCGGCTCTAAGGGCCTCAGGTTGTACATGGCCTTCACTGTTTGGCAGGATCATATTGGAGCATTTCTCATTCAACCATTGAGGTTATTTTGTTTGCAGAAGAGAAAGGGTCTGCTTAATCATAGTCTTCAGTAAATGAAAAGCTTTTTTGCAAGGTGGGTGGCAAGCTGATGGTGTTAGATTTAGGATCCAGGAAAAAGGAAAATGTAGGGTTAGCCGGCATGGCTGCCTGGGATTCCCTTGGGATCACCCTGGGTTTGCTCTGGGTGAGTCTTGGTTGGGAAATTTCAGCATTACATAGTTGTACCCACACAGCTGGGCTGCATGGTGCTGCCTGGGAGCTCTGTGCCCATTCCCTCGAACGAGGGCCTGTCCTCTCCCCACCTTGTCCCTGCAAATCCTCCCTACCCCCCAGCTGGCCAGGCTCCTGACTGATCCTATCCGAACTTGTTTAGTGATATAACTCAGACTATGTGCTTAATAAATGTTTACTCTGTAGTTGAGTGAACGGGTAAGAGGAATGGAAATATTGGGGTTTCTCAGGAACAAGGAATGGGGCTGAGCCTGAAGCATAAAGGATTTAAATTCGTTGTAATTTAAGAATTTCCTGACTATTAAACTTGGTAATGAACTATGAGCAGAAGTGGGATTTTGTTCTCAGGAGGCTTTCTAGCAGGCTTGGCCAGTTTAGCTGTGGCTCTGCCCCTGGGCGGGAGGTAGACCGCAGTAGGTCATGCTCCAACCTTTCCGAAAATCCCTTTCTGAAGAGACCTGTGATTGTTATGGCTTGGTGTCCAAAGTTATCAGGCAGATAAGTCTGTGATGATTTACTTCACAAATGTGCCTATGAATCCATTTATTTTTAAAAAACTTGTAGTATAATGGTTAAGCACAGATATTCCACAGTCAGTCTGCCTGAATTTAAATCCCCTGTCCCTCCCACCCCCTCTTATTAGCTATGCGAGCTTGGGAAAATGACTTAATCTGTTTGTGCCTCAGTTTCTTCATATGTAAAATGGGGGTAATAATAATAGTATGAACTTTGTAAGACTCTCGTTAGGATGAAATGACTGATTAGGAAAAGCACATGCCATGTTGGGAGCATTTTAAAGGTTCCTTGTATTAGCTGTTGCTGTTTTAAATAGCACATTCCCTATATGTGTTCTTACCTGTTTGTGGATTCAGATGATTTATGTGACAGATGGTGAGAGAAAGATAAACGCAAAGTTATGTGGTACTGATATTTATAATACAGAACAGGTACTTACAATTCAGATTTCATAAAGCATTATTGAGTTCTGTTTATGTACCAGGCCCTTGCCTTTTTCTATTTATATACTTTTGAGGTCAGCCCTTGGAGTTCAACTCTATTTTAGAGGAGGAAGTTGCAGCCTAGGGAAGTTAAGGGTTGCCCAAGATCACAAAACTTGCAGATTGCAAAGGCAGAATTCATACGACCCAAGTCTATTTCTTCATTATAGTCAATGAATTAGAAAATAATGAGTCAGCCTAACACACACACACACACACACACACACACACACACACTTACGACATTTATTTCACGTGGAACCTTTTAGGAATATAGCCCAGTGGTCAGAAATTGCGAAACTGTAAGTTGGGCCAGTTGATTTTGCAGTCGTAGGTCGCGGCAGGATACAAAGAAACAGTCCCCACCACCGTCACCCACCTCGCTGTCTCCTGATCGAGGCTGCTTTGTCAGTGCTCGGAAAGGATAACTGGTGAGAGAATCGCTCTAAAGGAGAGGAGACCCTGCCTTTCACACTCAGAAGAACCCTTTTCATGAATCACTGGGTTCGCCCCAGAGGAACTAGGCAGCTCTTAGAATGTTTGGCTTTAGCTCACTTATGTCACAAGGTTTGCTCGGTCTTCTTGACTTTATGCCCTAAACAGAAAATAGAGGTTGTCTTTCAGGACATTCAATCCCAGCACAACTTTGGCGATCTTGGGGAAGGAGGAGTGAACTATATTGTCCATTAGTAAGAGGGCTGCTTAGAACTTTCCTCTCTTATTTTCCGTTTGAAAAACCAGGGTTAGTGTCTTCTAACAACGAAAGGACATTCGCTTGGGCCTCGGGGTGTTTCCTAGAGCAAGTTCTATAAAGAGCTCAAACAGGAAAAAGCAAATGGAGTTGGAAGGCAGTTGGAAGTCACCTAGAGATGATTTTATGATTGTATGTTTTTACAGTTTTATTGAGGTATAATTGACATACAATAAAACCCATATAAAGTATACAATTTGGTAAGTTTTGACACACTTACACACCTGTGAACCCGAGACCCCAGTCAAGATGGTGAACACACGCTTCGTGCCCTCAAATTTCCTCATGCCTCTTGGCAACCTCTCCCTCCCACCCTTCTCCATTACTTGTCCCCCATTTCCAACCAGCGAGTGATCTGCTTGTCACCATAAATTAGTTTGCACTTTGTAGAATTTTATATAAATGGAATCGTACAGTATATACTCTTTTTTGGGGGAGAGGTAGTCTGGCTTTTTTCTTTTTTTACTCAGAATAGTTATTTAGACATTCATCCATGTTGATGAGCATATCAAAAACTCATTCCTTTTTATTACTGTGTAATATTCCATTATACAACTACACAACAATTTGTTTACCCATAAATCTGTTCATGGACAGACACACTGCTGCCTCTGATTTTAATCCAACCCATTTATTTCACTCTTGGAGAAACAGAGGGCAAAAGGGAGGAAGTCTTCATAGAGGGGACTGGGTCAAAACGCACAGGCTGGTGGGGGGTGGTGGGGAGGCAGCTTGCCACCATGGGCGGCTGTGCCAAGAGGCCTGAGTGTTCTCAGTGTGGCCTGTCCAGTTTTGCCAGGGATGACCGTTCTTTTGACATCTCTGAATCTATACTAATATTAGGCACTGAAAAAAAGAGACGGTACAGCATTATGTCTGTATTTCTTTATCTTTACATCTCTCTGTGTCATTGGTAGGCTCCTTTTTGTCATCGACAAAGATCTGCCTTGTGTCCTTGGTGTGCGACTCTCAGAGGATAAGGAAAACCCTGTCCCCTCCGTTCTAGGACAGTCTTTTCCCTCCTGGACACGTAATCTCATTCTTCCTCTCTCCCCAGGGGCCTAGAGCCTTCAATTACCTCCTCACTCTCCCGGTTCTTTAGCTGCAGCCTACAGTCTTGGGCAAATTTCCCCACCCCGACCCCCAAGCCCCTCTGTTGATCCTGTGTAAGCCTCTAGTCCTCGCTTGATTTGCCTCCTTTCCAAGCAAACTTCTTTAAAAAGTCCCTTAAGGTCGCCATTCTTTACTTCCTTACTACCCATCCCCTTGTTTGTAGTCCTCATCCCTTTCTGCGATGCCCTTGATAGGGTCGACCTACCCCTTAATGCTTAACCCTCCCCACCCTTGGCCTCTATGTGTGACCCTGTCCCTCCTGGTTTTCCTCGTACTTGTCCAAGGTGTTCCCTGTGTGGTCTCCAGCAGGAGCTCACCCTCACGTGTTCCTCAGAACTCTGTCCTTGACCGACTGCTCTTCTCTCTCTACTTTCTCTTTCTGGAAGCTCTCCCGTGCTCTCAATATTCTAATTATGTGGTTGTGGATGACCCTCCCAAGTGCCTATCAATAGCCATGAGTTACAGGCAGTACTATCTCTTTGGATGTTGTGGATGTTGGAGGGAGAAAAATCAGTCATGTCTCAACTTGAACTCATGGTGTCTTGTATTTTTTCAAGTTTTATTTATTTATTTTTAGAGAGAGGGTAAGGGAGGGAGAAGGAGAGGGAGACAAACATCTATTGGTTGCCTTTCACACGCCCCTAACTGGGGAGCTGGCCCACAACCCAGGCATGTGCCCTGACTAGGAATTGAAGTGGAGATCGCTGGGTTCGCAGGCCGGCACTCAGTCCACTGAGCCACACCAGCCAGGGCAGAGCTCATAGTTTCTAATAAACGTACTCCTCCCAATAAAGGAGTCACTGCACACTCACCCATCCACGCCAGACACTCAGACTCTGCCTTAATCTGCCTCATCATTTAGTTTTTTGGCTCTAAATTATTCTTTGATCCTGTACCCTCCTAGCTACACATGGTGCTAGTTCAGGGCCTTATCAGCTCTTACTTGGATTATTGTAAGAATCTACTGATGGAGATCTCCTTACTCCAACTTGCGTCTTACCCTTAAATCAGAGCACCTTCTATTGTGCATTGTGTTCCATGTGGTCTTCGTGCACCTTTTCTGCTTAAACACCCAATCGTAGGTCCCCTATGGAAAAAAAAACAACCCCAAATATCAAATCTCTTAGCTTGTCATGTAAGATGTTTATATGATACAGCTTTTATGCTTTCTTAGCTTGTCATATGAGATCTTTATATGACACAACTTTTATGATGTTCTTCTGTTGTTTTTCATGTTTTACTAGACCACCTCTTACTCATCCTTTAAGACATGTTTTACATCCCTCAAAACTGCTTCTCCTCTGCCTGTTCACAGCATGTTGTGTATTCTTCTTGTATGGTACTCACTCGAATCCACTGAAATAGTCTGGTTAGATGTTAGTGCTTCTCCCCTGAGAATGTAAGCTCATGGAGGGTGTGGGCTTAGTTATTAATCTCTGTGTCTCCCACCTCCATCCCGGAGGGTCCAACATAATTCTTAGCACATAATTGGCAGTCAATAAGTGCTTGTTAAATAAAATAATAAAGATCACATGACCCCTTAGGATATAAAAAGTGATTTCAGTTACATTAACTCATTTTATCCTCATAATAATCCATGAGGATAGTTTTCCTCTAATCTCGTTTTACAAATGAGATCGTGCAAGTTAGAAGGTGAAGTTGCTTCTCAAGGTCATAGATAGATCATCTGATTGTCAACCCAATACTTCCCCCCTTATATTTGTGAACTTGGAAAATGTCAGTGTATTAGGATGGAAATTTTGTTCCATAAACATTTATTCAACACCCACTAGCTATAAGCCACAATCCTGAGTGATGAAAGCATGGGAGAAGAGTGGGGGAGACTGTTAAGTTTCCATAGCAGGGTTTCCTACTCTTTCCACCTTAATAGTTCAGGCTGGATAATTCTTCTGTTGTTGTTGAGGGGAAGGTCTGCCCCGTGCATTGCAGGATTTTAGCAGCATCTCTGGCTCTAACCCTAGATGCCAGTAGCAACGTCACCCCCGCCCCCCATCACTGTCCTCCTACACACACTCAGTTTTGACAACCAAGTGTGCCTCCAGACATTGCCGAGTGTTCCCTGGTGTGTGTGTGTGTGTGTGTGTGTGAGAGAGAGAGAGAGAGAGAGAGAGAGAGGGAGGGAGGGAGAAAGACGAAGTTGCCCCTAGCTGAAAATCACTGTTGTATAGCAAGGCNTAATTCTTCTGTTGTTGTTGAGGGGAAGGTCTGCCCCGTGCATTGCAGGATTTTAGCAGCATCTCTGGCTCTAACCCTAGATGCCAATAGCAACGTCACCCTCGCCCCCCATCACTGTCCTCCTACACACACTCAGTTGTGACAACCAAGTGTGCCTCCAGACATTGCTGAGTGTTCCCTGGTGTGTGTGTGTGTGTGTGTGTGTGAGAGAGAGAGAGAGAGAGAGAGAGAGAGGGAGGGAGGGAGAAAGACGAAGTTGCCCCTAGCTGAAAATCACTGTTGTATAGCAAGGCTTAAATGGGGTGGGGGGTGGGGATTGAGACTGGGACAGCCAGCTTTCCAGGCATCCCACAGTATGACAGACGTGTATCAGCACAGTTCTGTCTGGCCAGAGGGAGTTGGGGGAGGAGAGAATGTGGGGAGAGGTCATGAGTGTGGCCACAGGGAGCCCAGGAGGAGTTCTGGAGGAGGAGGGAAGGTGGGGGCTGGTGTCCCTGGATGGGGTGCCCTGGAGAACCTGTGGGGACAAAAACCACCAGCCAGGGGCTACAGGGGTGGGGAAGTGAGGGGGGGTGGAAGAGGTAGAAACATTTGTGTATATATTTAGAACATAGATTTCAGCTTATTCTACTGAACTGAATACCAAAGAGGGAAATTACTTGTTCTTCAGAAGATCAGACTTGGGGAGAGGCCAGGCTGTAAACCCTGGAGGGGAGGACTTTAATGCCACTGAGAAATCGGGCCTGAAACACCCGTAATGTTTGTCGGTCCGCATTTTAGTGTTCTTCAGTAAGTGTGCAGGGTGTGGGGGATGAAATATGGCAGGTATTTGATTTAAAAAGCCTGCACAGATTTAATGTCCTGATAAAATGTATTAAATCTTTTAAGGTTTTAATGAATCTAGTATGTGTTTCATAAATCAAGAACTCTGCTAAGCCGTCTCCTGGTTTAATAAGAGTAAACTAGGAAATTGCTCTGAGCAGAAGCAAAATACATTTATATCACATTGAAAAGTAATAGATTTTTAAGCTGAGGGGGTCTTTCTGGGCCTTTTAAGCTGTTTGCTTATTACATTGCTCCAACTCCTTCAAATATTAAACCCCAGGCAAACACGTGCTTAACCGCATCAAGATGTGAGCGAACACAAAGGTAAAAGAGATTATTTGTAAGAGCAGAAAACAAAGCCAGAGTTTCCTTACCCGGAGACCTGGGCCCGACTGACTTTCTGCACTGAAGCCTGGTTTATGTGTACCTGGGCCCAAGGCGCTTGGTTAAAAATCATTATCGACTTTTTTGGACCTCCTGTCCTAGATTCATTCACTCCTCCTTCCTCACCTCCTCAACACATTTTCTGGCTCGAAGTGGTAAGTGTGTAAAATACTCCTTGACTTTTACAGCAGACTGTGGAATGCTTGTTAAGGCTGCTGGTCAGACTGTCCAGAGCAAGCACGCAGAGCCTTCTTCCCCATGTCGTGTCCTCGACCGGGGGCTGTAACGGACCTGCCCCAGTGGGGGTGGGGGACGGGGCGTGGGTGTAACAGATGGGCCTCTCTGGGCAGACTGGGGGTCAGACACCTCTGCCCCTCAGCTCCTTGTGTGGAGGGCGCGGGTTCTGGGTGAGATGGTGGTTCAGGGCACTGAGGGAGAGGTGTGTTGGGGGAATGAAGGAGGGGGTGGGGGTGGGGCTGGAACATTCCTGCGCATAAAAGCTGGCAGGGCTTGTGAGCTCTGCAGGGGAGGGAGCCGGCCCCATAAAGCTCAGTGTGGAGAAGCCTGTCCAACCTCATTAGCTGTCACGGGCAACAATACTGATCTGGCAATAAAGGCGATTCCAAACCTGTTGGTCATTAATCACCCGCCTGACAGTTGCGAATGGAAGTGGAAAAACCTCATCCCCCTCCGCCTGTCCCCTCCTCCCCTGGCCCAGCTCTGGGGTTTCGAGTTACCTCTCCATATATATGGGGATCACTGCTGGGGGCTGGCCTCTTCCCCCTTGACTTTCCAAGGGGCCGGTTTCAGCCTGGAGAGGCCACAGGTTGGCCAGCACCTGGCAGACCTGATTTCCTGCACAGAGACCAGGGAGTGAAAAGGGGAAAGGAGGTGGCCTGAGAGGTCAGCCCTCACTCTGACCCCTCGGGATGGAGGGTTGTGTCTTGGCAAGCTGGTGGACTTGGGGAAGCCTGTCGTCAGCGCTCCTGCCTGTCTTTCCACATGCTCCCCCGTCTCCCCTGGCGCTCCCTCCTTCAGCCACCAAGTGCCAACGTATTTTGCTTTATGTTCCTTTCCCTGCTCTTCCCAACCCCCTACCCTCCAGCCCCAATGAGCGGATCTTGCACTCAGGGAAAGCTTTCATCTCAGCCCTTCACTGCCTACTTCAAGTGGAAGCCCTGTCCTCTCCCAGAGGCACTTGTCTTGTCAGCTGAGTCCCTAAGGGCGGCAGGTGGTGGATTAAACATTTGACGATCGTGATCTCTGGTGTGTGGAGGTGCGGTTGGTGGGTGGGTGGGAAGGAGAGGCCCCGTCTGCCCAGGGGCCCTTGAAGGCAGCTCACAGGAAGTGCAGCTTGGTTGCTTGGTCTGATTCTGTGAGTTTTGTACCTAGAGAAAGGAGGGACAGGACAGAGGAGGAAAGGTGGTGTGCTAGAGAACATCTACAGACCCGACAAGGTGAGGCCTCACCAGCTCTTCAAGTTCCCGGCATGCTCTTCGGTGCCCTCCAGCCAGGTTACCTTCGGGAGCAAAGAAGAGCAACTTCTGTGCAGTTCCAGAGAATGCAGCGGGAGGAGGGGTGTGGAGAGTTAGTCAGGCTTCTCAGGATCGGGGGCCTGAATACAACTTACATACTTCTTGTCTCTTATGATGGGCAGACATTAGCGAGAGTGAACAGAATACTAGCAATCTGAAGTGGGGGAGGCATTGCAACCTATATTTTCAAGTGGTCAAAAATAGTCCTCTAGTTCGCCCAAACTTTCCTGAATCCTGTGGGTACAGAGTGACCCTGGCCTCGCCAGGCCCCCCGCATGTGTTGGTGTGGCCCGTTCTTTCCATAGCAGAGGACAGAGACATCTGCGCACAGCCGATCCATCCAGGCTGCTCTGACAAAGGCAAATTCCCACGATTAACTGATGGGAACAGAATGGAAAAAAAGGACAGGCACAGTTATAGTTTTGGGGGCCTGTTTTCAAATTTCCCTTATACCCCTTTTTCCTATTATTTTTCCTGGTCCCCCCAACCAATGCTATGGTTGTTCTTACCTCCAGGCACACATTAGAATAACTTGGGGAGCTTTTAAAAAGTAGTGATGTCTAGGTCACATTCCTGGTATTCTGATAAAATTGGTCTGGGCCACCACATGGAGATACTTCTAAAGGCAACCCACAACATGGCATCTTTGCTTTGGAGGTGTTCTGTGCCTAGCGTGCCCTCCTCTCCTCTCTCTGCCTCTTGCCCAGCCAACTGGTGCCACCCGTGTCAGGTGTCACTCCTGCACAGTGCCTGGCATTGTGCCAAAGAGAGAAGCAAAGGATGTGGTTTTTAGTTGGGGAAATAAAACACATACACATTTCTTTTTAAAGACTAAGTGGTCTGATGCAAAATATAGGTGCTGTACATCTCAGAGGAAATAGAAGTCAGTGAGGAAAGCTGTGTGGAGGAAGGGGGCTAGGGCCGAGCATTAATGGGTGGGTTGGGTGTGGGCGAGGGGGCGGGATGGGTAGAGAACTTCAGGCAGAGGGATGGCATGAACAAATGAGGCTGGAAGGAGTGGGGCACGTGCTGGGGACCAGGAGAAGATTTGCTTGATTAAATAGAAGGCTCAGCCCTGGCTCTTTCTCCTCCTTCAGCTTGCGTTCATTTTTTTTTTTTTACCGTAGTTCCTAAGGCATTACCGTGGGTTCCACTTAGTCATTGGTGTGTACTGTTCAGTCACCTTCATGTGCATGTCACTAGTTCTCACCATCAGATCTGTATGCAACTGGAAGGCAAGGACTATACTTTATATGAGTTGGGACCTGTCATTCACCTCAACCCAAACCAATCCAAGTCAGTCCAATGCAGTCCAACATTGTCCAAAAGCCATTGTCCAATCCAACATGTCCAAAAGCCATGCCCGCTCTGGGCTTTTGGGAGTCAACTAAGCATACAAAGATACTAGCCCCCCGTGCCTACATTCTAATTGGGGGTACAGACAAGCACACACACTACAAATAATATAGAGATGAGTTTTATAGTAAAGTGAAAGGTGGTAAGTGCCATGGAAAAAAGAAAAAGAAGAATAGGGTAAGGGGGATCAGGAGTGAATGTTTGTCGGTGAGTGCGTATGTGTGTGGAGTTATTAAGTGGAGGGTATTAATAGAAGGCATTATTAATAGAGTATTAAATTGAAGGTCAGACTCGATATTATTGAGAAAGTGAGCATCGACCAAAGACGTGAAGAAAATGAGAGATTTTCCCAAGTGGGTATCTGGGAGAAAAGCTTCCTGGACAGAAGGGACAGCTGGAGCCGAGCCTGTGAGTTGGAGCACGTCAAGTGTGGCTGAGGAATGGCCAGGAGGCTGTGGGCCTGGAGATGAGTGACCGGAAGGGATGGTGGGAGAGGATCCAGGAGCTGGGACATGCAGGGTCTCAGGAGTCCGCGTGGACTTTGGCCTCTACACAGGAGGACAGGAGCCCTTGCAGGGGTTCAACAGACGAGTCACACGATCTGACTTATTTTTAAAAAGCACTCTTGGGCTTCTGTGTTGAGAATAGTCCGAGGGGGTCGGGGGTCGGGTGGAGGGCCGAGCAGAAGCGAGGGGCTCTCTCGTGAGGTTGATTTCACAGGCACAGCCCATGCCTTGCAAGTCTGCGAGAGAAGACCTTTCAAGTGTGCCCGCGGAGGGCTGCGCGCTGTTCCTACATGGTCGTGAAGAAGAGCATCATTATGAGAGGCACGGTATTTAGATTTTTGACCTGATTAAATGAGCCTGGCCAACGAGCTTACTCGCTAGGCTTGTCTTCAAGAGACATTTCTCTCACCTAATGGACACACACAGATTTGTCATTGTCAGTAAAGAATGTGACAGGCTTTGAAGATGGTTTTCCAAGAGTTCCAAAGAGTTCAGAGCAAGGTAAGACTTTAGAGTAGTGTACATCATCTTCAATGGGGCGATATTTATTTTGACATCTAAGTCCTGCCATGTTTGTTTAAGAATTCCGCTGTAATATTTCTACTGAGCAGAGCACAGCACACCCAGCGAGTGCTTGGGGGATGGAATTGGCCTGGTGTGTGCTAATTTGCAAGACAGTGTTAAAAATTCCATTTAAATGTCCAAATCCAACTAAGTTTAAGGGGGCAAACTATTTTTTTGTTTACTCAAGAGAAGTAAGACATGCATATTTGAAAGAGGTTCTTGACCTTCTTCCCTTAAGAAGTCAAGGTGACCACTTTCCTGTTAAGTTTCTTACAAGTTCTTTTAGGTGATTGGGTGGCCAGGAGGGTGATCAGACTGTCACCGAGGAAAGCAACACTGTTGGGTGGCTTCTGTGAGAATTAGTCACTGAGAGAGGGTACAAAAGAAATAGAAACTGCCATCTTTGCCCTCGAGTTGCCCCCAATCTGTCGAGGAAAATGTGAACCGTGACAACTGTGGGACCCTTACAAAGACTCCAGCCTGACGGGCCATTCCAGAAAAAGAGACTCCTCATTACCATATGTTTGCATATCATTTTAATTTCCTCCATGTTCTCTGACCATGATCTCACTTTATTCGATCTTCACGATAGTCCTCTGAGATAAAATCACGGACTGTCGGGGCTGAGAAGGACCTTAGTGACCACACATTTTACCCAACGCCCTCCTGTAAGGAGGAGATTGCGGCATGGAGGGGTGAGGGGCTTTGCCCAGGGTCACCTGGGAGGCAGAAATGAAGGAACTGGAACCCGGGCTCTAGTCTGAGTTGTTTCTTACACTTTCAGAGCAAGGCTCTAGGGTCAGGGTCATAGGAGCATTTACTGAAGCTGGGGAGGAAGGATCTTAATTTGGCCGAGGGAGGAAGAAGAGGCAATGAATGGGAAGAGCCCTTAACGGTTGTTTCAAACAGGGGCCGAGGCAGGGGAGATGGGCTGGTTCACAGGAAGGGGTTAGAAGGTTGGGTCACAGGAGGGCACCTGTAGGCCCAGAGCCTCAAGAGAAAACATTAGCTTTTAATCCTCATTTTCCGAGGCTGCCCCTCCCCCAGCTGAGGTGGCTGGGGAGGGTGTTCAGGGAGGTCAGGAATGCCCAGCCTAGCGAAGGCCAGCCGGCCATGGTAGTTACAGACGCCTCAGTAATGAACTGGATTCCTCAGCACGGGGAGTTTAGGCTTCAACCACTGGGCTGGGAAAAAGGCCCCAGACGTGGGATACCCACAGGAGAAAAGTCCCTGCCTGTGACCAGAGCCCTACCCTCCACAGGGGGCACCTTCTTGGTAGCGTGACCTAAAACTAAGGCTGTCCAGCCATCTTGCTAGGCCCTGCTCCGAATGGAAAAAGCAATAGGACCCACAAGGAGGACAAGGAAAACAGAGGGAGCCCTCGTACAGAGGGCAAATGTCAGGGGGTGTCCAGGCAGCAGGTCTTCGGGTCAGGCCTGCCTCTGTGTGCTTCTTGACTGGGCCTTTAGAGCAGGACTTCGAAAACTTTGATGTGCACGCGGGTACCTAGGGGTCTTCTTGAATGCAGATTTGGGGTCACAGGTCTGGGGCAGGGCCTGAGAATCTGCATTTCTAATAGACTCCCAGGCCTTGTCAACACTGCTGGTTTGAGGGCCACGCTTCCAGGAACAAGGATTTAAAGGGGGGAATTAACGGGACTTGAACCTCCCCAAACCCTCACCTGAATAACGGCCTTCCCAGCTCTTTCTCCCTGAGGCCTTCCCTCATTCAGACTGCTTTGCATACTCCCTGGCCTTTCTAGACATTTCTGGCCTCTTCCTCTGAACTGGCCTCTCCCCTGAGTGGTGACACTGACCTCTTGTGCTGCTCATTTGGCCCCGCTGTCCAGGCTCCTCTTCTCTGTCCACTCGGTATTTCTCCAGCTAGCTGGGCCACTTGGGTGTCACTCCCTTCCTCCATCCCAGGGAAGCAAAGCCACAACGTCCCGAGGACTGCCAGGGTTCTGCGAGTCCAGACTCCTTGAATTGACTTGTCCCTTTGGAGCCAACATTTCTTTTCCTGTGCCCTCTGTCACCTTACTGGGCCAGTCTCTCTGTCCCCATTGCCTGGGACTCAATTTCTAGAACAATAAGATGGATTCTCTTCCTCTCCTAAGAGAATGTTGAGTTCCGAAATGGGGGGAAGAGCTCTCTCTTGGCAAAGGAGGAACCTGCCCCGCCAGGCAGGCCAAGGGCCCATTGATCTGAGTCCAGTGAGAAAGTGGCTTTGCAGGAGCCCTGGATCCACGCCCACTCGCAGACAACTTCTTCTTTCAACTCTCCTGCCTGTGTTTTAACTTCACAGACATGCCAGTTCTCGGCTGACCCCCAGAGACTTAGGCGGTGACGGTGACCGTGGCGGTGGTGGGGAGACCACAGCAGGGGGCAGGTGGAGTGTCGGAGTTGGGTGTGCAGTTTGAGGTTTCACCTGCCAGAGACTTTGCTTTGGGGGGACCAAGGTGATGCGCAGGTCTGCAGACGTGGCCATGGGGACCTACCTCACCTGACTTGTGTGATGAGACAGTCATACATATTAAAATATGGATGTGCACATGCGGCAAATTTCCACACAGACTTCTCACCCCTCTCCCTGGCCTTTTATGCCTCGCTCTCTGTCTCAGACACGCACACACACACAGATACTTAACCAATTAAGTCCGTCGAGCGCTATTTGCAGATGATGGTGTGGAATTGTGCTGGAGTTGTGTCCGGCCTCATTAAATGTCAGCATTAACAATACGGCACTTGGCAATCAAGGCTGCTCTGTGGCTGTTAGTCATTAATCACCATCTGACAGTCCTGAATTGGAAACGAGGAGCCTGTTCACATGTGCTCGGTGGACCTAGTTACCCTCTCGGTAATCAGTCTCGGAAAAGTTTGCTTTGACTCCCTGCCTGGAGGGCCTCTGTCCTGGCGAGGGGTCAGAGGGTCATTAGGCTTTGGTCCCCTCTCTTCCTCCTCCTCACTGGGAAAAGAAGTTGAGGTCCTAAAAAAACAGGGGAGAGAGGAGCATATTGTTTTTGGCCTACTCCTTCCCTCTCAGGCCTGCTTTATGTAGCCTTGTTTTTATATTCTGGCCCAATGGCCAGGAAAATTCTTTTTCTCCCTGAAGAAATTGTGAAAGACAGTAGGGAGCTCCATTCTATTCCAAGAGCTGGTGGAGTAAGTGTGTAAAATGTGTCCTTTCCGAGCCACTCAGGTGTGGACCTCTGTCTGCTAGCTACGGGGACTTGACAGTCATTTCAGGGATGGCTCCCAGCAACATGAGCTTGAACTTCCACGGGTCTTCGGGTCCCTTTGCAGAATGCAGAGGGAGAATGAACTTTCCTTTGGGGTCCATTCTGATCTCCTTTCTACAGCCTTATTCATTCACTTGATGAAGGAATGTGTCTTGAGTAGCCATTGTGTACCGGGCATAGACTGGACACTGTAGGCCCAGCAATGGCCCAGGTGAAGGTCCCTGCCTCGTGGTGGCGGCTTTCACTGGGTGTGGCAAGGATTAGACAGAGTCTACACTGTGGCCAATTGCTCTCTGAAAGGAAGTCCCCTCGTACTTCACACTGGTGAGTGCCCTGCCCAGCTGCCAGCGTCTCTGTGGGGTGGGGCACTACCCCAGGAGCTGCCTTTCCTGGGAAAACATTCATGTTCCAGAACTTTGCTGACCTGGCTGCTTCCCACCCCTCAGTGGTCTCACGTCTCATTCTCTGCAGTCCCTGCTCTCTGTCTACCTAGTGCTGGCTGTTCCCAAACACGTCTGGTGAACTCTGATGTATTAAGAGGGTTGTCCTCTCTCCCCCCCCACCCTTTGACAGGCACACATTAAGGGTTTTTTGGAAGGACTTTATTGTTTAGCTCCAAAGAATGAGTTGAGTGGGGGAATTTCAGCTGCCCTGGTGGGTTGGTAGAGGAAGAAGGTCGCTGACTGCCCAGTGCCCAGGGGGTCTTCTCTGTCTGCCCCAAGGATTTGCTGGCCAAGCTGACATCCTCAGAGTGGCTGCCCGTGCCCTTGGGACCACCCTACCTGTTCTGTGCATGGGGACACTGAGAAGAGAAGGAAAGGCTTCTAGTCACCGGGCCACTGGCGGAAGTTTACATTCTCTCTTTTCCTGATGGCTCTGGCCCTGTCCTGCCTTTGAGTTTTACCTGTGGGGCCTCTTCTCTCACCCAACTAATGACTTCACTTCAAAGGTATTGACAAATGTTTAAACCCTTTGGCTATTTTCCGGTTACATGGAATTCAGCAAGCATTTATTCACTATCCACCACATGCCTGGCACTGCCCTAGGCACGCGGGGGACACACAGATCAACAAAACACCATTTTGCCTTAAAGCAAGTTATGGTCCAGTGGTGGGGGGGCACAACGAGGGGTCCTCCCATAGAGAAGGACTATAAAGGAGGCAAAAGTATGTGGCTCAAGGGGTTTGGCGCAGGGGAACCATGACTGGTTGGGGTGCACGTGAGCCAGTGAGCTGTGTGGAGATATGCTTTTTAGAAAGAAGGAACAACTCGATGCAAGAGCGTGATGTCTAGGAAACGGTGAGTTGTGTTTCGTTCCTGGGAGGGTTCTGGTAGGGCAGGGTGGAAAGGTTTGTGGGGCCATTCCATGGGTGGCTCCAATGCCAGGTTAAAGGTTTGGTCTTCATTCGACAATGGGCACCAGTGGGTTTCCAAGAGTAAGAAACACACTCTTCCAGTCGTCATGCGAAAGTTATCTTTCTTCAAGGGAGAAAGCTGAGTTTCTCCCAAGCTTCACGCTTGTAATTGCATATTGATTTGAGTGATCATTAGTTTGATTTCTGTCTCTATCAGCAGCTCCAGGCAAGAGCTCCAGGAGCTGGCAAACCTCAATGCTCTGCCCCAGGGGCTCTCTGCAGCCCTTGGAAAGATGTGGTTCTGACCGCCCTGTGGCTTGCGTCGGTTCCCGGGTTCTGCCTTGCCAAGGCGGTTGTTGGTGCCCCAGACTGAGGGATGACTGGGCAGCCAGGGCTCCTGCTCCACAGCCCTTGGCTCCCCTGACTTTCTGGTTCTTCCCAGACTCAGGCTGAGTTACTGAGTTTTTGTCCTTCCCTGGAAGCATAGCTCCAAGGGAAAGCACCTTCCCGACAGGAGAAGAAGGCAGATGTTCAGGTGTGGGTCTCCCCGGCCAGAGACACGCTTCCCTCTTCACCTGGCTACCTACTGAGCCTCCAGGTCTCAGCTTCGGGGTCATCTTCCCAGGAGGCTCTCCCTGACCTCAGTTCTAGATGAGGGCTCCTTGTGACATGTCTTCTGTATGCACTCTGCTTTTCCTTCACTGCTATTATCACATTTCTAATTACACATTGACGTGTTTAGTTTTTTTTCTTCCTTGTTAGTCTATAAGCTCCAGGAAAACAGGCACTATGTGCCTTTTCACTCACTATTGTGGGCCCAGAGTCTAGCCCTGTGCCTGACATGTAGCGGATGCTCAGTAGATGGTACTGAACAAATGCCATGCTGGTGCTGGGTCCGCTTGGGGGCCAGATGATCTCAGAGCTGATTGGGCATTTACCCAGGGGCCTGGGGGTAGAGAAATGATGGGATTTTTCTCTCTCTCTGTGTCACAAGGAAAGGGGGAGAAGAAAATGGGAAATGGCTTGGGATTCTTGGGGACCGTCCTCATGGCCTGGCCCATGGAATGTGCTTACCTTGCTCCACCTGAGACCCTGGGTGATGGCCCTGGTCACAGGGACCCACCCAGCTGCTCCTCTGACAGAGTCCCCGGTTCACAGAGACTGGTTTAAAAAAGAAATCTATGGTTGTTAAAAAAAAAAACAAACAAAACCCAAGCAAACAAAAAAACCAAACCAAAACAAACAAACAAAAAAATACAACATGTTCCTGACCCCAGCTGCCCTCCACTGGCTGGTTCGTGAAGGATTCAGAGGTCATAAGCCCCAAAGAACTTTTGGGTGCCATTCTTTTCCCTGCAGCATGAACAAGCCATAATCTGTTGCAGAAAATGGGAAAGCAGAAGAGGTATAGGGCAAGGTTGGTTCGGGGAAAGCGGCAGAAGAGAAAAGTCGGTACTGGAGGTGGATGGGGCAACAGGCTAACCTCCTTTCTCCTTGTTCAAGGTGCTTTCCTGGCTGAGTGGGCTGCAGGGGTGTGAGAGCTGCAGGAGCAGAGAACCGGGCAGGGTCCTCGGTGGGGAGGGACGGAGGAGCCTCGTTACCACACTAGTACCATTCCAGCAGGTTTGGGGATTGTAGGGGTTGTTTCTGGTTGTCTCCTATTGAAGTGGGGCGGGGAGGGGGGTGCAACACTGCCAACAAGTGATGTCTAGAGACCAAGGATGTTAAACCTTTCACCCCACACAGAAGGTCCACCCGGTAAAGACCTGTCTTCCTCCAAGCAGCAATAATGTCCCCTCTGAGAAACAATGGGAGGCAAGAGAAAAACAAGGACTTGGATGCTTTATCTCTCTGGGGCTTGAGACACCTTTTGGTTTCTGTCCCCAGGCCCCTGAGATCCATGGAGAAAAAGCAGAGAGGAGCATCTCCCACCACTGGGGCGTGGGACATGGTACTCAAGGAGAGCTTGGGTCCCTGTCCGCTCCAGGCCCCCCTCAGCCCCCCCCTCTGCACCCCTCAAACCTGCGAGCGCTGCTCACTGAAGCCAGGCCTCACTCAGCTGTGACGGGTAACGGTTTCCATATGCTGGGCTGCTCCTGCTTCAGACAACCAGAGAGGAGTGGGGGCAATGCATGGACAGAGGTGGCTGTGAGCAGAGGTGCAGGGTGGCGGGGTGGGGTGGGGGGCATGTCCGAGGGCTGGTGGGAAAGGTTTTTTTGTGGGGTGTTGCTGTGAGGGGGAAGTGTCGGGGGGAAGTCAACGGCAACATGTTCTAGCCTGTTGGGAGGACGGCTGTTGGCACCAGGAGAAATCCATCCAGCGGAGCCAACCCTCATTAATCATCCGGGCAGCTGAACTGCCAGCTCCTTTCAAGATCTTTCAAGAAGGGTTTTCACCCAAAATAGAGTTGAAAATGTGCTGGGCCCTACTCAGAATCTCATCAGTCTGGGCATTATGGGAAGTGTCAGGCAGGCTGTGACAGACAAGGCCCACTCTGTTCAAGGGGTCCTGACTCCCACAGCCTGTCATATCAAGCGTCTGATCAAATTTGACAGCTTCATTTGTACCTACAGAATAGATAAAAGGGCTGTTCATTGAAACAAATGGAGGGGAAGGGGTGGGGGAGGGAAGGGAGGTGAGGGTGAGAGGGAGAGAATGGGTGTGTGAGTGTTGGGGGGAGGAATGGCACTGGGGGAGGGCCGGAGGGGAGGGTGATGGTTGGGAGCAAGGGGTGCAAAGAAGGATGCTCTCTAAGAACATTTTCCTCCTCTAACACTCCCAGAGAAGGGAGTGGGCTCAGGGATGCAGGTGGACATCAAGAAGGGATGGGCACGAAGGCCCCACCCGTCAGTGTCAGCACCAGGAGGCTTCGGAGCCCCTGGCTGTGCTCTGGGCCCTGGAGCTGTACCGGGAGCCAGGAAGGTGGACCCTGGGAGCAGGAGAGCCCAGGGTGGGTGGCCATGACCAGAGAGCTACGCCAGCAAGTGGGACGCATGTTTTGGTACCGAACCCTGAGATGAATTTTGCGGAGAGCCCTCCTTCCCTGTTGCTGCAGCCCCTTCGTGGTGCCCACCTGTGCTCTGCCTGTGCTGAGGCTGTTGCCCTCCTTTGACTAGGCTGCTGGGTGGCTGCACCTGTGCGGGGGACCTGAAGCACTGACTCCCTTAAGTTATACTTGCAGGTGCCTCTGAGCTTCCTGCAGATGGCAGCTGGTTGGCATGAGCTGGAGAAATGTCCCCCGACACACCTTGTGCCGTCTCGCTTTGGGCTTCACTCTGGCTGCCCTGCTGGCCTCTAAGACTTCTTCTTCCATTCTTGGTGCAAAGTGAACAAGTGAGTCTTTCCAGGTCCCAGGGTGCTCTCAACACTTCTTATAGGTCCCCTTCCTTTGTTAAAGTCATCCTTCATTTCCCATTATTAGCATGTGTTTGTACTGTTCTCCCCATGAGATTGTAAATGGTAAAAGTCACGTCTTGTGCGTCTTCTACCTTCTGATAGCATTTAGCACACAGAGTAGGTTCTCGAACAATATTTCCACAAGTACATGTGCACTCGAGGCTCAGCTGGACCGTCAGGAAATGCGACTATGGTCAGAGGACTTAAGCTTTCTTCCTGACCAATGGTCTTTGGAGGAGAGGGTCAGAGGTTAACAAGGCTCCGCCTATCCGCTCCCACCCATCTGGAGCCTTAGGGGGGTTTAGATAAGTCCCCTTTCCAGGGGAGATTTGGGGGGCTGTGGCGCCCTCCCTTCTTCCCTTGACCAGATGCCTCATGTATGGCACAGTGTCACCTGTGTGACACTGCGTGGTGGCTCTGGTGGCAGGATTATGAGTTTTTGGAATTAGCTAGACTCGGTAGGGATCTTGCCTTTACTGCTTACTGGCTTTGTGACCTTGGGAAAAGTGTGTTCAATAACAGACTCGTCGCAGAAAATTGCTGCCAGGATTACACGAATCTTGCTGCTTTGCACAGTGCCTGGTGCACCGCAAGTGCTCCATACACGCCAGAGGGAAGGGAAAAGGCCGTGTCTGGTCCCTGTTGCCCAGGCCGTTTTCATTTACATTTACGGGACCTACTGTAGACGGCACTTGTCTGGCAGTGATCACGGATCACTATCCTTTTGAGTCAATACTTAGCTTTTTGTGGATTTCACAGATGAAAGTATTGCTAGAGCTGAATCCACCCAAAGTCCCTGCCCTTCTTGTGAGGAGGGCTTGTCGATACGCTGCCTTTCTGCTCAAACAGGTGGTTCTTTGCAAGCCGCCCGGTGGAGAGCTCAGGATCACAAGGCATGCAGAAGTCCCAAATCTCGTTGAACTTCGAGGACCTGTATCCCGGAGAGGTCTGTCCTAATCGTAAAGAGGCCATACTTGTCTGGCTGCAGGGGTGTCCAACCCACGGCCTGGGGACCGCATGCAGCCTAGGATGGCTATGAATGCAACCCAATGCAGAATCATAAATTTACTTACAACTTTTTTTTGCTCATCCGTTTAAGTTAGTGTTGGTGTATTTAATGTATGGCCCAAGACAACTCTTGTTCTTCCAGTGCGGGCCAGAGACGCCAAGAGGTTGGATGCCCTGAGCATTCTATTCCCAGAGGCACCTGGTTCCTGTGATTTCAAATGTAAACTTTCTGCAGGTAAACAGGGCTTGGGAGGTTGGGAGGGATTGGAGGGAGCTTCTGTCTGGGAAGTCCTGAGGAAGCAGGGTGGAGGTGAGCTGGAGTGGGGGACAGGTAAGTTCTTCTCTGGTTTCTCCTTTGCTCATGACGTGGCCCTCGGCAGTCACTGCATCCCTTCATGTTGACACGAAGCCAGTTTCCCTCTGTGGGCAGTGAACATGGGACGGGAATGACGGGGGCTGCTTAGAGCACCCCGAGAACACCTGTTGCAGACCCTCTGGCCCTCCGCTCCTTTTGGGCAGGAGGGAGGGTCAACCTCCCACCCTTGCAGTTAGGAAGGGGCCATGTGACCAGTTCTGGGCAGAAGATTATGAGCAGAGGTGACATATGTCATTTTTGACCTGAAACATGCAATTATTCATGCAAGACCCTCCAGCTCTCCCCCTGCTGTGACCACTGAGGATATTTTTGTTCAGTCAGTGGGCCTGATTGAATTATGTGCAACACTGATGCTTTCTGATTTATCACCTTGGTTGGACTGAACTACACAGTCCTCAGTTATTTAATCAAATGCCGATCTTGGTGCTTCTGTGAATGAACCTTGCAAATGTGTGGCTCAAAAGGGAGAGCAACTGGGGTGGGCCTGATCTAATCAGGAAAGCCCCTTAAAACAGGGCTTAGGCCTTGCCTCCACTCCAGAACTCCAAATGGCTCACGCCAATGAAGTTGCCGCTTGCTTGTGATACTTCCTTCCTGCCTGCCCGCCCTGCAGACTTCCACTTGCTTAGCTGGCCACCACAATCACACAAGCCAATGCCTCGAGATAAATGCCTTACTCTATTACTGGTTCTTCTTCCCCAGTCAAACCCTGACTGATACAGGTATCCCAATCAGTCCACAATGGAGATGTAGTATACGTGAAAGACAAGCCTTTGTTGTGTTAAACCCCTCAGATTTGTGGGTTAATTTGTTACACAGCATAATCTAGCCTATACTGACTATTACAAAAGCATTACCTGAGCTCTTTGTTCATCACACCTTAATTAGCTTAAATACCTGCCTCCTACTAGGCTATAAGCTTGTTGAGGCAAGGTCAATGTCTCTCTCATCTTTTTAATCCACAGAGTAGATCATAGTACCTAGTATGCAGTGAGAACTCTGTAAAGTTTACTGAATGAGCCAAACCCATTGCACTGAGCAGCACCTCAGTTCTTGGAAGGGAAGGGCAAGGTCAATGCTGTTTGAAGTGCACGATGTCTAGCATGGTCCCAACACATGTGGGCACATTGGTCAAAGTGTTTTGATGGGAAAATTCTCCTAATTCTCTCTCTCTCTAGCATCTAGACCCAACTAACTACAAAGTCTGAAGCCATGTGGCTTGGTGCAAAAGGTTTTATAGTCAGAACTGGGTTAGAAGCCTGGCTCCATGGCTCTTTGACTGCGAGATCTTGGGTAATTTACTTAACCTCTCCAGATTTCGTTGTGCTCATTAAAGGGAACTGGAAGTTTGTTCTAAGCATAAAATGCCCAGCATATTCACCTGCGCCATGACACACAAAATAATGCTTTTTGAGCTGCCTTCAAGGGGGCTGGCCTATCCTGTTTTATTTTTTTAAATTATTTTTAATCCTCACCTGATATGGTGAGGATATGTTTATTGACTTTTAGAGAGAGAAGGAGAAGGAGAAGGAGGAGGAGGAAGAGGAGGAGGAAGAGAAGGGAAACATAAATGTGAGAGAAACATTGATCAGTTGCCTCCAGTACGTGCCCAGACCAGGGATTGAACCCACAGCCTTTTGGTTATAGGACAATGCTCCAACCAACTGAGCCACCCAACCAGGACCTGGCCTATTATTTCTGTACAACTGACAGGTGGCACACGATTTGAAGTTGTCAAAAGTAAGAGGAGCGGTCATGCTGTTTCCTTATGGACCATGTGCAAACCGTATATAATTGATACACGCGCGCACACACACACACACACACACGCACTCACCGGTACACACACCCAGGAGAGTAAACAGGACATGCAGGAACACGCAATGACATTTTCTCAATTACTGTTTCCATCTTCAAACCTGGCTCTCATTTAAACTCTGGGAGGATGATTTTGTGTTCTAAGGAACTGTGGAGATAGATACCCACTGCCCACTCACAGCAGAGTTCCCCCCACTGCGGCTCGATTTTTATCTGCTTTTCATTTCTTCCCTTGCCAGTCCTGTTTTCCAAAAGCAATTGGCTGTAGGCTATGAAAAATGTGATTCTTTCTGAAGACCTTGGTTTAACCTCACAGGAATCTCAACGTTATTTTTAATAATCATGTTTGATCCATTCTAGAACCCACATGGTCTCTGAAATACCTGAATCACCCCAGAGTCGGCATTTCGTCAAATTAAAAATGTTTTAATCATTCATTTTGTTGAAGCCAGTTCTCTGGGTGAAAAGTCCACAGAACATACTCTCCTTGTCTGTGCTCTGCCTGTTCTCCACAATTTAGGGGAAGTTGTGAAGTTTCTTTTTCTGCATCTCCCACACTGGCTGTCCTGACAGGAACCTCAGAAAACTGTGTAAGACCGGGGGCCAGTGACTACAGCTGTGACCAACTCTGACCACCACAAGGCTTCACTATTTAAACATTTTATAAACTCATAGAATATTCCAGTTAGAAAGGAATGAAAGACGAAAGGGCCCAACAACTTCATCTCGAAAATGGGAAAAGGGACTCAGAGAGATTAAGGGACTTGCTTAAGGTCGCAAAGCAATTGAGTTTCAGAACCAGTTTCCTGTCCCATTGCAACGCTCTTTCTACTACGCATTGTACAACGGCCAGACTTTCCGAACTTGCTATGATAGCCTAAAGTTCACCAAAGTCCTTATGCCATTGGCTCCGTTTAGAAGTTTATGAAATACTGTCATTTCATTTTTTTTTCTCAGCCAGCCAAAGGTTCAGCTTCTTTTCTCTTGAGAGACAGTTTCCCCAGTTCATCTGTGATCCAAATTCACTGACAGCTTTTCCTGTTTTAGGAAGTGTTAATAATGCTGGTGATATGCCACCACCCCGGGGGAACTTGGAGAGTCACTCCATTGAGGAAGAAGTACAAACCACTTCCACGCCCGGAATGCTCTGTGGAAGGAATGCTCTGTGGAAGGTGGGGCTGCCTGGCGAGGCAGGCGGAAGAAACTTCAGATGCGTTGTTTACGATGTTAGAAGCCTGTTCCTTGATCTGCTTTAGAAATGGAAATTACTGGCTTCGGGGTGCCAAGCTCCCGCCCGTTCACCGCTCCCGAGTGACCGTCTCATCCATCTTTCCAACCGAGGAGGAACTGGAGAGCCTTCCAACAGATTAGAGCTCCTGGGAGAGGGTCCCTGACATCAACCCCCGTAACCCTCCCCTTTCCAGCTCCTGCAGCTTGACCACCTGATCTGCACAATTAGCACCTTATTATATCCTGTCCTGTCTCCCACTGTCTGCACAGAAGGATTTAGCACTTCATTAGATTAGCACGTATGCAGTTATATATAATGCTGTCTTGCTCCCTGGTTCATGGATGATGTCTTGTCTCCCCCAAGAAAAATGGGCAGGAGTTTGGTCTGTGTTTTCTTCTGTCTCATGGCATCCAGCATTGTGCCGAGCATGTAGCAGGAATTCTGTACATTCTGTTTGCTGTGATGATCGACTGCCTGGACATAGAATCCCAAATACTGGGGCTCTATTTCCAAGCTGCCATTTCTCTGTTTTGGCCATTAGATACATCATTTGTCAAAATAGAAACTGTACAAGTGGAAAGAAGTAGCTACTACTCTTGTGGTCTCTCCCCCCCACCCTTGCCACCTCTTTTTTAAAAGTTGAAATCACCCATTGGGCGTAATCAATTTCCTGCAAAGCCCCTGACCCTGTTCCCACCCTGGGACCACGGGGGTCGCCCCAGTGTTCTGTTTTCGCCTGGCCTTGCCCCATCAGTCCCCTCCTCTGCCTCCCCCTCTGCTGGGTGCCTTTCCTGAACTTGGACTGAGTGGCTGACAGGTGGTTTGGGGGGACTGGAGGAGAAAATGTGGGCATGCTGAGTGTTACAATAGGGCAGGCTTTGTCCAGGCGCCATGGTGCGTCTCCACTGACCTTGGAACTGAGTGACCGGGGACAACCCAGGGGAGGCAGTTTCCTTCCCTCTCTGGGCTAAAGGTTTTTAATGTCTTCTTTGTTGGTCTGGGGCCCTGGAGATTGAACTGAAGGGAGAGACTTTGGGCTGCTCCCTCCCCCCCGGACAAAATGGTGCATGCTTTTCCTGTTTGAACAGGGCACAGTTGTGAAGTGCCCTGACTTCGCACACACCGAGGCCCGGCAACGGCTGCAATAAATCAATAGGAAAATAGAAGCTGCCAGTTAGACTAAACAAGTGCATTTGCAAAGACGGCTAGCCCTCATTAATCACTCTGACAGTCCTAAAAACACATTTCCCCTTTAATGACTGTATTTGGATAATCAGTGCTTTTTCCTCCTCAGTCAGAGTTTGAGTAACAGACAGCTGGTGTTATTACAGCCATTGGGGAAGGAGTGCCGGGATTAGGGTCGAGAGCCGTCCACTGGAGGTCTCCGCAGAACGGGGCTGGCTGCAAAGCTGTTGTTATGCAATAATGAGGGGAAGCTTTGTACTGCCATTGATGGCTCCCGGGCAGCCATGTGCAAGTTCCCCCCAAACCTTGACACCCACCTGCATTATGCGAACACAAAAGCCTCATGTCGGGTTTTATGAGCCCCGGCAGATTTCGCTGGGTGGGGGAGGCAGGGGTTCCTCTGGCAGTGAGGTAAGGAGATGGGTCCCTGTGATTTGGCTTTGTTTCTTTTAGGTGACTTTGGCTTTCAGGAGAAAGTTTGAAACCCGGCACATTCCTTTTTATAAATGATGTAACACATTAATGCACAGCACATTATGAAAATGGTAATTCAAACCCATAGTGCTCCAAATTAAACCATACATTATCGGATGCACTCAACCATCTATTTTACAAAAAGACAGGATGAATGAAATCAAATCAAACAGGAAAGTGGAGTGCAGCTTCCCCTACAGAATGATTAATAAAGCGCAGAGCCAAAGGACTATTTTGAGACAAATGCCATGGTGAACCAGACATACATCAGGAAGGAGTTAGTTCACGTACTGAGAGAGACATCTCAGGACGCTGGGTACAGAGAGGCAGTGAGGTCTGCCTAAAGATGGGGTAGACCCCCACAGCCCACACTTGGGCTACAGGTTTCTTAGGAGGTGGGTCTTTTGGGGGGACGATTGGGAAGTTAAAATTAACACCACACAATTCTGTTTGTGTCAAACCTATATCTGAGGGTGAGTCTTTCCCCTCTCTCTCTTCCTCCCTTCCTCCCACAGCTGCCCACGAAGCCACAAAAATAACCAGGCAAGAGGTGTGAAAATAGGACCTGGAGCCAGGAACGTCCAGTGTCTCAAGTTCCAGCTCTGTGGCTTCCACCCTTCTTGGTGCCTTAGGAACACAGGCCCCATTTCTGGCGCCTGGGAGAGATGAGGAGGAAAGAGGGAGGAGGGTTAGGATGAGAAGAAGGTGTAGAAAGAGAAGGTGGAGGTGATTCTCAAAGAAAAGAGTTGCTGGATGAATTAATTATGCAAATTGAACAGTTGGTGGGGAGTATTATCTCGATTAAAATGGCAACTTTGTTTAATGAGAATTTAGCTACTGAAAGTAACAAACTCCCCACCAGCTAATTAAAAGAGCCACATTTGTTAGGACTGTCACCCACTGACAGTGGGAAGAGCTGACATTTCAGGGTGAGAGCCGGGGACACTCCAGACTACAGCACCTACCTTTGTCCTCACAGTGGCGGTTGGGGGCAACCCTTCTGGTCTGAGGGGTGTCTAACCTGCATTCTTACACCTCACTGTAACTCAAGCAGCCACAGAAAATCTGCTTGTGCTACAGGGAGAGCTTGCTGTTGGAGATGGTCTTCCTTTCTTTGGTCCCAGTAAGAGGAGCCTGGTGGTCCTCAGGTAGGGAGGTCTGAAGACCGTGAGATTTAGGTTCAAGTTCCCCTGCAGAGGGAGCAGTTTCCAGCAGTTTCAGCAGGAATTTAAAAGGTAGCGAGGAAAAGTGGGGGACTTGAGAGAAAGGGAAGGTGGGAAACAAATGACCAATGGCAAAAAGA
This sequence comes from Sturnira hondurensis, assembly GCF_014824575.4. Classification (NCBI taxonomy): domain Eukaryota; kingdom Metazoa; phylum Chordata; class Mammalia; order Chiroptera; family Phyllostomidae; genus Sturnira; species Sturnira hondurensis. The sequence continues at coordinate 19,230,114 of NW_028081271.1, read as the reverse complement.
AAATGCAAGTGACGACACTTCAGGTCTTTTAAAGGTCCCGGCCAATCTGAACTCTGAGAAATCGGACAATGATGATTCCTCCGGAGGAGCCAGAGCAAGTCTCTGGGCATCATATTCAGACCCTCTGACTCAGTCTCCCCGGTGCCCAGTGACGCCAGTAGCCCTGGTCCCTTCGGCAGAGGCACGCTTAGGGTTTTAGGGTGGCCAGCACCCACCGGTTTTGGAGAAGCCTGACGTTTCTTGACTAATGAAGGAATACTGTCCAGAATCAAAGATATAGGTGCAACCTACCCCACCCCCCAAATCCCAAACCCCAAACCTCGCAAAAACATCTTATGCCCAGGTTCTGTCAAGTAAGGAGGGCACGACGCCCAGACAGGCTCAGGCCCACGCTGCGATTCTCCAGCATCCCTCCCACCCCTTCTGCACTTGACCTCGGGTCTTCAGATGTTTCGGAAGCACACAAACTGCGGAGCACGAACTGCCCAATAGGGCTCATTCCTCACAAAGAGCAAAGCCAAACAACGTAACAGCAACAGCAGATCCCAGACGCGCGCGGCGCCGACGCCGAGGAGCGCGGCCAGGAGGGGGCGAGGAAGGCCGCTTTGAAGTGCCGGGCGCCGGGGTCGGGCCGCGGAAACCTGCGCGGGCGGGTCTCGGCAGGTGCGGGCTCGCCGTCGGGGGGGCGTCCAGCCCCGGGGAGGCCGCGGCTCGGCCCCGCCCCCACCTGCAGCCACCGGCCCTGCTCCTCGGCCTCGGGGGCTCCCCTCGCAGTGGGACGGTGTGCAGTCGCGTCCCGCCATCCTGATAAACGGCANGAAGTGCCGGGCGCCGGGGTCGGGCCGCGGAAACCTGCGCGGGCGGGTCTCGGCAGGTGCGGGCTCGCCGTCGGGGGCGTCCAGCCCCGGGGAGGCCGCGGCTCGGCCCCGCCCCCACCTGCAGCCACCGGCCCTGCTCCTCGGCCTCGGGGGCTCCCCTCGCAGTGGGACGGTGTGCAGTCGCGTCCCGCCATCCTGATAAACGGCACCCCACCCTCTCCTGCCGGAGGATGAGAGTCAGTGTCACTCGTGCGAGAGGAAGAAACCAGGGACCTGGAGTGGCTTCGAGGTCCCGAGCAATCGCTGCGCCTTCTCAGCAAAACCCAAACCCTGTTGATAAGTCTCTGGGAGCGCAGATGAATGGGGCGGACAAACCGGCGCTGACCTTGGGCAGCCTCCGAGCCTTGCGAAGCGCCCCTTTAAGCAGGTGCGTTTACCCTTTGGTTTCAGGTTGTATAAAAGCATTTTCAGGAAAGAGGAAATCCTCCGCATTTGGAGTGGGAAGCGCTGAAGGTGCCGTCGGGGATGGCGCCAGTCGATGTCTGCCACCAGGTGGCGCCAGAGGCACGTCGTCTTTGCTCACCCTTAGGACTCGGGGGCTGTGCTGCCAGAGTCTGAGCCCCGGGACCTGGTTCCCTTCTCAAACCCGTCTACCTCGGACCCAGGCCCGGAAGAAAAATCCGCATTCACACACTCTCTCCACCCTGTCCCCAGGAAATGTCAAGGTCTTTGAAGTAAGGCTGGGAGGTAAAAAACTAAGTAGAAAAAAAAGGTGGTTTTATGTTATTCGTCATGCGTTGGCAGGTTTTTTTCCTCCCCTTTTTCGAGGAAAGGCATTAAATTCGTCGTTGAACGGAAATCTGAGAAGAAAACCATAAGGTATTTTAAACAAGAATAAAAGAAAGGCATTTGTTTAGGTATCTGGAAGTGGGGTGGTAAGGCAAGACAGAAACACACCACGGTGTGAATATAGCCAAGTATTTCATTTATTAACAAAATAAGTCTTACCAAGGGAGAGCTCTATTCATCCCAAATAGGCCCCGCAGCCCCGGCGATGCTGCAGAAGGCGGGGAAGAAGACGGTGTGGGGAGGAAGACCCAGGGCCTGGGTCATCAGTCCCAGTCAGTGAGGGAACCCAAGAAGGCCCCAGCTTTGGGGAATCTGTTGGGTCTGGCCTGGAAGGGGGTGGAGAGGGCGGCTGTGTCGAGCGTGCTCCCTTGCTGTCCAACCTTGCCCCAGCGGAGATAGAAGGTCCTACTGCTCACTGATAGAGCCACTGGTCTGCTTTGGAGGAGTCTAGCAAGGGTCACTGACTCCACCCCCCACCGACAGGAGAGGGACCACTACCCCAAGAATGGAGAGAAAAACAATGACTGTAAAAGCACTTCGCAAAATACAAAGAGCAAAGTTTCATGCCAGCAAGCCCTTAGGACTTTTAATCGAGTAACCTGAGCCCGACAGGCCCCCCACCAGCGGGCAGGGCGACGACCAGGCGTTTGGGGCCGGAAGAGTCTGGAAGTGGAAGGGTTCTCTCCTAGGCCACGAGGCCCCTCTCTCAGTCCGTGCTCAGAGCCAGCTAGGGAAGGAAGGCTCTGATTTTGCGGGCCAGGGCGAAGACCAGGGTCCCTAGGAGAGGGCTGCAGGGGAGAAGTCGGGGAGCAGAGTTCTGGGCCAACGGAGGCGATACCTCCTGCCACGGGGGCCCCTCCGTGCACCCCCAAATGCACCATAAAAACATCTCCTCTCCGTTCCTCGTACAAAGGTAAAAACAGAACCTGCAATGGGAGGAAGCGAGGGCATGAAGGGGAAAGGGGAAAATGAAATGTAGTTTTAACGGTAAAGAAGCAAGAGACTCCCCAGGGAGGCGGGAAACAAAGAACCCCAGAACCCCAACTCTCCCTGTTCCCCTAAACCAAACCAATCCAAAAAAAGAAAAAGAAAAATCAAAACTTATAGACCTAAGAAAAAGTTAAAGGAAGAGGGGCAGGGAACATGTAGTTGCTCTTGTGATTAATATTATTTGGGGGAACACAGACTTTTTGCATACCATCGACTCGTGTGGGCCATTAATGCACTTATATTCCCAGCTTGTAAGCTAACATTATCGTAAATAAATACACAGTCCAGTGGGGAGGTCTGGGCGGGGACTCTGGCGGGGACAAGCAGTCGTGGAGGTTGCAGCGGCCAGGCCAGGAGGCTGGGGGAGGGGGCGTCGGGAAGGGGGCAGGAGGAAGAGCCGTAGTTACTGGTATCCAAGCGCGGAAGCTGAGGCTAGTCTCTGTCCATACAGGGCATATGGCGAGTAGTAGGGTCCGGCTGTGGGCAGGGACGGCATGGCCAGGCCCCCAGCTGTGGATAAGTGGCTCTTGCCATAGGGGTGGTACCGGCTTAGCCCCAAAGTGTGTGGACTCCGCAACGACAGCGACCCCGGGCTGCCGGGGGCGGAGGGCGGGGGGAGGTGCAGATGGCAGGAGGCAGCCGCTGCAGCCGCTGCAGCGGCGCTGCCCAGGCCCGAGGCCCCGGGGTAGGTGGCCAGAAGTTTCTCTGCGCCCGGCAGGGCCGTGTGAGTCCGCAGGTGGCTGAGCAGCTCCTCTGAGGTGGCAAAGCGCTTGTCGCAGGGCCCGCTGGCCGCCACCCAGTTGCAGCTGTGAGGCAGCGGTTCATTCTGCAGCATGAAGCCGTAGGTGTAGAGGGGATGGCCTGGGAGCGCGGCCTGGGCGGCACTGGATGAGAGTGCGGCGGGCTGCAGCGGGTGCCCGGGGTACACCAGTGGGTAGCCGCCGGCCTTCAGGCTGGGCCCGGCTGGGTCATGCGCGCTGCAAGTGGAGCAGCTGGAGCCACCAAGGTGCGAGGCGCTGTGGTAACCTCCCAGGCAGTAGGGGTCGCGGCATAATCCCTGCAGGAAGGAGGGCGGGGAGGCGCCGGTGAGTGGGCTGGAGCTGGGGGGCTTGCCAGGTGGCAGGCCCAGGCCCCCCGACAGCTGGCCTCCCACGAGGCCAGACTTGCTAGGATCCAGGCCAGGCACGAACTGAGAGGGGTAGCCGGCGTAGGCGCCCACGATGGAGCCGTGGTAGCCGATGCTGGAGGGTGGCAGCGGGAAGACCGAGTGGCCGGGTTTGTAGGGTGACACCGGCGCCACGTGGCCAGCCCCCACCAGCGCCGAGGGCGGCTCCGACTTGCGCCCAGAGGCCCCGACCTCCGCACCGCCGTGTGCGCCAGGTTCCCCACTGCTGCCGCGGCTCACGGCTACGGCCTCCGGGCTGGGCTTGGGCTCCTGGTCTTTCTTGTCCAGCTCCCCGCCGCCACCCCCGCCGCCGCCGTTCTTGCAGTCGGAGTGGTGCGGGGAGCCGCCCCGGGAACCGCCGGGTGAGGACGACGACGACGACGTGGAGACTGGCGCTCCATGCGGGGGAAAGGGCGTGCAGGCGGCGCCGGGGACCCTGAAGCCTGCCTTGTCTCCCGGGGACAAGGAGGACGAGGAAGAGGTGGAGGACACAGAGGATGAGCCGCTGTCTTTCCGGGAATCGCCGCCGGAACCCTTGGAGTAGGGCTTGAAGCTGGACTTGTCCTCGACCGGGGAGTCGCCCAGCTGCTTGAGCGCCGCAGACGCGGAGGCGGCACCGGAGGCGGAGCGGCCCGGGTCCTTCTCTGCCCCTAGCCCGTTGGCAGCGGCCGCCACTGAGTTGAGTTTCGACGAGGGCGGCGGGTCCGGCTTGCCGATTTGCGAGCAGGTCTGGGCCAGCAGCGCCAATGGACTCTTCTTGGCGTCCAGCTGTGGGAGACAGCGGCAAGGGGACAGGGAGTGAGACTACAAGACCCTGCGGAGCAAGCAGGGGTCCTTGGGGAGCTGGGTGGGCACGGAGAGCACCGGTGGCGGCGGCCGCCAAAGGGAAGGCCCGGGGGAGAGGTTTGAGAGCGAGCGCCCGGTGGGCGGCGCAGCTGGGCAGCACCGCACTCACACAGCCCAGCAGGGGGATCCCCGGCTGCACCGCGTCCCGGAGTGCGCCACAGGCCCCGGGGAGTGGGGCAGTGGCAGCAGCCCACCAAAGGCCACAGCAGGCGAAGGTGGCTTCTCTGGAGTCGGGGCTGTGACTTGCCCCCTTCCTTCTAATCTCCCCCTCCTCTAAGCCCAAGGAAAAACTTGTTCCTTCAGTTTGGGGAACTTCGCTTGGGACGGGTTTCCGGCGGTTGCGCCCGGGTAGAAGCGGGGAGAAGCGCGTTCTAAAGCTTGGGCTGCCGCCAGCGCTCCTAGTAGCCCCTCCGTCCCGGGAGGGCACCCAGGCCAGTGGGAGGAAGAAAGACCTGGGATCGGGGTGTCCGGGCGTCGTGCGCGCTAACAGGATGGGACAGAAGCGGACTGGGACGGGGACGATCCGTGATTCAAAGAAAACGAACCGAGGTTGGGAGGGGGAGGGGAGACTCAGGGGAGATCGTCTCTGGCCTAGAAACTGGGTGCCGAGGAAAAGTAAAGGACCCAGTGGAGACTCCAACAGTAAACCCGATCCAATCCAAGACATAACTCGTAGATCCGAAGGGCGATCGTGGAAGGGGAACATTCCAAGGAGAAACCAGGGTAGAACCGAGTGGGCTACGATTCCCCGGTTGCCGGTCCCTCCTCACCCCGTCCGCCAGTGTGGCCGGACCTGAGCGTCGCGCCGAGCCCCGGGGTGTAGGGAGTAGGGCCGCGGGCCCAGCAGTAGTGGGCGGAATGGGGACGACGCTGGGCGGCAGAGACCAAGATACTGACCTCGATGGGGCTGACGGGAGTGGAAGACAGCGGCTGCAGGTACTCCGGATGCAGGAGGTGGCCCGTGTGAGCGCTCAGCATCTTCAGGACCCTGATAGGGAGCCGGTTCGCCTGGCGCTGGGGGTCCGCCGGTGGCAGGAGGGACACCGCTACCGGCCCCACCGGCCTCTTCCCGCCGCCGCCGCTACCGCTGCCGCTGCTTTCGGGTGTCCTTGGGTTAGATCCAGCGGGCGAATCGCTCATTTGGAGGGGGCAGCGCCACTGGGGGGGGCGGGGAGGGAGGGGCAGCACCAGGGAGGCGAGCTCCCGGGGCGGGTGGGCGCGCTCCGCAGCGTGGAGCGCGGTGCAGCAGTCGCCGCGCCTCCACCCCTCCTCCACCGACGCCGCCGCCGCCGCCGCCGCCACCACCAGCCGGGGACAGCAACACAAAAACCTTCGCCTTCCGCGAGCCGCACGTCAAATAGCCGCGATCGGCAGCCACACTTCAAAGGGATCGCCGCACCCGCCCAATCGCAGCTCTCGCCGGGACCCCGGGGCGGGGAGAGCGGGGGCGGAGGCGGAGGCCAGCGCCGCCGGTGGGAGGGGAGAGCCTTAAAGGGACCTCGCTCGCGCGCGACCGCCGCCTCGGCCTTTACCACCCACTGCACTTCTCCCCACCCCCAACTGCGCCGCCTTTGCCTGGGGGTCCCACGCCGGGACCTTGGGCCCTGTGCCCTAACCTTCGCTGGCTTTCCTGTCTGTCTCCTGTCTTCCTTAACACCGCCGGCGCGGAGATGCTGGCGGGGGCAGTCCGCAGCCCGTGCAGCGTGTCTGGGTGTGGGGTCGGAGCGCACAGCGCTGGCTTCGGCACTGCTGAGTCTCAGCCTCTCCCGAAGGCCGCCTGGGGGCGGACCGCGCCTCCAGGGCCCAGCCCTGCTTCGGCCCAGTTTGGGCTATGCCTGAGCTCAGATCGGGTCCGGTTCTCTTCCCGGAATTAGCTTCTCTCGAGTGGATTCATTCGGAAGCGTCTGAGGCTCGGAGGCATCCTTGGTTCTCGGGACGCGGCGTCAGCTGCTCCAGCAACTTTGAGCCCGTCCTGCCCGGAGCCTGCAAGTTTGAGGACTCCCTTCCCGGGGAGATGGCTCAGATGGAGCGCCGTACGGTGGGCTTTGCGCGGTGCCTGCGCGCTGATCTATAGATCAGCGACCTATAGTCGGTGTTCGCGTGTTTCAGGTTTTTTATCCCTTCCTGTTTAGAGGCTTAAAATTCCCTCACTGCACCACACCTAGCTGCTATTTTGGGAGGACCAGCGACCACTGGAGAGGCCAGCGTCCCATAGGAGCTGGGGGCCTCTCTAAACGCTGCACGTCGATGCAAACTCTAGATAGGACCCTCCCTCCATCCTTCTCGTCTCACGGGGAAAAACGCAGTATCTTTTCCCAGGAAAAGTTCGGAATAAAAACTTTATTAAAAATAAAATGCACTCTCCTACTCTCTCCCCTTCCCCGAGTCTTTCGGATAGAGTGTGCATTGCCAGCTTCGCACTTGGCAAAGATTTTACATAGTCATAGTTCTGACACTAAAGTTCCCGTCTGCGGATTATCAGAAGGTGGAGCTGATCCTTTGTGCGCCGGCCTCCGGGGAGACCGCTTCTCCGAGCTCTCCGCGGCCAGGGGAGGCGCGCTGGTGTCACTGCCTCGCTTCGGGTACCGCTTTCCCAGCTGCAATCCATCACTCTGATTGTCAGGCCCGTCACTCGGGGCTTATTGCTCCAGGACTACCTGTCCCTGACTCTACAGCCTTGATCTGCATCTTGAGACAGCATGAGAACCCAAGATAGGTGATTTCAAAAACAGGGTTCTTCAAAGAGAAAGACGGAACTATCACAGAAATAACAAAGAGCAATCCCGAAGCTTTATCATGCTCAGTGAAGAAGACAGCCATCACTATTTCCAGGCCATTGCAATCAAACCCTCAGTTAAACATACTCCTGGATCTGTGCTGTGTTTTGGGCAGTGTGTATAGGCCTCGCAGAAATTCCATTGGCTTTCCCTGTTCCAATTTAACCCTGGTAAAATCAGGTTAGAAGGAATTCCAAGGGTGCTCCCACTGAGAGATGTCTTCCATATTGGAGCAAAAGGGGTACAAGAAGGGGGTGGCCAGCCCATTGACTATATATTGTGGCAGTCTCTACCTGTCCTCCCACGGCCTCTTCTCACACCAGCCTCTGTGCATTCTGACATTGCTGCTGGTGCCAACACTATATTGGAAGGTTCTCTGCAGGGCTGCTTCAACCCTCAGGGTCCCTCGGTCTTTAGGAACCTGCTATGCAGAAAAAGAACAGCAGAAAGCCTTACAGAATAGAAGAGGGTAGGCACCTTGGAGAAGGATGAACTGGGAAGAGGGGAGACCTAGGAGGCAGCAAAGGATGAAAGGCTCCTTCTTGATTATTGTCACCAACCCAGCTGTGAGAGCCAGCCAAGAAATCCTTCTAGGACCCAAGCAGATGTGTGTTAGGAATGATTAATGGGGAATCAGTTGGGAGCAAAGGGGTGGAGAGAGAGAAAAGGGGTTTAGGAATTCGGAAGGAAAAGAGAGGAGGCAGCAGAAAGGACAGAGGGACAGAGGAGAAGAATGGAGGGGGATAAAATATTCTCTATCTGGAGAGGAAAAGAGAAGGAAAAAGGCAGTGAGTGAAGGAAAGGAAGGGAGGAAGGAAATGAGAACAGGATGGCCAGTCTTGGGTGGAGGGTGAAGACTTTGCATAGTTGATAATATATCACACTTAAAAAGAAGCCGCACCCCCTTACTCCACAGCAGACTTCACTGATAGGAACAGTGGGTGCCAGGCGGCGGCGTTGAGGTCTCCACCAGGCCTGTCTTCATCTGCCTTCCTGGGAAGTGCTAGCAAGGGACTGGGGACGCCCTGCCTTTTGGGTGCTGGAGAAGGCATCAGTGCTCCGTTGGCTGAATATGCCCAATCGCCTGTGGAGAGAACCATACTTTATGATGTGGTTTTGAGAAACGTATCTCTGGACGACCATATTAAGATAGGCCAGAGGCCACCTTAAACCCCCACTAGACAATTATTACAATCAGTATTTGACACGGACTTAGCTGACATGCTAACATACACAGAGCCCTAAATGGGGCCCTTGGGGCCTAAAGCAAGGGCCGTTTCCAACGGAATGGCTTGTCACCTGGGAGAGAATATGACTCAGGATTCCACTGGGTCAAGTTTATTGAGGGCCACTTGCGGGCAGAGAATTGTGCCAGGATTGTGGTTGAAAAGCCCATGCAAGACAATGTTGTTCAGGGTCAGGGCATCAGGCCTATGTTGTCCATCGCAGAAAAGCAGCAGGGGTATGGTGAAGGGGCCTCCCTCCCCCCAGCCCTGTCTTACTTTGCGCTGTGCCTGAGCAGCACCATGGAACTGGGGTAGGAGTGAGGGCGGCTGGAGGATGCCCCAAATCTGTGGTGGTGAAGAACAGCAATTCCGTGTGCCAGGCCCTGGATCAGTCTCAGGTGCCCTTGCTCTCATTCCTGTTTACAGCCGGAGTAAGCAAGGCGAGGAGAGGTTGGTCCCTTACCCAAAGTGGCACGGCCAGGCCGTGGCAGAGTGGGCCCTTGGGGTCAGCTCTCCTGGAGCCAGGCCTCTGAATCACACTGCGGTGCTGGTCCCGGGCAAGTCCACCTCCCTCAGCTTTGCTTTTCTCGTGTGTAAAAACGGAAGAGTGGCCACTTCAGGGTGGGAGCCCCCAAGCAGACGGTGGATACCACACGTTTAGTGCTTGGCACCAAGGGAGTCCCAGGTAATTGAAGGCTATGATGGACTCCTGCATCTGGGGGCAATTGCTCCCGAGGACAGTCACCGCAGCAACTGGGTCCCCAGGGCCTCAGCACTGGCAACCGACCAGAAGACAGGCCACCGGAATGAGAGTTTCCTTCCCCTAGTCTCCAGTCAGAGTGTATTTTTAAAAAATGCCCCCCAGAAGCCATTAAGAACATCCTTTAGGAAATTCTGAATATTTATAGATTTTTTCCACTCCTTCCATTTACATAACATTCACCACCCAGGCAAAAACGCCTGCGTCAGGTTGAGCGATAGAGGCGGTAGGTGTGTTGTGTGGGGTCGATGTGGACGGTTCTGCCGAGCAGCTGAGGCAGAACCGCCTGAGCGATGGCCTCTCTCTGCATAACACTCACGCCCTAATGGCAACAACATGAAATAATATCTCACTGGGTAACTATTTACTTTTTTTTTTTTTTTTACAAGCTGTAAGGACTCTGAAAAGTCGGCCTCGTGGAGAACTTGGTTTTCCTCCCTGGCATTTAATATCTTTCAGCGGCTGGCAATTACAGCCTTGGCCCGCAGCCCCGAGGTAGCACACTGCGCTCCGGGCGCGGAGAGGCGCTTCCTCCGCAGGCCTCATCCCCAGCTTCAGCTGCAGCAGGGCAAGGAGGACCGGAAGGGCCAGAGGAACAGTGGGGTGAAAGCAAGGACCGCGGCGTTCTTTGCACGGAACACACTCCAGTAGCTCCCTCTTCCGTTCTCACAGTTCTTATGTTCGATTATTACACTTATTGCGTGGCATGTGCCATTGTCTGTTACTTGTCCATTTCCACACTGGGCTGTGAATGCTTCTGCACTGTCCTCATTCTCTCTGTGTTCTTATTGCCTACCTGGGTGGGAGCCTAGCATCGTCCCGACAGCCAACGAGGAAAGCCAAGCACTGTGGCCAGCGCTTGGCTCACATGATCTCACTTAATCCTTTCAGAAGCCCTGTGAGGGAGGCCCTGCTATGCCCCCCATTTCACAGAGGTGGAAGTGGGGGCACAGAGAGGTGAGGTAGCTTTCTCCGAGTCCCAACTGGTAAGGGGTCGGGTCAGGGTGTGAATCCAGGCGGTCTGAATGCCATATGTGCCCAATGAATGTGGGTGAATGGATGAGAATTTCTCATACAAAGGGCAGTTTATTTGTGTCTCAGGTCACCACAGTCCCCAGGATTCAAGGATGACTGCATAGTTTTCACAATGTTAACTGTATAAGCATTGGGTATCTTTCCCCAAATAGCTGTTTGTGTGTTCATCACGTCATAACAATTGTCTGAGTTATTTTGGGCAGGTGCTTTTATCCCCTCTGACAGATGAAGCCCCGGGCTCTGAGAGCTTACGGGGAGGTTTAATGTCACACAGTGAAGTCCCCTCAGGCAGAGGGCCTTGAAAAGGCCTCCCCGATTCCCTCCCTGGGTCCCTGGCTCCCCTATCACCGTCCATTGCCTGTGGATGGCGAGGTAACACCTTTTGATAAAAGAGGAGGAATTAACTACTTTTCCTCCCTCTAGAATCTCCTTTGGAGAATTCTAGTGGTGGGAAGGAATGGAGGAAAGGAAATGTAGACTGAAGCTTATCTTCAAGCCCTGGTGTTTGATCCGGGTCCTTGAGTAGGGTGCTTTGAAGAAGTGATTCCATTTATCTCCTATCAGACCCCAGGAGATAGGCAGGGCTGCAGGGTGAGGGGATCTGAGTAGGTGTGCTTTTGAAGTTCTCCAGCCTTCATCTGCCTGCCCCGCTCCCTGCCCCGCCCCCCCCCCCCCCCCCCCNCCCCCCCCCCCCCCCCCCCCCCCCCCCATACATCAGCCTTAGCCCTGGGCATTCACCCTTGACTACTTTGTTCCTTTGGGCTTTCACGTTTCTTCGAGATTCCTCTTTTAAGTTGCAGATACTGCTGGAAGGAATCATACTTTAGCAATGTGCCAACATCTCAATTGTGATTAGCAGACAACGTGCCCCACCCAGGGGAATAATAGCATTTATTGAGTGCTTTCTTCTGAGCACCTTAGGTGCAAGGGCTCTTTACTTCTCACAAGCAGACCTGTGAGGTGGGCGCTGTAATCATGCCTGTTTTATAGGTGAGGCGCGGAGGCCCAGAGAAGTTATGTAACTTGCCCAAATCACACAGCTAGAAAGTGGCAGAACCAGCAGTTCCTGAGACCCTTTCTGTGTGCAGGACCGGACCGAGGGAGAGAGCAGGAGAAGAGTCAGAAAACAAGTGACTTGAGTTGTTTTCCACGAGGCTGCTCTTCACAGTCACGATCTCCCTTTCCTCTCAAGGAATAAGAATAAGGTAGAGAGGAAGTTGAGGCAGAGAAGGAAGTGAGGGGACCATTTATTCAATGGATTGAACTGAGTTGAATTAGTTCATTCAATGACTGTTTGTTGACCATTTGGATGGTGTAGGCCCTAGGGGATCCCCAGGTAGGTAAGGACCCGAGCAAGCCAGCCAGTCCAGGCCCACCTCTCAGGTATGCACATTCCCAGGTCCTGAAAGACAGGGTGGGCTTGAACTTTGGGTGTCATCATGCTTCTTGGGCAGATATAAAAAAAAGCCAGGAGGCCCTAAATTAAATCCTGCACAGTATCCTATAGTTCAGTTACACACTGTTCTTAGATCCATTTGCCCCAAGTTACCTTCTGATTCTGTTACATTTACCAAGCACCTTCTGGGTGTCAGAATGAACCATCTAGGTGTGTGGATGCCCCTTCTCTTATTTGGTACAAGGGGAATCTCGGCGGAGAGTGAAAGGCCCGTGGAAGGGAAGCAGAAACCAAGTGGATGCAAACATCCCACCCCCCATGTGCTAAGCTTCCACCAACTGGAATCACTGGGTACCCCAGGCCCAACAGATCTTAGGGGGCACCTCGGACTGTGAGTACCTCAGCTGCACAGGGCTCGTGTCACACCTGCTTCTGACCCTTCTGGGGCCTTCAGCCGTGGAGGCGACGATGTTTCTACAGTCCCCTCTTTTCGTGGCTAAACCTCTACACTGGCCCACCACATCCCCTTCTAGACCAGGCTTCCAACTAGCTGGAATGCACAGCTCCAGACTTGTTTCGACAAACGCCATGAGAAGGGAGAGCTGCTTCATTGTCACGGCTGGATCAAATTGTACTGGATCAAACTGAATTCCAAGGTGCCCGACAGCCTCGGGCAGGGTGTGTTCCCGTGGCCCTGGGCCAGGCCCTCAGAGTTGTGCCCCGACTGACCCCATGTCCAGAGTAGAGACACGGCGTGGTCCATTCACTCTGCAGAGCTGCGTGATAAGCCCCTTTTACAAATGATTTAATTTTTTTATTTTATTGAAAAATGCATTTATTTATTATGAACTGCATTTCCGTGGTGCCAAATGCCAAAGTTATCAGAATGTACAGTGGAAAAACCTCCCTCTAGCCGTCAGGCATTACTACTATGGCTCAGCACGTTCGTGCATTAAAACTACGAGTTTATTGTCCATCCATCCAGAGGTATTTGGTATATATATACTTTCCCGTCTTACACATAAATGACAACACACTGCGCAAACTCTTCCACATTTTTTTAAATTTGCTATATTTTGGAGATGGCATCCCAGACTTTCATGTTTTATTTATTTACTTCAGTTCTGTGGCACTTGGATGGGCCTGGTTCATTTTTGACTAGTCCCCTCCTGGTGGATATTTGGATGGTTTCAGTCTTTTGCTCCTGCAGTGAATAACCTTACGTGTGTATGTTTGTGTATATATATATATGTGTGTGTGTGTGTGTGTGTGTATAATATACATATCATTCTCCATGTGTACTAATAGAACTATAGGATGAATTCTTAGGAGAAAAACTGCTGGGTCAAAAGCTGTAAGAAAGTTGCTAGGATAGCTGGGGACCCAGGCGTCTTCTGGGCATGTCATCTAGGAGATTTTGAAGGCTTATTGGGAAGGGAGGTCCCAGTCCACGTTTGGGTTTAAGAAAATGTGTGTGCTCCTCACCCTCTCCTCCCTGCTCCCCTTCTCCCTCATTTAATAGGAGAAGGAGGAGGAGAGGAATGTTCAAGTCTGGCCTAAAAGAACCCGAGATACCAGGTGGAGCAACAACTCAGGTTTACAGCTGTGAGTACACAAAACAGAGTTCATTCTTCTATTGTTATTTATTAATGGTTGCATTATTTTCCATACGAACAACTGTAAACCTACTTTCGCCTCACCCTATATTGACAAATACCGGTCTTCATATAGCAAAGCTTCCAATGGATGAATCCTAATAAGAATTCTGGATTATCTAGACCATTTTTGGTGATGGTCGTGAAAAGGCCAAGTCTCTCATCAAGGACAATATCAAAGGAAGTTCCTCCCTGGGCCTAACTGTGAGTTTCCAGGACGAGGCCTGTGAAACCTTAGAAGACTTGAAATCGTTAAATCAGTATTATCGTTAGCAGCACACTGCTCACAAGGCAGGCAAATAGTCTTCATTATGCTCGTATGATAATTTTTGCATCGAAACTACCTTCAAAATTCAGAGATTCAAAAGGACACATGTATGGGAGATGCTCAGGGTTTTATGCTTTGTCCACCATTCGCTGAGGATAAAAAGGCAGCAGATTACCGCCCCCCCCCCCCCAGGTATTCTGGTACCTGAGCCTCCTGGAGCCCAGCCTTCATCTCCTCATGTTCAGCCCTAGGCCTGGGGCCCCTGGGGCCACGGAGTCAAAGCCCACTGCTCGTTAGTGACCTTGACCCTGGGACATTAGGAGTAGCCATCCAGACTGGACAGAGTGCTGAAGGGCTTGTGGAACCAGCCTAAAGGTACACCCCCCTGTGTCTAAAGTGAAATTCTAAGGTCTTGAAGAACTTTCCTCAGGAAATCTGAGGCACCCTTTTCCATGACTCCCCACCTATCACTGGTAAATTGGACACAGCCCCTTTCTGTCAGGCTCTTTTTGTTTTTAGTCTTAATTTCCTTACATAAATTGATAAACAAGTGGTAAAAAAGAAAACCCCAAATAACCAAAACCAGAAAAGCTACGGTAGTTAAAAACCCTCAGTAGACTGTGTCTTTCTCTTATGTTTATTCCTGTTCTGCTTTAGGCCTGAAGGGGCTCTCACCAGGTCCCTGTCTCTCTCTCAGTGGGTGAATTTTTCACCACTGCAATCGAAATGCACGATGACAATCTTATTTGTGACAGGAGACATGTTTTAAAACAGTTGTTTTAAAACAACTGACAGAGCCGCAAGATGGGAAACGACAAGAAAGTGCGATTTTTTGGCGGGTGGGAAGGGGGTAGGATGCTGGCACAGGAGGCCGGTGTTTTCCTGGTTAAAGATAGAAATTCATCCTTGATTCCTGGAGCAAACAGAGGACAGCTCCCAGGGAGAAAGCTGGGGTCGGGTCTGGGCAGTTGGCCCTTCCAGAGCTTCTTGTTGGGCTCTCGGGAGACACAGTGCCCTATGAAGGTGCAGAGGAAGGCATTTCCTGGGACCAGGAGGAGGCTGAACTCCTCTCCAATCCCCTTGCCCTGTGTGACGTCTCTAGTCAGCTCAGGACGGTCGAGGACGAGAGGACAGTAGAGGCTGCCGCACAGACTGAGGTCGCTGGGGGTTTGGGGAAGAGCAGTCCCGTGTTCTCTCCCGGGTTTCAGGAGAAACCTCTCCTCCTACGGCCAACAATGGGACACCGTTATCTTCTCTTTACAGCTGTTCCTCCCTACAAGTCTGGAGGGAAAATTACTCTGACCCTTTAGGAGAGGAGACATAGGGAGCAGAAGTCAAGAACAGAGAAGGGAAAGTAGGGAAGAGGAAGAGTGAACTTGGATGAGGAAGAAGAGACAGTTTCCACTTTTAAAATGTCTCTGAGGGTGGTGGTGATAGAACCTGGGGCATGGGAAGGAACTGGAATATTCCTGGTACATTGTTTTAGATTTTTTTTTAGGGCTTTGGGGCTTACGCGTGATGGGAAGGATGGACCAGAAGGGGCTAATTTTACTGAAGGATCTGTGACAGTTTCTCTCCTTGGTTTCTGGACAGGATCGTGTTGACCAGTGAGCCACTGGATTAATCCAATGAGCTTGTCTCTTCCCAGACTGGTCAGGATACAGCCTAAGTCTGCAGAGCATCCAGCGCCCTGCCCAGGCCCAGTGGCAGGGCTGGGGTGCCTTCTGCCCCTTCAGCTCAGATCTGGGCAGAAGGGGGGGTGGTTAGAGCATTTGGTTAGCTTCTTCCTTGGGGACACAAATCCAGACATTAGAACATACCCAGCCCCCCAACCACCTTGCAAACATAGCAGTGTCGGTTTCTTAGACCCTGATCCGTGTTGCCCAACAAGAGTGTCGATATCCTGCCTTCCCCCACTCGGCACGAATCGGATTACTTAGAGCGTCTTCGCAGAGGCGTCAGCAGTTTAATAGAGGCAATAAGTCAGGACTGCTCTTGTGTTTTATTTTTCTGCCAGTATTTAGTTAATTAAAGAATGCAAATTAAAACACCTTAATTTATATAATATCAATACCAACGCCTTAAGACATTTGGCATGACTGCTCTGGCACGTCCCTTACATAAACTGTGCGGAGCCATGCTAATAAAAATGAAAAAGGTTGTAAATCAAACTTAATTTATTCATCTTCTGTTTGGTACGAAAGCATATGCCAAAATCAAGTTATTTATGAGCACGTCATAACAATAGGCATTTTATGTTGGTTGCAAATGACAGAAAAGATTTTTTCCCATTTTTAATTTTGAAGTGTCTCTAGACGCATCTACTTTCTGGGTTCTGATCTCTAAAATGTATGTTTTTGCACCCACATCTCCAGAAAAATTTGATTTAGATATTGAAAAACACACTGAGCCTAAAAACATGGCAACATCCACTCAAAAAGTCACCTGGAACCATCTCTATGTGGATGGACATATCCACCACGTGGCCTATGGAATATGAATCTGCAGGCGACATAAACGATTGGCGATTTATCTTTGATCTCTAAGTATTCCATTAAGAGGATTATCTCATGGGAGGCTCAGGTAAGACAGCGTAGGAAGAGATTGGGTGTGGGGCTACTTTCTTGGAAGCCTCGGAGATGAACTGCATGCACTGTGTGAATGAATAGCTGAACACCTATTTTCATCTCTCCCCTCGTTCGCTGACACACCTTTCTTTGTCTGGTGCACGGGAGCCTAGAATACGTTTTATCCAGTCCTGGAGGAGGGGCAGTGAGCTCTCTACAGCGGGAGTGAGGGATGGCACACTCGCCCCCCTGCCCACGCTCCTGTCAGACGCCCGTCCTCACCCAGCATGCAGCTCCACTCTCTACTCAAACAGGTCTCAGGGCAGGTGGGAGAGGTGAGAGAAGTCTGGGAAAAATCCTCTCACTCTGATTCTCTCCTGAAAAATCCAAGTAAATTCATTAAATACAATCCTGTAGCCAGTCCTCTGGCTTCCCTACTTAGGAAGAAAGCACCCAGTGCAATACTATGTCTTACTATATTCATTATCTTTTTTAAAGAAATAATTGATTTGAGAGAGAGAGAGAGAGATTTATTGATGCATTCAGTGGTTGAATCTTGTATGTCCCCTGACTGGGGAATCAAACCCACAACCTTGGGATATGGGAATGATGCTCTAACCAATGGAATTACCGGGCTATATTAATTGTCTTTTAACATGAGCACAGCACACTTGGCAGAAGAGGTAGAATGTTGGGATTTCTCCCTTGGGAACTGATGCAGAGGTGGCATCTTCCTGTGGCCTTGAAAGTCGTGGGTCCTGGGCCGCCCCTGGGATTGTGGGGAGACTCCTGCCAAACCCCAAATAACCAAACCCCAAAATAACCAAACACATCCTGGAAGTGCCCTTTCTGATGTTAAAAACAGCGACACACCTTTACATTGGTTCCATTTGGAGTCAATGGGATACCCTCCCTTGCAGCAAGTTCATTGCAGTAGTGAGCTGGAAACTTACACTCTTTCCACTTTTTCGAGGGGGTATACCTTGCAGAGCCAGAGAAGGTCCTAGAAAAGTTAACTGCCCTACCCTCACCCTCCCAAACTCCATTTTACCCCATCCACCCCGTAGTGTCTCACGAGGTCATGGGCGAAGTCTGGTGTGGCAGATGACGCAGCTTGAGAAGCAAGCTGAGCTCTCTGCATTTTATCAGGACACCTAGCATCAGAGTCTTGCAGTGCTAGGATTGGAGGGGGCACTGTGGGTCGTTCCAAGGAACGACCCACACAGAGTCTATACATCCCTATGCGTGATCATGAGCATATTCTCTCGCACTTTTCTTTACACTTGTCAACTTTAAAAGCTATCTATTTATACCCCTCAAAATGCAGATACAGTAAAACCTGAAGCCATTAACAGAAAAGTAACAAGATCAGAGCCAAGTACAAAGAAAGAGGGGGAGGAAGAAGCAGATTAATTATACCAGAAGAGAGGCAAAAATCCCTGAGATTAAGGAAAGTTAATGTAATTGAGAACAAAACTCAGCTTCTAACTCTCTGGTAGCTTGGTGGGCACCTGCCAGTTTTTGCAATAACTAAGGATTATTGTACCTCAAAGGCAGGTTTAAATGCCTGCCTGTGGGCTCCCTGGCTCTGTGAACTTGGTCAAGCTATTTCATCTCTCTGAATCTCTGTTTCCTCATCTGTAAAATGAAGATGGACTCATTCATTGTAGGGATTTTGTGGGAACACAATTCAACAACAGTGGCAGTAGCTCTTACTTAAAGGTAATGTGCTGTGTGCAACTGCTCTGAAAAGTGTTTGACGCAGATGTATTGCATCAATTTCAAGATGTATGTTTCCACATTTTTAATATCTCTGACATCGATTAAAAAAAGCATCATGTCACAGATAGTTTCTTCCTTTGTTGGACTTAAAATAATGGTACATTGTAAATTAGATGAAATATTAACTCATTCAGTCCTCACTTTATGAGGCTGCTACTTTTGTCCCATTTTACAGATGAGGAAACAGGCAAACAAAATTTAAATGACTTGTCCAAGGGCTTCATATAGCAAGCAGTGGAGATGGTCATGCGACCCCACTACTCCACTGAACTGCCTTTCAACAAATATTTCAGCAACAATAATTTCAACAAATATTTCACTGTTGGGCATTGAGTATACAAGATGAACTGGGCACTGGGGCTTTGAAGACGGACGATGTGTACTTGCCCTGAAGCACTGGATTCCAATGAGGGGACCCACATGTAAACAAACCATATTTTGTGGCATCAGCATTAATAGAGACGAAGGCAGAGAGGCAGAGAAGGAAGACGAGGTTAGTTTCCCCGAAGCCTCTGCCCTGGGGCTTAGTTCTCTAGTAGAAATTACTCCGCTGGCAGGTCAAGAGAGACATCAGTTTTCTTGGCTCTGAGGAGAGTCTGTTGGGAGGGTCTTCAGATGATGGCCTGGGAACAGCCTTAGTGAATGCATCCCAACAGCAGAAAACCCAGCAGAAAGGTGCTTCACGCACAGCCCTTTCATGTGCAGACATGAGGTGAGGGCTGGGACGGCAGGTCTTAAGGGAGCGTAATTCTCTCAGCAAAGGTGTAGATGTATCTTTTGGAACAGAGACAAAAGGAGGGGTTTGGTCTCCCAAGGCTAGGGCTCTGACCCTGGACACCCAAACCAGGAGGGTGGGGAGCCAGGGGAGTACCTGAAAAGAAAACAAGGAAGGAAGACAGGATTGAACCACCTTTTGGAACAAGAAAATGCGGCTTCAAAAGGGATGGGCCAGCCCTGGCCAGTGTGTCTCAGTTGGGCGTGGTTCTGCAATATGAAAGGTCACCAGTTGGATTCCTAATTTTGCCTCTGAGGAGCACGGTATCTTTTGAGTCTCATCTTTATCATCTGCCTAATGAGCATAATAACACCACACGTATTACCTTGCACAGTTCTTTTTTTAAAAAAAGATTTTATTTATTTATCTTTAGAGGGGAAGGGAAGGAGAGAAGGAGAGAAATATCAATGTATGGTTGCCTCTCGTGAGTCCCCTGCTGGGAGTTGGCCTGCAACCCAGCCATGTGCCCTGACTGGGAATCGAACCGCGATCGTGTGGTTCACAGGCCCATGCGCAATCCATTGAGCTACACCAGCCAGGGCTACCTCACATAGTTCTTAAAAGATCAATTAAGCTAATATATGTGAAAGTAATTTCCAAACTAAACAATGCTATGCAAATATAAATTATTATTGTTGTCTTTCTAGCCAGGTACTCGATCTTTCATTACCTTCCTGGCTCTATGAGTTTGGACAAGTTACTGCAGGAAGAAACATAGGGAACAGGGCTTGCCTATCATCTTGGGCAGTCACTTCAGCTACTTTGGGCTGTGGGTCTCACTGACCTCTGACCTAGTGAGGAAGCATGGGCACTCTGCCCCATGGGTGGGGAGGGGACTGAGCCTTCATTACTCATCACCCCCACTCCTTTGACCCCAGCCCAGCCAGCAGCAAGTAAGCTGACATCTCGAGAAAGCTTTGGGTCTATCTTCTTCCATGGATAAGGGAAGTTTAGCAGCCAGTAAGTTAGGGCTTCACAAAACAAAACAACCAAACAAAACCAAAGCAAATCCATCCCGGCACAACTTTCCCGATAAAGAATCTTTTCTAAAATTTCCAAACAGACTAAACCTATATTGTTAGGGCCTCTTCTAGACCAAACAAAAAAGGGATGTGAACCCCACTGGCCTCATTCACAGGGGTCTTATTTATTGTAGTGTGACCTGCAGGAAGGAGGGGCCCATGGAGGCCTGGCATGCAAGTCCAAGGGTGCCCTGATCCAGAAGGCCTCACAGCTTGCAGCCTGAGGGGGGAAGGGCAGCTGTCCAGGAGGAAAAGACTGGTGTTCAGAGGCCACTCCAGAGACAGCAGGAGCCGATTCCACCTTTTCTGGTCTTCCCTGAGAGGGAAGGAGGAAGTAGGAGGGGAAAGAGGAGGAGTAGAAGAGGCCTGAGAGCTGGGAAGGGGAAAGCCAAAAGAAGGGTTTAAATAAAGTGGGAGAGGAAGTGAGAAGAAGTGAGGTGGGTGACAGCTCGACCAATAGAGAGGGTAAGAGCAAAGTAGCCATTTGCCCACGGAAGGCCTGGAATCTGGCCCCAGGTCCCTCCTGAGCATCTTCCACTCCTCTCCATTCCTCACCCTCTGGGAGACGGGCCTTGCGAGCAGGGCCTGCCTTCCTTGGCAGCAGACAAAAGGCTATTTCTGAACTACACAGAAAATGTGTTACTTTGCCAGAGGGCCTGGTAGAGGCCGCCCGGTCCAATCCTGGGCCAAGGAGAGCGTCAGTGGAGGGGGGCTGTCAGTCACCGGGAACCCTCCGTGAAAGGGGCCCCTTGTCAACTTCCCCTGCCTTTGAAGTGACTGGGATGGAGGTGCTCAATTAAAAGCCCATCAGTCTGTAAGTAAATCAACGCCTATCAGGCTTGTCACATCAAACAAACGATTATTATCCCAGCCCGCCCACCCCATTAATCTGGCTGTTCCTTCTTGACGGCTCAGGGTCAGGGCACCGTAAATCCTGAACTGGATTCTAGCCACCTGGATTGGGATGAAAGTGCTGGTGCAGGGAGCAGGGGCTGCACTCAGGCATTTCCCGGAGTCCTCGGGAGGATGCGAGAGGAGGCCCCCTGGGACAGAGACAGCAAGTGACACATAGAGACAGGGCCATGTGAAGAGGTTTGTGGCTGGGCAGAGGCACAAGAGATAGAGACAGAGAAAAAAGAGGTGGAGAAAGCCTGAGATAGAGACCAAAAGAGAAAACTGGAAGAGGAGCCCCAAAGTGGCTGAGCCAGGTGCCATAAAAACGCAGCCAGAGTGTTAGGAATGAATAGATGCTGCTAGAAGACAACCAGGCATGTGGACGAAATTTCTCGGACTCTGGGTTCTGAGCCTGAGTCAGAGGGTGACCAAGGTTATGCTGCAGTTTCCTCAGCTCTCCTCACATAGACACAGCAGCCCCCAAATGTCCCTCGGCCAAGGGAATGGTGGTGGGAGGGCACAGAAACTCAGGACTTTGCTAAGTGATGCCCCGTGTTGGACACCAAAGTGTGTGAGGGCCATACCTTCATTTTTTGCAATAAAAGGTTTTGAACAGACAAACTGGACCGGAGCGTCAGGTTCTGATACTCTGCGGAGTGTATCCCTAACAAATATTTTGTTCCAGGTCAGTTCTCCTAGCTCTGTAGGTTGCTTTGTAGGTTCTATCTGCTCCGGAGCTGAAGCTCTGGCTTTCATCCACTGCAGGACCAGAAAGAAAGGCAGGGTAGGGTGAAAGCTGTATTCTAGGCTCGAAGGAGGTTGAGTAGGAGGTGAAGGGTGGGGAGGAGGGAGGAAGGAGGTCCAGCATCCAGCTTGGAAGAACAAGGCATGCTTTTTGAGGGCAAGAAAGAATAGCTTTTTCCCACATGTCTGTTCCAGAGGTGCCCCAGGGCATAGCTCGTTCTGACTCATGCTCTTTCATTTTTAAAAAGGGCCATCACGTGTCTCCCTCATTGCTAGGGGACTAATTCCTGAAAGAAAACAAGAGACAGAAATGGAGCAGGGGAAACCGAGGAAGGAAACTGCTTGTTCTCACTCCCAGGCTGGAAGAAGCTTGTGGTGACTTCTCACTAAATAAAGGGAGAAAATCCTAAAGAATGAAACTGGACCTTTGTCTTATACCATACACAGACATCAACTCAAAACGGACGAAAGGCTTGAATGTGTGACTTGAAACAGTAAATCTTCTAGGGAAAAAAACATAGCTCCTTGACATCAGTCTTGGCAATGGTTTTCTAGATTTGACACATACACACACACACACACACACACACACACACAGTGGGACTATATCAGACTAAAAGTTTCTGCACAGCAAAGAAAAAGCACCAATAAAATGAAAAGGCAACTTCTAGAATGGGAGAAAATTTTTGCAAATCTTATATTTGACAAGGAGTTGATATCCAAATATATATAGAATTCACATAACTCAATAGCAAAGAAACTGATCTGATTAAACAATGGGCCGAAGAACTGAATAGGTGGTTTCCCAAAGAGGAATGAGCAACAGGTGCAGGAAAAGTGCTCAACATTACAAATCATAAGGGAAATGCCAATCAGGACCACAGTGAGATATTATTACCTCATGCCCTTCGTTGTAATGGTCATCATGAAAAAGACAAGAGGTAACAAGTGTCATTGAGGATGTGGAGAGGGCAGAACCCTTGTACACTGTTGGTGGAAATGTAAATTGGTACAGCAACTGGGGAAAACAATATGGTTTCTCAACAGTTAGAAATAGAACCACCATATGATCCAGCAATTCCACTTCTAGGAATATATGCAAAGGAAATGAAAACAGGATCTTGAAGAGATATCTCTATACTGTTGTTCATCGCAGCCTTATTCACAGCATCTAAGATGAGAAAACAATCTAAGTGTCCACCAGCAGATGAGTGGCTAAGAAGATGTTCTATCATCTATCTATCTATCTATCTATCTATCTATCTATCTATCTATCCTATTCAGCTGTGAGAAGGAAGGAAGTCCTGCCTTTTGTGAGAACATGAATGGAACTTGAGGGCATTGTGCTAAGTGAAATGAGCCAGACAGAGAAAGATAAATATTTTACTTTATTACTTATATGTGGAATCTAAAAAAGTTGAACTCAGAATGCTGGTTACCAGAAGTTGAGGAGAAGGGAGAAAGTGGGAGACATTGGTCAAAATATAAACTTTTAGTTATAAGATGAATCAGTTCTAGGATCATAATGTATAATAGGGTGATTATAGGTATCAATACTGTATTATATAGGAGTAGGGACTTCCCCCAAACCCAGAATTATCTTCTGGAGGGCATGTCCCTTGTAGTATAGGCTTTCCTGACTAGGTGAATGTTCTAGGAACCCATCAGCATCACCCTGCCAGCTGGTGGTGGTGTGAGAGGCTGTGTTCGGCTTCTGTGAATTTTTTTGAAGACTTAAGGCATTTGATAGTTTCATAATGGGTGATTTACGAGCACACCTACCCACACAACACTGAGTGTTCAGCAGATTTTGACCAAAAATGGCATGACCCTCGTGACCTACCCTCTTTATTCACCTGATCTCACCCATAGCAGCTTTTTTTGTTTCCTTGGATGAAAAAAGCCTTGAAAGGGAAACATTTTGCTGACATGGAAGAGGTGAAACAAAAGCAGCCTAAGCACTAAAAGGCATCAAAATCAACAAGTTCAAAAACTGTTTTGAGCAACAAAAAAATGGAGAGTACTTTGGAGGTGACTGAAGTTTAATCATGTAAGAATAAATACATTGTTTTTTTTATAAATAAATTTGAGGTTTTTCTGGGCTCCCCCTTGTATGTGAAAGTTGCTAAGATAGTAGGTCTTAAAGTTTCTCACCACAAACACATACAAAATGGTAATTATGTGATGAGGTAGAGGTGTTGGCTAACACTATTGTGATACTCATTTTGCAAGATACAATGTATCAGATTAACACATATGCCTTATATGGTACAAGGTCAATGATATCTAAATAAAGCTGAACTAAAAAGAAAATTTCGAAGATACTTGAGGCCTCTACTGCATGGTAAGAACTGCTTGCTGTGACCTGAACACGACCACATGACCACTGCCACCTGTGGGGCCACTGCAGGGGATTTTCTCTGGCCAGTGGCCCCTTGCTCTGTTGTTAACTGCTTCACTCCATCTTCAAGAGCCAGAGTGCAGCAGGCATCCCTTATTCCTCTGCTGGATAGGACGGACATGTTGACTCAGCCCACGCAGTGAGGCTGTGCACAGGGATGAATGGTACACAGACACTTCACAAGGTGGGAGAAATATCTGTCTTCATACTTTCCTTCATTCAACCAAATTCGGTGTTTAGGATGCACCAACTTACAGTTATTTAGTGTTTACAACTTACAGGCCTTTTCCTAAGGCCTGGGGATACAGCAGTGAATGTGATGGGCAAGGGTAAGAGGTATGTGGAAGCTTTTACAAAGAACTGGGGTATTTGACCCAGTTCAAATACCTCATCTTTGTTTACGTGTCTTGTACGCACTCATCACCCAGATATTTGCTAAGTACCTACTATGTTCAAGTAATGTGCATTGCAAGGAGGCAAGGAAGAATCGGAAACAAAGCCTGTTCTCCTAGAGGGGAGGTGAGGCAAAGGTCATGATAAGTTGGATGCACTGTGTAAAGCAGTCAGTGCCAGATACCAGGAAAGGACTGGAGAGAGTTTAGAGAGAACGGATAATTTATCCAGGTGGCTTCTTTCTTAGTGAATGTCTGCAATGAAGAAATGTGTTAACTGTTCAATCAATGCAACTTTTTAATCTTCTCTGTAATATAGCACAGTGTGGGCTTAATGTTTCTTGTTATTGTTACTGGCAGTAATGACAATGTGATTCATTGTCATTGTAATTACGGACACATCACGACACTCCTCTCTATGAGGCAGGTATTAGAAAAACTCTGGAACTCCATTTCAGGCCTTGTCGGGAGTCTGGAATGGTTGAGAACTTCCAGAAATCATAGATGTGTCTCTTACCAGAGGCGGGGGTGGGGGGGGGTGCAGAGGTTAAGTGAGTGGGCTCTGGCCCCAGACTGTAACTCAAAACCAGCCTCAAATGCTGCCTCTCCCGCTTGCCTGCTGGGAGGCCATGGGCAAATCACTTTGGCTCCCTGTGTGTGTTTCCCCAGCTGTTAAATTGGGGTGATAACAGCACTAGCCTCATAAGGTTGTATGGCAATTACATGCATGTAAGGCATGCATGACAGTGCCCAAAACACAGTATCTCTGTCCCAATGTCTGTCATTATTATTGTTCTACCTCATCTGGAGTGGCCTC
The DNA here is from genome assembly GCF_014824575.4 of Sturnira hondurensis. Classification (NCBI taxonomy): domain Eukaryota; kingdom Metazoa; phylum Chordata; class Mammalia; order Chiroptera; family Phyllostomidae; genus Sturnira; species Sturnira hondurensis. The sequence goes on along the minus strand of NW_028081271.1, from coordinate 19,204,935 downwards.
TTGAAGGTGCACTCAGCAGACTGCTAGGACACATTCAGTTAGTGCTGTTGTCTTCCTGTATGTAAATATCACTGAAAGTCATTTGTGTTAATTTTACTTTAAAAATTCATTCCCAGTTCAGCACATGGGTTTTAAATATTTGAATATTTTGTTTTTATGAAGGTATTGTTTATCAACATTTACAGTTATAATGAAATATTTGATACATGCAAAAAAAGTGTATGCACTCCATGCATCGTGTATCAAATTTAGGGCACCCCTGGGCTTTTTTCCCTTCTTCTGGCCTTCACTCCAGAAGTGACTACTATGCCCAATTTTGTATTTGTTACTCTTTTGCTTTTAAAAAGCTTTTTTTGAATTCAAACATACCATGCAAACCAGTAAAATGCACAAATCTTAAGTGTGCAACTTAATTGATTTTTACAAAGTATGCATTTATGCAACCACACCTAAATCAAGATATGGAGAACCATTTGTCCAGAAGCTTCCCTCAGACCTCCGTCCAGTGCATTCCTCCCCCACCCCTACAGCAGGGTAGCCACCGTTCTGACTTGGATCACCATAGGTTGCTGTGGGAGTTATTAAGTATGTATTCTCCTGTCTGCCTTCTTCCACTCAGCATTATATCTGCGAGGTTCATCTGTGTTGTCATGGGCATTAGCAGCATTCTTCATGGTTGTCCTTGTCCTTTCTTCATGGTTGAAGAAATGGTATTCCATTGTGTGAATAAGTCACACTGCTTATTCATTCCTTCTACTGTTAATGGACATTTGTGCTGTGTCCATATTTGGTTGTTGTAAGTAAAGCGTGAACTTGCCTCTCATGTCTTTTTGTGCACATACGCACCCTTATCTGTTGGGTACAACAGGGGTGTAATTGTGTTACAGTGCACACACGTGTTATGGGGATACTTCCAAACGATTTCCCAAAGCAGTTGTACCGACTTACAGGTCCAGCAGTAGTGTGTGGAAGTTCTAGCTGCTCCACAGTCACACCAACACTTGGTATTGCTTGTGTGTGTGTGTGTTTTCTTCTTTTTTTATTGTTGTTCAATTACAGGTGTCCCCATTTTCCTCCATTAGTCTCCCCTTTCCTATCCACCTCCCTTTCCCACATTCAATTCTCCCTGTCATTGTCTTCGTCCACGGCAATATCGTCAATGAACTTCTTTTTAGCCACTCTCGCTATTTCTTTTTGTCTCTATTTTAGTTGCATCCAACAATTTTTTTACGTCATTTTCATTGCCATTCTATTCAAAAGATTTCCATATGTGTTGCAAATATCTTCTTTCATTTTGTGACTTGTTCTTGTCTTTATTAACGGGGTTCGTGTTGTTGTTGGCTAGAAGCTTGGTCTTTATTTGTTTTTTAATCCTTGCCTGAGAATATGTTTATTGACTTTAGAGAGAAAAGAAGGAGAGTGAGAGAAAGAGAGAGACAGGCAGAGAGAGAGACAGAGATCGATGTGAGAGAGAAACATTGGTCAGTTGCCTCCTGCATGGCCCCAACTGACCATTGAACATGCAACCCTGGCAAGTGCCCTGCAGTGAGTTGAACCCACAACATTTTGGGGTACAGGATTAGGCTCCAATCAATGGAGCCACCTGACCAAGGTCGATGTTTTATGTAATTTTCTCTTTAGTTTCATTTATGGGTTATTTAGAAAAGTATATTTCTCAATTTTCTGATTGTTTGGGGATTTCTCTCCTGCTCAATTTCACTGTCTTCAGAGAATATGCTCTGAATGATGCCAGATTTTTAAAATATGCTCAAAGAGATAAGTTAAAAATCTCCAACTGTAATTATAGATCTGTGTTTTTTTCCCTTAGTCCTGTCAGTTTTTGCTTTATATATTATGAAGCTATGTTATTGTGTGCATACAAATTTAGAATTGTTATATTTTTCTGTTGAATCTACCCCTTTATGATTAGAAAATACCATTCAGTAAAACTGCTCACTTTAAAGTTTACTTTGTTTGATACTTGTATAGATACACCACCTTTCTTTTGATTAATGTTCTTGGTATGTCTTTTTCCATCCATCCTCGTAGTCTCAACCTTTTCCAGTTATCTATTGCTTATAATAAGCCATCCTAAAACCTAGTGGCATAAACCAAAAGCCATTTTGTCCCACTTATGTTTTGTGGGTCAGGAACTTGGACAGAGCATGAAAGGGATGGCTTTTCTCTGCTTGGTGTCTAGGCTGAAAATGTTTGAATGGTTGGGGTCTGGAATTATCTGAAGACTTTTTTTTTTAAAGATTTTTATTTATTTATCCTTAGAGGGGAAGAGAAGGAGAGAAGGAGAGAAACACTAATGTATGGTTGCCTCTCGTGAGTCCCCAGCTGGGAAATGGCCTGCAACCCAGGCATGTGCCCTCACCGGGATCCAAACCGTGATTGTGTGGTTCGCAGGCCCGCGCTCAATCCACTGAGCTACACCAGCCAGGGCTGAAGACTTTTTCACTCACATGCCTGGTACCTGGACCATGAGAATGAGACTGGGCTCAGCCAGGACTGTTGGTTGGAGTGCATGCCCATGGCTTTTCCAGGTAGCCTGGGCCTCCTCTCAGAGTGGCAACCTCAAGGCGGTCACACTTCTTACAAAGTGGCTTAGACACCCAAGGTTGAATGTTTCACTGAACAAGGCAGCATCATTGTTTTATACAGTAAGCATTAATTTATGTTTATCCATATATTTTACTATTGTGGCATTGTTTCTTCCTTTGCATTGCTGTGTTTCCATCTCAGATTATTTATTTCCTGACTGAAAAATTCCTTTTAATGTTTCTTTTAGTGCAAATACACTAGTGATAAATTTGCTCAGTTTTTGCTTGCTTGACAATGCCTTTATTATATTTTCAATTTTTAAGGATATTTTCACTGAGTATAAAATTTTAGGTTGACAATTATTTTCTCTCAGCACCTAAAAGTTACCTTTAACTGTCTTCTGGTTTCCATTTTTTCTATTGCTTAGCTGTCAGTTTTACTCTTGCTCTTTTGGAAACAGTGTGGGTTCTCCCCTCTGGCTGCTTCTAATATTTTTTTCTTTGTCTTTGGTTTTCAGCAGGGTTTTTTTGTGTGTGTGTGTGTGATTAACTAGGTGTGGTCTTTTCAGTATTTATTTTGGATGAGGTTTGTAGAAATTCTGTATTCTGTGCCTCGTTGTCTTTCACAATTTTTGGAAAACTCTCAAGTCATATATTTCTTCAAAAATTACTTCTATCTGATTATCACTCTTTTCTCTATCCGGGACTCAAATTACAAGTATGTTGGGTATTTTTACCCTGTCTCTGGATCTCTTGTGCTCTTTTTCCTGCCATTTTTCATTCTTTTGTGCTTTACTATCCTCTCTTTGGCTACAACTAATCTGCTTGCTAACCCTCTATCTCATTCTTAACTTCAGTAATTTTTCGTTTTAGTTCTAAGATTTTCATTTGACTATTTTATTAACAGATTCCAGCTCTTTGATAAAATCCTCTGTCATTTTCTATATGTTCTTGAACACAGCAATAATAGTTATTTGAAAGTCCCTGCTCGATATCTTCAGTATTTGCATTACTCTTTTTTTCTGTTATGGGTTTTTCCTCTTAAGTTTGAATCATTTGATTCTATTTCTTGGCATGCCAGGTAATTATATTTCTAAGATTCATCTACATTACTGCAAGTTGCTGTCATTCATCTATTTTCATTAATTTAAAATATTTCACAATGTGAATGGATCACAGTTTATTTCTCCCGTTGTGTTTTTGATGGTCAGGTGGTTTGTTGAATCTTGAAAAAAATCACTAATTTTAAACTTCTTAAAATCATTTAAAGTAATTAATTCTGTGGTTATTATAAGCCTGGAGGGCAAGCCAGCACAATGTGTTTGGACCACACTGACAAAGGACCATTCCAATGTTGTACGAATTAGAATGTGCTCTGAATACTATTAGAATTTTGGAGTTATTTACTTGCAGTTGCTTCGGTCATATGTGTGGGTAGGTGGCTTTCCCCTGGGGACACAAAACTCAGGAGCTGAACCGAATGAGCCCATTCTCTGTGGAGTGAGGTGGAGGCAGCCTGTTTTGTTTAGTCGTTCTCTTGAAGAAGCCTTGAATGAGATTAGAGTAAAAACTCAGGAAGCTGGTGCCCATGCACGCTTCCGGTCTCCTGGGAAACAATTCTACCTCCAAAACCTGTGTGCATCACCTGAAGTCCTTGAGACAATGATTCAAAGTGGCTGGGCGCACGTGCAGGGGGAGTGTGTGGAGAAGTGAAGATAACATTAACGGGATTCAGACTGACCCGGGTTTGAATCCCGGCTTTGACATCTACTAGATTTTTTTCCAGGGATGACTTACTTAGTTGCTTTCTTCTTCAATTTTCTCACCTGTAAAATGGGTGTGGTAAGATTTTTCTTACCAAATTCTGTGCCAAATTATATTAAAGTTGCCTAGCTTAATGCCTGGCAGTATTCAGTGTTCAGTAACAGATATCTTTATGTCACTGTCATCATTGTCATTATCATTATCATTACCATCATCACGTGGGAAGGCTATGGGGATGAGCATGGCTCTGGGCCTCTCCAGACGTCCCCAGATCTCTCTTCCACGCTATTTGGTGTGGCAAGTTTGTTCCCCTATGAAAGTTCTTTGCTGTTTTTCAGGGCTTGGTCATTACACTTGGGTTTTTCCCTCCAAGAAGGAAGGGAAGGTTTCTAACTAATTATGAGTGGGCTAGTCAGATTTAAGACTAGGCCTGCTCTGAACATACAGTCAAATGTCTATGGACTCACAATGAGGGTGCAGAGGAGGGCAGGGTACATAGCAGTCTACACCAGGGAAATCCACACAGAGCAAAGGTTTTCATCAGTGCTACAGGACTCAAAACTGTCACTGGATTCAGCTGACTTGTAAATGCATTGACAGGTGCTGTACAGGTGGGCCAAGAAGAAGAGAACCGGATTAGGGAGCCTATCTGGTCCTGGGGAGATGCGCTAACAACAGGCCGTGAGCTTGGTCAGCTTGGTGTTGTGCTCCCGTTCAAGTCAGAGTTCCACGGAGCAATGCTCTGATTAGTTTCTTATACGGCTCTCGTTCCTTTGTTTGATTGCTTATGTATGAAACATCTATGGAGCCTCTCCCTCGTGCCCAGCCTGCTGTGGAGAGACAGAAAGAAGCCTATGTATACATGTGCTGTTGCCAGGAGCCTAGAGGTCAGGAGATTCTTTCACACACTTCATATGTATGAAAGTAGCTATAAAACATGGAGTGACGTGGTAAGGTTGCAAGTCATAAGACATATGCCAGTTAAATTTTCAGGGAGTTCAGAGGAGGGAGAGAATACTACCTGTAGGTACAGAGCGTGAATGTAAAACCTCTTAGCTATTCTTTGGCCTCCAATCTCACCCTTCTTTGTTGAATTCTGCGTGTCATTGCCATGCTATTCTAGAACACCAGTTTTTGTCCAGCTTTTTCTTAAAATCCTAAAATGATTTTCTATTTCCAACTGAACCAGTTTCACAGTCCCTTTTGGATTTTCTATTATCTCTCGCTTTTCAGATGTGAATTCTTTTCTTTTTGGGTTGGGACTTGGCGGTGTGGTGTTTGTAGATTGTTTGCTATCATTTTGCCTTTCTCGCATTTCTTACAATTTTTGGCCTGAGTGTTTCTTCCCTTGGGGATGTTATCTGTGGGCATTGTTTCACTGTTGTGTCTTAAGTTGTGGGGGCCTGCTCATGGGACAATTCCAGGTTTGCCTCTGTCTGGGGCTTAAGAATGTCTGTACTGATAGGTACCGAATTAGGGTTTTTACGTCAAGAGGAAAGGACATCTACACATGACCTTGGAGCCGTATCCTGCACTGATGAATAGATATCCTGATTTCTGTTGGGGGTAGTCTAAGTTCTACCAGTGCAGGGGCCTGCTCATGCTTGTGAGGCCATGGGACCTCCGACCTTGACCTGGCATTAAAACCTTAGACCCTGGGGCCTGTACTTTTTTGAAGTTCTGGAGGCTTCATGCAGATAATTCCCTAAGTCTGTACCTCTAGCCTTAACCTGACCCCTGACCAAATCCCAGAGCTGCAGGCTCCTGTATCCCACTGCCCATTTGTCATCTTCATTGGGCTGTTTTATGGCCATCTTAGATTTAATATGGTTAAATCAGGACTACTGATTTGTTAGTATATATATGTGTCTTTGTGTGTGTATATACATATACACACATATGTATATTTAACATACCACAATGGCATACATATGAATAAGCGCCTACTGAGTGCCTATCACACGCTGTTATCTCAGTTATGCTATTATCTATGTGTATATTATAGCTCTGTGGATCGATATGCTACACAGCACGTGTGTGTGTGTGTGTGTGTGTGTGTGTGTGTGTGTGTAACCCAGTTATCTCAGTGAGTTCAGATATGCTTTGCTTTAGGGCGTCCAACAATCTCAAGATTTACAAAAAAGTGCTTTTAGATAACAGCAGCCCTAACACTAAGTGTTCTTCCACAGTTCTGCTTTACTTACCACGAGGGGTAAGTAAACAGCTTTACAGCTTTCTCCCCATGCCAGAGATTTTGCAAAATGTGGCCCACCGACTCCCTGCATCAGGATCACTCAGGGTTTTTGTTAAACAGACTGCTTTTGGGGACTCTCCCAAGCTAAACTCTCTGGGGAAGGGACTCAGAACAGCAGATTTTTGAAAAAGTTCTTCAGGCTTTTCACAGCACTGTGGTTTGAGAACCACTGCCCAAACCCCTGTTCTCCTTTGGCAATTCATCTACAATATTTATGGGAGAGTCCGTTCCAGGGAGCCCAGAAAGGAGGCAGCTGACTCACAGCCATCCTTTTCTACACTGAGTGGCCACAAAAGCCTGGGAGACCTGGTTTGGCCACTCAAATACCCATGGACATCTTGCTGAGCTGTAGCATTGGACCCTACTTGAACTTTCCAGAACTACAACTGCTACTTTAAAATTTTTTAGTGCTTTTCATCTTGTTGCTATAAACACATAAATGTTAGCAGAGAGTGATGAAGCTCAGACATCATTAGAGTTTGACTAACTGTCCTGGTTTGCCTGAGAAGGGGGTTTTCAGGAAGCATGAGTTTCGGTGCCCAAGTCACACAAGTTCTGGACAAACCAGGATGAGATGGTCATCCTAGCAAATGTGCCTCACAGATCACTTTGTGAGTTGAAATGAAATGCATCAGGAAAGACTATTTGAAATCTACATGGGCTGTAAAATAAGGAAGACTAGTGTGGGAGGAAGTATATTTGGGGGGTAGTCAGATGTGTGGTGCAGGATTGAGCAGTTCACGGCATTGATGAATGGGCAGTTTCTCTCCCCCTTTAAGAGAGGCTTTGCATCCAGTACTTTATATGGGGTGGCTGCTCGACCTCCGGTTCACATTGTGTTTGACAACAGTGGTGGGAACACAATCGGAGAGAGGCAGTTTGTTTCCTAGCTCTGCAAGGAGGCTGCCCTTTCTGACCAACTATGAGTTGTTTGGTGCCTTGTTGCATGTTCTCAGTTGGAGTGACAGCAGAGTGCAGTCTATTAGAGGGTGGGGAGACATGGTGGAGGTACTTACTCTCAGAAGTCTGTGGTCAGAGCTGGTGGCTGGGTGCTCTCTCTGCTGCCCCTTTCAGAATCCTCTCCAGCAGGGGCAAGTTACCATTAAGCATGGAGGACAGTGCCTAATCTCTATGACACTTTTAAGGATGCATGAAAATGTTTTAATTTCTTTAAAATGATGAGAGAAAAGTCTTTTAGGTTGAAGAAAATGTTTTTTAGATCACGTTAATTCAGCATTCATCTTTATACCAAGGCAGTCATAAAATATAATTTTTAATATGAACAGTTAAATTAAAATTTTAATAACTTTTAATAGAGAAAAAAGAGCCATGAAGGCACAGTGTCCAGGCTCCATAAAAGTCATACGTGGCCCTGCTCCCCAGGGTGGCAGCCGTCGGCCACTGAGAGCTGAGGCGGAGGGACTAGCCTTTGGGAGGAGCCACTTCCTGAAACCGTCAGAGCTTAGAGGGTGGGGGGCTCTCCCAGGTGTGATCTGTGGCAGCAGAACGAATGGGACCTGCCTGGAAGATGAAGTGTCTGCAGAGGAGGAGTGTTGGCTGGGTCCACCCCTCGTCGGAGCACGATGTGGATTGTAGCCTAACAGTGTGCGCTGCCTGACGCACTGTCCTGCCGTCCTGGCGCAGGGTGCTATGGCTCACCGGTATCCATTCTCCTCTTCTTCTGTGAGCAGTAATCGAACCCCCTGTGGCAGGTTGACTTGTATCCTCCCAAGAAGTATGTTCAGTTCTTAACCCCTCATGCTTGTGAATGCGATCCTAGTTGGAAAATAGAGTTTTGGCAGTGCGACCTCAAGTTAAGATGACTGGTGTCTTTATATGAGAAAATGATTGGATACAGGGACACAGAGGCCATATAATGATGGTGTCAGAGATTGGAGAGAGGCAGTCATGAGCCCAAAGCACCAAGGATCGCCAACAACCATCAGAAGCTAGGACAGAGGCATGAATGGTTTGTCCCTCAGCCACTGGAAGGAACCAACTCTTGCCAACACCTTGATTTTGGACTGCGGCTTCTTGAACTTGAGAAAATAAATCGGTGTTTTTTAAGTCACCAAGTTTGTGGTACTTTGTTATCGCTGTCCTGGAAAATCAGTAACCCCTTCCTCCGACTGTTCTAGGCACACAGCCACTCCGCATAAGACTGTGTCGCCCAGTTTCCCTGTCACTAGGCATCTCGGTGCCTTGTTACTCGGCTCTGGTCACTGGGACGTGAACTCCAGTGACCTGCACAACTTTCTGGTTGTGCCTTTTAACAAAAGCATAGGATGCCTTCCCCTGGCTCTCTCCTCTCTCTTCTGGAATGGCTGGAATGTGGACAGAATGGTGGAGTTACAGGCTCCATCTTGGGTCACAATGTGGGAACCACGTGTTGAGGCTGTCAGAGCCATATTTGGAAGGAATCTGGGTTCCTGATATTGTGGAACTGCCTTATTGCCCTGGATTATTTATGCTACGATGCTTATGTATGAGAAAAAGCAACTACTCTAGTGAAGTCACTATTATTTTGACGTCTGTTATAGCAGCTGAGTGTTTTATGTAAGTAATGTGGTTCTCTATATGCCAGAGCTCTGCTTGTTTGCAGTGCCCCTCAGGTATATATTCAAAAAGGACCTATACACTCATTCTTAAAAGGATCAATATTTTGAGGTTTTTTGGCATTAAAAAATTTAAATCAATGTTTGTTTTACAATTACGGTTCACATACAATATTATATCAGTTTCATTTGTATGCCTCAGTGATTAGGCATTATATAACTTACCAAGTGATCATCCCGATAAATCTCATAACTATCTGAAAGCGCACATAGTTATTAGAATATTTTTGATTATATTCTCTGTGCTGTACTTTACATCCTTGTACCTATTCTGTAACTACCAATTTGTACCTCTTAGTCCCTTCACCTTTCTCACTTATCCTCCCAAACCCCCCTCCTCCCATCCAGCAACTGTCAAAATGTTCTCTGTATCTGTGAATCAGCTTCTGCTCTTGTTTGCTTATTTCATTTTTTGAGATTCAGTTGTTGATATATATGTAGTTATTGCTATTTTATTGTTTATATTTCTTCTTCTTCTCCTTCTCCTCCTCATCCTCCACCTTCTCCTTCTCCCTTTAACATTTCTTTTTTTTTAAAGATTTTATTTATTTATCTTTAGAGGGAAAGGGAAGGAGAGAAGGAGAGAAATATCAATGTATAGTTGCCTCTTGTGAGTCCTCTGCTGGGAACTGGCCTGCAACCCAGGCATGTGCCCTGACTGGGAATCAAACCGCGATCGTGTGGTTCGCAGGCCTGCGCTCAATCCACTGAGCTACACCAGTCAGGGCCTCCCTTTAACGTTTCATATAATACTGACTTGATGGTGTTGAACTCATTTAGCTTTTTCTTGTCTGAGAAGCTCTTTATCTGCCCTTCAATTCTAAATGATAGCTTTGCTGGGTAGAGTGATCTTGACATAGGTCCCTGAATCATCACTTTGAATATTTCTTGCTAATCCTTTCTGGCTTGCAAAGTTTCTATTGATAAATCAGCTGACAGTCTTATGGGAGTTCCCTTATAGGTAACTAATTTCTTTTTTCTTGCTTCTTTTATGTATCTCTCTTTGTCTTTAACTTTTGACATTTTCATTACGATGTATCTTGGTATGGGCCTGTTTGGGCTCATCTTATTTGAAACTGTCTGTGCTTCCTGAACTTTCATGTCTATTTCCCTCACCAGGTTCGGAAAGAATACTGTCATTATTTTTTCAAATAAGTTTTCAATGTCTTGCTCTCTTTCTTCTTCTTCTGGCACCCCCGTGATGAGAATGTTGGTATGCTGGAAGTTGTCCCAGAGGCTCCTTACACTATCCTCATATTTTTGGATTCTTTTTTCTTTTTTGCTGTTCTGTTTTTTTTTACTTTTTGCTTTCTTATATTCCAAATTGCTGATTTGATTCTTGGTTTCACCTACTGTACTCTTGATTCCCTGTGAATTATTTTTCATTTCAGTTAGTGTATCCTTCATTTCTGTTTTTAGGTTTCCATGTCCTTTTTTGGTGAGTTCTCCCTAAATTCATTCAACATCCTTATAACCAGTGTATTGAACGCTGTATCTAGTACATTGCTTGTCTCCATTTTGCTTAGTTCCTTTTCTGGAGTTTTGTTCTGTTCTTTTGAGACCTGTTTGTTCCCAATTTTGGCAGCCTTCTTGTGCTTGTTTCTACGTATTGGGTAGAGCTGCTACGTCTGCCAGGCTTAGTGGTCTTATATTGTAGTAGCTGAATGTTTCATCTAAGTAATGTGGTTCTCTACACTCCAGAGCTCTGCGTGTTTGCAGTGCCCCTCAGGTATTGATATTTGAATAGGACCTACTGTATATCTTCACTGTTAATAAGACCAATGTTTTTGGAATTTTTTCCTGATGATAGGAACAGATTGCATTTGACCTTTACTCCTCCTAAACCCCAGACATAGCTCCTCCATCCAATGAGAAACACCCATGGGGGTGGGGTCAGGGCCAGGAGGGAGATTGTTGCCAGAACAAATCTCCTTATGGGGCTTGAATATGCAACCTTGACCTCATAATCAGCCAAGGTCACCAGGCTTTGCCTTTCACTCAGCAGATTCCTAGCCACATTTGGGCCCTCTGGCATCCTCTAATCCTATTCCGGTCAGATCAGGGGAAGGGCAGGGGAATAAGGTGTCTCTTGGCTGCTTCTAGTAACCAGCTCTTCTTCCCTGGGAGCAGAACTGCCCTTTACATTCTTAATCTTATGTGCAGTGGCTTTTCTTCTTGAAAATGGTTCCTTCAAATTTTTTCATGGGAATTGTCAGCAAAGCCTCTCAGAGTAAGGCTTATGAACTGCGTGCCTGTGTGTGAGTGTTTGGGCAGGGGCTGGACAGTGGGTGAGATGTGGATTGAAAGGGAAAATGATCCACCATTTACTGGGTGGCCTCTTTGCCACAAGTGCTTGATCAGACATTACATCGTTTACTCACCATGACAATCCTGAGAGGTAGGAACCATCCTCCACATCGTAAACATGTGTGAACGGGCGCCCACACGGGCTGACAGCCTGTAAGTGGCAGTGTCTTCCATGAACTTTTCCATACCAACTAATCACACCATTTACTATGTCTTTAAAGCACCATGGGAAAGGAGAAATTCTATAAATATTTGGCTAATCTGATTATGGAACCGGCCACTCTGGAAATGCAAGCAAAAGGGTTGTCTTTGGGGACCCGTGTTATTTAGCGGTTTCCCCTGCACAGAGTTGACGTCTGCCTCCTCGGTCTTCCTCACCTTGCACACCGACAGCAAAGATGACAGCTGTGCCACTCTGGTCCTGTTAAAGGGCACCAACTCCCTAACTGACAATGCTCCTCAAGCTTTTGTTTCAACCCAATACAAGTGTTTCTAATTTGTTTCCTTATTTTCTAATATGCCAGTTCTTTCTATAATACTGTAAAATTTGAAATTTATATTTGAGACTGTTTTTATCCTTTAAAAACCTTATTTATATTAGAATTAATGTTATTATACAAAACTTAAATTAAGCATTTGTCTTTACAGATAAGGGGAGTTTCTCTGTACAGGTTCAGCCTGCCGAGTTGCATGTGAGGAAACGCATGGAATAAGAGAAGTTTCTTTTTTTTTTTTCAGTAACATGTCCTGATTAAAAATGAACACCGAAGGAAAAACAGCATTTGAGTATATTGACTTCTCTCATTTCCCTGTAATTAAAAATATGTAATATAATTGAGATGGAACTTTCTATGTCCTGTTACACATATAGGGGTTACACAAATGGGTCTTCTCTGTGTATGGGTTTGACTGTATGCACGCACACACACTCTCATCCACACACACTCACACACATACACATTCAGCTCTCCTCCTTTCTAACCACTGGGTGAAAGTGACTCCTCCCTCCTTTCTTCTTCAGGTTGCAAATTGGCACTGGGAGAGTGAGGAGAAACGCTGTCCTCCCCCCGCGGGGGCTGACTTCACTTTTCACTGAGCTCTGGTGCCCCAAGGTGAGGCTGAGAAGCTGCACCCGGGAGTTTCACACGGTGCTGCCGCGTGAGGGTCTCACTGCAGGAAGGGGAAACCCCGCTCCACCCTGGCGCTGCCTTTTCTTGGATCGCGACAGAGCAACCCCCGAAGCTCACGGCTCTCTCTTCAGTGGACAATTGGATCTTTTCCATTTTGTCTGCTTCATTCATGCCACCCCTTCCTCCTCATGATCAGGGTTTCAGAACAAAGCTCTTTGGGTAATACAGTAAGTGTTGGGAATAATAACCACCACCACTTTTTAGGTAAACAGGTATATTAAGGTGTAATTTTCATACAATAAAATTCACCGATTTTAAGTGTACAATTTGACTAATTTAGTAAATTTATGCAGTTGTGCAACCATCACTACAATCCAGTTTTAGAACATTTCCATCACCCCAAAGTCTCCTAGTGCCCACTAATGTCAATCTTGACTCCTACCCCTAGTCCCAGGCAATCACTCATACACTCCCTGTGTCTATAGATTTGTCCTCTTCAGAAATCTCTTATATATGAGATCACATAATATTTACTCTTTTGTGCTTGGCTCCTTTAATTCAGCATAATTTTTTTAAAAAGAATCACTCATTGCAGATACCAGTAGTTTTTTTTATTGCTAAATAGTATTCCATTATATGGCTGTATCATGTATATTCTGTTTATCTACTCATTTGTCGATGGACATTTAGATTTCTCCCATCTTTTGGCTATAATGAACAATGCTGCTATGACCATGAGTGTGCAAATATCTGTTCCAGTCTCTGCTTTCACGTCTTTTGGGTATACTCGCACACCTAAAAGTGGAATACCGGATCCCATGGTAATTCCGTGCTTACTATTTTGAAGAATGATTCTACTGTTTTCTATAGTAGCCACACCATTCATTGCACTTTCTACCTAGTAATGCACAAGGCCCCAATTCCTAGGCTAAATTATTTTATTTTATGACACTTATCCTAATGGTTGTGAAGTGGTATCTCATTGTGGTTTGATTAGCATTTCCCTAATGATTAGTGATGTTGAGCATCTTTCATGTGCTGATTGGCCATGTGTATATATGTTTTGAGAAATGTCAATTTATATCTTTTGTGCATTTTAAAGTAGGATTCTTTAGTTTTTGTTGTTGTTGAGTTGTAGTTTTTTTTCATATCTTCTGGACATCCATCCTTTATCAGCTATATGATTTGCAAATAATTTTTCCCATTCTGTGTGTTGCCTTTTTACTCCATTAATAGTGTCTTTTGATGCACAAGTTTATTTTGATAAAATCCAATTTATCTATTTTTTTCTTTCGTTGCCTTTAGTATCATATTCGTGCTTTTAGTATCATATCCAAGAAATCATTACCAAATAAAATGTCCATAAGTTTTCCACCTATGCTTTTGTCTAAGGGTTTTATAGTTTTAGCTCTTTCGTTCAGATCTTTGATCCATTTTGAACTAATTTTTTATATATGGTATAAGGCAAGGGTCCAGCCTCATTCTTTTTTTTTTAAAATATAGTTTATTGATTATACCATTACAGTTGTTCTATTCCCCCCTTCATTCCCCTCCACCCGCACACTCCCTCCCCCACCATTCTCCCCCCTTAGTTTATAACCACGTGTCTCAACTTCTTTCGATTCTATATTTCCCCCACTATTCTCGCCCTCCCCCCTATCTATTTTCTACCTACCATCTATGCTATCTTCTGTACCTTCTCCCCCCTTCTCCCCCTCCCACCCCCCTGTTTCTAACCCTCCATGTGTTCTTCATTTCTATGGTTCCACTCCTGATCTAGCTGTCCTCTTGGTTTGCTTTTGTTTTAGGTATGGTTGTTAATAACTGTGAGTTTGCTGTCCTTTCACTGTTCATATTTTTCATCATCTCTTTCTTATATAAGTCCCTTTAGCATTTCATATAATAAGGGCTTGGTGATGATGAACTCCTTGAACTTGACCTTATCTGAGAAGCACTTTATCTGTCCTTCCATTCTAAATGAAAGTTTTGCTGGATAAAGCAATCTTGGCTGTAGGTCTTTGGATTTCATGACTTGGAATACTTCTTTCCAGCCCCTTCTTGCCTGTAAGGTCTCTTTTGAGAAATCTGCTGACAGTCTGATGGGTACTCCTTTGTAGGTGACTGTCCCCTTATCCCTTGATGCTTCTAGGATTCTCTCCTTCATTTTGGTCTTGGCTAATGTAATTATGATGTGCCTTGGTGTGTTCCTTCTTGGGTCCAACTTCTTTGGCACTCTCTGAGCTTCCTGGATTTCCTGGAAGTCTATTTCCTTTGCCAGACTGGGGAAGTTCTCCTTTATTATTTGTTCAAATAAGTTTTCCACTCGTGGCTGTTTCTTTCCCCCTTCTGGTACCCCTATAATTCGGATGTTGGAACGTTTAAAGATGTCCTGGAGGTTCCTAAGCCTCTCCTCATTTTTTTGAATTCTCATTTCTTCATTCCTTTCTGGTTGGATGTTTCGTTCTTCCTTCTGGTCCACTCCCTTGATTGGAGTCCCATTTTCCTTTCCATCGCTATTGGTTTCCTGGACCTCTCCCTTCATTTCAATTAGTTTAGCCTTCATATGTTCCTCTAATTTGTGACTAAGTTCCTCTAATTTGTGGCTGTACTCTACCAATTCTGTGAGCATCCTGATAAATAGTGTTTTAAATTGTGCTTCTGAGAGGCTGGCAATTTCTCGGTCGCTTAGAGTTATTGGCTCTGGGACTTTGAGTTCTTGCACCATCTTTTGGGCTGTTCGTGCCTGTTAAGTAGCAGGAACGGAGCCCTAGGTTTTCACCAGAGCAGGGCAACTCAGTCGCTGGGTTGTGACGTTGTATGTGGGGGCAGGGTCAAAGAGGGACAATGGCTTCCCTCTGCCGCCTGCTGCCTCGACCCCCACCAGCACCGCAGCCACAACCGTCACCAGGCCCACGCGCCCCGCTCCACTGCACGCGAGTGTGCCACCACTGTCGGCCCTCCACCACTGGGTTCACCCCCTGGGGCCTGCGTGGTCCGTCTCACTGTGCGCGAATGTGCGACCTTGGTCAGTCTGCCCCGCACCCCCACTAGGTCCGGGCTGCCTGCGCTCCTAGGTCTGTCCTTCCCGACCCTGCTCCGCTGCTGGCTCTGCCTCTCTTACCGTCCCCGTTGAACCGTTCGTAGCTGTCGGACTTCCATATAATTCGGTTTTCTGGTCTCTGGGTGTGTCTTAGTTCTCCAAAACTTTTGTTGTATCCAAACTTGGTTGTGGGAGAAGGCACAGTGTTTCCACCTATGCCTCCATCTCGGCGGAAGTCTGAATAATCCAACCTCATTCTTTTGCATGTGGATATCGAACATAATTTTTTGAAGACTGTTGCATGGTCTTGGCATTCTTGTCAAAAATCAGCCCTGGCTGGCGTAGCTCAGTGGATTGAGTGCGGGCCTGCGAACCAGATGATCGTGGTTTGATTCCCAGTCAGGGCACATGCCTGGGTTGCAGGCTAGTTCCTGGCAGGGGACACACCAAAGGCAACCATACATTGATATTTCTCTCCCTCTCTCCTTCCCTTCCTCTCTAAAGATAAATAAATAAAATCTTAAAAAAAATCAGCTAACCATATACGCTAGGGTTGACTTCTGGGCTCTCTGTTCTGTACCACTGGTCCATGTGTCTGTCTTGGTGTCAGTGCCTCACTGATTACTATGGCTTTGTAATATGGGTTGAAATCAGGACATGTGAAACCTTCAATTTCCTTCTTTTTAGATATTTTTTTTGACCAGTCAGGATTCCCCTGAGATTCCATGTGAATTTTAGAATGCATTTTTCTATTTCTGCGGAAATATTGTGAGACTTTTGGTGGACATTGCACTGAATCTGTAGGTCCTTTTGAGTAACATTGACATCTTACCAATATTGTCTTCTAATCCATCAACAGGGCATGTTTTTCCATTTTTGTGTCTTCTCCAATTTCTTCTAGCAATGTTTTGTAGCTTTCAGTGAACAATCTTTTGCTTTTTTTGGTTAAGTTTATATCTGAATATTTTATTCTTCTTTATGTTATTATAAATGAAATTGATTTCTTAATTTCTTTTTCTGATTGTTAATATATGGAAATGCAGCTGATTTCTGTTTCCCTCATAACTTTTAAGACACTGGCCCACCATCATTTGACATCTAGGACATCTTTTGAGACACCTGACCCATTCTGAGTCCCACTGCTCTGTATGTACTAGCTCATTCCATCTTCCTCTTTGACCTATGGAATATTTATGGATCATCTCTTTATCTTTGATGTTCTGAAATTTTCACATTGATATTCCTTAATGTGAGTTTCTTTTGTTTGCTTACTATACTAGCCATTTGGAGTATTATCATGTTCTTTAGTTCTGCAACATTTTATTTAATTTTCCCATTAATAATTTCCTTGCCATGAATTTTTCTCTTCTGTCTTTGTAAAATTCTTGTGACTTGGATTTTGGCCCTTTGAGTTCACTCCAGATTTTTGTATATTTTCCACTTCTGTTTTCTAATTTATGGAGAGTTCCTTAACTTTAATTTTTTGAATAATGTTATTTTAGTTATCAATTTTAATTTCTAACAGCCTTTTGTTATTTCCACGTTTATAATAGCATTTTGCTTTGGCCTTATGGTTGAAACTCAAGTTATCTCTTTAGGATATTATTGCTTTGTCTGTTTTCCTTACAGTTTTTTCCCTCGTGTTTGTTTTCTATTGCATCTTCTATGAGAAGAATCTCCTCAAGGGCCTGATGATCCTTGGTTCTCTGCCTACACTTCACGGAGGCTGTTTGTATGAAGGGGAGGAACTTTGCCAGGAGGGGTGCAGACCAGGGGACAGCGACCCTCTTCCCCTCCAGTGTCAGGATATATGTCTTGTTTCCCTACCAGGGAAGCATCACTCAGTCTCCGGCTTCAAATTCTGGTGATGGGTGTCAGGGTGTACCAGCTTGCTTGCATTTTGGAAATGGAGCAGGGACAGGTAGTCTTATGCTTCACCATGTAAACAGTAGACTTCCACCAATTTCCCTTATGTTTACTCTTTGTCTGGTTCCCATCCTTTGGTGAACCCACTTATCTTAAATCATGACTGGCTTTCCAAAAACTCCTGTTAAATAAAAATAAACCTTTGATCCCAATGCCTGAATTTGGTTCTTCTTTTGTTAATTTTTGTTTCAGAGATAAGACTACCAGCTTTCTCGAATAGCAGAGAAGCTAGATGCTTAGCTGCATGTGCTGGTGAGGACTCTTGGGAAGTCTATGTACTCTGAAGAAAGACTTTCAATCTTTCCTCTACTTTTCACCCCAAACCTCACATCCACATTTATGTTGGCTGAAAGTTTGTACACAAGCTTGCCGACACCACACTGTTTCGAACATGTCAGCTTTGTTTTTAGTATTTGGTGAGGTGAGGTCCTCCTCACTATTCTGAATTTTCTTAGTTATTCTCAGACATTTTTATACGAATTAAAAAGATTGCAAAGCATTTCTATAGTATCACACACATATTATAATAATAATTTAATTTAGCTCCCCAAATAACCCTGTTGGGATTCTAATTGAATTCTTAATCATTCTTGCATCTCCATTGTCTTATGTAGGGTCTAAATCATGATTGGCTTTCCAAAAACTCCTGTTAAATAAAAATAAACCTTTGATCCCAATGCCTGTGCTCTTTCTATTACCTTGACCTTTCTCATTTGTGTCCCAGTCACAGAGCCTGCTGGGAGAAGAACCAGAGGAACTCAGGTGTCATAACTCACCATCCAGTACTTTTTATACCACACTTGTACCTGTAACACAGTTCTTAGCCATTACACAGTCCAGCACCATGGCCACGCCAGTGCAAATGGAAGGTCGTAAAGCCACAGGAGCCAACATGCCAAGGTACTGTCTCTGCCTGGACCAGCTCATCTCAATCCCGTAACTGGCATCTTTGTAGAGGAGCAGGACATGCAGGAGACCCATCCTCTAGCCTGAATGGGTACATTTAAGGTGGGGTAGAGGGAGTGTTACCAAGTTTGTTAGTTTTCCCGCAGGAGGAGCCATATTTCAACGACATGAATGTGAGTGCAAAAGTATTGTAGGATGGTTTATCTGCCACGTCTGATCCAAGTGGAGTTTAAGTAATAAAGTTTATTAGTGCCCCTGATTTAATATGACACATTTCCAGTGCAAATTACTCTGGGATCATCGTGTTCACAAAATATGGCAGAAATCCTTTAAGTGTGAGCATAAGTTCTGAATTAATTTAATAACCCGGTCTGGAAAAAGGCATGTGGTTTAAAACATAACATTATGCACGGGGTTCCTACATGTCTCTTCCCCCCACCCCCCACTTCCCTTGACACTTTTCAAAAGCCCTACTCCCTGTCTCAAGTCATCTGGCCTCTTCTCAGAGCTCAGGGTTTTGCCTTCTCAAGGAGGTTTGGAAGAGGATGTATTAGCGTGGCCAAGGCGAGAGGGTCCATCCTTCTGTGCCCTGGGGGCCCTTGAGCACAGCTGGTTTTGGTTCTTAATGGTGCCCACCCTGAAGGAATGGGCGGGGACTGACGAGCACCCATGATTTATCGCCCTTTAGTGGGCTGGGAGGTGGGAGGGGGTGAGTGAGCATGACACAATGCAACAAAACGTCGGAGGGCCTCGGCTGCAGGAGCATGCACGCAGCCCCCCGCCCCCCTTCCAGATGGGAAAACAGCGACCACAGTGGAGTGCTCGCAAATGCACATGAAAGAAGTCACTATGCAAATTGTGAAATATAGGCCATGGTTCTGTTTATCTTCTGGCAGCGTAAAGCAAAACAGAAAAAATGTTCATCAAGATAGAAAACAGAAGTAAAGAAAAACTATGATCCCTTTGGTATAACTCAACCAACACGCCTGTTGGCATTCCATCTTGTGGACAGAACTGTGACTGTCACGTCACAGACAGAAGTGACCCATGCTCCCCATTCCTGCTGAGATATTACAGGGCCTGGGTTTGGCTTCTCAGTCTCTCACTAATTCACTTGCTGGGAAGCCCTGGTCTTTTTCCTGGATCTTAGGGTCCCCCTTCGTTCTGTTCCAGGAGCCTGGGACTGTGGGCCAGAGGAACCCTGCACCCTCCTAAGACAAGCTCTGGGCGGTCCTCTGGTTTCTTTCCAAGCAGAGACGTGAAGGCCACCTAAGTGCCCAGGGATCAAGGCGTCTTTCCCGACCATGGTGCTTCCCACACTAAAATGGGGGAGTGTGCTCCAAGTGGCTGAGCTCCGAAGAGGTGGCTTCCGGCAGCTCAGAGCGAGGCTCTTCCACAACCCTGATTTACCCCTGGGGCTCCCAGGCGGAGAGTGAATCTCATTGCTATTTCAGGAACCCCCACCATGTCTAGAAACGGCCAACTGCAGGCGCTCCAAGTGCCTTTTAGCAAGAGGCCCACACAACTCCCTCTAGGGAGAAGGGGCAGCGCCACCTCATCAACAGGAAGGGAGCTGCGGCAGGGAATTTCTGCTGGGCCGAGGAAACCACACTCCATCCACCCCACACCCAGAGGGTCTCTGGTGCTGGGTCTCTTTCTCATCTGTGCCTTGGTCCATGGGACCCTGCTGTCTGGTTGACTTTCTCTCATTTCCGAAGCTTTCTTCTCCTTCAGAGTGTTGCTCCAGTCCCACCGCCTCCATAAAAGTTTCCCCTGGAAAATACAGCAGCTGGCCAACAATGATGCATTTCTTCATGGGCCTCCCATTGCATTTACTATTTAAAATATACCCTTGGCACTCAATGATAGGGCCGTTAGCTCTTATATGGTGTTCTGTCTTCTTTTGTTCTCTAGTGATTTCCTGTGGGTAAGTCTTGTCTGACCAGCCAGGTTCTAAATGCCAGCCCGGCCAGGGGCTCACAGCAATGGGGAGGGAGGCTCCCGGTGAATTTGCGCCTATGTAAATCAGGGAGAAGATCAGAGACTGTGGGATGAGTGTCAGGGCCAGGGACGTGCCAGCTTTCCTGAGGAGTGGGCTGGGCCCTCAGCTGGGCAGGGCCTGAGGGGCCGGGACACAGGACATGTTCCCCTCTGGTTTCCTACGCCTCCCCGTGTGCCCTCCACACTGGAGAGAACAGGACCAGCCTGCACCTCCATCTGCCCTCAGGACCTCTGGCCTCTGCGCTTTTCTTCTTGCTTCTCTCCCCAGTGCTAACACTTGACTCCCCCATTGCCTTGTGCCTAAAACCTAAAGCCATTATAAATCAGCTGTGATGTCACCTTTTCCAGAAAGAGTAGCCCAATTCCTCGGCTAAAAGTTCCCCTTCCCTTCACTGAACTCCACTGGCACGTGTTTGCCTCTCTTTGATGATGCTGGTCTCTTTCTCTTTTTAGTTACAATATTTGTTCATGAATTCTCTTTTTTTTTGTGGTAACTTTTCCATTGCTTCTGTAACACGTGACCACAAACTTAGTGGCTTAAAAGACACACATTTACAAAAAAAACTGTAAATGGAACTGCCTCTTGACCTGGCAATTCCATTGCTGGAATTCCACTGCTAAGAACCCTGAAACACCAATCCCAAAGAACCTATGCACCCCAATGGTCATAGCCGCACGATTTACAATAGCCAAGTGTTGGAAGTAACCTAAGTGCCCATGAGTAAATGAGTGGATCAAAAAACTGTGGCACACCTGCACAACGGAATACTATGCTGCAGAGAGAAAGAAGGAGCTCCTCCCCTTTGCTCTTCCAGATTGAGGATGGATCTGGAGAGCATTGTGCTAAGTGAAATAAGCCAGGTCTTTGTGGAAGACAAATACCATATGATCTCGCCAAAAGTGGAACCTACTCCACAAAACAAATAAGTGAGCAAAATGGAACCATAGACATTGAAACAAACTGACAGTGACTAGAGGAGAAAGGGGAGGGGAATAACAGGGGAAAGAAGGAGAAGGGTCAGGTTAAGGAACATGTATAAAAGACACCTGGACACATACAATTCAGGGGAAGAAGACTGAATGTGGGAGGTGTGTGGTGGGTAGGGCAGGGTAGAGTATTGGGGGGAAATGGGGACAACTGTAATTGAACAACAATAAGAAATTTTTAAAAAGGACATACATTTACTATCTTACAGTTCTGCAGGTCAGAAGCCCAACATGGATCTCACTGGGCGAAAATAGAAGGGTCAGCAGGTTTACATTCCTTCTGGAGACCCAAGCGGGGAATCCATTTCCTTTCTCTTCCCAGCGTCTAGAGGGCACCCGCATTCCTTGGCTTATGGCCTCCTTCTATCTTCTTCAAAGCCAGCAGCATGGCATTTCTTTGCCCCTGCTTCCATTGTTACGTCTCTGTTCCTCACTTTTGAGGATTCACATGATAGGTTGGGCCCAACCGGACAACCTAGGGCAATTTCCCTGTCTTAAAGTCCTTAACTTCAATTGCATTTGCAAACTTAATTCCCCTTTTCCATGCAAGGTAACATATCCACGGGTTTGGAGATTAGGATGGAGACATCTTTGGGGGAGGGCGTTGTTCTGTGTACCACTTTCCCCTTAACCGAAAAACTCCTTAAGGTTGTTCAATAAGTATTTTTCAAAATTCAGCGAAGTGCCAGGCACTGTGCAAGCAACTAGAGACACAGAGAAGGGTGAGACATCATGTCTACCCTCAAGAAGTTTAGAACCTGGTGGGTAAGACAGACCCAGAAACAATGGCAATACATTGTGAACAATGTGTCATGGAAAAGAGTTTGGGGAGCAGAGGTAGTCCAGAGGAGGGGTAGGTGACTCTTTCTGGAGTAGGTAGAGTGGGGGCTGGCAGGGGAAGACCTCACCAATGACACGGCAGTTGACTAGGTTCTGAAGAACAGTTTCTGCTCACCAGGTGGGATGGAGAAAGCTGCTGGGGGCGGGGGCGGGGGGAGGAGCATGCATGCAGGAGGCAGCAGGAGGCAGCATGCTGTTTGGAGGGATTTTGTACATGGGTTTGGTTGCTGTAGCATTAGGTGTGGGGAGAGGGGCAAATGGTGGGGAGATGAGTCTGGGCAGCAGCTGGGTCACAAGAGGTGCTTTATGCCAGGAAACTTAGATCTGTAGTTCTTGGAGTTGGGGAGGACTTTGAGGGCTTTAAGGAAATCATACGTCAGAAAGTTTGGTGGAAAACCCAAGGGAGTAGTGACACACAGGAGGGGAAGAAAAGATTTCTCAAAAGAGTGATGTATCAACAGCGTGAGCATTCGAAGGAGGTTGGGTAACCAGAGGAATGAGTCTTCTCATTGGGTTTGACGGCGAGGAGATTTCTGGTGTCCTCAGGGGGAGCAGCTTCCAGGGAGAGGTGGGGGCAGAGGCAGCCTGCAGTGGACTGGGTGGTGATTGGGAGGTGGGGAGGGTAAGGCACGCGGTAGCAGCGACTCAGCCAGCATAACCAGGAGAGCTACGGGGTAGTAGCTAGAGATCGCAATGGGCTTGGGAAGATTCTGTAGGCTGGATCTGTCTCTGTTCTACCTCTGCAAATTTCCTGCTGCTCTTCAGCACCTAGCACAGTGTCACACACGCAGTAGACATTTGGTAACGGTGTGAAGGGTGACGGACACATCACACACATTTTCTGGAAGAGGCTGAAGCAACCTCACGGATTTGCTCACCAAGGATTCTTTGCTGTCCAGCGGTGTTCTGGGAAGCAGTTGAAGTCATGAGCTCTGTTCTCAATCACGTGCTTTCCCGAAGCTTGGAAGGCAGACGGCCAGGGTGTCAACACCTCAGGTCACACCACATAATGCAAAGCCTAATTTGACTTTCAGGCTGATGTCAACATTTCGTTACCTTGCTGAGAAGCCCAACCTGAAGACTACATTAATTTACATTTGCCTGTGTTCAAATAATGTGTTCCAGATCAGAGCTGGCAACCAGGACACTGAGGCAGAGGCTGGCATTTCCTGGATGAAGACACCCCTTCGTTGTGTGCAGAAGACTGTGTTTTGGGGGTGCTGGTTCCCTGGGAGAAGTTCCAGCAGCTTACCAGGTAGGGTAATTCCACTGGAAACAGCATCCTTTTTGACTACGAGGTGATGGAATTCTGTCGCAGATGGCCTGCATGTGGGCTCCCCAATCTTCTCAAGGTTAAAATAATTTCCCCCATAAAGTTGGACACACATTCCTGGCCCAGCATGTGGGGAAAAGGGACTCCTGCTGAGCTGGGCATTGAGGCCCAAGACACTGGTCACAGGGAGAGTTCTCTGGACTCTGTGACAGGGACACCAACCCAGGTCCAGGTGCATGATGAGCCATCCTGACAGGTGTACATGTTTCTAGTGCTGTAGCTCCTCACCTGAACTTTGTGTGGAGGTGGGTGACGGGAAAAAACAGGGAGCTCTCTGGCAGCCTGAGTGCGCTGTCTCCCACGCACCCCCCCCCCCCAGCACTCCAGCCTTGGTTTTGATCTCTGTCCTTTCCCCGCCTTTTCCCTCTCTCACTGTCCTTGAGGCCTTGTCCCTTCCCTGCCTCTCTTCCTGCCCTCCAGCACCAGCAGGGTGAACAGCCTCTTCCTTTGCGCTCCCTATTCTAGTTTTATCATTTTATTTCCACCATTTTTTTTCACTTCCACCTCTGCCCCTAGGCAGTGAATCTCTGTGTCTTATTTAACTCAGTATCCTTAGCTTCCGGCACAGTGCTCAGGACCTAGCAGGTCCACTGAACAGATGAACACATTTATAAATATGCCACTGCTGCCCTGGCTGGTATAGCTCAGTGGATTGAGCGCGGGCCTGCAAACCAAACAACTGTGGTTCGATTCCAAGTCAGGACACACACGTGCCTGGGTTGCAGGCCAGTTCCCAGCAGGGGACGCACGAGAGGCAACCATAAATGAATATTTCTCTCTCTCCTTCCCTTCCCCTCTAAAGATACATAAATAAAATCAGAAAAAATATGCCACTGCTCTCTCTCCCTCAAGGTTCAGCCCTCACTCTGTCTTGCCCAATGTCTTCTAGACCAGTGCATGATCTCTCAATTCTTACCCTTCATTCAACAAACTCTTATCCAGTGCCTATTATGGCATTTGACTACCAATAACTTTGACTAGATTCCTGTCCTCAAGGACTGTTATGTATAATTGAAAATATAGGTAGGTTAATCAACAATTAAGTGAGATAGATGCTATTATAGTGAAATAGCAGCAGAATAATAAAGGCCGTTTTTAATAACCTTTGAAGATTTATTTTAGGTTTTATCACTTTGGTGCTAGAATGAAATTTTAATGGCGCTGAGTGTAGAACCCTGAATCTGCTGTTCTGTCGGGTCATAGATTAAACATTTTTCTAAATTAGGATATAATGTGTTTATTATAGAAATTCAGAAAAATGTAAAAGTATAAAGGAGAAATAAAATTATTAACCCACATTCAGAGATAACTACTGTTAGCTTTTTGATGTATATCCTTTTAGCCTATTAATCATCTACCCATAACTGTCTGTTTTTCCTTTTTTGGAGGGAAACAAAACATAAAACTGGAATACTGAAAGTTTTCATTCCTCCTTCCTTTTTATTATAGACACTTTATTTTAACTATTATGAAAATATTATTATTAATGACTATGTAATATGACTGTATGATTAAAACGAAACTATTCTTACTGCTTTGGATGTAGACGGTTTTCAATTTTTCTTTACTATAATTAGTGGGAAAAATCTTTGTATATAATTCTGTATTATTTACCTATTTTTTTTCCTTTTGGGTCATTTATCTTTTTCCTATTGATTTTTAAAAGTCCTTTTACATATTAAGAGCATCCATCTCTGCCATATTTATTAAAAATGTATTTTCTGGTCTGCCTTTTATTTTGCTTCGAGTCAGATTTTTTAAAGCTAGAAAGGATCTTGGAGGACTTTAACTCTAACTGTCTCAGCTTAAAAACAAGGAAACTAAAGCCGAAATATTTAGGTGAGTCCCAGGTGGCTCAGGACTGGCTGCAGAGTGAGCCTGGAACCCCCGGACCCTGGGTCCTCAGCATTTGGAGCCCGCAGGGTTCCCGCCGGCCAGGTGCACCTCGGTGCTGACCGCACATTGGGTTCTCTACTTGCCAGTGGTTTCGTTTGTGCTGGTTTTGCCTCCCGATATGGAGGCCAGGGATTGTCTCCGAAGCCTGTTCTTTATCTTCCCACGTGTTCCCAGTTCCCCTTTTCTGCTTCCTGCACGCCCCTCAGCACACTATTAGGAATTTAATAAATACTTGTAGGTCGATACACTGGTTTTTAAAGAGTGTCCAACAATGACAATGCAAAATATCTCCTTTGATGCTGACAACCAATCCACGAAGAAGACCAGGCCAACCCTACTGTCCCTGCTTTACAGATGAGGAAATTGAGGAAAACAGAATTTCAGGGACTTACGCAAAATCTCACGGCCAGACCATTGGCAGGGCCAGTAGTGCAGTGAGCTCCTTTTGACCTCAGACTCTAGGTCTCTTCCTGCTCTCTCTCTCATGTCTCCTTAGCTTCTGCCCCACGACCGCCAGTGGGGGCAAAAGGCCGGCCGTTGTTCCTGACTCTTAGGAGGGTTCGAGAGGTGAAGCCAGAGTTTGAACTGGCTGCCCCTTTTTGTACAGGGAGCTGGGATCCTAAGTGACGTCTTGATGGGGTTTCCCACTGAAAAATTTGAGGCAGTTTCATGCATGTGGAGGATCATGCCAACCTGAAGCTGGGTTTTTATTTTCTTCATTGTTTTTATTAAGGTAAAATTCATATAACATCAGATTAATCTTTTTAAAGGGAACAATGCGCCCAGGGGCTGCTGTGGCTTAGTGGGTTGAGCACCAGACTGCCAAGTAAAGTGAGCAAGGCTGTAGCATTTAGTAATTTACAATGTTATGCAACTACCGCTTCTACCTAGCTCCAAGACATTTTTATCACCCTCCCGCAATAAAACCTGTACACATTAAACAGTCACTCCTCATTCTCCCCCGCCCCTGCTCCTGCCAACCACTAATCTACTTTTTGTCCGTATGGATTTACCTAGTCTGGGCATTTTTTTAAAGTTATAGTTTATTGTTTTTGCTATTACAGTTTTCCTGATTATTCTGGACAGTGCGTATACATGGAACCATACTCTGTGTGACCTTTGTGCCTGCTTTTTCTCACTGCATAATGTTTTCAAGAATTGTCCATATTGCCTTGGCTGGTGGGGCTCAGTGAATTGAGCATGGGACTGGGAAGCCAAGGGTCACCGGTTCGATTCCCAGTCAGGGCACATACCTGGGTTGCAGGCCAGGTCCCCAGTAGTGGGCGCATGAGAGGCAACTACACATTGATGTTTCTCTCCCTCTCTTTCTCCCTCCCTTCCCCTCTCTCTAAAAATAAATAAATAAAACCTTAGAAAAAAGAATTGTCCCCATTGTAGTATATCAGTACTTATTTCCACTTTATGCCTGCATAATATTCCATTGCATGGATTGGCCACGTTTGTTCATCTGTTCATCTGTTGGTGGACATTTGGGCTGCTTCCACTCAGCCTGGGTACTGAGGGCAAGCGTCTCCGAAAGCCAGAGTGTCTCTGGTCCTAAAATCAGTCTTCTCTAGAACCTACTCCATTCCGTGTTTGAAAATGCTTTCCTCTGGGGAAGAAAGAGGCTCTTAAAGTGGGCTCCAGGGGTGGGGCTCTGGGAGCTCAGCCATGGAGCAGGGGTGTCAATGTGGTGAAGGAGCTCCCCTTTTGGGAATCCTTAGGTCCCTGGTGTAGGTGGCTGCCGTGACCTGGCGGAGTGTGCGGACTCTGCCTCCGCCCAGGGCGGCTGTTCGGATCCTCACAGGCAGGACAGAAGCTGCCCCCAATCCTCTCTCTCCTCTGCTTCGTTAACAACTTCAATTAGCCCACGGGCCCGAGATGCTTCATCAGCTGGCTGGATCAGCAGCAAAATTAAGCCGTCACGTTTATGAACTGCCCTGCGAGTTCTGGGAGGAACTCTGCATATTTTACGTTTAATAACTTGCCTCTTGTTTTTATTTATAATGTTAATAATGATTGGGGGTGCTCTGGGTGAGCGCAGGGAGGGAGGGAGAAAGACAGTGACTCCTACACGGAGAGATGGGAGGACATGTGGCAGGGATGACTGCTCTTGCCCCTGTGATTTCCTGCCCCTGCCCTGCCCTCCCCCACAGGTGGGAGGGGCAGCCCCACTGGCAGGTGGTTGGTCAGCCTTGCAGACCGCTCTTTCTCTGGGGGCCCATGAGCAGGAGCTGGGGAGGAGTCCTGTGTGTTACGGTCTGCGTGCTCTGACGTGGTGTCAGGTACAGGGCGCTCAGCAGGCTTTAGCAAGGCCCGTCCACAAAGTGCAGCTCTTCTTCTCTCTCTTTCCTGCCCACAGACCCCCCTCACTAGCTTCTCAATGGCCTCTTTGTGGGGAAATGGGTGCCACATTGGGTGAGAGAAACAGGGCTTTTGCCCCAGAAATGTTTCATAGGGTGCCCGTGTGATAGGAGAGTGCCTTAGCACCTTTCAGAATGAGTGTTTTATTGACTCCTCATTTTGGACACTAAGGTCTAGAGGGGCTAAGTGACCTTCCTGGTGACCAGCTGGGGAGCCGTAGCACGGGAGGGGCACTGGTGGGGACTGGGCTTTTCCATTTCAGGATGGGGTGTGGGGAAGCTGGGCCTCCTAGCACGTCCCCCTGGGCTTCTTAGCACACCATACGCACTCAGGACCCAGCCCTGCCCCTGACTCCCTGTGCATCTCCGGGCCTCACTTTGCTCTTCTGTAACACAGCAACCACCGAGATCTCCATCTCATAGGACTGCTGGACGGTGTACTCACATCATGTTCTTGTAAAGAACATGTGCTTGTACTCACATCATGCTCATGTACTCACAACGCTCTGGTAAACTAGAGATTGCCATATGTATAATAATTATTGATTGCCTTCTACTGGGATGCTGCCTCTGGCATGTGGCATTGCTGGGGACACTCTAGAGAAGGGGTTTCGGAGAGGTTTGGTCGGTGAGGATTGGAGTCTCGGCAAGCCTCCCAGTCTCTCTGGGCTCACCTCTGTGGTGGCAGCTCCGACCGGCCCCTGACCATACCTAATCAAGTGGGCATGGCTGTGTGAAAATGAAACTTGATTCACATGCACCGGCCATGGCCAGATTTGTCCCGCAGCACGCAGGTTTTTTTGACACCTGCTCCAAAGGGCCTTGCTCTGGGGCTACAACCACTGATGCCTGAGAATACAGGCCTGTCTGGAAGAAGAGTCCCCTGAGACACATCCACTGCACCACAGTCTGGAGGCTTCACGAGAACATTTTTTTCCTGCAATTTTTTTCTACCAAGAGTATAGTGTTAAAACCTCCATTACCCATGGCCTCTTGTCCTTGGCTACCTCCACAGGGGACTGCACAGACCTCGTCTCTACACCCTGGGAGCTTGGCTCAGCTCATGCTCAGAGTGTGAGAAATAATCGTATTCACCTCAGCTGCTCTCATTTGGGACAATCAAGGAAATACTGATGTACCAGAGATGTTGTGGCTGGAAAGATTCTCCTACTTTCTTCCATAGCTGGCTCTTCCCTGAACGTTTTATCACCATTGTGCTGGAGGGTGGGGGGGTGGGGCGAAGGGTGAGGAGGGAGAGCCCAGAAAATGCTGGAGGAGGGGGGTGGGGCAGGACAGAAGCCATTTTCTTTTACCGTTCACCTGACACATGCCTAGCTTTGCGCTCCGAGTCTCGTGGACACCTGATCTAGTCTTCTCTACCCCCTTACAAGGTAGATCACAATTGCCATGGGACAGGTGGAGCAGCAGAGATCCAGGCAGGTCAGTTACTACCGGGAGGAGTGGGAGGCGGGGTCCAGATTTATCCTGCTTCTATCTGATTCCCAAGACCATCATCTTCCCACTACACCCCATTGCCAGCAGGCTCTGCAAAGCCCATCACAACGCGTTTCCCAGCTCCATGCACCCCCTCTTCCTCCGGGGCACACGTGAGACAGTGCAGTGGTCGAGTTGGGAAAGGATGGACCGAAAACCAGGAATCCGAGTCCGAGTTCTGCTCCTAAATTGCCGCTTGACCTTGGGCCAGACACAGATGCTTGCTGGGCCTCAGTTTCCTCACCTGTGCACTGAGATTGTCTTGACAGCACCTTCCAGCCCTGTGATTCTCAGAGCTTTTCTGCAAATAACCTGTGGTGGCCAATGCATTCTCCCCATCTGGCTGCTCAGCAGGAGGAAGGGAGGGAGGAGGCAGCAGGAAAGCAAGGTCAATCCATTCCAGCCAAGACCAAAGCCTAAGAGATGGGGCGTGGCGTGCTGAAAGATGATGGCTGGCAAAAATCATTAGAAGCATCTTTCAACAATCTATATGCCGTTATCGATCTTGTTATAGATCATCTTCCATTCCTCTCCCTACCTTTTCCCCCCTCCCCAAGATCTTCTAGATCAATACAGCAAGTGCATTGAGACTGTTGCAACACATTTAAAACCTTATAAAAGGTTATTTAGTTGCTAACAGTGCAGTGGTTTCTGCAAAGCCTGCCAAAAGGTTACAGCTTTTTGGGGATCATAAATTACAGACGACAGGAAAAAAGTAAGTGCGGTTTTCTTTATTGTCTCGATGATGGATGGACTCCTGAACAGGGCAGAAAATACATCATATCACCTTTAATGGGCGTGCATTTCTGCAGCCATAACTCACAATTTTAAAATAGAAAATGGTGAAATATGGCATTGTATATTCCACTTGTGACATATTTATGAGTCCTTGCCTTCTTATAAATACAGTGATTGCTATTTCAAAGCACCATGTCAGGTATGAGCCGAGCACAAACAGCTGGCGCGGCTGAAAAATTATAGCCAGAGTGGACGTTTTCAAAAACTCTCTCTCGCAGCAGTAAATTTACAGTGTTTGCACTAACTGTTATTAAAACCAAATCCATATCTTGGCAACAGGAACCCATTGCTCAGGAACAGCTGGAGTGACCGTGGGCCCTGACAGCTGGGGTGAGCTCTAACCTTGGCCACGGTGCACACCCAGGAGGGAAGGCTGCGGGCCTCGGGCGAAGACCGGGGGCTGAGGCTCCCGAATCTGGAGCCCAGCCGGCCCCCTCTGGGCCAGCCTCAGTCTCCTGTCTGACAGCCGAGTCTAGGCATGCTGCTTCCAGCTCTTCTCCTGGGCTGGCCAGCAGTCCTCTCCTTACGGTCTTCTGACTAGGCCCTGGAGCCGCTCAGCCCCACGCCCTCCCAGCTCCCTTCTCTCCCCCTGGTGAGTCATTCTGGTGTCTGGAGAGGGAAGCAACAGAGCTGCAAACTCAAAGAGACCCTGTGCAAGGGCCACAGAGGAAAGACAAAAGATAGAGCCCACGGGGGCTGCCTGGTGTTGGAGGGGTGGCAGGGGTGGGGTGGGTGATTAGGCTGCAGGTAAGGAAAAGATGGGATATAAAAGGCCAGGTGGTCTATGCAATAACGATTTTCAATTCAATTCATGGAAATATAAAAAGTGAGTAAGACATCATTTGACTCTCAAGAAGCTCGTAGTCTACAGACTACCTAAGATGCAGCTAGTATTTTTGTTTTGTGCTTTCTAAATTCTTTCCTTCTCTGATATTTTGTATGGCTGTTTCAACAATTAAAGAAAACATGCAGTAGCTTAGATGAAACTCCAGATACTATGTGGAATGAAAGGAGACAAAAGAATACATAGTTAGGATGCAACTTACATGGAGTTTAAAAGCCGGCAGTGCTGAACTATGGGTGAAGAGGTCAGAGCAATGTTAACATTCGAGGGGGCGGGGCGGCATTGCATAAGTGAGAAGGGGCATGAGGGAGTCCTGGAAGGTGCTGGGAAGGACTGGTTCTGGATCCTGAGTTGAGTAGAGGTTGCACAGGGTGCATATAATTAAAACCCATTGCTCTGCGAACTCAAGATCAGTCCACTTTACAAACTTCATGTTTGTTATACCTCAACTCCTCTGTCTCCCCCACCCCCAGGCAGGCACTGGCAACGCTGCTTTATAGGTAGGTGGGGAGAGTGGGCACCTGCCCAGGAACGTTCAGGTGGTCGCAGAGGAAGCTGCAGTTCTACCCTCAGGCTAGCACCATTTATTTCAATGACATTCTCACATTATAGGGGAATCTCTCAGGCTGGGCCTGCTCATCAAACGGCGGCCCCTGGGGCTAAGACAGCTGTTTTCAGCCTCTTCCTCACAGCTGCAACAACTTCCCCCACTTCCGCCCTGCAAACACCCTGGAAACCCGGGTGTAAAGAGCAGAGAGGATCCACTCTGTACCAGTGGGCGGATAGGGAGGGTCCCACGGGGGCCCTCCATCTCTACTGTGAACTTGGGGTCCCTGGAGAATGAGGTTTGAAAACAGATGGCCCAGTGACTTTTAACTCTGGCTTGGCAATCTATCCAGAACACATCCTCTAGTATCAAGGGGCAGGTGTAAAATTCACACAAAAATTTGGGACGAATGTATCCTCATTTGCTCATTCCTTGGTTCAACGTTTGTAGAAATCCTATTCTGGAAGGAGGTATTGGCTACCTTTGTGCAGAGGGAGGGGAATTAAAGATAATAATGATGTGGTCTTTGGTTTTAGGAATTTGCATATTTGTGAGGAGGCGCTTTCTGTCTATACTGGCAGCCAAGACAGAAGAATAATGCTGGGTCATGCATGGTAGGAGAGGACTTTATGGAGCTGGTGACGATGATGCTGGATCTTGAAGGATCTTGAGTACAAGTTCACCAGGAAGAGCAGTGAGGTGAAGGGAATAGGAGGAACAGAATCTGGAGTACCAGGGGCGTGGTTCGGCACAGAAGGGTGGCCTGTGATGAGACCGAAAAGCTAAGGGGAGGCCATCTGTCGGAAGATGCTAAATGCCACCGTTGAGGAGTCAGGCTTTGCTCTGTGGAAGAAGTCCCAGACGGCTTTGCCCAGGGCATGTATGTAGTCTGACCTGCGACCGAGCCAGCAGCCTCCGCAGCATGTGGGACTGAGGGACGCTGATGCTGGGGAAAGAGCTGAGTCCACCGGGAACTTCTGAGTGGGAGGCATGGTGAGTCCCCTTGACCTCTGAGATTGTACAATCCACAACAACCACAGTCAAAAAGGTTGGGGACTATTTATAGGTCCAATCTAATGTTCTTACCCATATTTTTTTTTATTGGGTGGCGGGAGAGGAGGTGCTGGTACTTTTGTGTAGAAATAGAACTTTTGTGTAGAACTTTAATAGAAACAGCTGTTCAACCATAAAAGAAGTACATGCTTCTTGTAAAAAAGAAATCAAACAGTGTGACGAGAATAGGTTAGAAGCACGCTGCAGGTCCACTTTGGCCTTGGTGCTCGGCCCAAGTCTGGTATTTGGCCTTAGCTTTGGCCTTGGCTTTTGGGAAGCCAGATGGCAGATGCCAGCTCCAGTGTCACTTCTGGCATCCCTGAACCTGTGCGTGATCTGTGATCGTGTGAGTGCTTCATGCCTAGTCACAGTAATGGTGGTGACGTGAACACGGCCTGGCATTCAGGTTCGGTGATAGTTAAACATCAATTTTGAAGTAGAGGCAAGCCCCCCAGATGTAACTTGGAGTGGTAATCTCATTTGTGTTTTATATGTTGAAATCTTATCAATCAGATGAAGGGAAATGTGTGTTTGTTATCGCAAGGGCTAAGTGCTGCCGTAGATACGAGTGTGAAAGCTGTTAATTTTATGTACGAAGATTATGGACTTTCAAACAGTTGATCCAACTGGGGAATAACTGACCCTTATTACGAATGGTAGGAGAGAATAGGCTAGGTAGAACACTTTGGGAAAAATATTATGTCTTCACATCCTTTTTGGGAACCAAAAATATGACAAAAATCTAAGAAATAACAAGATAAAAACATGGATTAGTGCTATGGATGAAATGTTTGTATTTCCCCCCATATTCATGTCGAAATCCTAACGCTTGGTCTGATGGTAGTTAGAGGTCAGGAATTTGGGAACTAATAAGGGCCGGTGAGGTCATGCGTGTGGGGTCCACGAAGGGATTAGTAGACCCTTGTGAAAGACCAGAGACCCTGCTCTCTTGCTCTGCTCTCTGAGGACCCTGCAAGACGACCTTGTCTACAAACTGGGAAGAGGGTCCTCACCAGATAGCACATCTGCTGGCACCTTGATCTTGCCCTTCTAGCCACCAGGACTGTGAGAAAGAAATGTGTGTTGTTTATATCCATGGCAATTTGTTATAAGGGTCTTAGTTGACTAAGATAATTAGATTATGTCAGGAAGTCTCATTTTATAGAATTACTTATTATAATAACATTCATGACATTGAGCAAAACAACCCTTCAAACCCATTTTTGATTTTTAAATGTTTAATTCGAGGTAGGCCACGAATCTTTCAAGAAAAAGCCGCATCTGAGGCTCCTTCACATTTGGGAGGATGAATAAAGACAAAATGTCAACTTTACCACCCGAACATCTCAAAAGGAGGAAGCGCTCCCAAATCGCACACACCTGTGATAAATGGGATGGATTCAGACCCAATCGAGAATGGGGAAAGAATGGAGAAAAAAGACCCTGTTAGAGAAAAACAAGACTCTCCTCAAAATGTGTCACTTCTTACCTACCTTGGCTGAGAGCGACCATCCCTTCAGTGACACAGATGTGCCGTGGCGAGGCCCTGGGACATCCCTTTACGTGGACAATCCAGAAAAAACTGTGTTGGACTGTCAGCCCCTCAAATGTCAATATAGTTTTAATGCAAAATTGCAATAATAAAGTTGTAATGTAAATTATGCATGCACTTTGGTTTTCTCTCTGGCTTAATTTTAACCCTCGGCCACTTGGCCTTCTGGTAGAATGTGCCTTTAGCTACACCAGGTCTGTCCAGAAAGTATCCAGCCACGAGACAAGAAAACTAGAGACATGTGTTGAAGAAGATACAAGATACATTGTCCACAGGACAGTGATGCCTCAGTCCCCTTCAAAGTAGGCACCTCGGGACTTCACGCAGTTCCCCCCATCTTCATTAGCTGCCCCATCGTATTTCCCTGAGTCTCATTGATGATCTGAAATCTCTTTTGTTTCAAAGGTGATTTGAGTTTAGGGAAAAGCCAGAAGTCTCAGGGTGCCAAATATAGTCTATAGGGGGCATGAGTCACCTGGGTGATTTGATGTTTTGCCAAAAATCTCTGTATGAGACGTGATGCATGAGCAGGCATGTGGTTGTGATGAAGCTGCCAGTCACCAGTTGCCCATAGCTGTGGCCTTCTGAGTCATCTGAGTAGTTTCCACAGAGGAATGTTCAAGCCTAATGTAAAATCTGATGCAGATTCATTGGTCTACTCACTCAGTCATTTTGAATGCAGTGGCTACATAGTACACATGCTCACTCAATAGCATCTACCACCCCCACTCACTAGTACAGCGAGGCCATCCTTGTTCACAAATGTGCATTCCAGTCCACTCTCCTTGGCTGCCAGGTTACATCGGTGTCATGCAAACTGTTTTCATTATATTGACAATGGTTGGACTTTTTCTGGACAGACCTCGTAAACTGAAAACCATTTCTCTCCCAACTCTCATTCTGTTCTTGTATGTAACCACTGAGTCTACTATATGTTTTTTAGACTTTCGAAATGTAGCTATAAAATATTTGTCTTTTTTCCTTGCAACAATTGAATTTTACCATAGTACTTTCCAAAAATTTCCTATTTTTCACTCAATATTTTAACACAAACATCTTTCCACCAGACTACATATTCTGTATTTTGTAATGACTGCTTATGTTCCAAAGTGTGGATGTGGCATTATTTATTTAATCAATCATCAGTTGAAGAACATATAAAGAACTATTTTCAATCTTTATCCATTGTAAGGAAAGCTGCAACAAACACATTTGTACATTTTTGTGTGAGTAGTAATTATTTCCTTTATATATATATGTATGCATATATATGATTTTTGGTATGTCTTGCCATATTGTCTTCTAGAAATATTGTACCAATTAATATTCCCACCCACAGTGTTTACATATAAAAATTCTGTTTCCCTCTCCAACACTGAGTATCATCTGCCTTTTGAATCTTTGCCAATGTGTTATGTGAAAAATGGTCTCTTGATATTTTAATATGCATCTTTTATTATTAGTGAGGGGGAACATCTTCCTATATGTTATTGCGTTGATTACTTTTAATCACGGAGGAAATGATGTCACCCTAAGTGCAAGCGGAAACACCAACATGTGGGTGTGATAGTCTAACTTTGGCTGATTCTACCTCGATGCAGTGTGTGACGGATACTTGATATTCGTTCTACCCTTCGCAGCAGTCAAATCACGCTCGCTTCCTACTTTCAGTTAATCCTCACAATCGCCCTGTGAGGGATTTATTGTTAGAGTTAACGTTTTCAAGTGTGGAAAGACGGAGCTCAGGGGGGTTGATTGGTCGAAGGCCTCATGGGTAAAAGTGTGAATCTGGAGTCTGAAGCTCAATTTTCTGCATCCCTGTCAATCTTCATCACCCCACTGTGTCTGCACCCAAAACATTTGCAGCCAGATTCCTGGGCTACGAGTGCTCTAGAAGTAAAAATGCTAGATTTATTGAGCACAGACCTGTAAGTACTTGATCTCATGGAATTCTCACAATGATTCTATGAGGGGGGGGAGCAAATTATTCTCCGCGTGTACAGAGAGGAAGCTGACCATGGTCACACAAGAGGGCTTTAACCTTGTAAGGCTCATGGGAGCCCATGCTTTTGAGACTATACCGCAGAGCTTCCCGGGCTGTCGAGTACGACGTCCACACAAACAACCTGCCTGCTCACGTAAGCTAATGAGTTCCTCGAAGTGTAGGGCGTTGCAGGAGACTGCGAAATGAATTCAAGGAAGACAAAACAAAGTCAGGCTGAGGATTAAGGAGGGCGGATATTGTGTTTTCTCAACGAGGACACTATGGCATTTTGGGTAGGACAGTTCTTAGTGCAGCGTTGTCTCCTGCATTGCTGGAGACTTGGCATCCTTCGTGCTTACTCTCTAAAGGCCAATAGTATCTCCCAGATACTATGACCACCCCAAATCCACATCCTGAGTTTCTGAATGGCCCACGAGGGGGCCTGGTTGAGAACCACTGGGCCAATGGGCCCTTGCTTGATTATGGTGCATGTTGGTTTCAGCTGTTGAGTTTATGTTGTGCCTGCTATGATTGTACTGTCTTGGCCAGCCCTCCAGCACAGGGCTCGGGTGTGCAGAGTGTTCTGCACAGGTAATGAGGTATTTCTGGGCCTTCCCTCGAGGCTGCTTCTCAGTAACCCCTGGAGCTCTCGATGTAGCCTCTGTCTGCAGACAGTCAATAAACGTCAATACTTGCTCTTGACAGGTGTCTGGGTGTCTGCTGTGCTGTGCTGGGCTCTAGCCCACAGCAAGCACTTTTCCAGGCCCAGGATTTTCTTCCTTTTGATGGCGGAGACAGCAGCAGGAAGGGGGGAAACCAGCCCCCCAGTCATGCTGCTAGAGGGAAGGGCTTTTAAAGGGCCAGGACCTGAACTCTGTGGGTTGGCTCTTCTAAAAGCCAGCCTGGCCCACTCCTCCTGGCCATGGGAGCAGGCCCACTGGCTCGGCTGGGCTCCTTCTGCTGAGCCCATGTGTGCCCAGAGCTGCTGTGTGAGCTTATGCTACATTCAGGAAGAGCCGGGGCCTTTGGGGCACAATCAGCAGAACTTCAGGAACCTTGGGGAGGAAAAGGCAGTGAGTGGCTACCTAGGGTTCGGCTCCAGGCCTGCAACCCCGCCAGCCAGTCGGCTATGCCCCCCAGAGTGGCTCTGTGGGCACACTTTCCACAGAAGTGACGGCGATGCGGCAATGTTTGAACCATTGCCCATCTCCGGTTTGCCCAGGGAAGAGAGGTTGTGACGGGGCAGTCAGAACACGTGTGCGAAGAATGGTCATTCCCCAAACAGGAAGTTCTTTACGGCAGCTGGGTTTCCATCACAAGGGAGTGTGTTCTTTCTGAGTCCCCCTTCCTCACTTGTGTGAACAGCAGTCTCTTCCACCCTTGTTGTTGTTTAGGGCTAGACTCTGGACAAGAAAGCTCCCTGTCCCCTCACCTCACCGACTTTTAAATTGATCCGTTACGCCATTTATTATGAATAGCGTGTAGGTCTCCCTTGTCGTATGTATGGCAGGCTTCTGCCCTGGGAGGGTGATGCTCACAGGAGGTGAGGGGTCTTTTAATGGTCTCCTGCGGTGTTACTTCTGCTGCTGGGAGAAACCTGGGCAGAGAATTTTCTAGTCTGAGGCTCTACTTAGTGGGCTCCTCCTTGGGAAGCGTGTGGCAGGGCTCTAAGGTCCTCTGGGGAGACGTGGGTGATTCATGGGACCTTCCCATCCCTCTCTTGGGCAGGCCTTCGTCACGGACCTGCTGGTTGTGTGTGTTCCCTGCCCATCCTCTGGGACGTGCTTTCCAATCGACTTGCTTTGTGGCTTTGCAGGAGTCAGCGCGGCAGCACGGTGGGTTCTTTGACAACCGCAGGTTTCGGCACCAGGAGGGTGGCGGTTCTTCTATGGCAGGAAATAACACAGGAGGTGAGGGCTGCATCCCCTAAGCTGATTTTGCTCTCTCTTCATTAACTTTGAAATGCTGTTAATGCAAACTGGCTAAGCCTTCTGCAGTGGTTAAGCCTCTCACTAGACGGCTCACCGCAGGACTCTATACCAGGGGTGTCAAACTCATTTTCACCGAGGGCCACGCCAGCCTCACGGTTGCCTTCGAAGGGCTGAAATAATTTTAGGACTGTATAAATGTAACCACTCCTTAACAGTTAAGGAGTTGAAATTACATTTGGCCCTTTGAAGGCAACTGGAGGCTGATGTGGCTCCCGGTGAAAATGAGTTTGACACTCTTGCTCTATACAAATGCAGCATGTTATGGACGCGCAGGCATCTCTGTAAAAATCCACAGGCATTTAGCATGGAACCAACCAGGCTCTTGGGCTAACATATTCATTAGCTGGGTTTCAAGGAACCCTATTGGTCTCTGGCTCCAAAGCTTCTTGAGAAGTAGCGAT
This sequence comes from Sturnira hondurensis, assembly GCF_014824575.4. Taxonomy (NCBI): domain Eukaryota; kingdom Metazoa; phylum Chordata; class Mammalia; order Chiroptera; family Phyllostomidae; genus Sturnira; species Sturnira hondurensis. The sequence continues at coordinate 19,166,363 of NW_028081271.1, read as the reverse complement.
GACACATTTCAGGTGTCCCCATAGAGCTGGGTGTGGTTTATAGTGGGACAGGTAGGAAGAGCTTGGAATTTGGACTCAACCAACCTGATACCAGGAACAGGAGGGTGCCACTTAGTAACTCCTCAAATGGCCTGAGATTTGATCTCCTTGTTTCTAGCTAAGAGAAGGTAATAATGCTATCGCACCTGAAATAATTGCTGGGGAGGAGAAATGTGAAAAGGCTTCAGCGCCTGTGAAATGCTCCCCAAATATTGTATTCACTATTCTTTGCTCTTAGACGTTGAACTCTCAGGTCTCTTTGAACTGTGATGAATCCTATGATGTTAAACTTTTCCTGGGACAAAGCGCTCTATTCTTCCTTCCCACAAGACACCCACGATCACAAGAAGCACATAAAATCCAGGTGCAACCCAGCGAGTTGACACTGTCTTTTCTCAACTTAGTTCAATTTTACATTTTGTCTGTCTTTTTCCCTTAATTTTTGTTTTAAGTTGACTCAAACAGACCCTTAATGCAACAACGGGTCTGGGAAGAGCAAGACAGCGTCCTTGCCAAAGCCGCAGTATCAGACATGAGGTCAGCAGCTCAGCAGCTGTCTAGGAAGGCTGGTGGAAGGGGGGCTACCTCGGTTTGGTGCCTTCTTGATGAGGTGTTTGTGCAGGAATGACTTATATACGCTAGGCAAAAGAATTGAGTGTTGAGTTTGGCTGATGCTCACTGCAGATCTGTCATTGCGGCAAGGTTAGCTTATGGCTCAAAACAAATGTCTTGAAAATCAATAGTTTCTTCTTCCTATGAATTAGAGGCAAATTTGACCAGTCTTGCCACGAGTGGGGTTTATGGGTGAGGCTTTGATATACAGATGGAAGCAAGAGAATATACTAGAAAGAGTACTGACCTTGGAATCTGGAAACCTAGATAGAGTTGGCTTACCACTCACTGCCTGTGTGACTTTGGGGAAATCACTTAAGCTCTCTGGTCCACAGGAGTCATATATGTACATGAAATATAATCATGTTTGGGGATAGTTACGTGTATCGCATTGTACGGTGATTACTTTTGTAGAAATTAAATACTTAAAAATTAATGTATAATATACATTCAGGAAACTGCCCAAGACATAGTGGACACTTACAAGAGTGTCCAATCTGAGGTCTGTGGGCTGCATGCGACTCAGGATGGCTATGAATGTGGCCCAACACAAAATCATAAATTTACTTAAAGCTGTTTAAAAGGTTTTTTTTGCTCATCAGTTTTTGTTAGTGTTTGTGTATTTAATATGTGGCCCAAGACAACTCTTCTTCTTCCAGTGCGGCCCAGAGGCACCAAGAGGTAAACAACCCCATAGGGAGCCCACTCCCGTAACCACCACTTGGACGAGGATCCAGGATGTCACCAGAGCCCCAGGAACTCCTCCCTGCCCCCTCCCCACCGCTCCCTGCCTCCTTTCCCGAACGTCCACCATCCTGCTCCTAACACCACAGATTAGTTTTGCCTGTTTTTGAATTATTTACAAAAATCAAATCATACAATATGTACTTTTTTGCGCTTGACTTGATCTGCTTGGGAGACTCACCTGAGCCGCTGCAGGCTGCAGTGTTGATTTGTGTGCTCTGCTGTATAACATTCCACGGGATGGTTAAATGTCTCCATTCTCTGTTGACGGAGATTTGTGTTGTTTCTAGTTTGGGGCACTTTCATATAATGTCAGTTTGCCTGCATTTCTTGTTGGCATATACCTAAGAGGAGAGTTGCAGGTGTATAGGGCTCAGATTTAATAGAAATTGACAAAGAGGTTTACAGAATGAGTGTATCAATTTTACTCCCACCCAGCAGTATGTGAGAGTTTCTGTTTCTCCCCATTTCCTCCAAATTTGGTATCGGCAATTGTTTCATTTTGCCATTCTGATGAGGTAAAATAGTGTCTTGTTTTGTCTTTCATTTGCATTTTTCCAATGGCTACTGAGGTTAAGCACATTTTTATATACAAAGGGGAACCCAGCACCCCTGGAGTTATCTTCTGGAGGATGGGCCCCTTGTAGTACAGATGTTCCTTGCTAGGTGAGTGTTCTAGGAACCCATCTGTGTGTCATCATACTGACTAGTGTTGTTGTGAGAGGCTGCGTTTGGCCGCAGGGAATTTTTTTTAAAGACTTAGTGTGTTTGCCCATTTCATGATGAGTGATTTATGAGTGCACCTGCCCATACCACACTGAGTATTCAGCAATTTTTGACCAAAAATGGACTGACCCCCATGCCCCAGCCCCCTATTCACCCGATCTTGCCCTAAGTGATTTTTCTTTTGTTTCCCTGGGTGAAACAATCCTCAAAGGGAAACATTTTGCCCATGTGGAAGAGGTGAAACAAAAATGGGCAGAAGCACTAAAAGGCATCGAAACCAAAGAGTCCAAAAGCTGTTTGAGCAGTGGTACACGTATTGTGTCATATAGAGAGTACTTTGAAGGTGACTGTATAAATATGTAAGAATAAAAATGCTATTTTTTATAGATAAATTCCAGGATTTTATCTGGAATTTATTTTTATTTCTATTTCTATTTATTTTTTATCTGGATTTTATTTTTATTTTTTTCTGGGTTCCCCCCTGGTATTTATAGCCATTTAAATACCCTCCTTTGTGAAGGGCTTGTCTTTCAGTCGTTTTTCTATTACATCTTTTTTTTTAATTTGTAGGAATTCTCACTATATTTTCATTGCAAAACATTCTTGAGTGTCTGTATTGTACATATCTTCTCCTGCTCTGTGGCTCGCCTTTCCACTTTCTTCATGATACATTGTTATGAGTAGGATGGAAGCTCCGGGTAGCAGCATGCCTGTCAGGACACCAGCACTCCAATCCCATGATGCTCGTGGAGCATCCCTAGCTTGCCGGGACACCGGGGCCTGGCTGATCTGAAGAACCCTCTGGAGGCTCAAGGGTTGACTGGAATCTGAGGCTTCGTAGAGAGAACACAGGGCTTATGGTTTCCAGGAACCATGTTATTTGTTCACCTGATTGTGGGAAGAGAGGGCATTTGTTGACACTTCCTCAGGACTGTATTTCTAGAACCTTCATGGAGATAAAGTCTCTGCCTCAGTTTATAACCCTTCATCTAGGAATCAGACACAGAGGGCTCCTGGCTGGCCCAAACTCCATTTCAGGGACCCTTCTGTTCTCCTGTGGCCCGGCTGTGTGGGCAAGACCCAGTGGCCCTGCTTTTCCCGTCACAGTCGATTGGACCGGGTGTTGACATGGTAGCCAGGAGCGGCTTGAGTTTGGGCTGGCCAGAGAACAGTCGAGGGATTCCGTGGACTGGGACAGAACTTTCTCCTAAGCTAATGAGTCCCTTCTTGGGGAATCCAAACCAGGAACTAGAAGGGTATTTCTGGGTGCTGTCGGGCACATGTGCTGAAAAGCTGCGTAAACTTCGGGCAAGGGGAACCATTTGGGGACTCTGTCCTTCCTGAATGTATAAGGGACTGAGGTGCAGAGAAGTCAGGCAGGAAGGAGGGGAGGGACTGGGGGCCCACAGAAGAGCAGAGAAATCATTGTGCGTAAAGACGCTGAGAGAGCAAGTCCCTGTTTTCTGCCCTTCTTGAGGCCTGATCCAACCTTTCCTCATTTCCTCTGGGACCTCTGTGTATCCTTGTGATAATACGTTTTATTCGAGCTTGTTAGAATGGGCTTCTGATCTTTGCAATCAAAAGAATTTGGACTAAGATAGTCTAGATCAAAGGTAAGGGAAAAAAAGGAAAGATTTATGACTTGTATTTCACTCAATAAACTTTATAGAATTCTAGTAGAAGATGATTCCTCTGCAATGTAGATCACCTACCTTATTGATTAAAGTCATGTCTGTGAGGATAACAGTGTGCTGCTCCTGAGCCATTAAAATGTGAATTCTGGGTGTGTGTGCAAAGAGGCAGAGTGGAGGCGGCTTTCTGATCTTCCTCCTGTGATTACAGCGTGGCCTTGACGTGAGGCTGGGGAGGGGACAGAGACACCCGTGGCCTGCGGGCTGCAGACCTTCACCTCTGGTCTAGATCGGTGTGCTTCATGCTGCTTCACAGTCGTGGGGTTCAAGGGTGGTTACAACATCAAGGGGCAAGAGTAGGGGAATGGTTAAGTAAATTAGTGATATTAAATGAGGAAGTACTTACGGAGCCATTAAGGGTGATGTCACTAGAGAGGTTTGTAATGATAGGGGAAATTAATTATGTAATAACTTCTAACACTAAGTGGAAAACAGATGTAAATGTTTCGCACAAGTTGACCTCAACTATGTGAAAGTAAACATGTGAAACCGTTAACAATAGTTATTTATACATAGACGTCATATATACAAGTTACATATGTCTGTGCCTTTCTGTATTTTCTAGGATTATTTTTGTAATCAGAAAAAACACTTAAAATTAAAATACAAATGAATAGGCCCTGCTAGTGTGGCTCAGTGGGTTGAGTGACAGCTTGCTAACAAAAAGGTCTCTGGTTTGATTCCCGGTCAGGGCACAGGCCTGGGTTGCAGGCCAGGTCCCCAGTAGGGGGCGCATGAGTGGCAACCGATGGGTGCATCTCTCACTCATCAATGTTTCTCTCCCTCTCTTTTTCTCTCCCTTCCCCCTCTCTAAAAATAAATAAATAAAATCTTTAAAAAATACAAAAGAATAAGCTGTTCACTCAGATTCTAAAAGTGTGACATGAATCTGTTCTGGAATTTTCCTCCAACATCCATTCTTGGTCCTCAAAGGATTTCTCCAGATTGCGAAAGATGGTGAGACCCCAGCTCCATGACTACAGAGGCAAGCTGGTATCTGGTTTATAGAAAGTATGGGAGAAATAAGTGGCCACAGACTCTAAAAGCGCTTTGAGATCTTGGAGAGGAAGCTTGTCTCCAGCAACCCTGGCCAGGGAGGGCACTTCTGAGGTTTTTGTCCTGGAAGGGCCTGGCTTATGTTTAGGTGGGACATGGGGTAGGGTAAGGACAACAGGGACAGAGCCAGGAAAAGCTGGTGGGGACTTCAGAAACCACCTAGGTGGACCCCACCATTGTGCAGATAATGACGATGACTACCTGGACTCCAATGCTTACTGCAGGTGTGCACACGAATGAGAAGCGCCCGGGGCTGCACAGCTCACATGTCCTTTAACTTTCACAATGGTCCAGTGAGGCAGGTTTTATGACCTCCATTTTGCTAATGAGAAAACTAACCAACCCCAAAAACAGAGCAAGGAAACTAGCTCAGAGGGGTAAAGTGAAATTCACAGGCAAGTGTGGCAGGTCCAGGACTCAAAACCATCCTTCCTTTTTTTCTTTTGACACCTGATGATAATACTCAGATAATAACCAAGCATTGGGCCTTCACTGCGTGCCAGAACTTGTGCTGGATGCGTGTCCTGCTTTCTCTCCTCTGATGCTCTCCTTTAATGCTGGGTAGCATGAGGCACCTCTCACCTGTGTGCACAACTAGCCCTTTGGGCTAGGCAGCTGGATCTCCTCCTTCCTTCCCCCTCTGTCCCACTCACCCACGGGAGCGGTATCTATAACATCTGCCATTGTTGGCAAAATACAAGTTCCCGGGCCTTGTGTCAGCCCTGTTTTTTCTCCTGCACACATGCAAAGACCTTTGAGTCGGCAGCTCGGTTTTATAAGGTTGCTACTTCCTGCCCTTGCTTTATTACATCTGTTCTTTGGGGCATGGTGTTATAAATTGGGTATGTGATGATGTGTAATCACTAACTGAAAAGCCAATACATTTTCACTGTACCGGCAGCAAGACAAATAAAAGGCAAAATGAAAGGCTTGTGCTCTTTCGACAAAGGGAAAAAGCACGCAACGCACATATTGAAGGAAAAAAATTAGACTGCAAATGGAAAATGTTGTCATCTTCGGGGAGTTGTTTTCTTGGGGCCATCTGGCTTGGGTTTCCCTCCTGGGGGTGGGGTGCCTGGTGGCTGGGAGGTAGGGAGAGTGCAGGGCGATCTTTTTGTCCTCTTGGGAACCACGTTATTATTAGGTTTTGTAAACCTCAGGCTGTCGCCCCAGGTGCAGTAAGATATGATTCCGGCAGCCTTTGAGTGAGAGCCATGTGCCTGTGGTCAGAAGACACAGGGCAGAGAGAGACAGTGGGGGAGGAGGGGGTGGCAGGGAGGGAAGAGAGAGTGAGAGAGAAGCGGACATGTTTGTGTTTGGGTAGCTGTTTATCGTAGAGTGGTTTTCCCTCAGTGGAAGCTCTGCAAACCATCCTGGTCGATGCAGAGGCATGCAGTACATTGCGATCCATACAACAGGGGCTTAATAAGAGATGATGCTCTGTCTGTCTGTCTGTCCTGATTTGCTGCTGCACACAGCAGGGACTGAACAGGGCGAGGGTCTGCCTGCAGAGTTTGGTTGGAGAGATTTTAAGGAAGAAGTCCTTCTGCTCATTCACATTGAACTCTGAGACCTTGCAGAGACAGCCTGCAGGGCCATGGAGTTTTGTCTTGCTTTGCCTTTTTCTTCCCCAAAGCCCCGAGGAGAGTGCAATAGACATAGGGCTTGGGGGATAGTTTTCTGAAACTGATTAAAGCAAAAGATAATAAGAATAATATATGCTGTTAGTCTATAAAGGGCAAACCAGAAAAAATAAAAGAGGAAAAGTCTTTAGGCTTGATAACTAATTATGTTCATGAAGAGAAGATGAATGTGTATAGAGATAAGGGTCTCTCCCTTGTGAAGAGGATTTGGCTCTGTGAGCAGCCTGGAAATTTCAACTTCAGTTCATCCAACCCACTGATATCATAATCATAGTAACAATACCCAAAAAGCAATGATACATTTATAAATCACATTTATCGATCTCCTGTACACAGGGCAGAGGTGAGAACCCAGTGTGAATGGCCAGGGCCCTGGGGGCTGGAGGGGCCTCGGGCTATGTTACATATCAGTGCAAATCTGCCTTCTCTGGGCCCCCCCAGTTTTTTTTCTGGGGACAAACCAGCTCTCAGCAGTTTCATTTTCAAAATGCTTTCATAATTTTTCTCATTTGGATTTCTTCAGAGTTCTGCAAGGGAGACAGGAAAGGCGTTCCTGTCACCCCAGAATTCAGTGTGGGGAAAGCTGACTCATCCACTGTTGCCAGTGGTGAAGCCGGGACCCGACCAAGGCCTTCCAAGACCAGCTTCGGTCTTCTCTGGGCCATCCTGGAAGGGGCTGCGAAGGGGCCGAGACCACCTAAAGCACAGAACCAGCCTATCCTAGGGATAGGTGGCAGGTGCCAGTGCCAAGGATTGCTGCCCATTTCGGCTCTGGAACTTTGGTGATTTGACTACATCGACACCCGAGGAGTCCCAGATGGGCTAGCACAGGATTCCTGATGGACTCGTGAGCAGCCTGGCTCCTGTGCGGGTGACCTGTTTGGGTGGCAAAACAAAATAAACACTCCCTGTCTGAGGTCCTTGAACTCCTGCACAGGGCATAACCATCTCCCTTCTCCTTGGGCTGGTACTTCACAACTGGGGGTCATTTTCTGAGATGTAGAGGCTGGCTTCCTAAGTTATTTAGTATAGACCTTCACTTGATTTCATTAAAACCACATGTTGTGTGCATCAATGCGCTATTTTTATTTGTATTGACTCTCTCTATAGCTCATTCCCCAATCTGAACATAAGACCTGTGAAGGCAAGACTTTTGGTCTATTTTTTCACTTAAGATCTTGAGTGCTCAAGGTGGTGCCTGACATTTGTAGTGCTCAGTAATTGTCTTTTTGCTTGAATGACTAAATGCTAAAATAAAGAGAAAATAGCAGAGGCTGACCATCTTAAAGAATATGTTTGTGTCCAGTGAAGGTAAAAAAGTGTCACTTTTTGATGTCTGACTGGTAATTCAGATAGAGAAAGGAAATGACAGCGCTGAGCTGTCATTTTCAGTTGGTCCAGGGGACTCGAAGCACACAGAACCCAGAGGTACCCATTCCCGCCTGAGAGGGTGTATTGCTCAGATCCTGCCTTTGTGAAAAATATCAGTTCTTTAGCAGTGATAGGAAATAAACAAGAAAACTTCTGTTAATTTTTTCTGAGGTTGAGTTTTGGAGTGAATTATTGATTGACTGGTCCATAAAAATAATAAATCAATAGTTGAGAGCGAAAGTTGTTGTTAAAGGCAAGAGGTCAAATGATGACATAATAAAGATGACGGATGAAATCAGGAGTCATCACACTATGGCCTTGGGGCCAAATTCTGCCTGGCACCTGTTTTCATAAATAAAGTTTTATTGGAACACAGCCAGGCCCATCCATTACCGTTGTCCGTGGCTGATTTCATGGTACAACAATAGAGTTGAGTAGTGTGTGACAGAGCCCATAAGGTCCACTGAGCCAAAAACATTTACAATCTGGCCTTTCACAGAAAATGTTTGCTGACCTCTGGATGAAATGATGGTCTATCATGTTAAAGCCCAAAGAATCAAGCTGACAATGAAGTGAAAGCTGAAACAATGATATGTTTCTTGCTGATAAGCCCAACACGGGGGACTTAACTTCTGCAAAGCATTACTGTTCATCACAGAAAATTAATGTTATTCATTTGAATTGTATTGGTTTGGTAGTTTTAATTGCACTTCTCCTACACATTTGTTCTTATTTTATGTTTGCATAAGAGCCAGAAGCATAAAGATTTATACCCAGGTTAGTGTTTGTTATGTATTAAAACAACTTAAATCAACCCCATAGGGATTGGTGAGATGTTTCTTCTCTTAAACATGTTCTCATCCATTACCACTTACGCTTGAAAATTAGTAGTTTAAAGGCATCTGGTAGGAGCGTGTGTCTAGTTTTTTGCTAAGTTATACTACAGTCACTGTTAATGGTCCTCCTCCCATTTGGGCATGAGAACAACGCTACTAAAATTTCTCTTCTTTCCAGTTTGATTCATTAAGTGTTTGCCTTACTACTTGGAGAATTCAAGAGAGAAGAAACTTATTGGAAGGTAACTACCTGAGCCCTACTTCTTTGTCCTGTTACAGTTTTGGGATGACGGTTTTGTACCATTACACTTCATCTCCTCAAAAATGGGAGGCATGTTTTCATGGCTGTGGCTTTGAAAGCCTGTCCTCCCTCCCGAGTCAGACTCCTCGAGCCCAGCGGGCCTGTGCTTGGGGGTCTGGGGGTCTGAAGCCATTTCCTGTTACTTGTTCTTTGGAGTAGGACTGACTGTAAATCCCCAGGGACTGAATTTGACAAGCCCTCGCTATCTGATATAAATGTGCGTGTTGCTAATAGAATCTCTGTATGTCACAGGATCATAATATTTTAGAGCCAGAGGAAAGACTGAAGTTCAAAGAAGTCAAGGCTTTTGCCCAAGATCACAGAGTAAGAGGCAGAATCAGGACTGTGTTAGCTGCATTAAGGAAACAAGACAACAAAATGCAACAAAGCAAACCAGAAAAAACCCCGCATGAAACAAAACAGCTCCACTTTCCTCAGCTCTGAAGTTAGAAGTGTAAAAACACCAGCACTGTAGAGCTAAAGATTTTGTTTATGGCATTAACTCTGAAACGTCATCTATTTTTATTTTCAGCAGCACTCTTTGATTTTGCCCTGACTTGAGTTTTATGGCTGATTTTATAGGACATGTTGTATCTACTCTTTTGTTCTCTAGCCTTACAGCAGCCTTTGATGGTGAACAATATAAAATTTCGACCTCCAGTTGGTAGAATGCAAATATTCTTGTAAGGATACCAGGCCTTATGCCTTCTGGGCCCCCAGTCTGAAAACAAGTTCAGCTTCTGTTTGACTGGACTAAGCTTGGTGTGGTCCCTGAACCAGCCCTGGAGTGAGATTTTGAAACACAAATCTGATCATGTTTCTCTTGCTTGAGCTTTGCAGTAGCTTCACGATGGAAAAAAGCTCCTTGACGTGCAGAGCCTCCCACCTTTGGCTTCTTCTGACAGCGGCTTCCCTGCCCCGCCCCCACCCCCTTCTGCCCCAGCCCCACTGGCCCCCTCTAGGCCCTGGTCCCCACTCTGCAGCTGTCCTTTGGCCTGGTGACATCATCTCATCCTTGAGCTGACAGTTCAGTTGTCACTTCCTCAGGGGAAGCTCGTCTGCCCTCCCTGACCCAGGCAGCTCCCCCTTCATGTGGGGACAGCACCATGCATGTCCCTTGGAACACTGATCCCTATTGCAATTTTTCATTCATTTGTGTCAAGCACCGAGCTTGGTGGTGAGCTCTGTGAGGCAGAAATAGCGCCTTATTCTCTGTTGTATTCTCAACCCAGTGCCTGGCACCTAACAGATACTCAATAAACATTTGCTGACCCTGAGTGAATGAACGAGTGATTGGATGAAGTTCTGGCCCGGCACTGGGGGAAGAATCTTAGCACAACTGCCAGCAGAATGTGTTGTGAAGAGAATCCAAATTGGAGTCACTAAGACCTTGCTGCAACTTTCTGGGCAAGGTGGCCTCTTGGAGCCTCAATGAGTACATTTGAAAACAGCCCTAAATAAGGACCCAAAGCAAACAGGTGATTGTGAAGGTAAAGTAGACAACTGTAGACACCCCAGGTGTCAGACAGAGACACGGACACAGCCAGCAAGGCACCCTTTTCACGTCAGAGCCCCAGTGGCCCAGGGGAGCCAGCTAAGCGGGACACACAGGGCGGGGCCAGGTGTTGGTCTGGCTCCTGGAGGCAGGCTCTTGGTGCCAGGGCTCGGAGAGCAGCCAGGGGACCCTGAGAGGAAGTGAGCTGGACCTGGGAGGCAGGGGTTAAGCAGCAGCTACTTAAGATGGGCCCATCCAGGGGTGTACCTGTTCATCATGATAAATGTCATAGTAAAATCAATTCTCTGTGTACTTTTGGGAATTACAGCTATCATTTTGGTGTGATTTATTTGGTGTATAACATGAACATGGCCATTTGTTTCATCATTCTGAAAGTTCATCTAAAATTGCTTCGAGTTTCTGGTTTTCGGGAGCGACATGTCCAATTGTTATCGTCTCCCCCATGAAATATGGATCGAGGGAGACGCGGCTGCCGGCCTTGTTTTCTCCCTGGTTACCTGCGTTAGGTGGCAGGGGAAGTTTTATTGCTTTGATTTCCCTTCTCTCACTGCCCTCCCCGATCCGAATCCATCTTTAGACCAATATAGGGTTGAACCCTAGGGCATTCCTTCCTGCCAGCCCTTGGGGGCTTCTCTCTCCCGCAAAGAAGAAAAATGGTCTCTGAAGTGTACTGGGCTCTCCACCCACTCCTGCAATCCTCAAGGGGGCGGGGGGCTGCTCACGTCCCTCCCACCCAGCTGCAGTCCCAATCCTGGTCTTGAGGCCTATTGGCACCTCACCATGGCAGTTAGAGACCACCCTTGGGGTCTGGGGTCAAAATGGATTCTTTTGGGAATTGTCCCACCTCCTAACTTTGGGCAACTGCCTCAATTTCTCTGAGTTTTCTCATCGACAACATGGAGGTGACAATAAGGCGAGGGTCACGTGAGCTCATAGCCTCAGCACGTGTCTAGCACTTGGCTAGGATGCAGTGAATACTACCCATCGCCATCATCATCACCCTTGGTTTCTACGTTGAGATGAGCTGTGTGACCGGGGCCTCACTTTGCACCAATTGGACCATGGCCTCATGAGGTGAGTTGGAGGCCTGTGGGAACATCAGAAATGTAGTATGTGGGGGGCAAGTGATGAAAGGGTCTTGTGGGAGACAAGGCGTGCTATTCAAGGTCTCGGTGTTACTGCATCTCCTGTCCCTGCTTTGCTGATGGGCACACTTGTTGTCTAGGCTCTTTAGGGCAGACTCTGTGAGCACCCTGGGTGCAAGTGAGGCCAAGAGACTGCCAGTCCTCCCATCTGGCGGTGCTGTCTTTGGGGAAGCCTGTGGTTTATTCCTGACATCTTTTTATAATAATAACACCACCCACATGTATCACATGCACAGACCCCCCCAAAATCAGTGTCGGATGTCCCCCCCCCCCCAGGACACATGTTCCACTTTCTTGAAATGGAGCAGCTATCTTTGTATACATTCCTCCCAAATTTTAGGTCAGTGCCTGGTGCATCCAGGGCCATGATGCCTGTTGTCGTCGGGAATAGTTGTCACAACTCCCTTTCTACAGAGTCTTGCATTCGCTGTTCTTACGCTGTCCTCATTGCTTCACATCACACTTTCTAAGTCTTCAGAGTTCAAATGCCACCTCCTCCAAGAAGCCCTCCCTCATTCTCCCATGAGTTATGAACTCTCCCTTCCTTTTGCTCTCATCACTCTTTATCAGCACCTCTGTTTTGGCATTGGTCACTTTCCCCTTTGTAGCAAGGATTCTTATCTACCCAGTTATATTTTAGCTCCTTTAGGTGGGGCTCTGTCTTTTTCCTCTGGTCTTTAGCTCAGTGTGTGGCACAAAACAGACACTTCATGCATCTTTCTCGACTGTTCAATGACTGGAAGGAAAGATATCATGCATTGTTGTTTTTGAAGAACCTGTGTGGGACGTGGCATCTACAAACTCACCTGCCACTCTCTCCCACTTAGAAATCTTTGGTTTGTCTTTGGGTGATTATTTCTGCTTGGGGAAGTCTTTGGTTCAAATCTCTCTTATTCTCACCAAGAGAGGCGCTATCTCCAAGTTCCATAATGGAGACTGTGCACTCTCTGTGGGTGGCACGGGAAGGATGCCGCAGTGAAGACAGAAAGACCTAGAAACTGAATAGGGAGAGGCCAAGGGGAGAAGGTGTGCCTGAGGGAAGGTGCAGGCACAAGCTGGCCCTGGGGGGCAACTGTGAGGACAGTAGATTTTCCCTCCTACACTGATTCTGGGCTTTGTTCGTGGTAATAGGGAGCAGGAGAACATTTCCAGGAGCTATGGCACTAGTATCAACAGCTGACCACCCCTCCCCAAGCTCAAAGAGAGCCCACCTTCCCAACAGCAAGGTAGCAGGGCCTTCTTAAGATAAGCGTGTCTTCCCCTCTTCCTCTTGCTCCAGAGTGAGGGAGAGGAGAGTCCTCCCAGTATCTCCTCCATGGATGACTAGGGAGGGCATTAGCACAAGTAATAGAGCCACCTGCTTGGACCAAAGGGAGGCCAGCCCCCCTCCTTCCTACCCTTCCCTCAAGTTACTTAAATGGGCACCATTGACCTTCCAAAGTCATGCCACTAATGCAGGTGTTAACCTTAATGCCACGGACTTGGGCCTGTCATTAGCACTCATGCCCATGACAGGTGTTTGTTCTGGCCCTGGAAGGAAGGTCGGCACCTTGGAGCTGCTCAGTTCCCCAATCTAAAGTCGACACTTGGAGGTTGGCAAATGGCCAGGCTCAAGTTGGCTGCAGAGTCACCTCCGTGGAGGGCCGGGGGGGTTGGGGACAGGGAAGGCTTTGGGAGTGCTCAGAGCCAGGAAAGGGGTTTAATGTCCTACTCCTTTCCTAGTCCCCAGAAGACTCTTTTCTCTCCCTTCTCCTTCACCTCGGCCCTGTCCTGGGTGGTCACAGTGGTGACCTGGCTAGGGGACAGCACTCAAACAAGCCCGGGACACTCTTGCTGCCTGCCTCAGCCCAGGAACTCCAGAAGGCCACTGGACTCCCGTCTGGCAGTTCTGCTCTTTGGAGGTGGGCCTTGGCTAGGCAGGGAGGTCCCCAGGGGAAGCGAGGCTTTGATTTCAGCTCCAATAGAGGTCAGGTCTCATAGGTGCCACTCTGGGTTTGGGCCTTGCCAGCCTGGGGACCTTGACTAAACAGCAGGGGTAAAGCCCAGAGAACACTGTGGATCTTTGAATCAACCAGTGGCAGAGGGCAAACCAGGGGTCTGGAAAGGGCGCGTAGCTCAATCCACCGACACTAGTAGTAGAGAGAAAGGAAATTCTGGGGTTCATTTAATTCATTATTTCTCACGTTTTTACTACCCATTCTGTCATAAGCAGTTACTCCAAGTCATTTCTGTCAGAGCAGTTGTGGCTTGGATTCCTCGTACCTTATTTGTCTTTTCCTCTTGGGGTTAATAGTAGTGATAGTAATCAAAGTGACAACAACTTCTAGCATCAGTGGCATTTATTACACGTTCATTACATGCCAGGGATTTTGCATACATTCTGCCACTTAATTATTATAACAGTACTATGACACCGGTGCTGTCACCCACACTTTATTGACTAGGAAACTGGAATGTCAGAGAGGATGTGTGCCTGACTTGCTCACAGTGCAGCCCGGGTTGAAACCCAGGTCCCAAGTACTCCTGGTGCACTTAGCCACACCCCTTTGCTCTTCCTGTTGAGTTTGTCAGTCACTCTGTGCCTTGGGTCCGGCAAGCCTGCCCAGCTCCACCAGCTCAGAGAACTGAGGCCCAGAAAGGTGAAGCATTTTACCCTGAGGCCCACAGCTAGCCTGGGACTGAGCTGGGACTGAGCTAGGACTCATCTTTAACCAGCTGATGGGTGACTGGGTTGTGCTCGGCATTGTGGGGGTTCCAGAAAGAATACTGTCAGCCCTCCGTATGCACGGATTTTGCATCTGTGGCAAAACAGTGGCTTTTTTCTGGATGGCAAACAGTATCTTTGATGCACAATTGGGGATCTGTGGGTTTGGAGGGCTCACTGTACGCATTGGCTTATGCCAATTTTATATGAGGAATTCGAGCACCCTCAGATTTGGGTATCTGCTGGGTGTACTGGGACCAATCTCCTATGAATACAGAATGACGGTATGTCCAATACTCTGTGAGCTGCCATTTGCTGGAAAAATCAATCTCTATTCATAGGTAGCTTTGGTCTCTTACTCTGTGTCAGGCACGTGTTTTACATTTAACTCTCATAACTATGACGCATGTACTGTGATTATCCCTCTTTCACAGCAAAGAGAGCAAAGCTCAGAGATGTAAAGCAACTTTCCCAGGGCTGGGCAGCTAGTGAAGGGGAGGTGGAACTCACGCCCACTTCTGGCTGACGGCAGAGCCCTGGCACTCACACTTCGGAAAGGAAGACCGAAACCGCCTGCTGAGCTTGGGCTACCTGAGTGAGATGGGACAATGTTGGAGGAAAGAGAAAGGTCTGCGGGTGGGGGGTTGGCAGCTCCTCAGCAGGGCTGTGACTTGAGCTGGGCTTTCATTTCAAATGGAGAGAGTCCGGGGGTGGTGGCCTGGGTGGAAAGAACATCCCAAATAAAGCAGGGGAATTAAAAAGGGTGAAATGGGTGGCATGCGCCTGCTTGACGGTGGAGGGGCCCTTCTCTCTCTGGCTGTACCTGCTTGATCCTTAGCTATGCTCCCCTCAGGCGTGGGTACCAAGCACTCTTTGGAGCAGCTAAGAAACTTTGCCGATGAGGAGATATCAGTGCTTGTATGTTGCGGGAGTGTGTGGCGGAGTGAAAAAGCATTCGGTTTGGAACTGGGTTTGAGCCTAACACTGTCTTTGGGAGACTTTTAGGAACACTGAGCTCAGTTTTATCATCTGTAGAAACTGGATAATAATACTAATAAGGAGAAGCATATCCACTTGATGATGTTATTTTTGATATTCGAATGAGATGAAGCTCAAGTAAAAAGCAATTAAGTCAAAATTTGTCTTATGTTATGATTATTAATTAAATGTGAATGTTTGCAAGTAAGCAGGCTGTGCAGCTCTATGTGTATTCGAATGGTTATGATTAGGTTTTTGTCTTTAACCATAAATGTGGCTATTGACACCTACACATATGGTGTGTGCGTGTGTCCCTTGGTCTCAGGGGCGCCATTTCCTATTGACAGGCCCCAGGAGAGACAACCCTTCGCTGTGTGACTCCGCATGCCAGGCGCAGAGGGTCCCGCTCACTGTCCTAGGGCTCCCCAGGAACCCTGTGTGTCTGCTGCCGTGCGAACCATTTTAACCTGCAGCACAACCTGGAGCTGAACTGAGGTGTGGTGATTCTGCAGCTGCTGCTGCTCCTTGCAGAAAGCAGGAGGGGCCCCTTGAAATGCAGCAGAGGCTGCTGGTGCCCTGGAGAAGCCCCTGCCAGGCAGACACCTTCTTCCTGGGGTCACCCCGAACTACTATCTCCTAGCACTTTCCACCGGCCAGTTTTTCAGGGAGCCCACTTTGCTCTCCCCGGGTGCTATGGGCACCTCCCAGCTTGCACCTGAGGCTGAGCCCACCCAGACTCCTGACCACTCAGCCAGGTCTCCTGCTTGTTTGGAGGCTCTTTTGTTGACTCTGTCCTCTGAACCCCAACCCTCTTCTCAAGACATCTTCTCTGGGGCTCATCCTCTGCCCTACTCCCAGAGGACAGAGAAGCTACCTGTCATGTGGTGGAACCCCCCCAGGCCTGGAGCTCCACCAGGAGAGGAAGGCAGCAGGGCTGTGGCAGGATACTTAGAAGCCACTGGAGGGTTCATTCCTCCATTAGCCACCGCGTGGTTGGCTCCGGGTCCTGCTAGACTTGTGTCACACGCTCCTCTGCAGAAAGCCAAGATGTCCCAGAGAGGTGTGATGGCAGGCACTGAGGAGCCCAGGGTGAGCCACAGGCCTGAGAACCTTATAGAAGA
Source organism: Sturnira hondurensis (assembly GCF_014824575.4). Taxonomy (NCBI): domain Eukaryota; kingdom Metazoa; phylum Chordata; class Mammalia; order Chiroptera; family Phyllostomidae; genus Sturnira; species Sturnira hondurensis. The sequence goes on along the minus strand of NW_028081271.1, from coordinate 19,149,880 downwards.
TTGAGTGTCACTTCCTACCTGATATTGACATCCTGAGGGTCACACACTCCACACTGAGGAATGGCCCTCCTTATCTACGGATAAGGCCTGACGGGACATTCATGGCACGCCCAAAGAGCACTGTATATGTTTTGGTGTATAACTTGGAAGTACAGCATAACTAATTTTACAATAGTGTATAACCATTGTAAGAAATTACAAAATGTGCATATGTATAAAGAAGAAATAAAGGTAGCCCATCAGCTTACTATTGAAAGAGATTCACTTATTATTTCTTTTCCTGGTCCCTCTCTTTCTCTGACTATTATGAACATATGGCCTACGTGGCTGTGTGTATATAATGGGTATGAGATGCAGCAGTGCCCGCATAGTTATGGATGATCAAGACAAATTCACACCGACTACCGAGTCCCGTGGAGAAAAAGGGCAGGACACTCTCTCTAGGGGAGAGTGTTGCGTACCTTTTGCCTAGACAGGCTTTTATTGTTTTTTTTTTTTTTTTTTTTTTTTTGCGCAGGCCTTCAGGTACAAGCTAATTAATCATAGATAGACAGTAAACAGCAGATAGTATGCAAAAAAACTATTAGGGCTTCTCCTTAAATCAAGGTCTATCAACTAAAAGGCTATAAAACTGTGGGAAAATAAAAACAGTTAACTAAAAGCATTCAGACCTCACAGGTTTGTTAAGAATTCTTTATCTTGCCAGATTACCTGGGCCCTGCGCTAGCTGGTGAAAGGTTGCAGTTTTTCTATCACAGGTATTCAGGCCTAAGTGGATTAGAGCCAGGAAGTGCCTCTCCCAGAGGACGTGGGGACTGGCTATGTCAGCGTAGCCAGGGGCTGGCGGTGAGGGCCTATCACTCCCTCCTCGTCGCAGCCCCTCCCCGCCCCAGTCCTGCCATGATGGCCACCCAAGCGATTGAGTCTGGCTTAGGTTGCCCCCCAGGGGGTCTTACCCGTCACTGATTTCCAATCACGCTTTGGGGACAGGGGGATGAAGCAGGGGCAGCATCTGCTGCCAGAGACAAGCCTTGTCTCCTCAGTGGCCTGCACACTCAGCCTTAAATGGTTGCAATTCCTGAAACCAGGCAGAGCAGTTCCCAACATGTATGTACATGTATTGAACACACTTTTGTTTTCCCCAAATCAGAGGAGGGCAAACCAGAGGCCTTGGAGCTACTCTTGACATTTTTCTCCCCCTGCCCCCCCAGA